>NC_079487.1:90743140-91368140 GCF_020520425.1 Spinacia oleracea
ATATATTAAAAGGCGTTGAGAAAAATGGCTATGTGCCACGTAGTACTCTTCCCTTTGCGCCACATCATTCACTCACCAAATGAACGACATATTATAAACAACCAAAAATCAATACGTACAATGAGGTTCGAACTCCAGACCTCAAGTATGGATGATAACTCTCATTACCATCTTAACCAACAACTAGTTATGGTTTATTTCTTCACATTAATTTATTAATGAATGTTAACATGAAGTCTAAAACAACTACATTTTTATGTGACTTTTTATTTTTTATTGACTATTTTAGAAAAATAATACTTCAATAATTAAAGAATTATGACAACTATGAATAAACATGATGTCATAAATATCATAAGCATCAACTATAGAAATGCATACTTTGCATGGCTGCATATATCTAATTTGGTGTTTATTAATTTGAATCACTTAATTCCACTAGAAAACAAATTATACAAATTGTAAGATGGTTTAATTGAAAAATTATTTCCCATTATAAACGACATAGTGTGTTTGTGTAGTTGACGAACTAAATGGATGCTTTTCACTTTATGGTATACATGTATTTTATCAAATATTAAGCTCAAGAAAAATCTAAAATTTTAACTTTTCAATGTAGCAATCGGGGCATCGCCCGGGCCACACACTAGTTTTGTAATTAAAAGAAAAAGATAATCAATATTTTTGGTCCCCCATGTGCCACATGTCAAACTCTCCATACAAGATATCGACACTAATATATTAAAAGGAGTTCTTAAGAACGTATACGTGTCACGTATATTCCTCCTTAGTACGCCACATCACCTCTAATCAGCATCATGACATGTCATTGACAACCAAAAAACATGTACTCCCTCCGTATTTATTTAAGAGATACACTTGGCCGGGCACGCGTATTAAGAAGAATAATTGAATGAAATAAAGTAATAAAACAAGTGGGGTTGAGTAGATATTTTAATAAGAAAAATAAGTGGGGACCATGTCATTTTAGGGAGTGAAGGGTGGGGGTGGGGGTGAGGGGTGGGGTGCAGATATATTATTTAATTAGATGATGGGGTTGATAATTTACTAAAAATGGCAAGTGTATCTCTTAAATAAATACGGCCGGAAAAGGCAAGTGTATCCCTTAAATAAATACAGAGGGAGTAGTAAGGATCGAACACCAGACCTCTTTGTTAAAAGTTACACTTCCTACCATATTAACCAACTACAACTTATGTTATATTTTCTATATAAACATATATGTTCTTTTCACTAGTAGGAAAAACATCATTTGCAGCGCGCGTGAATAGGGCTTTTTGCAGCGTTTTTCAGCACTGCAATTGTGAGGGCTGCAAATAATGGGCTTTTATTCAAAAAGACATTAATTGCAGCGCACTTTGTCTCACGCGCACTGTAAAAAGTGTATTATTCACAACCTTTAATACTCCTAAGGCGCTGCAAAAAGAGATTGTCAAGGGCAAATTTCTGACACTATTCGCAGCATTCACTAACCGATACGCGCAGCAAATAGTACATTTATTTAGCAAAAAAAAAGTTACTGAATTAATAATGCATTGGTCCTAGGTACTAGCCTCCATAATTTTTTTAGCACAAACATTCAAAAGAACACAGTAGTACAAAATGGGAGTTGGAGTTTAACTAGAGGTGACCTGAACATAAAGGTACCACATCAAATCCCCAATGGTTGTAGGATTAGACCATCAAAAAGAAAAAAGAAAGCCTGATAATGATTCTACATATTCTGAAGGAAATAATGCCCATTGGTCCAAGTATGCATATAATATTAAGTCTAATAAATGCGGTTCAGTATTAATTAACAAGTTAATAATTCAGTGAGATCAAGTGAGCTGAATGCCTAGCTAGAGGCCGCTTCAGTTCAAGTGGAATTAATGATGTTAATCCACAACTTACTCTTGACTGAACCCGTAGGGTCACACAAATAGTACGTAAACGGATCAAGTATTTAATGGCATTAAATACTCCATCTATGGATATTCGGAATCGACGGATCTTGGTTTCAGTGGGAGCTGAGATCGTCACAAGCAAGTGAATACTCCGGAAACGATGATATTTCCGGAAACGGAAATATGGATCGCATCGGAAATATAAATATTATCTAAGTCGTAGATATTGCCGGAAACGGAAACATGGTACGTATCGGAAAATATTATCGGAAATGGAAATATTGCCGGAATCGGAAATATTGCCGGAAACGGAAATATTGCCGGAAACGGAAATATTGTCAGAATCGGAAATATTATCGGAATCGGAAAATAATTCCGGAAACGGAAATATTAAATATTTGTTCGAAACGGAAATTAATTCCGGAATTGGAAATATTAAATATTGTTCGTATCGGAAATGAATTCCAGAACCGGGAATTTAATCGGAAGCGTATCGTACGAATTAGCATCGGACAAGGCCTGCCGGACGAAGGCCCAGCACGAAGCCGGGCTATCGCCCAGCAAGCAAGACGCACGCCAACACGCACAACCCATGGCAGCGCCAGGCCCACCGCAAGGCAGGCCCAGCGCGCCAAGGCGTGGCTGCGTAGCGTGGGCCAAGCGCACGCACGCGTGGGCGCCCTCGTGGCTTCGTGCGTGTGTGTGTTTGTGTCCATGCACAATTCCTAAATCTATTAGGATTTGGTGTATGATTAAATTCCTATTCCTAAAAGGATTATTTAATTAATTAGAGTCCTTGTAGGATTCTAAGTTTAATTAAATCATATCCTACTAGGATTCCAATTCCCTTTCCAAACCTCTATAAATAAGGGCCTAGGGTCATAATTTATGGACATGGGATTGAAGTATTCTAAGGGTAAGTTTTGAAAGAAAAATAAGCCAAACACTTGCAAACACTTAACCGAATTTCCTAGTAACCTTAAGGGCGATTCTAGTTGGTCTAACTTGAGGCGGATCCGGACGTACTGTGGACTATCTACGGAGGGACGACATTTGGAGTCCTAAAGGCTTGTTCTTGTTCGGTTCGGGCGCAGCTAGGGAGGGCACGCTACAAAGTGTATACTCCTAAAATATACTAAATGATTATGTGTAAATAATATGTTTCCTGGCATTAAGGTTTTTCCGCATGATTTATGTTTTGTCATATGTATCATAACCTAACAGTGGTATCACGAGCCTCTTATTATTTTCATAATCTAATTGCATGAACATGGTTAAATTATACAAATTTGCAAGAAATTAAAAGGGGTGATTAATTTTCGTAATTGTTAATTAATTGCAAATTGCGTTTATTTAATTATATGTACGCAGTTTTTCGGCAGAATATTCGTTACTCAACCAAATTGAGTGATTTTTGAGTCAATTCCGCATGTAAAAGGCATTCTAAAATTTTGACAAAAATAATTATATTTCGCCGAAACCCAGAATTTCCAAATTCGAAGGCTAACTATGACTTTTCGGAGGTTTTAGTTTTTCGAACGCAAAAGTTTGTAAATTTAAGATGTTAAATTAAATATTTGCGATTCTTGTTGATAAATCTTGAATTTTTGATTGACCTACTGTATATGTTTAACAAGTTTGAATGCCTAGCCTTGTTAATTATGCAATCTAATTTGTAATTATGATTAATTTGTTGAAAATTGGAATAATTTAGAATTAATTTGATTTTCATAATTAATTAATAATTTAATTAGATACCTATGATTAAAAACCACCATAAAAATTGTAAATTTGTGTTAAATTTTAAATTTTTATGACCTAGACTTGAATCCATGTTAATCGGAAATCAATTAATTAATAAATTTTCGATTTTTCGCCCTAAAATTATGAAATTAATATGATTTATTAATTTTTCATTAATTTTGAAAATAAAATTTTAATTTTTATGCGATTCGCTCATATAACTTGCACGCACAAAGCAATGGACGCTACGTGTTACTCTTAAGGGATGTTGTATAGTGCGGGCATGCGACGACGAGCAAGGGAGCTCGTCGCCCATGCGGTACGAATGCAGCGAGCAAGGCTATGGTGCACGAGCACAAGGCAGCAGCCCTGCCTTGTGTCGTGTGCTATGTGCGATGGGCGAGTGGGCAAGGGCGAGAGCAAGGCAGCGACAGTCGCATGTGGGCAGCAGGCGAGCTGCGCCACGACGCAACTGCCTCGCGCAACGTGCGAAGCCTCGCGCGCAGCGAGCGCAAGCTCGCGTGCGACGAGCGCTACGCCCAGCGACGAACGCTCGCGCGCAGCGAGCGCTTGCTCGCAAGCTACTAGCACTACCTCGAGCAGCGAGCGCAAGCTCGCGTGCGTCGAGGGCAGGCGCGCGCAGCGAGCTAAAGGCCAAGCGTGCCTCGAGGCGCCTTGCGATGGTGTGCAGCGATGGATGCGACGCAACACATAGGCTGCGCGCACATGGCCAACGATGGCTGCGTGCGCGTGGCCTATGGCTGTGCGTTGCGTGGTGATGTTGCGTACCTTGTGTTACGATTAGATCGTTTTAAAATTTTAATTTGAAATTTTCAGTTTATGTAATTTTAATTAATTTTAAAATTAATAATTTAAATTGTTTTCTTGGATTTTAATTTTGAATATTATAATTATAATAAATTTCATTTATTCTAATTATTTTACTAAAATTAAAATTATGAATTAATTTAAATACGACTGAAAATAAATTAAATATGTGGATTCAATTATAAATTTATATGAGCTTTAAATTTTAATTAAATTTGTATGTTTCCGGTTAGACTAGAAATACATTTTTATGTTTAAAATTAGTAAAGCATATGAATTTATTGGTTTAAGTGGGAGCCCTTTTAGTCATAAACTCTTGATTAGGTCTACAAATCCTTTAAGGTTAAAACAACTTGATTAGAATTAATAAGGACTGAATAATTTGTAGATTATTGGTGCCCTTGATTAATTGCTGCAAATGTTAATGTGATGCATACAATGTGTTTTAACTAACCGATTATGTGGGCCATTCATGATAATGAATGGGTGAATGGTATATATTGTATATGTACTGTTTTGCAGGTTATGAAGTGACTAGTATGGCCCAAATATGATAGAAAATATGGTCTGCGTACCATTAATTTGAATGTAATTGGTCTAAAGCACCAAATTTGTTTTTCAATTCAAATATGGTCTGCGTACCATCAAATAGTTGTAATTAGTTTTAATTATAGCTTATCCTATTTGAAGAAAATGGCGCCTCCCACGGTGAATTCAAGACGAAGTTTCCATTTTCGAGACGGACTTTGAAGTTGAAGCTTCAAGATGAAGTCGGGCCATACTAGATCACATTTATCTTATGCATGCTTTAAGTTATTTATTGCTTTAAATATGTCTTAATTATGCATGAGATTGTGGCTTGATTATGTTGCATGATTATGGATTTTAGTTCACTTAAAATCTAACCAACATAGTAAGAGCCTTAAGTTCCAAACTTAAAAATTGAGTTAAAAGGTGCCATGCCAAAATAACACTTACTTGGATATCCTTTACATCGATCTTAGTAATAGTTTTCCGCCATAGCGAGGTGTTACTTATCGATACTAAAGGGGTAAGGTACACAAATAATTGTGAGTACATGTTAGTTTTGGTGAAACTCAACGATATAAGTAAGGAGTCCTTTTATGTCGTGGCAAAATCGATAGGTTTACCTAATAAGTTCTTAGACGTACCTATCAACCAAGAGTAGTTTCTAGACTATTAGCAAAAGGCTTTTGCTTACCTAAAAGATTTTAGAATTGAGTCTAAATACATAATGTGCTTAATTCTTCAATGGATTTTAGGATATTTGAATCATTTTATTCACACCTGCCGGAACACATAACTCGAATAAAATGCTAATGACTTGTTTAAATTGCATGATTGCTTTAATTTTAAAGTTATTACTCATGATAAATGTTTAGACTTTGCATGCTTCAATGTATGTTTTAATTATTGTTTATAATTAAATATCTTGCACTGCAGTAAATCCTTTTAGAAAAGTAAAAGTAAATTTCCTCGATTGGTAGTGAATCCAAGAACGATTCACGGAAATGACAGAAAATGAGCAATTTAAAACGTACGTTTCTTTTAGCGACTTTTATGGTTGTTTTCGAGTATCAAAGTCGAATGGCAAACCGATTGGTGCTTGTGAATTCAAAATACAATGTAGCTTTGAGATCATAAAGCATTGAGTTTAAACGTTCAGCTTTACCAATGGTTAACAACCTAAAATCTTTTTCCATTTAATTCTCGAATGAGTCTAGTCCCTAGACATTCGAATAGATAGATGCTTAGATAACTTTAGAAGCTTCTGGTAAGATCATCTAGTTGAAAAGAATACTCAACATAAATAAAATGGTAAGAACTTTGTTGGAGTGACATTGGACATGTCTAACAAAGTATAAAAAGTCAACACTAGAGAATTCAATTCTTAAAACTATAAGAAAGGGTACAAGAAATAGGAAAACAAGGAACAAATGAAAGGAATTTACGATTCCGTTTCTACCTATAAGTTTATGTTTAAAGAGAGTGACCTAACAATCAAACTTCCTTGGTATCATATACCGCTTGAGGTTCTTACTTCGGTAATAACTCAAACAATGGAAGCTAGGATACACTAATGACCTACAAGTGGGAAATGAAGCATGGCAATGCTACATTAGTTGTAGGGTCATCTAGTTTGTTTTAAGTCCTTTCAAAGGCTGGAACTTAATGGCTATTTTGTTCCATAATCAGCATACCTATATTTCTGCTTCAAACACAGAAAGACTCACATTCAGAAGAACGAAAACAATGCTTGTTTGTTTGTTTATTTGAATAAAATGGTCATTTACGGTTTGAGTCAATATGCTTGATTAAAACAAACAACTCTTTAACAAAAAGAACTTTACTAGGTTCAATTCAACCCCTTGATTTGAGTTCCACTAATCTTTGGCATTGTTGCTTAGACCATATCAACAAGTTAACATTCATAAGCTCTATTTCGATGAACTTTTGAAAGTTTATTGATTTCTAGATCAATTTAAGACAAGATAGTCTTACTTGTTGAAAGTAACAAACGATATGAACTATTGTTAGAACGCCTAGACAATAGAGTTCAAAGCTAAAGAAAGATTTTATGACTTTATTATTTCACATGGATTTGAGTGAATATAGGTTTATTTACTCAAAGTGATATAAATTTGAATCTGATAGTCTAATAGGAACACGCACAAGAGGGGGGGGGGTGAATTGTATTCGGAACTAGAGTGAGTTTCTTCAAACTTTAAGGCAATATAAGGAACTGAAAAAGACAGAAACGAATGTTGCTCAATTTGAGGAAACTTCTTGACACTAATCAAGAAGAGAAAACCTCAAAACCCTTTTATATTAAAATAATTCCTCGATGACAATAATATAACAACTTGAGTTCCACTCAAACTCAAGTATCTCACAGTAATCTACTCTGATTACTCTCTATTCTTTTTCTCTCTTTCTCGACTTTAACTCAAAAGCCTTTACAAGATTACTCAATCTCTACTCACTCAGATTACAATTTGTTTTGAAAACTCTAGTTAATAATAAAGCTCTTCTGATATTTGTGGAACTTAGGAACTTGAATATTGCTAGGACACAAATCAATTTTATAAACTCTTTTGAAAGCGTTTTGATAGATAAGAAAGTAAGTAGAATATTTGTGTATTTTTACCAGAAGGAAAACGACTCTTTATATAGAGATAATCCTTAGGGTTAGTTCCCTTCAAATCTCAACTGCCCACACTCCTACATACTTGGTCTCCACGATCCATGACTTGTGGATCAAGGGAAGACCACTTCCCTTAAAACGGTTTTTAGAGAAAATCGTGGTTTAGACTTTGTCAACCACTAAAAGATTTGTGAAATTATTTATTGAAATTAAATCAAATATTTAGGAGAAGTTTTAGGGAAAGTAAAACTGTTTTAACAAGAAGGATAAAAACAGATTTTATTAATGAAAATAAAACGACACTTTATTTATGTAATTTTTCCTTAAAACTTGCTGTTAAATAATTTGATAAAATCTTAATAAATATTTAATTAAGCATCCTAGTTCCACAATGTATCTTAATAGCTGTTATTATTTTACACAGAAATTCTAAGAGTATTTAACTACCTAGGTTCGTGTTTTGCTCTTTTACTGGAGCTACAACTCAGCAGCTGCAATGGTTCCTTCTCTGGAACAGGTGAGTTCCTCTAAAGGAACAGAGGAACTCTGAAGGAAATAATGCCCTTGGTCCAAGTATACATTCTATGTTAAGTCTAATAAATGCGGTTCAGTATTAATTAACAAGTTAATAATTCAGTGAGATCAAGTGAGCTGAATGCCTAGCTAGAGGCCGCTTCAGTTCAAGTGGAATTAATGATATTAATCCACAACTTACTCTTGACTGAACCCGTAGGGTCACACAAATAGTACGTAAACGGATCAAGTATTTAATGGCATTAGATACTCCATCTATGGATATTCGGAATCGACGGATCTTGGTTTCAGTGGGAGCTGAGATCGTCACAGGCAAGAAATGAATACTCCGGAAACGATGATATTGCCGGAAACGGAAATATGGATCGTATCGGAAATATAAATATTATCCAAGTCGTAGATGTTGCCGGAAACGGAAACATGGTACGTATCGGAAAATATTATCGGAAATGGAAATATTGCCAGAATCGGAAAATAATTCCGGAAACGGAAATATTAAATATTTGTTCGAAACGGAAATTGATTCCGGAATCGGAAATATTAAATATTGTTCGTATCGGAAATGAATTCCGGAATCGGGAATTTAATCGGAAGCGTATCGTACGAATTAGCATCGGACGAGGCCCGCTAGACGAAGGCCCAGCACGAAGCCAGGCTGTCGCCCAGCGAGCCAACGCACACCAGCGCACGCCAAGCCTCGACCAGGCCCAGCGCAAGGCCAGGCCCAGCCAAGGCCTTGGGCGCGCGCGCGCAGAGCGCAGCAATGGGCCGAGTGCTGTGCGCCTAGCGTGGGCCGCAAGGCTTGCGCGGGTGTACGGTGCTCGTGCATTGCTTGTGCGGGAATCCTGAAGCAATCAGGATTCGAAGTGTGATTAAATCCTAAAACTATTAGATAATGATTATTTAATTAGAGTCCTAGTAGGGTTATAATTAAATAAATTAGTATCCTAATAGGATTCCAAAACCCTTTCCATAACTCTATAAATACGTGCCTAGGGTCACATATTTTAATAGATTATTCAAGTATTCAAAGTGAGTTTTTGAGAGAAAATTCAGACACATTTCTTACCTAAGAGTGCCGAAAATCTTTAGTACCTTAAGGGCGATTCTAGTTGGTCAATCTTAAGGCGGATCCGGACGTGCTGTGGACTATCTACGGAGGGACGACACTTGGAGTCCTAAAGACTTGTTCTTGTTCGGTTCGGGCGCAGCTAGGGAAGGCACGCAACAAAGAGTATGCATCTAAACTATGCTATATGATTATGTGTAAATAATATGTATTCCTGGCTAAATGGTTTTTCCGCATGATTTATGAATTGTCATATGTATCATAACCTAACAGTGGTATCAGAGCCCCTTATTATTTTCATAATCTAAATTGCATGAACATGGTTAAATATTACAAATTTGCATGAATTAAAAGGGGTGATTAATTTTCGTAATTGTTAATTAATTGCAAATTGCGTTTATTTAATTATACGTACGCAGTTTTTCGGCAGTTTCTTCGTTACTCATCCAAATCGAGTGATTTTTGTGTCAATTCCGCATGTAAAAGGCATTCTAAAATTTTGACAAAAAGAGTATTTTTCTGCCGAACCCAGAATTCTCAAATTCGAAGCCTAACTATGACTTTTCGAAGGTTTTAGTTTTTCGAATGCAAAATTTCGTAAATTTAAGATGTTAAATTAAATATTTGCGATTCTTGTTGATAAATCTTGAATTTTTGATTGACCTACTGTACATGTTTAACAAGTTTGAATGCCTAGCCTTGTTAATTATGCAATCTAATTTGTAATTATGATTAATTTGTTGAAAATTAGAATAATTTAGAATTAATTTGATTTTCATAATTAATTATAATTTAATTAGAAACCTATGATTAAAAACCACCATAAAAATTGTAAATTTATGATAAATTTTAAATTTTTATGACCTAGGCTTGAATCCATAATAATCGGAAATCAATTGAATAATAAATTTTCGATTTTTCGCCCTAAAATTATGAAATTAATATTATTTATTAATTTGTCATTAATTTTAAATATAAATTTTAAATTTTTTATGCGATTCGTTCATATAACTTGCACGCACAAAGCAATGGACGCTTCGTGTTACCCTTAAGGGGTGTTGTATAGTGCGGGCATGCGACGACGAGCAAGGGAGCTCGTCGCCCGTGCGGCACGAATGCAATGAGCAGGGGCATGGTGCACGAGCACAAGGCAGTGGCCCTGCCTTGTGTCGTGGGCCACGAGCTATGGACGAATGGGCATGGGCGAAGGCAAGGCACGACAGTCGCGTGTGGGCAGCAAGCGAGCTGCGCCACAACGCGCACTGCCTCGCGCAAGCGCGCGCAGCCTCGCGCGCAGAGAGCGCAAGCTCGCGTGCCACGAGCGCTGCGCCCAGCGTCGATCGCGCGCAGCGAGCAATTGCTCGCGCACAGCGAGCGATGGCTCGCGCACAGCGAGCGATGGCTCGCGCACAGCGAGCGATGGCTCGCGTACATCGAGCGCTGGAGCGCGCGCAGCGAGCGCTGGCGAGAGCGCACAGCGAGCGATGGCTCGCGTGCATCGAGCGCTGGCGCGCGCGCAGCGAGCACCACTTGTGCGATGGCTTGCGATGGAAGATGCAGCAGCTATGCAACGAGCGCATGGGCTGCGCGCACATGGCCAGCGATGGCTGTGTGCGTGTGGCCCATGGGCGTGCGATGCGTAGGGTGTTTGCGTTGCGATTAGATTGTTTTGAATGTTTAATTTGAAATTTTTCAGTTTACGTAATTTTAATTAATTTTAAAATTAATAATTTAAATTATTTTCTTGGATTTTAATTTTGAATATTGTAATTATAATAAATTTTATTTATTCTAATTATTTTACTAAAATTAAAATCATGAATTAATTTAAATACGACTGAAATTAAATTAAATTTTTTGGATTCAATTATAAATTCATATGAGCTTTAAATTTTAATTAAATTTGTATGTTTCCGGTTAGACTAGAAATACATTTTTATGTTTAAAATTAGTAAAGCATATAAATTTATTGGTTTAAGTGGGAGCGCTTTTTAGTCATAAACTCTTGATTAGGTCTACGAATCCTTAAGGTTAAAACAACTTGATTAGAATTAATAAGGACTGAATAATTGGTAGATTATTGGTACCCTTGATTAATTGCTGCAAATGTTTACGTGATGCATAATGTGTTTTACTAACCAGCTATGTGGGCCATTCATGATAATGAATGGGTGAATGGTATATATTGTATATGTACTGTTTTGCAGGTTATGAAGTGACTAGTATGGCCCAAATAGGATAGAAAATATGGTCTGCGTACCATTAATTTGAATGTAATTGGTCTAAAGTACCAAAGTTGTTTTTCAATTCAAATATGGTCTGCGTACCATCAAATAGTTGTAATTAGTTTTAATTATAGCTTATCCTATTTGAAGAAAATGGTGCCTCCCACGGAGATTTTCAAGACGGACTTTGAAGTCAAAGCTTCAAGATGAAGTCGGGCCATACTAGATCACCTTTATCTTATGCATGCTTTAAGTTATTTATTGCTTTAAATATGTCTTAATTATGCATAAGATTATGGCTTGATTATGTTGCATGATTAAGGATTTTAGTTCACTTAAAATCTAACCAACATAGTAAGAGCCTTAAGTTCCAAACTTAAAAATTGAGTTAAAAGGTGCCATGCCAAAATATACACTTGCTTGGATATCCTTTACATCAATCTAGTAATAGTTTTCGCTCAGCGAGGTGTTACTTATTGGTCCTAAAGGGGCAAGGTACACAAATAATTGTGAGTACATGTTAGTTTTGGTGAAACTCAACGATATAAGTAAGGAGTCCTTTTATGTCGTGGCAAAATCGATAGGTTTACCTAATAAGTTCTTAGACGTACCTATCAACCAAGAATAGTTTCTAGACTATTAGCAAAAGGCTTTTGCTTACCTAAGATGTTCTAGGATTAAGTCGACAAACTGTGCTTAGTTCTTCAATGATTTTAGGATCTTGGAATCATTTTATTCACACCTGCCGGAACAAATAACTTGAATAAAATGCTTAATAAACATTGAATTATGCATGTATGCTAGGATTTAAGTTTATTAAGAGAAACCGTGAATGGTTATTTATTTGTTTATTCTTTTCAATTGTAGTTTTTAATATGGCAAACAAAAATTCATTCAACATTCGATCAATTCTCGAAAAGGAGAAGTTGAACGGGAAAAACTTCCTTGACTGGCAAAGGAACTTGCAAATAGTTCTTATGCAGGAAGAAAAGGAGTATGTCCTAGATGAGGCGATGCCCGAAGCCGCAGGCGACGGGGTCACTCAGGCAGCCCTCAATCGTTGGATTGATGCCAACAAGGATGTGAAATGTCTAATGCTCGCCACCATGAGTGCGGATCTGCAGAAAACGTTCATCAACTCAGATGCTTTCACAATCATCAGTGAGTTGAAGAATATGTTCCAAGATCTAGCTCGAGTCGAAAGATTCGAGACTCATAGGCAAATTCTTGAGACCAAGCTTAAGAAAGGCGAGCCCGTAAGTCCACATGTTCTCAAAATGATTGGACTCATTGAGAATATGAGTCGGCTGGATCAGCAATTTTCTCAGGAAATGGCTATAGACACCATCCTCCATTCTCTTCATAGCGGGTATGATCAGTTCAAACTGAACTACAGTATGAATAGTCTGGACAAAACGCTCACTGAGCTTCACGGTATGCTGAAAACCGCTGAAAAGACGCTCAAAAGTGATAAGCAGGATGTGCTTATGGTGCGTGGGGGCAAGTTCAAGAAATCTGAAAAGAAGAGGAATGCTAAGAAAGGTGGCAACAAGGCCAGCCCAACTAAGCAAACTGGCGCCAAATCTGTAAAGTGGAAGGTCAGTCAGCCCACTTCTGAATCCGAATGCTTCTACTGCAAGAAGAAGGGGCATTGGAAGAGAGATTGCTTGAAGCTAAAGGAAGATCAGAAGAACGGAACAGTCGTTCCATCTTCAGGTATTTTCGTTATAGACTGTATACTTGCTAATTCAACTTCTTGGGTATTAGATACAGGTTGTGGCTCACACTTATGTTCCAATCCACAGGGACTAAGAAGAAGTAGAAAGTTAAGCAAGGGTGAAGTCGACCTACGAGTGGGAAATGGAGCACGGATTGCTGCATTAGCTGTAGGAACTTACTATTTGTCGTTGCCCTCCGGGCTAGTTTTGGAACTGGAAGAATGTTTCCATGTTCCAAGTCTTACTAAAACCATCATTTCAGTTTCTTGCTTAGATGCTAAGGGATTTTCCTTTTTAATAAAAGACAATAGTTGTTCGTTTTATTTTAAAGAGATGTTTTATGAATCTGCTAGATTAGTCAATGGACTTTATTTATTAGATCACGACAAACAAGTATATAACATAAATACCAAAAAGGCCAAAAGGATGATTCAGATCTCACCTATCTGTGGCATTGTCGATTAGGCCATATAAACTTGAAACGCTTAGAAAGACTTCAAAAGGAAGGAATTCTAGAACCATTTGACTTAGAGGATTATGGTAAATGCGAATCATGTTTACTTGGCAAAATGACAAAGCAACCTTTCTCTAAAGTTGGAGAAAGAGCAAATGAACTATTGGGTTTAATCCATACAGATGTATGTGGACCAATGAGTACAAATGCTAGAGGTGGTTTCAGCTACTTTATCACTTTTACTGATGACTTCAGTAGGTATGGTTATGTCTACCTAATGAAGCATAAGTCTGAATCCTTTGACAAATTCAAGGAATTTCAGAGTGAAGTAGAGAATCAATTAGGCAAGAAGATTAAGGCACTGCGGTCTGATAGAGGCGGTGAATATCTGAGCTATGAATTTGATGACCATCTGAAAGAATGTGGAATTCTATCAGAATTGACTCCTCCTGGAACACCACAATGGAACGGTGTGTCAGAACGGAGGAACAGAACCTTGCTAGACATGGTCAGGTCAATGATGGGTCAGGCCGAACTTCCATTAGAATTTTGGGGACATGCACTAAATACAGCTGTACTCACTATAAATAGAGCTCCGTCTAAAGCTGTCGAAAAGACTCCATACGAATTATGGTTTGGAAAGCCTCCAAATGTGTCTTTTCTTAAGATTTGGGGATGTGAAGTATACGTCAAACGATTAATTTCAGACAAACTTCATCCAAAATCTGACAAATGTATCCTTGTGGGCTATCCAAAGGAAACAAAGGGGTATTACTTCTACAATACATCTGAGAACAAGGTGTTTGTTGCTCGAGATGGTGTCTTTTTGGAGAAAGATCACATTTCCAAAATGACAAGTGGGAGAAAAGTAGACCTCGAAGAAATTCGAGTCGAACAACAAACTCTAGAGAATGCTCAAGATGACATTCAGGATGAAACTCAGAGATCTTTAGAAGAATCTGGTGAGAATCATGGTCAAACTAGAAATGTTACCCCGCGTAGATCGCAAAGATATAGATCTCAACCGGAAAGGTACTTAGGTATTCTGACGAACGAGAGCTATGACGTTCTATTACTTGAAAGTGATGAACCTGCGACTTACAAACAAGCTATGACGAGCCCTAGCTCCAAGCAATGGCAAGAAGCCATGCAATCTGAATTAGACTCCATGTCTGAAAACCAAGTATGGGATTTGGTCGATTTGCCAGATGGCTACCAAGCCATTGGAAGCAAATGGGTTTTCAAACTGAAAAAGGACAAGGATGGGAAACTTAAAGTTTTCAAAGCTAGATTGGTTGCAAAAGGTTACAGGCAAGTCTATTCGGATAATGTTAGCAATCGCTGCATATTACGATTACGAAATATGGCAGATGGATGTCAAAACTGCTTTCTTAAACGGCGTTTTAACAGAAACTGTGTTTATGACACAGCCTGAAGGTTTTGAGGATCCAAAGAATGCTAAAAAGGTATGCAAGCTAAAGAAGTCAATCTACGGATTGAAGCAGGCATCCAGGAGCTGGAATATACGTTTTGATGAAGCAGTCAGTGACTTTGGTTTCATCAAGAACGCAGACGAATCTTGTGTATACAAGAAAGTCAGTGGGAGCAAAATTGCTTTCCTAGTATTATATGTCGACGACATATTACTTATCGGAAATGACATTCCTATGTTGAACTCTGTCAAGATTTGGCTTGGGAAATGTTTTTCGATGAAAGATCTAGGAGAAGCACAGTACATATTGGGCATCAAGATTTACAGAGATAGATCTAAAAGGATGATTGGACTTAGTCAAAGCACTTATATCAATAAGGTGCTTGATAGGTTCAAGATGGCAGACTCCAAGCGAGGCTACCTACCCATGTCTCATGGAATGACTCTAAGCAAGACTCAGTGCCCAAAAACACTTGATGAGCGTAGACGAATGAATGGGATTCCATATGCATCATTGATTGGTTCAATAATTTATGCTATGATATGTACACGCCCGGATGTTGCGTATGCACTCAGTGCTACGAGCATATACCAGTCAGACCCAGGAGAGGCGCATTGGACTGCTGCCAAGAACATTCTGAAGTACCTGAAAAGGCACAAAGATGACTTCCTGGTCTATGGTGGAGATGATGAATTAATTGTTAAAGGCTATACGGACGCAAGTTTCCAAACCGACAAAGATGATTTCAGATCACAGTCTGGGTTTGTCTTCTGCCTCAACGGAGGAGCAGTAAGCTGGAAAAGTGCTAAGCAAAGCACCATTGCGGATTCTACAACTGAAGCGGAGTACATTGCTGCACATGAAGCAGCAAAGGAAGCTATATGGCTAAGGAAGTTCATAGGTGAACTTGGTGTAGTCCCCTCCATTAAAGGACCAATAGCCCTGTATTGTGACAATAACAGAGCTATTGCACAGGCAAAGGAGCCTAGACACCACCAGAGAGTCAAGCATGTACTTCGTAGATTTCACCTTCTACGAGAGTTCGTTGAAAGAAAAGAAGTCGAGATAAGCAAAATTGGAACTGATGACAACATATCAGATCCATTGACTAAACCTCTGCCGCAGGCGAAGCACAACTCGCACACTGCAGCTATGGGAATCAAGCATATTGGAGAATGGCTTTGATGTCTCTGTTTAATGTTTTAAAGTTTTAGAGTTTAAATCTTTGTAAAACATTATTGGTTAATCATTCACAATAAATGAAAAGAATTCATTTTTCCATTTAATTTGTGGTTTATTAAATGATGAGTCCCTTCAATTTGACGATATATTCAAGATAGACTGTCAGGACCAGTCCTGTGACTAAGAAATGTCTATCAAGTGAACTTGAATGTCAAAGGTTGAAAATGGTCCCTAGTCGGAGTTTTCTATAAAATTGGACGCATAGAAAACGTTAGACGATTAGAATGCAAGATGACCAGTAGTTCTGTTTCTTGAACTATGTGGACATGGCAATGTCATAATCATTTGCATAGATACTTACTTTGGGAAGACTAGTATCGGACAAGACCTATGAAACTTTACTGTAAGAGATGAAAATCTGTCATAAGTAAATTTCATTAAAATTATTAGACACTAAATCCTCAATACCTGAGTGATTTGAGATTACTTGTTTGAGAACTGGTTGCTTTGACGTTGACCAACCGTCGCACCGTAAAAGGAGGCTATAAAGGCAACGCTCAGGTAATCACCTATCAAACGAAGTCTAATCTCAAGATCGCAAGATTGGGATTGTCCTCCCATAAATCGGGATGAGATGCTTAAAAGTTGTACAAGGCCACTCGGAGAGCTAGAAACTGTGAAATGCATGGCCGTGCTCGGATGAATCATAGGCTATGATTATCTGTTTATTTGATCAGTTGAACTCTGAAACCGAGAAACACCTCTGGACATAATAAGGATGCCAACTCTTACCTTATGTTCAAAAGCAAGCATCGAGCGACAAAGGAATTAGGAAATGCACACTTGTCCCTAAGGACAAGTGGGAGACTGAAGGAAATAATGCCCTTGGTCCAAGTATGCATTCTATGTTAAGTCTAATAAATGCGGTTCAGTATTAATTAACAAGTTAATAATTCAGTGAGATCAAGTGAGCTGAATGCCTAGCTAGAGGCCGCTTCAGTTCAAGTGGAATTAATGATATTAATCCACAGCTTACTCTTGACTGAACCCGTAGGGTCACACAAATAGTACGTAAACGGATCAAGTATTTAATGGCATTAGATACTCCATCTATGGATATTCGGAATCGACGGATCTTGTTTTCAGTGGGAGCTGAGATCGTCACAGGCAAGAAATGAATACTCCGGAAACGATGATATTGCCGGAAACGGAAATATGGATCGTATCGGAAATATAAATATTATCCAAGTCGTAGATGTTGCCGGAAACGGAAACATGGTACGTATCGGAAAATATTATCGGAAATGGAAATATTGCCAGAATCGGAAAATAATTCCGGAAACGGAAATATTAAATATTTGTTCGAAACGGAAATTGATTCCGGAATCGGAAATATTAAATATTGTTCGTATCGGAAATGAATTCCGGAATCGGGAATTTAATCGGAAGCATATCGTACGAATTAGCATCGGACGAGGCCCGCTAGACGAAGGCCTAGCACGAAGCCAGGCTGTCGCCCAGCGAGCCAACGCACACCAGCGCACGCCAAGCCTCGACCAGGCCCAGCGCAAGGCCAGGCCCAGCCAAGGCCTTGGGCGCGCGCGCGCAGAGTGCAGCAATGGGCCGAGCGCTGTGCGCCTAGCGTGGGCCGCAAGGCTTGCGCGGGTGTACGGTGCTCGTGCATTGCTTGTGCGGGAATCCTGAAGCAATCAGGATTCGAAGTGTGATTAAATCCTAAAACTATTAGATAATGATTATTTAATTAGAGTCCTAGTAGGGTTATAATTAAATAAATTAGTATCCTAATAGGATTCCAAAACCCTTTCCATAACTCTATAAATACGTGCCTAGGGTCACATATTTTAATAGATTATTCAAGTATTCAAAGTGAGTTTTTGAGAGAAAATTCAGACACATTTCTTACCTAAGAGTGCCGAAAATCTTTAGTACCTTAAGGGCGATTCTAGTTGGTCAATCTTAAGGCGGATCCGGACGTGCTGTGGACTATCTACGGAGGGACGACACTTGGAGTCCTAAAGACTTGTTCTTGTTCGGTTCGGGCGCAGCTAGGGAAGGCACGCAACAAAGAGTATGCATCTAAACTATGCTATATGATTATGTGTAAATAATATGTATTCCTGGCTAAATGGTTTTTCCGCATGATTTATGAATTGTCATATGTATCATAACCTAACAAACTCATCACATGAAAACTTCATCCTTCTTTGCTTTGTTGTTCCTCTGTTGTGTATTAGCTTGGAGTTCCTAGCTTTGCGCATTCCACCTCAGGAACATCAGCAGCCATCTCAAGTTCCTCTCTGGAACAGAAACACTTTACTTGTAGACACACCAGAAACTTTAATCAGGAAGTTTGCTATTTGTCATCAACCAAAATCAGGGTCAACAATATTCCCCCTTTTTGGTGATGACAACATCCGCAAACTTTTTACCATAAGAGATTAAATCACATAGAGTTGATGAAGTGTGGATAGTAACAAAAATAAACAAAATAATAAAATTGAAAAATAAAATAAAATTTTACCCTTACAGTAGATAGTACATGAAGAATCCGAGTGTCAAACCAAGTTTGATCTCCTTAAGAAGTTTGCTCAGTGATCTTCCCCCTGTTGACATTAACAAAAAGAGCAATGCATATACATATATTCCAAACACAGTGCCCTACGATCAACGTTTGGCAAGTCAAGCTAGCCTCAAAGTATTGTACCTGCTTACACAACATAATAATCCGAGAAGCAACAACCATATAAACAGCAATATGTAGATTTTCAACCAAGCAAGTTTGAAAAATTTAAGCAAAAAGGGAGGATTCCCATTGTTTAGTTATACAAAACCAAAAAAAAATTGTTCCATAACAGCATTTAATATAAAAGATATGAAGGGTTGTTTAGGCTTGGTTAGGAGAATCTGAGGCAGCTGTTTCTTCCACCACAACTTCCTCAAAGGATTCAAGGTTGTTGATTTTCTGCAGAATCTCAGTGCGAGTGGTGTTGGCTTGATCAGCATATTGTTGGAGGTTGGTTTGGAGTGTTTGAACTGCATTGACCAAGGCATTCAATTGTGTCTGCATCTGTTGAACTCGAAGGTTAAATCCCTCCTATAGTGCATTTAAGCGCATCACTGAATCCTGGAGCTCCTGAAATTTTGCAGCAGAGATAGGTGGTGTTCCAAACCCAGAGGAACCAGCAAAACCAGCAAATCCACCTGGAACCTTAGCAGAAACAGCCTGAGGAACAAGAATGGTTCCAGTTCCTTTGGGGAAAGAAACAGACGCAGGCTTCTTAGGAACTGGTGATTTTGTCCTAAGAACCTTTGGTAGTTCCTTTTTCTCCTGTGGAAATGGTGTAGTTCCTGTGTCCTCTTCCTCTTCTTCCTCCTCACAGGTGATATCCATATAGACAGGAGGAGCAGGAACTTTGCGAGGTCTAGTGGCAATTCTCATGCTTTTCCTGTGACCTCTCTTAGGAACACTCCTAGTTTTTAAGGACACAGTTTCTTCCAAAATAGGAACTTCAGACTCATTCTCCTTTTTACCCTGGAAACACAGCACCTTATCCACCACAACCAACTTCAGATTTTTAAGGAATTTCTCTTGGATAATTTGAGCAGGGGTTAGGGGATGAGAAGCATAGGAACCTAAATCAACTGCGAAATTATTGAATATGGCAGTGAGTAAGGAACCATACCCTATTTTGAATTTTCCAGAAATACAATGGGCTAGGTGTTTGATCATGATGGCCGGAAAATTAATTGGGATATCAAATTCGAGACAATAGATTAAGCATGCATCATAGAAAGTGACATCATCTCGTTTTTGAGTCCTAGGAACTACCCCTCTCCACACAAGGTTGAAAAGTAATTTATGTAGAGGTGAAAGAAGATTGTGGTTTGTGATGGACGATTCTTTGAGATTTCCCCCTATGTTAGCCACAATTTGATTGCTATCAACTTCATTGATTGTTATGGTGGTTTTCTTTTTCACATACTCCTCAAAACCCTCATTGGGCACACCAAACAAATTTGATAGATAATTTGCATCAAAAGAGATTGGAGTTTTATTGACTATACTCGAAACAACCCCATCTTTGCACTCAAAATTTTTATAGAATTCAATAACAGCTAAGGGATAGATTGGAAGTCTTGCATGTGTGTCAAATAGGCTTACCCACTGTTGATGATCAAGAATTCCAACGAGCTCTTCCAAGTTTTCTGATTTGCACCACACATAGTTGATCGCAAATCCACCAGTTAGATTTTTTGCTAGTTCCTCTAACTTCTCTGTTTCCCCCTGAGTCTCAGCCTCCTGTTCCTCAGTTTTGTCGATTTTTTGTCTTTTGGTTCTTGAGGAAGATCGACGGCCAGGTGTTGGAGTGGGACTTTGGGTTTCCATAGGTTGGTCGGTCCACTCGCCATAGGTGAGAGCGAGTACAGGGGGTGGTTGGATTTGGAGTGGAGATGGTGATTTGGTTGGTGATTGAACGGGTGAGGTTTCCATCGGAATCGGAGAGTTAGGGTTTCGTTTTCTTTTGAGTTGGAGAAGTTTGATGGTGTGATTTGAGGTACTCATGGTTGTAGGTGTTTTATAGGTGTAGGGAATTTATGAGGTTAAGTGGGAGAAACCGTGTGGGAGGTGAAGGATTTGAGAAAGGGGAATGGATGGAAGGTGAAGAGTTTCTTTTATATTGCTGATTTGTTTTGGAACGAAAAAATAGGATTTTTTTTTAAAAAAAAAAAAAAATTTAAAATCGTAACAACCTTTCATTTTTGTTTTTAAAATAATAAAAATTGCTTGGTTAATTTTCTAATATTTACTGATTTATTAGGAAGATGCTTACCTGGCTTAAGTGTTGAGTGAGTCGATTTTTTACGATGGTAAGCTTCAACTATGTTTGCACACGAAAATTGTGTTTGAAATAATCAGTATCATACACCATTGTTGTTGTCTTTGTCTTCAGAGGAACTTCACTTTTGCATTTATCTTATTTTGATCATCCCGAGTTCCATCCTCATTTTCTCATGTTTCTCCCTATTTAAGGGCTTAGTCAAAATATCAGCAATTTGATGATCAGTTTGGCAAAAATCTAATTTAATTAAACCTTTCTCAACATTGTCTTTAAGGAAGTGGTGCCTAATGTGAATGTGTTTGACCCGGGAATGATGAACCGGATCTTTTGAAATACAGATAGCACTAGTGTTATCACAATATATAGGAACACAATCATAGATAATACCAAAATCTCTTAACTGTTGTTTTATCCATAGAATTTGTGAGCAACAAGCTGCAGCAGCTACATACTCAGCTTCAGCTGTGGATAGAGCAACAGTATTCTGTTTCTTGGAACCCCAAGAAACCATGCATGGACCTAGGAACTGTACCATACCTGATGTGCTTTTTCTATTTACTAGATCACCTGCATAATCAGCATCAGCATATCCTTTTAGCTCGAATGATCCACTTCTTGGATAGAATAGGCACAGGTCATCAGTTCCTTTGAGATATCTAAGTATTCTTTTTACAGCAGTTAAGTGAGACTCCTTTGGATTGGATTGGAATCTTGCACATAGTCCTACACTGAAAGAAATGTCAGGTCTACTAGCAGTTAAATATAAGAGTGATCCAATCATACCTCTATACTTCGTTTGATTTACACTTTTCCCATTAGGATCTGTGTCTAATCTGGTGGCAGTTCCCATGGGAGTGTGATTCACTTTAGCAGAATCCAGCTCATATTTCTTTAGGAGTTCCTTCACATATTTTTGCTGGTGGATCATGATTCCTTCTTCTGTTTGTTTGATTTGTAGACCAAGAAAAAAGTTGAGTTCCCCCATCATGCTCATTTCAAATTCACTGCTCATTAGGTTTGCAAATTCCTTACAAAGATTTTCATTAGTTGCCCCAAATAATATATCATCTACATAAATTTGAACAACTAATAGGTCAGTTCCTTTTGATTTTAGAAACAAAGTTTTATCTATTCTACCTCTTTTAAAATTATTTTCTAAAAGGAACTTTGAAAGTCTTTCATACCAAGACCTAGGGGCTTGTTTTAGTCCATAGAGTGCTTTGTCTAACTTGTATATGTGGTTTGGAAATTCAGGATTTTCAAAGCCAGGAGGTTGTTCCACATATACATCTTCTTCTAGGAACCCATTTAAAAAGGCACACTTAACATCCATTTGATAAAGTTTAAAACCCATAAATGCAGCAAAGGCAATTAGAATTCTAATGGCTTCTAGTCTAGTAACAGGAGCAAAGGTTTCTTCGAAGTCAATACCTTCTTGTTGATTATAACCTTTAACAACTAACCTTGCCTTGTTCCTTATGATTGTTGCATGTTCATCCTTTTTGTTCCGGAACACCCATTTCAGTCCTATCACCTTTTGATGTTTTGGCTTGGGTTCCATGTGCCATACCTTGTTCCTTTTGAATTCATTCAGCTCTTCTTGCATGGCAATTATCCAGTCAGCATCTTCCAAGGCTTCATTGTGGTTCCTTGGTTCAATCATGGAGAGGAATGCATGAGTTGCACAGAAGTTCCTTAGTTGGGATCTCGCCTGAGTTCCTTTTCTAATATCACTCATAATGAGATCTATTGGATGGGAACTCTGGTGCTTCCAAGGTTTGGGTTGAAATTGTGCAACTGGTGTTGTAGTAGCTCCTCCTGTTCCTTCTGTGATCTCAGTTCCTTGTTGTGTGCCATGGAGTTCCTCGGGTTCAGATGCTGTTTCTGGTTCTTCTGGAACTGGACCTTCTGGTTGTTCCTCTTGAATTGGAACTTGTTGATTCTGTTGAACTGTTTCTTTAGCTGTTTGTCTGATTGGGTGAATCTCTTCATCATTATCTGAGACAAGGGACAAACCAATTTCGAAACTTTCTTGTTCTTGTGCTGCATCAAATTTGTTAGACTCATCAAAAATTATGTGAACACTTTCTTCTACACACATTGTCCTTTTATTACATACTCTGTAGGCTTTGCTATTTAAGGCATAACCTAGGAACACTGCTTCATCACTTCTTTCATCAAACTTTCCCAAGTTTCTTTTGCCATTTTTGTGAACAAAGCATTTACAACCAAAAGCTCTAAAGTAAGAGATGTTGGGTTTTGTACCTTTTAGTAGCTCATAGGGAGTTTTGTTTAGGATTGCTCGAATCATAACTCTATTTATAATATAACAAGCTGTGTTAACTGCTTCAGCCCAGAAGTTCCTAGGCAAGGAACTGGCTATTAACATGGTTCTTGCCATGTCTTCTAAGGTTCTATTTTTCCTCTCAACAACTCCGTTTGAGCTGAGAAATTGTGGTCCATACCTTGTTCCTTGCAGTATTCATCGAATTTGTAGTTCTCAAATTCTGTTCCATGATCAGATCTAATGTGGATCAGTTGATGACCTGTAGTTTTCTGGATTTTCTTTGAAAATGCAACAAACTCATCAAACGTTTCATCTTTGCTTGTTAGAAATATGACCCAAGTAAAACGAGAGTAATCATCAACAATAACCAAAACATATTTTTTCCCACTTCTGCTTTGTATTCTCATTGGGCCACACAAATCCATATGGATGAGTTCCAATGGTTTTGCGGTGCTTACCAATTTCTTAGGCTTAAAGGAACTTCGGACATGCTTGCCTTTTGCACATGCATCACAAACTTTATCATTTAGGAACTTGATTGAGGGGAGTCCTCGAACTAGTTCCTTTGATCTTAGTTTGTCAAGCAGTGAGAAACTAGCATGTCCAAACCTCCTGTGCCATAGTAGGGTATCTTCTTCAAAGGCACTAAGGCAGGTTAAATTGTTCCTGGGAACTGTATTGAGATCCACTGAATATGTGTTCCCTTTACGAGTTCCTTCCAAGATAACCTTCCCAGTGTTATTATTAATGATTTGACAATTTTCAGAAGTAAAACTTATAGAGTTTCCTTTGTCACAAAATTGAGAGATACTTAGTAGACTGTGCATTAAACCCTCGACTAAAAATACATTTTCAATAGCATAGGAACTTGACCTTCCGACTTTTCCAATTCCGACAATTTCTCCTTTCATGTTGTCTCCAAAGGTCACAGTTCCTCCATTGTAGGCTTCTAGTGAGAGGAATTTTGATTTGTCTCCTGTCATGTGTTTGGAACACCCGCTGTCGAGATACCACGAGCTGTTCCTCTTCACTAGAACCTGTAAAGAAATCAAAGGTTAGTTGCAGGAACTCGGGTTTCCTCGAGTTCCTTTTCAACTACAATGTCTGACTTCTTAACCCACTTTTTCTTTACATAATCTATGTTTCTTTGATCTAGTTCCTTCATTTTAGAGCATTCAGTGCTTACATGATTTCCACTGCCACATGAGAAACAGACTTTTACACTAGGGAGTTCCACATACTTTTTCTTATGACTGGTTTTGTGATTGTAACCTAAACCTTCTGTTCTCTTGGATTGAGCATTCTCAATCCACTTGGGGGGAACTTTAGGTGGATGTTTCTGTGCCCTAGCCATGGCCAATTCCCTCTCTAGTTTCTCTTTCTGTTCCTTTGTGGTTATCAGATCTTTGTTCAATCTTTCTAAGTCGATGTTGAAAACTCCCATGTTAATCTCCAAGGATTTTGTAGGATCTAAACTTAGGTTAAACATCTTATATTGACTGAGCTGTACTTGTAGAAGTATGTTCTCATTTCTAATTTTCTCAAAAGACTCATTAATGGAGGTATTTCTATCTAGCAATTCAAAGAACCTGCCTTGAACATCAGATCTAATGTTGTTCAAATAATTTATGTGATCTTTACTGAGTTCCAAGGCTCTATCACTTTGTGCTTTTAAAATACTTAGCTTTTTATAATCATCTAGAGTTTCTAGCAATAGTTCAATTAGTTTTGACTTTGAGAGACACTGAAGAGTGGAGGAACTTACTTCTTCTGATGGAACTGGTTCAGTTCCTTCTGTTCTTGCCATAAGGCAAAGATTTGCAGTTTCTTCATTTGGTTGTTCCTCATCATCTTCTGAATCAGTTTCTTCGCCCCATGCAGCTATCATAGCCTTTTTAAAGTTAGGCTTGTTGAAGGTGGATTTATTGTAGCGTTCCTTGACCTGTTCCTTTCCTTTTCTTTTGTCGTTTTCCCACTGAGGGCACTCACGAATTTGGTGATCAGTTTCTCCACATTTCAAGCAACCTTGCTCAGTTTTGGAACTGACAGTTTTCCTTGCAAAGTTCCTTCCTTTCTGGTTGCCAGGTTTGAAGTTCCTGTAGATTTTTCTCATTCTTCTGACCAGCATAGCAGCCTCTTCTTCATCTGGTTCAGAATCATCGAGTTCCTCAGCTTTTAGAGCAAGCCCTCGGTTTCTGGAGCTCTCAGGAACAGCAGCTCCAAGGTGCAGTTCATGAGTCATCAAGGAACCAACAAGTTGTTCAATGTTGAATTTTGTGAAATCCTTGGTTTCAAACAGTGCTGTGACCTTTGTTCTCCAACGATCATCTTGAGGCATGCTCCTTAGTATTTTTCTTACTTGTTCATCTGTGGGAATGATTCTACCAAGGGAAACTAATTCATTTGTTATGTTAGTAAAACGAGTAAACATCTCTTGAATAGTTTCTTTTGGAAGCATTTCAAATCTCTCATATTTAGACATTAACAGATCAATTTTGGAACGTTTAACTTTGTTAGTTCCTTCGTGGGTTACTTGTAGTAATTCCCAAATTTGTTTAGCGTTCTTGCACCCCATGACCCTATTGTGTTCATGGGG
The DNA here is from genome assembly GCF_020520425.1 of Spinacia oleracea. Lineage (NCBI taxonomy): Eukaryota > Viridiplantae > Streptophyta > Magnoliopsida > Caryophyllales > Amaranthaceae > Spinacia > Spinacia oleracea. The sequence goes on from NC_079487.1 coordinate 90,769,145, forward strand.
TCCAAGTCCACAATGCAAGATTTTAACTGCCATGGCATTCATCTCATATTTATCAAAATCTTCTTTAGAGAATTCAGACATTGGTTTAGGAACTACCTCATTTTCTGCATTGGTTTTTGTTACCTCGTAGTCTCCAACTTCAATCACACGCCATACTTGGTAATTTTCTGCTTTGATGAATATCTCCATTATGTTCTTCCAGTATGAGTAGAATTTTCCATTGAACATAGGTGGCCTTTGCGTGGAGTAGCCTTCTTCCAGTTTCTCTTGTGCATTCATACTATCAGGAACTAGACTCAAACAGGGTTTCCTGTGTTTCTATTGAGTACTGGCTCTGATACCAATTGATAGTCTAATAGGAACACGCACAAGAGGGGGGGGGGGTGAATTGTATTCGGAACTAGAGTGAGTTTCTTCAAACTTTAAGGCAATATAAGGAACTGAAAAAGACAGAAATGAATGTTGCTCAATTTGAGGAAACTTCTTGACACTAATCAAGAAGAGAAAACCTCAAAACCCTTTTATATTAAAATAATTCCTCGATTACAATAATATAACAACTTGAGTTCTACTCAAACTCAAGTATCTCACAGTAATCTACTCTGATTACTCTCTATTCTTTTTCTCTCTTTCTCGACTTTAACTCAAAAGCCTTTACAAGATTACTCAATCTCTACTCACTCAGATTACAATTTGTTTTGAAAACTTTAGTTAATAATAAAGCTCTTCTGATATTTGTGGAACTTAGGAACTTGAATATTGCTAGGACACAAATCAATTTTATAAACTCTTTTGAAAGCGTTTTGATAGATAAGAAAGTAAGTAGAATATTTGTGTATTTTTACCAGAAGGAAAACGACTCTTTATATAGAGATAATCCTTAGGGTTAGTTCCCTTCAAATCTCAACTGCCCACACTCCTACATACTTGGTCTCCACGATCCATGACTTGTGGATCAAGGGAAGACCACTTCCCTTAAAACGGTTTTTAGAGAAAATCGTGGTTTAGACTTTGTCAACCACTAAAAGATTTGTGAAATTATTTATTGAAATTAAATCAGATATTTAGGAGAAGTTTTAGGGAAAGTAAAACTGTTTTAACAAGAAGGATAAAAACAGATTTTATTAATGAAAATAAAACGACACTTTATTTATGTAATTTTTCCTTAAAACTTGCTGTTAAATAATTTGATAAAATCTTAATAAATATTTAATTAAGCATCCTAGTTCCACAATGTATCTTAATAGCTGTTATTATTTTACACAGAAATTCTAAGAGTATTTAACTACCTAGGTTCGTGTTTTGCTCTTTTACTGGAGCTACAACTCAGCAGCTGCAATGGTTCCTTCTCTGGAACAGGTGAGTTCCTCTATAGGAACAGAGGAACTCATCACATGAAAACTTCATCCTTCTTTGCTTTGTTGTTCCTCTGTTGTGTATTAGCTTGGAGTTCCTAGCTTTGCGCATTCCACCTCAGGAACATCAGCAGCCATCTCAAGTTCCTCTCTGGAACAGAAACACTTTACTTGTAGACACACCAGAAACTTTAATCAGGAAGTTTGCTATTTGTCATCAACCAAAATCAGGGTCAACAGAATCTCTTTGGCTAGTTCAAAGATTCAGAAGTATAAAATCCACTTGGCAAGAAATCATAAAGATATAGGTCAGATCATGTTGATGATTACTTAAGTCAAGAATGATTATCAATGATTGTGTGTAGTAAAATTCACAATCTAGCTCCATAAGATATGGCATATCTAAGTTGGAATGATCGAAGTCAATTAGTACTTGATTCGATCAATAATGAATCATAAAGACTTTTCCTATAATTTCTAAAACAAAATGCTCAACTACCACCAAACTAAACCAAATTCGTCAAGGCTTTTGAAAAGTAATTTCAGAATATCTTTTCAAATATATATATCTAAAGAGTTGCAAAACTCAGTGGGAGCTTAGTGTTTGTTATTCAACAAACTAAGGCCCAAGTATAGATATATGTTTCATTGTGATTTATTCAAATGAGACACAAGGGTATTGTTTCTACCACGAATTTTTGAGAACATAATGTTTGTTTGCTCGAAATAATGTCCTTTTGGAGATTCGTTTCCAAAATGACAAGTGGGAGAAAATAGACCTCGAAAGTCTTCGAGGCGAACAACAAACATAAACGGACATTCCGGAGGCTTTTCGAAGTTCTATGGAAAATCCGAACACGTATTCTTTAAGGACTTTAGAAGTGGCTTTTAAAGAATAGACATCTCTTAGAAGACTTTACAAGTGCTTCAAGGAGAACAAAATATTCAAAAGACTTTCAAGTGGCTATTGATATTCTATTGTTTGATGTTCTATACCATAGTAGGCATAGAGTTCAAGTCACTGAAACTATGAGATTCTTCTATTAGATAGTGAAGAAACATAGAGTTCAGGTCAATGAAACTATGAGATTCTTCTATCAGATAGTGAAGAAACCTACAACTTGCTGTCAAACTATTATCATATAGATTAATGAGTTTATGACCTGTAAGAAAGCTATGACGAAACCCAGATTCCCTAAAATGGTTAGAGGCCATATATAGACTCAAATGTTTTAAATGGTTAGAGGCCATAAAACATACTCAAGGTTTTGATGACAAAATTGAAATTTTGTTGATTTGCAAGAATAGTTTCACACCTATTGCTTGCAAGTTTGTTTTAAGGATAAAAACCATCAAACATGAAATTGTGTTCACACACAAAGCTAGATTAGTTGCTAAAGGTTACAAGCAAATTCACGATGTGGATTGTGTTGAAACCTCATGCATAATCGTAATGCTTAAGTCTATAATTCAAGTAATGATTGCATATTGGTACATATGGAAATTGGATGACAAAACGTATTCCTCAATCAAATGTTGGAAGAAAACTATGTACATAGCATGTCATAGGATTTGTGAATCCAAATAATGCTTGAAAGGAAATCTAGCTTATGAAATCTAAGTACAGATTTAAGCAAGCAATTGGGAATTAGAATTATATTTTAGTGAAGCTAATAAGTTTTTTAGTTTCATAAAATGTACATGATTCTTATAGATATATAAGAAGTTTAGTGGGAGTACATAAAACTTAATTGGTCCTATGTGTATCACACACATATCTCTCTATTGTGAAATAACATTCAAATGCTAATAAGTTAGGTTTGAAATTATTCATCAATGATGGACCAAGGCGAAACTTAGTACATACTGGGTATTAAGATCTATTTACAAAGATCTTATGATATTGTTTTGGATTAAGTAATGGCATTTACTAAATCAAACACGAAAAACTCCATTAGAGATATTCGATCCATATGAATAAATCTAAGTAATGAATGTTTGAACTATGTATAAGAATTTACTAAGTTAAACATCAAAGATCTAATGAGATTCTTCACCTATATTATATGTCAAAGAATTTAGTTGGATTCAGTATCTACTGAAACTGAATGAGCTAAAGTTACATGAATAGAATTCAATTGGGAATTATTCTGCAAAGGAATTTATCATGTATATAATATAATATGAGGATCGCCAAAAACGTATCGTATGACTTTAGGCATGACGAACATATACCAATCTCTATTGATCTAAGTAAAGATCAACTAGATTGAGATCAAGAAAAACTTATGGTACTTGAAAAGGTACATAGGAATAGTTCTTGATTCAAGGAAATAAAGATATGCTAAATATTGATGCTACACGCATAAACACTGGCAAAGGATCAAGCAAGATTCCCTTGGAGTTAACCATTGGCAAGGACGAGCTATAGAGCATCGTGTTTTGAAAATGGCAACATGGGTTGGAGACCATGAGTTGTTGCGTGGGAAATTAAAATATTAATTTCTATGTTCCAAAGATACAGCTGGAAAGTCTTCCACGTATCTATGAACTGCTTGGATAAGTAAATCCAAACAAAGCATCACTAGAAACCTAAACAGTTGAAGTAAAAGTAATTATTGCCTAAGAAGCAATGAAACAGGGTTGTTTAAGTTAAAGAGTTCTTCACTGAACTTGGGTAGATCACATGTCTGCTGACTTGATGGTTCTTCATTGCAAAATGTGTAGAACCACTCTTGTAGCTAGAAAGAATAGATCACAAACTAAACACACTCAAAAGATCTTATCATCCTATCTAGAAAAGGATATTAAGATTGGCAAAGCATGATAACTAAACCTATGCAACAAGTGAGAAGCAACACTCACATTGTAGCACTGGAAATCAAGCATAGCTTTGAATTCCATGAACGGTTTTAAAGATGGGTTTGAGGCCCACGGTTGTAAAACATTGGGGTAGAACATTTATCATATATGAAATGCATTTTCATATTCCATTTAATCTTGGTTTAGTATTAAATGATGAGTCCCTTCAATTTGACGATATATTCAAGATAGACTGTCAGGACCAGTCCTGTGACTAAGAAATGTCTATCAAGTGAATTTGAATGTCAAAGGTTGAAAATGGTCCCTGGTCGGAGTTTTCTATAAAATTGGACGCATAGAAAACGTTAGACGACTAGAGTGCAAGATGACTAGTAGTTCTGTTTCTTGAACTATGTGGACATGGCAATGTCATAATCATTTGCATAGATACTTACTTTGAGAAGATGACAGGCTAAATCGTACTCCTATCAAAGATAAACCTAACATTCACCAACTAAAAATATAGCAAGGGAAGCAGGGATCGTATCCACAGGGAAACAGGCGTTCTTTCTACTATTAAATTATTAATCTAGACTACTGGTAACAAGAGTTTGGATTGGGTTGTGTATTAAACTAAAGCAATAATCAAATCGGAAAATAACAATATTAAAGGAATCTAGGGCAACAGTTCACCATAAATGCAGACCGGGATTGGACAACGAACAATGACAATCAATTAACAATCATAACTAGGAAAACATGCATCTCTCGAATCTTATGAATTCCTTAGGATAGAACAACTAGCGGGCTCTCGCTACGTACTAGAAATAATTCCTATCTAATAGCCACAGACCAAAAACATCAGATTTATACCTCTCGGCGCATAATCCAAGGTTAATCAAACTCAAATCAAAATAGTCCGGCCGAACAGAATTGACGAGCAATAATAATAAGCTATAGAAATTATAATCAATCAATCAATAATCAAGCCCACATATAATCCCAATCATGCATTCATGGATCCCCTAAACCCTAGAAATTAAACTACTCACTCATGATACTAAATAACAAAGCAATTAGCATAATGGAAAACATGATTAAAGCAACAAAATAAATTAAGGTAGGAAATAATACCGAATTGAAGAACAAATAAAATAATAAAGTTTGGATCTTTACTTGAAATTAAAAACTAAGTATTTGAATAATTGGAGAGAAAACTAGAAATAAACTAAGTATTGAAAACTAGAATAAAAGATGTCACTAAAAATATAAGGGGCTAGTATTTATAGTTTGCCCAAAATAGAGCCCAAAATCGGAAATAAAATCTCGCGAAATACGCTGGAGGTTGGCGTGGCCCGATCGGGCGACGCTTCGCCCGATCGGGCGATGTGCTCGATAGTCGGCCCGATCGGGCGAAATTCCGCCCGATCGGGCGGTTGCAAAATGCCCAGAACAGTCCCCAGAATGACCGCCCGATCCGGATCGGGCGAAGCCCGCCCGATCGGGCGCGTGTTGAAACTGCACGATCCTCTATCTTCAAAACGTCATATTTCCTTCGTTATTCGTCGGAATTAGGCGAGTGACCACTTGTTGGAAAGATATTGAAGTATATAATCCAACCCAATTGGAATTACATCATTTGGAGTTGTAGAACTTGAGTTATGCGTAAAATAGTGGACTATAGTCATTTTTGTACTTCCTTCGTTATTCGCTTTGCTTCAAAACTCTTCAAACTTAATGTTTGTGCTCTCGAAAGTACATAATCTCTTATATTGATTCAAAGGAGTAGGAAATGCACAAAAATATACTAATTCCTACAATGATGAACCTGAAAATACAAACACACTATAAGGAGCACATTAGTACTAAAAATCGCTCCGAAGAGGTCATTTGAGATCAAAAAGTACTAAGGGACGGGGGTAAAAACTCTACATAAAACACACATATCAAACTCCCCCAAGCTAGATCCTTGCTTGTCCCTAAACAAGAAAATCATCGATGAATACAAGACCAACTTCACCCCCACCATATTTCAAAATGAAAAACATAATTCAAGGCAAAATCTAACAAGCATGCATCAATGTCAACCAATCAAATCCACCCAACCACAAATCCTCCCTAACAATCGTCACGCAAAGCGAACCACAAGTGCACAATGGAATTCAAGACTAGTGCTCACACACTCATCACTCATTTATGTGGCGGGTAAAAGATGTACCCGTTCGCTCTCCTCCCAACATATAAGTGAACAATGCCCTCCCAAACTCACAACACTCGTGTGTCTAGAAAAACATACACTCAACCTAGTAGTCGACTTGAAATGTGTCATGTCATAACTTGAATTGATAAACAACTATTTTCACATAAGTACGACTCTATGCACAAAGGTCGGAAGGTCTTCAAAGCTTGTAATGTTAGGCTTAGGTAAGGGTGCGGTAAATTTGGGTATAATGTGAGCTTTAAAGCCTTGGCTTTGGGGAGCATAAATCCTAAAAACAACCGTGATCAATCAACATAATGACCATAATCTCCCACTCAACACATGACAAAACAACAAATAGCCAACACCATACTTTCTTGCATTTTTTTCACAATTGTAACCAACCACTCATAAGGATATGAATTTGCAGAACTTGATTGAAACAACACTTTGAACTTTTTTATGAGAGTAATAGATTTTTCTCTTTCTTTTCCTTTTCAATATCTCTTTTTTTCTTTCTTTTTAGAAACCTTCACATTTGTTTTGTTCTTTCATCTCTTTTCATTTTCAACTCATTTTCAACAACAAACATGATAAGACGAACTCCTTTTTCAATACCTACTTTGTGCTCAAAATGTAGCACATTACAACTCCCTCACCTCACTACTATTAGCTCCCCCAAGCTAGGCTTGGGACTAGTAACCAATGGGGTTTTTCATGGGCTTGTAATATGGCTAGTCACCGAATAAAAGGGAACAAGCAACAACATGGGTAGAAAAGGAGGGGACAAATGTATCTAATTTCATCTGAAGGCTACCTAAATAGAAAAATGCCTTCGTCCTCCACAATGTGCATGTATATGAGTCATAAAACACTACTAATAGTTGCAAATCAATACTCAAAATCAATGACACACCAGGAAGATATCACACATCCTAACCAAATCAACTAGTCAAGCACCAAGTCCACAAATAGTTAGTCGGAGTTGACTCATGTTAAGGCATCAAAGCAACCGAATATCAAATCATGGCTAACACATCTACATTGCCCATCATCAAATACCAAGAATCAAAACAATTTTCGTTCAAGGGGCACAGGGAAGCATGATATTGTAGTCATCGGAACGTATTTTTGTATTTTTTTTTTCAAAGCAATAAACTACTCTAGAAAACATTAAACACACCAAAATAAACACACAAAAATAAGTAAATGCAAAAATAAAAGGAAAAACATACCTAATATGTACAAGTGAGTGAAACACCCCCCCAAGCTAAATCAGACAATGTCCTCATTGGCTCAAGGGGTATCATGAGGAAAGTGAGCAAACCGTGGCTTATTTGTCGCTGATTCGCAAATCGCCCGATCAGGCGCGCCCGATCGGGCAGCAGATCGCCCGATCGGGCGAATTTCGAACCTTTCCGTTGAATCTGTGCGCGACCGATCGGGCGCACCTCGCCCGATCCGGATCGGGCGAAATGCAATGCCTTGTTTTATTGACTTTTCTCAGCCCAGAATCCTTCCTTGACCTTTCTACGACGTCATCATCAACCGCCCGATCGGGCGGAATTTCGCCCGATCGGGCGTTTCACTCGCCTTTTGTGTGGATCGGGCAACCGTCGCCCGTTCGGGCGATTTTCCAACATTTTCCTTGAATCGACACGCGCCCGATCGGGCGCTCCTCGCCCGATCCGGATCGGGCAAAACGCAGACTACTCCGTTTGAGCTTGAATTCAACTTTTTCGAACTTGGAGCCTTAGACCTGCACAGCATTAAACGTCCAAACCGTAAAATACCCTCTTCTCACCTCTCTAACACCAAAAACTACAATGAAACACACACTTGCTCAAAAATTATACTAAAACACACAAACAAAAGCGAAAAATACACTACGAAAAGCAATAAATGGATAGTGAAATACTCATCCCCTATTAGATTGATGCAATGTCCCCATTACACAATCTTAGTTTATGTACAGACAACGAAAGGAAGGGGATGAGAGCCACGACAACTCATCAAATGGGGGCACCAAAGATGGTGCCATCTGGTGTCGAATCAATTGCCTTGGATGAGCTATGTGGCGCGGGAAGTGACAGACCACGACCCCGATCATGAATACGGTGCCCACCATTCACCGAGCTTTCGGCCTTTCGGGTCTCAGCATCATCAAATCGTGCCTCCCGCAAAGAGATTGGTTAGTAAATAACCAACGAACGAGCGCATAAGCTTGTCATGCGCACTCGCACAACTTCGTGCAACAAGACATGCACGATAATCAACAACAACATTTGCATAAAGTCCGAATGAACTCTATGCCAGTAAGGAGTAGGATGCCTAAAGGAAGAAGAACAAAAAGAAAAAACAACAATAAAAGAAGAATAAGAAAAGGAAGGAAAAGAGAAAGTAGGCATACTCTCCTTATGGAAGTTGTTTTTACGGACTATTGATTCTTCAACCTCAATGATCAATGAAATAGCTCTCTCTGTGTTTTGGAATTCATGGTGGATAGGCTCTTCACCATATAGAGCTCTCTGCAAATCATCCACCTCTTCTTTGTAAGTATTGTAAGTACTTGCGAAAGATTCACAAAGAGGAACATACTCTATTGGGTCATTGGGCTTTTGATTTTCATGGGGAGGAGGAAGATCCTCAAGTAAAGGTTTTATGGGGAAAGAGAAGGGGAGTGAGACGGTGTAAACGGGGCTAAGAATAACCCTTCTTGGACTTGGAATATGAGGGGTAGGGGTTGACACAACAACAAGGGTTTTATCAACTTCAACTTCCTCATGGACTTGCTCTATGACATATGGCTTTTCAGTTTCAACAAATCCTTCATCCATTGATCCAACAGTCAAATCATTATCCTCCCACTCATCCTCAGCCTCTGTTATAAGCTCCTCCCACTCTTGGTTGCCTATGGGTTCACTCAGTTGACCCCCATCCCCAACACAACTCGAATCATTATTTTCAATAATTTCTTGAACTTTTCTAAATCTCTCAAGAGTAGCCTTACTAGCTTTAATAATCTCATTAGTAGCCTCTTGAGATCTAGTACACTGAATCTCAATCTCAGAGTTTAATCTTCTTAATTCCTCTAAGAAGCTATCTCTGCTTTCTGATTCGGGTTGAACAGGATTGAGCAAGGGTTCACAATAATACACGGGAGAAGCAACAGTGGAATCATGAGGCAAAACATTGATATCCATGCAAGGGTTAGATAAGTCGTTAGAATATACATGATTATCATAAACATTAGAATGCACCTCATTATAACAAGCATCCAAGGGAGAGGGGGTAGAAACATGTAGATTATGCTCATAATTTGGATTAGCACATGTAACATGAATCGCCATTTCACTCTCATACAAATCCCTTGCAAACCACATATAGTAATCCCACATATCATCCAAAGACAAGGCTCGAAATCACCATTAAATCTACTTTCTATCACATTCCTTGTATACTCATTTAAACCACCATAAGCAAAACCACAAGAATCCCAAAGATTAAAATTGTGGTAACCAATAAAATCATTTAGCCTATCGAAATACACCCAAAAAGGCTCATTTAAGAATTGAGGGAAAGAATAATAATCCATTTTTTTCAGGGGAAAAAAAAATTAAAAAAATTAAAAAAAAAATAATAAAAAAATAAACTAAAGAAAATAAAATATATACATGGTCTCAAAGAACAGGAAGTTCTATGAGACTCAAGAAAATAATCTAGATCATAAAATTAGTAGCAGAAAATTAAACCGTTTCCCCGGCAACGGCGCCAAAATTTGACAGGCTAAATCGTACTCCTATCAAAGATAAACCTAACGTTCACCAACTAAAAATATAGCAAGGGAAGCAGGGATCGTATCCACAGGGAAACAGGCGTTCTTTCTACTATTAAATTATTAATCTAGACTACTGGTAACAAGAGTTTGGATTGGGTTGTGTATTAAACTAAAGCAATAATCAAATCGGAAAATAACAATATTAAAGGAATCTAGGGCAACAATTCACCATAAATGCAGACCGGGATTGGACAACGAACAATGACAATCAATTAACAATCATAACTAGGAAAACATGCATCTCTCGAATCTTATGAATTCCTTAGGATAGAACAACTAGCGGGCTCTCGCTACGTACTAGAAATAATTCCTATCTAATAGCCACAGGCCAAAAACATCAGATTTATACCTCTCGGCGCATAATCCAAGGTTAATCAAACTCAAATCAAAATAGTCCGGCCGAACAGAATTGACGAGCAATAATAATAAGCTATAGAAATTATAATCAATCAATCAATAATCAAGCCCACATATAATCCCAATCATGCATTCATGGATCCCCTAAACCCTAGAAACTAAACTACTAACTCATGATAATAAATAACAAAGCAATTAGCATAATGGAAAACATGATTAAAGCAACAAAATAAATTAAGGTAGGAAATAATACCGAATTGAAGAACAAATAAAATAATAAAGTTTGGATCTTTACTTGAAATTAAAAACTAAGTATTTGAATAATTGGAGAGAAAACTAGAAATAAACTAAGTATTGAGAACTAGAATAAAAGATGTCACTAAAAATATAAGGGGCTAGTATTTATAGTTTGCCCAAAATAGAGCCCAAAATCGGAAATAAAATCTCGCGAAATACGCTGGAGGTTGGCGTGGCCCGATCGGGCGACGCTTCGCCCGATCGGGCGATGTGCTCGATAGTCGGCCCAATCGGGCGAAATTCCGCCCGATCGGGCGGTTGCAAAATGCCCAGAACAGTCCCCAGAATGACAGCCCGATCCGGATCGGGCGAAGCCCGCCCGATCGGGCGCGTGTTGAAACTGCACGATCCTCTATCTTCAAAACGTCATATTTCCTTCGTTATTCGTCGGAATTAGGCGAGTGACCACTTGTTGGAAAGATATTGAAGTCTATAATCCAACCCAATTGGAATTACATCATTTGGAGTTGTAGAACTTGAGTTATGCTTAAAATAGTGGACTACAGTCATTTTTGTACTTCCTTCGTTATTCGCTTTGCTTCAAAACTCTTCAAACTTAATGTTTGTGCTCTCGAAAGTACATAATCTCTTTTATTGATTCAAATGAGTAGGAAATGCACAAAAATATACTAATTCCTACAATGATGAACCTGAAACTACAAACACACTACAAGGAGCACATTAGTACTAAAAATCGCTCCGAAGAGCTCATTTGAGATCAAAAAGTACTAAGGGACGGGGGTAAAAACTCTACATAAAACACACATATCAGAAGACTAGTATCGGACAGACTTATGAAACTTTACTGTAAGAGATGAAAATCTGTCATAAGTAAATTTCATTAAAATTATTAGACACTAAATCCTCAATACCTGAGTGATTTGAGATTACTTGTTTGAGAACTGGTTGCTTTGACGTTGACCAACCGTCGCACCGTAAAAGGAGGCTATAAAGGCAACGCTCAAGTAATCACCTATCAAACGAAGTCTAATCTCAAGATCGCAAGATTGGAATTGTCCTCCCATAAATCGGGATGAGATGCTTAAAAGTTGTACAAGGTCACTCGGAGAGCTAGAAACTGTGAAATGCATGGCCGTGCTCGGATGAATCATAGGCTATGATTATCTGTTTATTTGATCAGTTGAACTCTGAAACCTAGAAACACCTCTGGACATAATAAGGATGACAACTCTTACCTTATGTTCAAGAGCAAGCATCGAGCGACAAAGGAATTAGGTAATGCACACTTGTCCCTAAGGACAAGTGGGAGACTGAAGAAAATAATGCCCTTGGTCCAAGTATGCATATAATATTAAGTCTAATAAATGCGGTTCAGTATTAATTAACAAGTTAATAATTCAGTGAGATCAAGTTAGCTGAATGCCTAGCTAGAGGCCGCTTCAGTTCAAGTGGAATTAATGATGTTAATCCACAACTTACTCTTGACTGAACCCGTAGGGTCACACAAATAGTACGTAAACGGATCAAGTATTTAATGGCATTAAATACTCCATCTATGGATATTCGGAATCAACGGATCTTGGTTTCAGTGGGAGCTGAGATCGTCACAAGCAAGTGAATACTCCGGAAACGATGATATTGCCGGAAACGGAAATATGGATCGCATCGGAAATATAAATATTATCCAAGTCGTAGATATTGCCGGAAACGGAAACATGGTATGTATCGGAAAATATTATCGGAAATGGAAATATTGCCGGAATCGGAAATATTGCCGGAAACGGAAATATTGTCAGAATCGGAAATATTATCGGAATCGGAAAATATTAAATATTTGTTCGAAACGGAAATTAATTCCGGAATCGGAAATATTAAATATTGTTCGTATCGGAAATGAATTCCGGAACCGGGAATTTCGGAAGCGTATCGTACGAATTAGCATCGGACAAGGCCTGCCGGACGAAGGCCTAGTACGAAGCCGGGCCATCGCCCAGCAAGCAAGACGCACGCCAACACGCACAGCCCATGGCAGCGCCAGGCCCACCGCAAGGCAGGCCCAACACGCCAAGGTGTGGCTGCGTAGCGTGGGCTGCGTAGCTTGGGCCAAGCGCACGCACGCGTGGGCACCCTCGTGGCTCCGTGCGTGTGTGTGTTTGTGTCCATGCACAATTCCTAAATCTATTAGGATTTGGTGTATGATTAAATTCTTATTCCTAAAAGGATTATTTAATTAATTAGAGTCCTTGTAGGATTCTAAGTTTAATTAAATCGTATCCTACTAGGATTCCAATTCCCTTTCCAAACCTCTATAAATAAGGGCCTAGGGTCATAGTTTATGGACATGGGATTGAAGTATTCTAAGGGTAAGTTTTGAAAGAAAAATAAGCCAAACAGTTGCAAACACTTAACCGAATTTCCTAGTAACCTTAAGGGCGATTCTAGTTGGTCTAACTTGAGGCGGATCCGAACGTACTGTGGACTATCTACGGAGGGACGACATTTGGAGTCCTAAAGGCTTGTTCTTGTTCGGTTCGGGCGCAGCTAGGGAGGGCACGCTACAAAGTGTATGCTCCTAAATTATGCTAAATGATTATGTGTAAATAATATGTTTCCTGGCATTAAGGTTTTTCCGCATGATTTATGTTTTGTCATATATATCATAACCTAACATATTCTACAACAACATTCCCCTTCTCATGGATTTTCTTCATGTAGGATTCTAGCTTGTTTCCCTCCAAAATACACCTGCCATTAGACCTGTCAAACGGGTCGGGTCTGGTCGGGTCAAAGTCGGTCAATTTCGGGTTCGGGTTATATCCGGTCGGTCACTTTCGGGTTCAGGTTGACAAATACTTGTTCAGAACCCAGAGTGTTCGGGTTCGGGTTGACCCAACGGGTTTAAAGCTTTTTTAGCGCCTTTTTTAATTTTATTTTTTGTGGCAATTATAAGCCTTTTTTTTTTTTGCTGTCAATTACGTAGTACCACATTTTTTTTTTGATAATACGTAGTACTGCATAATACATCCAGTATTCCTTTTCAAGTTTTTAAAACTTATCAATTTATCATGATTATTATTACTATTAGATATTATGTATAATGAATTTAGATATCTTGAAAAATTCCCACGACCAGGTTTATTCAAGATATATGCCCAGACTGTTTACTATGGTACTCAACGACATCTCACCCTCAGCAGAATAATCAATAACAAGTAAATCCTGAAAATCAAAATCAGCATTGACATAGAAGCTCATTTCTTCATTATCGCCATCAAGAAAGGACATTTCATTCTCAGCTTGTGACTTTGTGGAGGCTCGATCTGATAAATCACAACCTAAAGATTGTTGCTCTGGATGATAGTCAAAAGCTAGAGCACTTTTAACGCATTCTTGATTCGCAACCAAACCATTATTTATGCAGGCATCAACTTAAGGATTTCAGCATTTATAGTTGATGATAACGCCTCATTAGTTTTATCAACATCACCAGTTCGTTTGTCCTTATAATGACAAGAAAGAACAAAGGATTCACCCTCATAATACCCAGATCCCTGAATGAAATAATCCTTGCTACATTCATTAATCAAACTTCTAGATGTAACACTTTGGCTATTTTATTTAAGAGAGGATGAGAGAGAAAAAGATGAATGTTTGAGCCTTGAGAGGAAGGCGGCTGTTTGAGAGGAAGAACTCCTGGTATGTTAGTTTTAGCCTTTTAGGTTTAGGACTTTACGTTATTTTACCCTTTTTTTCAAATAAAAAATAAAAATAGTTTAAAAAATAATTTTACCACTGAACCCGACGGGTCAGACCCAACCCGACCCGTTATGGACCCGAAAATTTCGGGTTATTCGGGTTCGGATAAAAACGGGTTTCGGGTTGGAAAATCTTGTTCAAGACCCGCTTTTTTTGGGTCGGGTTCGGGTCGGTTTTCGGGTCGGGTCAATTTTTGACAGGTCTAGCTGCCATTGACAAATTTAAGTTGTTAATTGGTTCTATGCTACTACTCGTACAAGTCATGCCAATGTTCTTAATTAGTTCTATGCTACTACTCGTACAAGTCATGATTACTGTACAATTGAACATATACAAGCACTTACAGGGTATATTCATATTTTATTCAATCACCAAAAGCACCTTTTACAACTAAACTACAGAACTAACTGAATAAAAACTTGCATAAAAATACTAAAAATATGAAAAACTTACAAGAAAATATAAATACATTATTGAAAGTTTTCAAAGAAACCCACTTCATTAAATCAAACAAAAAGCAAACAAATCATAGAAATTCAAATGCAAAACTAAAAATGAGATTAACTACTAAGGAAAAAAATATTTTATGACATGTAAAGATATGACGCAGTTAATAACATTAGACACTTGTTTCATATCCATATTATGACACTTGGATCACAACAAACATGATAACTTTGTAGAGAATACTTAATAAGGCTGATAAGTGACAAGGCAGTTAGGTACAAATGATTAAAAAAAGATTTTTCAATGAAGAGCCACTAGGAAACAAAGTAATTAACTTGGAGATGTGGATTGATAGAAACGATTACAACATAATACTCTCGTCTTTTCAAGCCTTTTAAGAAAATGGGATGTTATATAAGTTTCAACTCAATGGTAGCACTATAACATTGTCTTAGGTGTTCAATCACTATGCCAACACATTTAGTCCCAACTGTTAGGCGATCCACGACATTAAGATCAGAGTGTTCAACCTCAGTATATATGCATAAATATCTCATATCCTTCATTAGAGACAATAACGAATAAAATTCAAGAATTTTGTAAAATTAAGAAGATAACTTGTGTTTTTAAGAGTCAATACCATATTATTTAGGTCAGTTAGAAGTATAAATCTAATCATGGATTGAAAACAAAGCAAAGACAAACCATAAAAGTTACCACTCAAATAACTATGCCCGAGGATTGCTGAAGAACTCTGAGCAATTGCATGTCCACACAAAATAGCCACAGTTCCCATAGTATCGGGTGGCATCGCAGGAGAAACAAATTTGATTGGGCTCTAAGAAACGCACCTGACAGATTAAAAAGTGATACCGCAAGTGCACGGTGTCTGTTGTTAGCAGATACTTAGCAAATACGGGTCGATCCCACAGGGAGACAAGTTCTATTAGTTTTTGCCCAATTATACGAACTATTTCAACAACGAAAGTTGAGTTTGAGTATTAACTACTAAAGATAAAGCAATAATAAAAATGCGTAATTTATCAATGAATTAAAGGTCTAGGGCGTCTGTTCGGTTCACCATGCTTATACCAATCCAATAACACAATTCAATTCGACAACGAATAAACTAGGCCGAGTAATTAAAGTACATGCTAATCCTACGGTCGGGTCTTAACACTTTCAATTCAACATATGCAGTACGATCGCTAACATAATCAGAATTGCCAATTGTACAAAGCCTCTAAAAACACGATCTTTCGATTCTAATTCCTATTAGCTAGATAATTAATCCATGAAATTGGCCGATAACATGAATCAACGATTAAGAACAAATCAATTGGAATTACTCAAGCAATAATCTATAAATTAGCAAACTTTAATGCATAACAATCATGGTATAAACATAGCTTCCCTAACTTAGCCCTAGAATATAACTACTCGCTCATAATTGAATTAACAAGCATGAAATACATAATGAAAACGAGATTCATAATCAAAGGACGAATTAATCTAAGAAACGAAAATAATAAGAAAGAATTAAAGCAAAAGAAATTATTGAATTACCTCTAGATTGATGAATTGAAAATTGAAAGCTAGGGTTCGACAATGGAATAAGAGAGGAATAGAAAACTAGAACTAACGTGAAAAAATTATTTGGGAAAAACGTAAAAAAATAAAAGCATAAGGGAATACATTAATTCCCTTGAGGTATTTAGTGTTTCCTAAATTTTCAACAAAAAAGGAAAATAATAATAATTACATAAGTTATCATTTAATTGAACGATCACGAGAAACGACGCAACGAACCCCCATGGAAGTAGCTGGGCGGGGAAATCAGCGGGCCCGCTGGTGGGTCGCTGGTTTTCGCGCCCAAGGGGAAGATTGGGCCATCGTTTTGGGCTTCGGGCGAATCGGATAGTCGAGCCATCTTGTTTATGTCATAACCCTTGTTCTACAATGCCTATAAGGACGTGTGACCTGTCGTTGGAAAGCTCTGGAAGTCTACTTTCTAGGCCAATAAAAATCGCCTCATTTCGACATGTAGAACTTGAGATATCATCAAAAGAGTGAACGCTTGTCCGTTTTGATGCTTAGAAAAATAGCGTTTAGCTTCGTTATTGACTCAAAATTATCCCTAGAGATATGCAATGATCCTCGAGTCAACATTCCATCCGTTCATCATCCAAATCAACTCATAACACTCCGAAAGCATCCAAATGACCGTAAAATCACCTGAAACATTAAGAAAACACAAACGGGGCGTAATAGAGTACGACAACGATAACTTATGCAAATGTGATCCTAAATGCAACTAAAAAGATATAAATGCCTAATAATGCAACCTAAATGCGCCTAAAATACCCTATACAAATATGACTCATCAAATTCCCCCAAGCTAGACTGTTGCTTGTCCCCAAGCAACACTAAACCAAAGATAGAGAAACAAGACGCACTTGACTTTCATAAAACCATGGTAAGACCAACCTAACTCTCGAGCAAACAATCAAACAGAGTTATTGAGA
Source organism: Spinacia oleracea (assembly GCF_020520425.1). NCBI lineage: Eukaryota > Viridiplantae > Streptophyta > Magnoliopsida > Caryophyllales > Amaranthaceae > Spinacia > Spinacia oleracea. Next base: position 90,786,683 of record NC_079487.1, read on the forward strand.
CAGAAATCTAGCTCAGATACAAATAGAACCACAAAGCATCGTGATCCACAATCGAAACAACCAAGCTTAGCCACAAACTATTCTCAATCAAGCTAGTCGTCGCCGCATACCTTGTAGAATATAAATATATGATGCAACATAGGGTAAGATGACAATAGCAAGAAACGATTTTCATTCAATCACAAAACAAACATGCCGATCAAGAGGTCTTTATAATAAGCTTGTAATGGGGCTAGGTGAAAAGGAAGGGTAGGGTATAATTTGGGAAAAAAGTGAGAGTAAGGTCCAACTTGGGGAGCAAATGTGAACTATATGCGTCGGCGTGATAATGCCGCAAATCCAACTCCATCGAACCATGAAACCCGAACAATCAACCAAGTTACAACCAAGGGAAAACATAATATAATGTCAATGATCTTTCTTCATTCCCCTTTCCTTGCTTTCAAATTACATACAAAAACGAAAAACATATTTTTTTTTATTTTTCTTTGATTTTTCTCTCTTTTTTTTTTTTTTTTTCTATTTTTTTTTTCTTCTTTCTTTTCCCTTTTTTTTTACTTTTTTTTTTCCTGTTTATTTTGGTATGAAAATGAAACTAGATAATGAAATCGAAAGTACATAAATAAATCTAATGCTAACTGTTACAAGCTTGGGTGCCAACAATAATATACACCATTTCCGAACCACAAATCCAAACATAGCCTCGAACCACGAACTATTGGCTTAGTGTGCCAATCAATCAACATCAATGAAACCATTACGAACACCGAAGCTCCCCCAAGCTAGACTCGGGACAAGTAACCAACGGGGCTAATAGGGCTCAATTTTGTGGAGTTAAAACAATAAACGGACAAGGCTACAACATGGGTATGAAATGCAGGAACTGATGTTTCTAAGTTCGTCTGAAGGATTCCTAAGAGAATGGCCTCTGTCATACGCGGCATGTGTGAGTTGTAACTAAACTACTAATGAATCTCAAGCCAAAATCATACGATAACAAGTCACATCAATCACACAAACACATAGTACGGTGACCTACAAGATAATTGGCTAGCTATTCTTGACACGAGACCAACATCTTACCGCATACCATTCAATTGGTTCACACAATGCCAAGCAGTTATCAATGTATAGCATGACCGACTGAATTTCAGAATCATAACTAAGTTCAAAAGAAGCTCAAGAGAGTCAAATAAAGCCCGAACATAGTTTGAAAGTCAATTCCACAATGCAGGGTATAAAGACATATGAATGCAAGTAAGAATGCAAGTAAGAATGCAACTAAATTGAACAATAACACTAGGAAAGCAGTACATTTTTTCGTTGCACGTAAACTCCCACCCCTAATGGACGGTACAAAGCGTACAACACCTAAACAAAACAATAAAACTATACTAGAAAGCAACAAAAATAGATATCCCTCCCCCATATCTAGCACTACAAAATCAACAGGAATGTAGAATTTCCCCACCCGGACAGGAACATCCTCCAAAATACCCAAGGGATACTTTATAGAACGATCTGCCATTTGCAACGTGATTTGTGTGCATTTTAGTTTTCCCATATTCAACCTATTACAGACAGAAAGGGGCATGACAGACACACTTGCACCTAAATCACACAATGCTTTATCAATGAACAATGCACCTACATGACAGGGGATGGAAAAACTACCCGGATCCTTAAGTTTGGGTGGAGACTTATTTTGCAATATCGCACTACACTCTTCAGTTAGAGCGACTCTCTCCACACCACCATAATCCCTTTTCTTAGTGATCATCTCTTTCAAAAATTTTGCATAAACAGGAACTTGAGATATTAAATCAGTAAAAGGGACCGTTACCTCAAGATTCTTGACCATTGCCAAGAACTTACCAAGCTGTTGATCGACCTTAGTTTTCTGCATCCGGTGAGGGAAAGGTAACTTAGGCACAATAGGGAGAGAATCAGAAATCTTCTCTTTCCCCTTATTTGCACCAACATCATCAGCATTATCAACTTCCATGACTCGAGACTCTGCATCAGTTGCTTTCCCTGGTCCATCTGTGTTCCCCTTAGCAAGAGTTGCATCATCAGTGGGCATCGGGGGTCCATTATATTTAGTGCCACTTCTAAGAGTGATAGCATTGGCACTTTCTCTGTTCTGGGGCGGAGTAGGTTGCCCTGGTAGTGTACCCGGTTGCCTTTGAGATAGAGTGTCAGCAAGTTGGGCAACTTGATTCTCCAACATTCTATTCTGATACTTCAACTCTTTGATGCTCTCATCATGGTTCTTTTGAGCTATCTCTGCGGTCTTCTGCATATTTGCAATGAGCTTATACAGATCACCCATGTTAGGCTCTGGAGTAGCACTGCTCTGAGGGGGTTGTTGATATCCTTGATGCGGGGGCCTATTAAACCCCGGGGGAGCATTATGTGAGGCTCCTTGTTGAAATGGAGGCCTAGCAACATGTGGTTGAGGTGGATGGAACTGTGGTTGCGACCATTGTTGCTGGGGTTGAGGATTCTGAACATTGTTGCCCCGATATGAGAAATTTGGATGATTCCTCCAACCCGGATTAAATGAATTGGAGTATGGGTCATTGGGTTGTCTCTGTTGAAAAGCATTCACTTGCTCCAATTGCGTAGTATCCTGTAAACTATAAGAGCACTCATGACCAAAGTGACCTTGGATGCCACATACTTCGCAGTAAGAAGTTGTCACTGGAGCTACACTAGACATAGCATTGATACTCATTGGGGGTGTACTAGACTGAGGAGCCTTCAAAGAATCGATCTTCAGGTTCAAGGCTGCCACTTGTGAGGACAATAGAGCATAAGCATCGACATCCAATTTTCCCTTCTTAGATGTGGATCTGGTGGTGCTGTAATGGTTGGCAGCTAAATTGGCAAGAAAATCATAACCTGCATCCACTTCTTTATCAAGAAAAACACCCCCAGCAGCAGAATCAACCGTGTTCTTTGTTTCATCTTGCAAACCATGGTAGAAAATATGAACCAAGAACCATTTTTCAATATTGTGATGCGGACACGACCGTTGCAAAGCCTTGAATCTATCCCAGGCTTCTCGAAGTGATTCACCAGGTTCTTGAGTGAATGTAGTTAGCTTATGCCTTATTTCAGCAGTCTTGGTGGGTGGAAAGAATTCTTCTGGAAAGGCCTGTGAAATAGCACTCCACTCTGTCTCCTTGACATCATTCAACCATGTCTGAGCCTTATCACGAAGGCTAAAACCAAACAACATGACTTTCAATTGGTCTTGAGTGACCCCTTGATGCTTGATAGTACCACACAGTTGGTTGAACCTCTGCAAATGGTTGGTGGGTTCCTCAGATGGATGGCCACCAAATTGACTTTGTGAGACCATGGAGATTAGAGCGGGCTTGATCTCAAAGTTGAGTGCATCAATAGTTGGCATTGTGAGCCCAGTCGGAACACTATTCGAGGAAGGAACCCCATATGATTTCAGGGATTTAGACATCGTGTGACTCGGTGGAGTCTGTGAGTCTTGGGACCCTGACTGCTTCTTCTTTTTCTGTTGCTTTTTTAGTTGACGAAGGGTCTTTCCAAGATCGGGAGAAACCAAGGTACCCGTTCTGGCAGACCTGGGCATAAACAACAACGAAAGAAAACGCAGTGAGATTTGCCTCAATTGGAACTGAGAGTTCCAATGAGACAATGGAAACAGTTCAAATAATCAAACTAAAACTAATAGAATATAGCCGTCTCCCCGGCAACGGCGCCAAAAACTTGATAGATTAAAAAGTGATACCGCAAGTGCACGGTGTCTGTTGTTAGCAGATACTTAGCAAATACGGGTCGATCCCACAGGGAGACAAGTTCTATTAGTTTTTGCCCAATTATACGAACTATTTCAACAACGAAAGTTGAGTTTGAGTATTAACTACTAAAGCTAAAGCAATAATAAAAATGCGTAATTTATCAATGAATTAAAGGTCTAGGGCGTCTGTTCGGTTCACCATGCTTATACCAATCCAATAACACAATTCAATTCGACAACGAATAAACTAGGCCGAGTAATTAAAGTACATGCTAATCCTACGGTCGGGTCTTAACACTTTCAATTCAACATATGCAGTACGATCGCTAACATAATCAGAATTGCCAATTGTACAAAGCCTCTAAAAACACGATCTTTCGATTCTAATTCCTATTAGCTAGATAATTAATCCATGAAATTGGCCGATAACATGAATCAACGATTAAGAACAAATCAATTGGAATTACTCAAGCAATAATCTATAAATTAGCAAACTTTAATGCATAACAATCATGGTATAAACATAGCTTCCCTAACTTAGCCCTAGAATATAACTACTCGCTCATAATTGAATTAACAAGCATGAAATACATAATGAAAACGAGATTCATAATCAAAGGACGAATTAATCTAAGAAACGAAAATAATAAGAAAGAATTAAAGCAAAAGAAATGATTGAATTACCTCTAGATTGATGAATTGAAAATTGAAAGCTAGGGTTCGACAATGGAATAAGAGAGGAATAGAAAACTAGAACTAACGTGAAAAAATTATTTGGGAAAAACGTAAAAAAATAAAAGCATAAGGGAATACATTAATTCCCTTGAGGTATTTTAGTGTTTCCTAAATTCTCAACAAAAAAGGAAAATAATAATAATTACATAAGTTATCATTTAATTGAACGATCACGAGAAACGACGCAACGAACCCCCATGGAAGTAGCTGGGCGGAGAAATCAGCGGGCCCGCTGGTGGGTCGCTGGTTTTCGCGCCCAAGGGGAAGATTGGGCCATCGTTTTGGGCTTCGGGCGAATCGGATAGTCGAGCCATCTTGTTTATGTGATAACTCTTGTTCTACAATGCCTATAAGGACGTGTGACCTGTCGTTGGAAAGCTCTTGAAGTCTACTTTCCAGGCCAATAAAAATCGCCTCATTCCGACATGTAGAACTTGAGATATCATCAAAAGAGTGAACGCTTGTCCGTTTTGATGCTTAGAAAAATAGCGTTTAGCTTCGTTATTGACTCAAAATTATCCCTAGAGATATGCAATGATCCTCGAGTCAACATTCCATCCGTTCATCATCCAAATCAACTCATAACACTCCGAAAGCATCCAAATGACCGTAAAATCACCTGAAACATTAAGAAAACACAAACGGGGCGTAATAGAGTACGACAACGATAACTTATGCAAATGTGATCCTAAATGCAACTAAAATGATATAAATGCCTAATAATGCAACCTAAATGCGCCTAAAATACCCTATACAAATATGACTCATCAGCACCAGATAACACAAGAAGCAATACAACCTGCATAACTAACAATGTCAGTTTCTGAATGTGCCAAAGCACTAACATTGTATGCATTGAGCTGTGAATATGAGCACTAACTTGCATTGTTGACATCAGAGGTCCAGCATCATCAGTTGCAATATACTGCCCAACAAGTTTGTTCAACCTCTTAATGGTGTTTCAGTAAAAACGAATAATCTTGTAAAAATGGAGTTTAAGAAAGATTGAAGGCAGTCCTAACATTATTTGTAAGACTTTGCTCAGTTTCTGAAATGAAAACAGATGTATATCGCAAATCTCAATTACCAGTAATTTTTGACAAAACTCTGAAGACTTTGTCACGGCAGGAGCTGCATCCCATGTTTGCATTCATAACAATGACCTGAAACTGCATACACATAGCAAGATGATTGTGAAAAAACCCTCCTAATCTAGCCTTACATGAATGACTATCTACAATATTTCCTTTAAGCGTAAAAGAAGCATGTGAATGCGTGAAACACTAGTTTGTCCAGTTTAACTTTTTTAGTTAAAAATTTTCTATCACTCCAATGTGCCATATTCTGGCCGAGTACAAAATGAGAAAAAGTCAAATAATAGTTTAGTTATTGTTTTTCTGTATTGGCTTTGACATTCAGATCAGCATATTCTGACCACAATAACTCACTGCATTATTAGAAACAACAGCTAAGAAGGATACCAACAAGCCACCTTCCCTACAATAAACTCATGATAATTTGTAGGAGCAAATTACTACCAGAAGATGACATCTCTGAAGTATTATAGACGCGGGTAAACACATGATAGAGGTTAGCTGTGATCAAACCAAACACTCAAGTATAAAGTTTAGCAAAAGTGAATGAAAAATTCAAATAACTAATAGGTCAAATGAGTTGGGATAGAAGAAAAGATAGCAAGAAGGGGAAAGAAGTTCAGGGGATTTGCCATTTCGTTTCAAGGCAAATTAACCAGAAGAAATGGTGCAAAAAAATAAACACAAAAGCGATGCTGCCAAGTTGCCAACCTGAAGGAAATAATGCCCTTGGTCCAAGTATGCATTCTATGTTAAGTCTAATAAATGCGGTTCAGTATTAATTAACAAGTTAATAATTCAGTGAGATCAAGTGAGCTGAATGCCTAGCTAGAGGCCGCTTCAGTTCAAGTGGAATTAATGATATTAATCCACAGCTTACTCTTGACTGAACCCGTAGGGTCACACAAATAGTACGTAAACGGATCAAGTATTTAATGGCATTAAATACTCCATCTATGAATATTCGGAACCGACGGATCTTGGTTTCAGTGGGAGCTAAGATCGTCACAGGCAAGAAATGAATACTCCGGAAACGATGATATTGCCGGAAACGGAAATATGGATCGTATCGGAAATATGAATATTATCCAAGTCGTAGATGTTGCCGGAAACGGAAACATGGTACGTATCGGAAAATATTATTGGAAATGGAAATATTACCAGAATCGGAAATATTGCCGGAAACGGAAATATTGTCAGAATCGGAAATATTACCGGAATCGGAAAATAATTCCGGAAACGGAAATATTAAATATTTGTTCGAAACGGAAATTAATTCCGGAATCGGAAATATTAAATATTGTTCGTATCGGAAATAAATTCCGGAACTGGAAATTTAATCGGAAGCGTATCGTACGAATTAGCATCGGACGAGGCCTGCCGGACGAAGGCCCAGCACGAAGCCGGGCCATCGCCCAGCAAGCACGCGCGCCACAAGCCCAGCCAAGGCAGCGCCCAGGCCTACCGCAAGGCAGGCCCAGCGCGCGCCAAGGCCACGGATGCGTGGGCCGCGCTGCGTGGGCTGCTGCTCGCACGCGCATGGGCAGCCCTTGTGGCTGCCGTGTGTGTGTGAGTTTGTGCTCATGCGTAATTCCTAAATCTGCAAGAGTCAGTGTATGATTAAATTTCTATTCCTAATTGGATAAATTAATTAAATAGAATTCATGTAGGATTCTAATTTCAATTAATTCGTATCCTACTAGGATTACGATTCCTTTTCCATAACTCTATAAATAAAGGCCTAGGGGTCATAATTTATACACAAGTTTTAAAAGTATTCAAAAGTGAGTTTTTTGAGAGAAAATTAAAACACATCTTGCTCAAAAGTGCCGAAATTTTCTAGTACCTTAAGGGCGATTCTAGTTGGTCAATCTTAAGGCGGATCCGGACGTGCTGTGGACTATCTACGGAGGGACGACACTTGGAGTCCTAAAAGACTTGTTCTTGTTCGGTTCGGGCGCAGCTAGGGAGGGCACGCAACAAAGAGTATGCATCTAAATTATGCTATATGATTATGTGTAAATAATATGTTGTCCTGGGTTAATGGTTGTTTCCGCATGATCTATGTAGTGTCATATGTATCATAACCTAACAGTGGTATCACGAGCCCCTTATTATTTTCATAATCTAAATTGCATGAACATGGTTAAATATTACAAATTTGCAAGAATTAAAAGGGGTGATTAATTTTCGTAATTGTTAATTAATTGCAAATTGCGTTTATTTAATTATATGTACGCAGTTTTTCGGCAGTTTCTTCATTACTCATCCGAATTGAGTGATTTTTGTGTCAATTCCGCATGTAAAAGGCATTCTAAAATTTTGACAAAAATAGTATTTTTCTGCCGAACCCAGAATTCTCAAATTCGAAGCCTAACTATGACTTTTCGAAGGTTTTAGTTTTTCGAATGCAAAATTTCGTAAATTTAAGATGTTAAATTAAATATTTGCGATTCTTGTTGATAAATCTTGAATTTTTGATTGACCTACTGCATATGTTTAACAAGTTTGAATGCCTAGTCTTGTTAATTATGCAATCTAATTTGTAATTATGATTAATTTGTTGAAAATTAGAATAATTTAGAATTAATTTGATTTTCATAATTAATTGTAATTTAATTAGAAACCTATGATTAAAAACCACCATAAAAATTGTAAATTTACGATAAATTTTAAATTTTTATGACCTAGACTTGAATCCATATCAATCGGAAATCAATTGGATAATAAATTTTCGATTTTTCGCCCTAAAATTATGAAATTAATAATGTTTATTAATTTGTCATTAATTTTAAATATAAATTTTAAAAATTTATGCGATTCGTTCAAATAACTTGCACGCACGAAGCAATGGACGCTTCGTGTTACCCTTAAGGGGTGTTGTATAATGCGGGCATGCGACGACGAGCAAGGGAGCTCGTCGCCCGTGCGGCACGAATGCAATGAGCAAGGGCATAGTGCACGAGCACAAGGCAGCAGTCCTGCCTTGTGTCGTGTGCCACGAGCAATGAACGAATGGGCATGGGCGAAGGGCGAGCCAAGGCAGTCGCGTGTGGGCAGCAAGCGAGCTGCGCCACAACGCGCGCTGCCTCGCACAAGAGCGCGCAGCCTCGCGCGCAGCGAGCGCAAGCTCGCGTGCCACGAGCGCTGCGCCCAGCATCACTCGCGCGCACAGCGCGCGATGTCGCCCGCCCAGCGAGCGATGTCGCGCCCCAGCGAGCGATGGCTCGCGCGCACAGCGAGCGAGCCAGCGCGCCCAGCGAGCGATCTCGCGCGCGCGCACTGCGAGCGATAGCTCGCGTGCGATGGGGCGCTGTGCGGAGGCTTGCGATAGGACAGCAGCAGCTATGCGACGAGCGCATGGGCTGCGCGCATATGGCCAGCAATGGCTGTGTGCGTACGGCCCATGGGCGTGCAACGCGTAGGGTGTTTGCGTTACGATTAGATCGTTTTGAATGTTTAATTTGAAAATTTCAGTTCACGTAATTTTAATTAATTTTAAAATTAATAATTTGAATTAATTTCTTGGATTTTAATTTTGAATATTATAATTATAATAAATGGAATTTATTCTAATTATTTTACTAAAATTAAAATCATGAATTAATTTAAATGCGACTGAAATTAAATTAAATTTTGGATTCAATTATAAATTTATATGAGCTTTAAATTTTAATTAAATTTGTATGTTTCCGGTTAGACTAGAAATACAATTTTATGTTTAAAATTAGTAAAGCATATGAATTTATTGGTTTGAGTGGGAGCGTTTTTAGTCATAAACTCTTGATTAGGTCTACAAATCCTTAAGGTTAAAACAACTCGATTAGAATTAATAAGGACTGAATAATTGGTAGATTATTGGTGACCTTGATTAATTGCTGCAAATGTTTACGTGATGCATAATGTGTTTTACTAACCAGCTATGTGGGCCATTCATGATAATGAATGGGTGAATGGTATATATTGTATATGTACTGTTTTGCAGGTTATGAAGTGACTAGTATGGCCCAAATAGGATAGAAAATATGGTCTGCGTACCATTAATTTGAATGTAATTGGTCTAAAGTACCAAAGTTATTTTTCAATTCAAATATGGTCTGCGAACCATCAAATAGTTGTAATTAGTTATAGCTTATCCTATTTGAAGAAAATGGTGCCTCCCACAGAGATTTTCAAGACGGACTTTGAAGTCAAAGCTTCAAGATGAAGTCGGGCCATACTAGATCACAAATATCTTATGCATGTTTTAAGTTATTTATTGCTTTAAATATGTCTTAAAATGCATGAGATCAAAAGCTTGATTATGTTGCATGATTAAGGATTTTAGTTCACTTAAAATCTAACCAACATAGTAAGAGCCTTAAGTTCCAAACTTAAAAATTGAGTTAAAAGGTGCCATGCCAAAATATACACTTGCTTGGATATCCTTTACATCAATCTAGTAATAGTTTTCGCTCAGCGAGGTGTTGCTTATTGGTCCTAAAGGGGCAAGGTACACAAATAATTGTGAGTACATGTTAGTTTTGGTGAAACTCAACGATATAAGTAAGGAGTCCTTTTATGTCGTGGCAAAATCGATAGGTTTACCTAATAAGTTCTTAGACGTACCTATCAACCAAGAGTAGTTTCTAGACTATTAGCAAAAGGCTTTTGCTTACCTAAAATGTTTTAGAATTGAGTCGACAAACTGTGCTTAATTCTTCAATGGTTTTAGGGTCTTGGAATCATTTTATTCACACCTGCCGGAACAATAAATTCGAATAAAATGCTAATAACTTGTTTGAATTGCATGGTTGCTTTAATTTCAAGTTATTATTCATGATAAATGTTTAGACTTTGCATGCTTCAATGTATGTTTTAATTATTGTTTATAATTAAATATCTTGCACTGCAGTAAATCCTTTTAGAAAGGTAACAGTAAATTTCCTCGATTGGTAGTGAATCCAAGAACGATTCACGGAAATGAGAGAAAGTGAGCAATTTAAAATGTACGTTTCTTATATCGACTTTTATGGTTGTTTTCGAGTATCAAAGTCGAATGGCAAACCGATTGGTGCTTGTGAATTCAAAATACAATGTGGTTTTGAGATCATAAAGCATTGAGTTTAAACGCTCAGCTTTACCAATGGTTAACAACCTAAAATCCTTTTTCCATTTAATTCTCGAATGAGTCTAGTTCCTAGACATTCGAATAGATCGATGCTTAGAGAACTTTAGAAGCTTCTGGTAAGATCATCTAGTTGAAACAGAATATTCAACATAAATTAAAATGGTAAAGAACCTTGTTGGTGACATTGGACATGTCTAACAAAGTATAAAAGTCAACACTAAAGAATTCAATTCTTAAGACTATAAGAAAGGGTACAAGAAATAGGAAAACGAGGAACAAATGAAAGGAATTTACGATTCCGTTTCTACCTATAAATTTATGTTTAAAGAGAAGTGACCTAGCAATCAAACTTCCTTGGTATCATATACCGCTTGAGGTTCTTACTTCGGTAATAACTCAAATAAATGGAAGCTAGGATACACTAATGACCTACAAGTGGGAAATGAAGCATGGCAATGCTACATTAGTTGTAGGGTCATCTAGTTTGTTTTAAGGCTGGAACTTAATGGCTATTTTGTTCCATAATCAGCATACCTAAATTTCTACTTCAAACACAGAAAGACTCACATTCAGAAGAACAAAAACAATGCTTGTTTGTTTGTTTATTTGAATGAAATGGTCAATTACTGGTTGAGTCAATATGCTTGATTAAAACAAACAATTCTTTAAAGAACTTTACTAGGTTCAAATCAAACCCTTGATTTGAGTTCCATTAAATCTTTGGCATTGTTGCTTAGACCATATCAACAAGTTAACATTCATAAGCTCTATTTTGATGGACTTTTGAAAGTTGGTTGATTTCTAGATCAACTTAAGACAAGCTAGTCTTACTTGTTGAAAGTAACAAAGAATATGAACTATTGTTAGAACGCCTAGACGATAGAGTTCAAAGCTAAAGAAAGGTTTTATGACTTTATTATTTCACATGGATTTGAGTGAATATAGGTTTATTTACTCAAATGTGATATAAGTTGAATCTGTTTGGCTAGTTCAAAGATTCAAAAGTATAAAATCCACTTGGCAAGAAATCATAAAGATCTAGGTTAGATCATGTTGATGATTACTTGAGACCAAATATGATCATCAATGATTGTGTGTTGTAATTTCACAATCTAGGTCCATAAGATATGGCATATCTTAGTTGGAATAATCGAAGTCAATTAGTACTTGATTCGATCAATGACGGATCATAAAGACTTTTCCTATAATTTCTAAAACAAAATGCTCAACTACCACCAAACTAAACCAAATTCGTCAAAGCTATTGAAAAGTAATTTCAGAATATCTTTTCATAATATATCTAAAGAGTTCCTAAACTCAGTGGGAGCTTAGTGTTTGTTATTCAACAAACTAAGGCCCAAGTATAGATATATGTTTCATTGTGATTTATTCAAATGAGACACGAGGGTATTGTTTCTACCACGAGTTTTTGAGAACATAATGTTTGTTTGCTCGAAATAATGTCCTTTTGGAGATTCGTTTCCAAAATGACAAGTGGGAGAAAATAGACCTCGAAAGTTTTCGAGGCGAACAACAAACATAAACGGACATTCCGGAGGCTTTTCGAAGTGCTTCAGAAAATCCGAACTTATTCTTTAAGACTTTAGAAGTGGCTTTAAAGAATAGACATCTCTTAGAAGACTTTACAAGTGCTTCAAGGAGAACAGAATATTCAAAGGACTTTCAAGTGGCTATTGATATTCTATTGTTTGATGTTCTATACCCAAGTAGGCATAGAGTTCAAGTCACTGGAACTATGAGATTCTTCTATTAGATAGTAAGGAAACATAGAGTTCTGGTCAATGAAACTATGAGATTCTTCTATTCGATAGTGAAGAAACCTACAACTTGCAGTCAAACTATTATCATGTAGATTAATGAGTTTATGACTTGTAAGAAAGCTATGACGAAACCTAGATTCCCTAAAATGGTTAGAGGCCATATATAGACTCAAATGTTTTAAATGGTTAGAGGCCATAAAACATACTCAATGTTTTGATGACAAAATTGAAATTTTGTTGATTTGCAAGAATAGTTTCACACCTATTGGTTGCAAGTTTGTTTTAAGGATAAAAACCATCAAACATGGAATTGTGTTCACACACAAAGCTAGATTAGTTGCTAAAGGTTACAAGCAAATTCATGGCATGGATTGTGTTGAAACCTCATGCAAAATCGTAATGCTTAAGTCTATAATTCAAGCAATGATTGCATATTGGTACATATGGCAATTGGATGACAAAACGTATTCCTCAATCAAATGTTGGAATAAACTATGTACATGGTATGTCATAGGATTTGTGGATCCAAATAAATGCTTGAAAAGGAAAGCTAGCTTATGAAATCTAAGTCCAGATTTAAGCAAGCAATTGGGAATTAGAACTGTATTTTAGTGAAGCTAATAAGTATTTTAGTTTCATAAAATATACATGATTCTTATAGATATATAAGAAGTTTAGTGGGAGTACTTAAAACTTAATTGGTCCTATGTGTATTACACACATATCTCTCTATTGTGAAATAACATTCAAATGCTAATGACTTAGATTTGAGATTATTCATCAATGATGGACCATGGCGAAACTTAGTACATACTGGGTATTAAGATCTATTTACAAAGATCTTATGATATTGTTTTGGATTAAGTAATGGCATTTACTAAATCAAACACGAAAGTCTCCATTGGAGATATTCGACCCATGTGAATAAATCTAAGTAAAGAATGTTTGAACTATGTATAAGCATTTACTAAGTTAAACATCCAAGGATCTAAGTAAGATTCTTAACCTATATTATATGTCAAAGAATTTAACTGGATTTAGTATCTACTGAAACTAGATGAGCTAAAGTTACATGAATAGAATTCAATTGGGAATTATTCTGCAAAAGAATTTATCATGTATGATATAATATGAGGATCGCCAAAAACGTATCGTATGACTTTAGGCATGACGAACATATACCAATCTCTATTGATCTAAGTGAAGATCAACTAGATTGAGATCAAGAATACTTATGGTACTTGAAAAGTACATAGGAATAGTTCTTGATTCAAGGAAATAAAGATATGCTAAATATTGATGCTACACGCATAAACACTGGCAAAGGATCAAGCAAGACCCTTTGGAGTTAACCATTGACAAGGACGAGCTATAGAGCATCGTGTTTTGAAATGGCAACATGGGTTGGAGACCATGAGTTGTTGCGTGGGAAATTAAAATAATGATTTCTATGTTCTAAGATATAGTTGAGAGTATTCCACATATCTGTGAACTGCTTGGATAAGTAATTCCAAACAAAGCATCACTAGCAACCTATAAAGTTGAAGTAAAAGTAATTATTGCCTAAGAAGCAATAAAACAGGGTTGTTTAAAGTTCTTCACTGAACTTGGGTAGATCACCTATCTGCTGGCTTGATGGTTCTTCATTGAAAAATGCGTAGAACCACTCTTGAAGCAAGAAAAACGTCTGCTAACTTGATGGTTCTTCATTGCAAAATGAGTAAAACCACCATCGAAGTAAGAAAGACTAGATCACATAATAAACAAACTCGAAAAGATCTTATCATCATATCTCGAAGAACATTCGATGAAAAGGATATTAAGATTGGCAAAGCATGATAACTAAACCTATGCAACAAGTGAGAAGCAACACTCACGTTGTAGCACTGGAAATCAAGCATAGCTTTGAATTCCATGAATTGTTTTAGAAGATGGGATTGAGGCCCATGGTTATAAAACATTTGGGTTGAACATTTATCATATATGAAATGTATTTTCATATTCCATTTAATCTTGGTTTAGTATTAAATGATGAGTCCCTTCAATTTGACGATATATTCAAGATAGACTGTCAGGACCAGTCCTGTGACTAAGAAATGTCTATCAAGTGAACTTGAATGTCAAAGATTGAAAATGGTCCCTAATCGGAGTTTTCTATAAAATTGGACGCATAGAAAACGTTAGACGATTAGAATGCAAGATGACTAGTAGTTCTGTTTCTTGAACTATGTGGACATGGCAATGTCATAATCATTTGCATAGATACTTACTTTGGGAAGACTAGTATCGGACAAGACCTATGAAACTTTACTGTAAGAGATGAAAATCTGTCATGAGTAAATTTCATTAAATTATTAGACACTAAATCCTCAATACCTGAGTGATTTGAGATTACTTGTTTGAGAACTGGTTGCTTTGACGTTGACCAACCGTCGCACCGTAAAAGGAGGCTATAAAGGCAACGCTCAGGTAATCACCTATCAAACGAAGTCTAATCTCAAGATCGCAAGATTGGGATTGTCCTCCCATAAATCGGGATGAGATGCTTAAAAGTTGTACAAGGCCACTCGGAGAGCTAGAAACTGTGAAATGCATGGCCGTGCTCGGATGAATCATAGGCTATGATTATCTGTTTATTTGATCAGTTGAACTCTGAAACCGAGGAACACCTCTGGACATAATAAGGATGACAACTCTTACCTTATGTTCAAGAGCAAGCATCGAGCGACAAAGGAATTAGGAAATGCACACTTGTCCCTAAGGACAAGTGGGAGACTGAAGGAAATAATGCCCTTGGTCCAAGTATGCATTCTATGTTAAGTCTAATAAATGCGGTTCAGTATTAATTAACAAGTTAATAATTCAGTGAGATCAAGTGAGCTGAATGCCTAGCTAGAGGCCGCTTCAGTTCAAGTGGAATTAATGATATTAATCCACAGCTTACTCTTGACTGAACCCGTAGGGTCACACAAATAGTACGTAAACGGATCAAGTATTTAATGGCATTAAATACTCCATCTATGAATATTCGGAACCGACGGATCTTGGTTTCAGTGGGAGCTAAGATCGTCACAGGCAAGAAATGAATACTCCGGAAACGATGATATTGCCGGAAACGGAAATATGGATCGTATCGGAAATATGAATATTATCCAAGTCGTAGATGTTGCCGGAAACGGAAACATGGTACGTATCGGAAAATATTATTGGAAATGGAAATATTACCAGAATCGGAAATATTGCCGGAAACGGAAATATTGTCAGAATCGGAAATATTACCGGAATCGGAAAATAATTCCGGAAACGGAAATATTAAATATTTGTTCGAAACGGAAATTAATTCCGGAATCGGAAATATTAAATATTGTTCGTATCGGAAATAAATTCCGGAACTGGAAATTTAATCGGAAGCGTATCGTACGAATTAGCATCGGACGAGGCCTGCCGGACGAAGGCCCAGCACGAAGCCGGGCCATCGCCCAGCAAGCACGCGCGCCACAAGCCCAGCCAAGGCAGCGCCCAGGCCTACCGCAAGGCAGGCCCAGCGCGCGCCAAGGCCACGGATGCGTGGGCCGCGCTGCGTGGGCTGCTGCTCGCACGCGCATGGGCAGCCCTTGTGGCTGCCGTGTGTGTGTGAGTTTGTGCTCATGCGTAATTCCTAAATCTGCAAGAGTCAGTGTATGATTAAATTTCTATTCCTAATTGGATAAATTAATTAAATAGAATTCATGTAGGATTCTAATTTCAATTAATTCGTATCCTACTAGGATTACGATTCCTTTTCCATAACTCTATAAATAAAGGCCTAGGGGTCATAATTTATACACAAGTTTTAAAAGTATTCAAAAGTGAGTTTTTTGAGAGAAAATTAAAACACATCTTGCTCAAAAGTGCCGAAATTTTCTAGTACCTTAAGGGCGATTCTAGTTGGTCAATCTTAAGGCGGATCCGGACGTGCTGTGGACTATCTACGGAGGGACGACACTTGGAGTCCTAAAAGACTTGTTCTTGTTCGGTTCGGGCGCAGCTAGGGAGGGCACGCAACAAAGAGTATGCATCTAAATTATGCTATATGATTATGTGTAAATAATATGTTGTCCTGGGTTAATGGTTGTTTCCGCATGATCTATGTAGTGTCATATGTATCATAACCTAACACAACCTTGAGTAGAGTGCAGCGAAAACACAAAAATAACCAGGGAAAAAATATTTGTGACTACTTACAGAGGAAATATTAAGATTGTGTGTTAATTAGTGAATTTATCTATTCTTACACTTTCCTGCTTTTCAGGAAATTATCAACTCATATAATAGTTAGAAGTTTAGTTTCTTCACCAGACTTTAATTCGATCCATATCGAGGAAATAGTATTTTGCATAACAGTTGAGTAATAAGAAAAGCGATAATAAAAAGAAAATCAGGTCTAGTAACGACATATCACATTCAAGACGGATAGATGCACTGAAGCCCCTCAACAAAGATGGAACTGCCAATTCCTACCCACCTTAAATGAACCCACTTTCTGCCCCACCACAAAAATACAAAGTGAGGAAATTTTCCAAAGAACATGCCGCACACAGAGGTTTTATGGCAACATATACTAACAACTACAAACATCAAATTAATAGTAGCAAAATAAGCAGAGCACAATTCACACACATTCGGAGAATATACAAGTAGTAAGCACCAGAATATAATCCTGTTTATTTTTTTAGGGAAGAATATAATCCTGATTAATATGAAAAAACACTATAAAATAACAACAATAACAAAAATACCAGATAAATTAATTAAATAAATAGCCATAAAAACATAGATCAGCAACAATTAAGCACAAATTATTCCAAAAATAAATACCTTGGCGAATCCTCATCGCCTGCTCGACTTTCGTATGTATTTCACAAAGCACGCAAGCTTCATCTTCAAGCATCTTTCTCATATCTTCAACTTTTCAAGATCTATTTCAATTTTATTCAAAACAACAAGTTAGGGAAAAAACTAGCTAGGTTAGAAAGGAAATAAGATTTAGCAAGAGAGAGAAAGACGAACAAACCTGGGAGTTAGGTTGCGGCGACACCGTAAGACGACATCAGGAAACTCGCCCTCGAAGATCTGGTCGTTCTCCCTACTTGCCGTTCTCCAGTGACTGGCGGTTTGGTAAATCAAGGAGATCTGTCAATATAATACACAAATAATAATAAGTACCAAAAACTATGTAAAGCTAAAGATTGAAAATCAGGAGATCTAAGGACTTACAATTCGGAGTAGGTTGAAGAAAATCAGTCACACCGACAATTAATGAGTTTTGTATGAGAGACCGGCTGCAAGTCCAATAATTCTGACCAATACATAGCCTAAGATGAGAAAAACAGGATGACCCACAAATTTTAGCTCGATGTCAACATGAAAAAATGACAAAATCAAATGAAAATTATACAACAGAATTAAGTGATATTCAAGATGTAGACTATAGTATAAAACAAAGCTAACATTCTTGCTGTGATCTCTACCTCAATCTCATGTGAATCAGGTCCCAGCAGATTTATAGCATGCTCAGGCTTATAAGAATCAGCGCATAAGTTTTTCCCTTCTGGAGATTTGAATGTATCACTCCTGTACTCGTAATTAGGATCAGACTGTTTGTTTGATGTTGTGCAAGGGGAGCGTGAACAAAAGAAAACTTAATATGTAAACCTCTCAGTTTCATTTTAAGCACACAAGACTTTAAAGAGGTGCTGAAAATATCATTGAACTGAACTTTATAGTTATCATGTTTTCTCACTCTACCTGTTGTTTGCACAAATTTGATTCAGAACTTAGCTCACACAAAAAGAGGAACAACCTTGTTCAAAACTGCATGTACTAACCTAAAATGAGGCCGACAACAAGCCACCCTCCAGCACGAGACTTGTCTACTAGATTCCCATTACAGTGCAGTACAGGTTTACTGTCGTCACCATGTTTATCAGCATATTCCCCTGCTAACACCTACAGTGATCATATAAGAAAAAAGATTAGGAGGAAGAAAAAAATCACACATTGTACGGTTTGTGCCCTCACAGAAGAAAACAACATCAGGTGACAAACATAACTATTTACTGTATTCAAGATTATCACCTATACATTGTTCGAAAAACTCAGAACATACATTTACTTGACTGATCAGGAACAGAGTTCTTGAACAAGATCTAGGAACATTTTGCAAAAATAGTTTGGAGCTCTCTCTGTTATAAATACATCAACTTTTAAGATAGTTGTTGAATGGAAAAACAAGACCAATTTGTTTCTCATCATCTCATAATTTCAGAAAACATTCACAAGGTAGGATGAAACTGAGAAAAGAATTGATCTGCTACTGTGTGTACTTTGTAGGGTTAGAGGACAGGTCAGCAAAGATGCCATACAAGAAAATGTGTGACATAGATAATAGAATTTGAAAACAGTTAGGTTGCTTAGTTCAGAGACTTTTTAAGACTTCGAAGCACATTCCACATAAATGTTGAAACAATAAAGAGGAGAACACCGGTTATAATAGCGTACTAGACGAAGGTTCACTAGCAAATTGACAAGAAGTCCAGCACCCACCACACCAAAAATTTTTTTGTTACAGCAGGACAAAAGGGCATGTCCAGCACTGAAGCAATGGCAGCACCAGTCCACGCTCCAGTACCAGGAAAAGGCACTACGACAAACAACATCAAACTCAGCCATTGGAACTCTTCTACTAGGCCAGCCTTCTCCTTGGCTCTCTCGAATAACATGTCCAAAAGTTCTCTAATGTGCCTCTATCTAAAATCAAAAGTATTACCAATCCCACACCATTGCAATCCTAAAAAAATGCTTAGTACAAAAATTTAAATCAGCCATCAAAAACCAGATCTCAGAGAACTAAAACTTTAAAAACGAATCAACCCGATTGCACGGGATTTATTCAAATATATGAAAATCAAACAAATAAACATTGATTGAATTCCAAATAGCCTTTGCCAGTTTGACCCCAAAATCGACAGAAATAGCATTACAAAAACAAAAAATAACAAAAAAAATAAACCTAAAATGACCTAAATTGATCTCTCAACCAACAGAAACCCAGAAATTTACATCAAATTAACATGTCAAATGAAGACCAACAAATCAACCCTAAAAATAATCACATCAGCTAAACATTAATCAAACAAATTCCAAGAAAACTAAGGGTTTAAGGATCGAATTCTTACCGCAATCGACGAGGCGAAGGTAAAATAACGAGCATAATAGGATTTTGGCGTCTTTCTCTCTCTTTCGCCCCCTCTTTATTTGACACAAACTCGAAATGGCGATTTGACACAAACTCAAAATACTGCAAGTTACCCTATATCACAAACTCGTGCTATCGCCGGTGAAGGAGCAGAGATGAAGAGGAAGGAGCGAAAAGAAACTTTTTCCGGTGGCAGCACGGCGGTTGAGCAGAACAAAGATAAAGAGAAAGGTAGATACAGCGGTGAGATTTGTGCAAAAGGGAGCAGATGTTGGCAATTAAGAATGGTTGATCCGAGCTATGGAGATTCGAAAACCTTGGCCTGGGTTTTTTTTGGGAATTCTAGATCTAGATCTAGAGTGAGAATGTGTTGGTCGAGGAAGATGCGTGAATGTTTTTTTTTTGGACAGCAGTGTGAATGTTTCTAATTGCAGCCATCAAGTCATCAAGTTTGAAGGGCAAAGTTGCAATTAATTCGACTAATTGCAGCTTATACTATATGGGCGCACTGCGAATACCTTCTAGGAAAAAAAAATTAGATTTTTCACAACGCGTGGTCAATGTAATTGCTGCAAATAGCTCATTAAAACATTGACCCGCATTGACCAAACCCTTGTCACAGCGCGTATGACTTGCGTGAGTTGCAATTGATGAGTTGCAAATGACGATTTCTCTACTAGTGTTTTACAATAAATAACAAATTGAACAAAAGTGAATGCAAAAAAAGGGAATGATTACTTCATTTATAATTATACAATTATTATTTTCCTAGATTAAGCCTCAAAAACAAAAAAGCCAGGAGTAAGAGGAGAAACATTGATGGTGGTTGAGTAATTATGAACAATATACATGCACTCGGGTGCACCGTAAACTCTCTCACATTTTCTCCTTGTATGTGAGTAGAAAATATGATAAGGACCACCAATGAGTATAAAAATTTCATTCGGTGGACGATGCACTAATAATGTCCATAGTAATTAATTAACTAATGATGAATAAAAGGATCCGACTTTGTTTCGATTTTCGAATGTGGGGTTTCCACTTGAAAGGTTGTTAATCGGCCGTTATCTTGTGTCACCCCTGTAATTCTATGACGACACCATTTTTTGTGGTCACATATTTACAACAAATAAATCCGAATAAAATTCAAAACCCGGGGCAATGCCCGGGCCACACACTAGTTGTCTTTTATAAGTTGAACATGATTAATTATAAACTGAACATGATAATATTTAGACAACGCCGCTTTTGATATGTTAGTAAAGAATAATGAACATTTGCTTATTACGGTTGCTGCTTGCCTTTAATTTTAGTTGAACATGATTCCGTATAAGTGAACATAAGACTTGAGAAACTGAACATCATACAAATTGAGCGTATAATATTTTTATAGGTTAAATTTAGTTGTACATAATTCTTTATAAGTTGAACACGAGACTTGAAAAACTGATCATAACACAAAAGTATTGAACATATATTAGTTTTATAAGTTAAACTTAGTTGAACATGATTTTGTATAAATTGAACATAACACTTTGACAAAGTGAACATTACACAAAAGTGTTGAACATATTGTAGTTTTATAGGTTAAATTTAATTGAACATGATTCTTTATAAATTGAACACCAGAGTTAAAAAACTGAACATCACAAAAACGTATTATTATTTGTAAACTGAACATCACAAAAACGTATTATTATTATTTAAGTTGACCATATAAGATATCTGAATATCATGTTTAGTTTTTCCTCCAATAGCCTACAACTCAAGCACAAAAACAAGAAATCAAACAATTGAAAAAGGGAGTTGTTAAATAACGCCCTACAATTCCACAAAACGCCCTACACTACCCATTTTTTCCCTAAACTACCCTTATTATTTTACCACTTATTTTTTTTACATTATCCATGACTTTCTCTTCCTTCCTTTACCATATTTCTCCTCCCTCCCCAACTAACCACCCACCCTACATCCCGGAGCACACCACCAAGTCAAAAACTAGTATGAGAACTACTTGAAAACTCACCAAGTGCTTTATAATGACCGAAGACAACCTAAAAAAATTAAAAGTCAAGTAAATTTAATTTCTACTAAAATCTTGTATTTTTTTTCCGGTGAGAAAGGTCGGGACTAGATCTAGTTGAGTGTCTACCAATGAATAGTCCATATTTAATTCAGTCCGACCCATGGGGAAGACTCAATTAGATGTAGTCTACCCCATGGTTTAGACTCAATATTACGTAGTCACCCCCCTGGGGCAGACTCAATTAGATGCAGTCTCCCCCTTAATCAGATCTAGTCACTCTAAAATGACGCTTGTGGTAAGTTATGGGATAAGAGGAAAGATAGATGTATGTTGAGTAGTGACATCGCAGGTTGATGGATGTGTGTTGGGCGGTGGCCAAGGTGTTGTGAATGTGGCCGACGAGCGGGTTGTTGGGGTTGGTTGTCGGAATTTATGGTGAGAGGTGGTAGGGAGAGGAGAGATAGAAATGAAGGTGGATGGGTTGGAAAGGTGTTGCAGTAGACCACGACCACACAACTGAAGTTCTGGCCGGAATTCATGGTGAGAGGTGGGAGGAAGAGGAGAGAGAGAGGAAGGTGAAAGGTGAAGGTGAAGGAGTAAACTAGGTAGGGGAATAAGCAAGGGTATAATAGGAAAGATAAAGTATTTTAGGGCGTTTTTATGAAAATATAGGGCTTGATAAATTAACCCCACAAAGTACTAAAAATCAACGAATTGCAACTGAATATATCATAGAAAAGATCTCGGTATTCTTCATCAAAAAGTTAATTTGTAGAGAGAGAATTTACAGGGAATATAAATTGAGCTTGCTTCATGTCTCTATAAAGATCCGAAACCTTCTTCCGAACATCTGGAACATCTTTCATTCCAGTCTCAAGCAACGCAAGCCATCCGCCAATCCCAGCCGTTGGATCCTGGAGGACGTAAACCGAGAGTATTTCAGCAGATTTAACAAGGTAGATCTGAACATACGGCTAAGAGATCAAAACTCCGAGAAGCATCGTCATCCTAAGCAAAACAATTACAAAAACCACAAATTAATTTTAGAAAAAACTAAAAAATATTGCAATTGCAATTTCGAGTAAGGAAGGAGAGAGAAAGAGAGAGATACGGACGAGGAGGATGAGCTTCGAGTGCGTCCATGGTGAAGGAGGCGAGAAGGACGAGGAGCGAGAAAGGAGAGGACGAGAGCAGAGATGGTGGTGGCGCCAGTGATTCTCCATGGCTGCCAAAAATGGAGAGAGAAAATGAGGTTTGATGAGAGAGAAAATGGTATGAGGTTAGTAGAGAGAAAATGGTGTTAGGTTATGATACATATGAATAACATAAATCATGCGGAAAAACCTTAATGCCAGGAATCATATTAATTGCACATAATCATATAGTTAGTCTAGGATGCATACACTTTGTAGCGTGCCCTCCCTAGCTGCGCCCGAACCGAACAAGAACAAGTCTTTAGGACTCCAAGTGTCGTCCCTCCGTAGAAAGTCCACAACACGTCCGGATCCGCCTTAAGATTGACCAACTAGAATCGCCCTTAAGGTACTATTTATTTTCGGCTAAATGGGCAAGAGTTATGGCTGATTTTTCTGCTTAAAAATCCTAGCTTTGAATACTTGAAAACTTGTATATAAATTTATGACCCTAGGCACATATTTATAGAGTATGGAAAAGGATTTAGAATCCTATTAGAATACCAATTAGTTTAATTAGAATCCCTTTAGGACTCTATTAAATAAATTATATCTACTAGGATTAGGATTTAATCATAGAACGAATTCCAATAGCTTTAGGATTCGTATCGCACACAACCGCACACGAGCACGAGCACCGCACAGCCTGCGCAAGCCTCACGGCCCACGCGAGCTGCACAGCTCGCAGCCCATTTGCTCGCAGCCCACATAGCTCGCGCGCGCGCCATGCCTTGCTGGGCCTGGCCTTGTGCTGGGCCTGGCAAGGCTTTGGCGTGTGTGTTGGGCGCTTGGCTTGCTGGGCGCGGGCCTGGCTTTGTGCTGGGCCTTCGTCTAGCAAGTCTTGTCCGATGCTAATTCGTACGATGCGCTTCCATTAAATTCCCAATTTCGGAATTCATTTCCGATACGAACAATATTTAACATTTCCGATTACGGAATTAATTTCCGTTTCGAACAAATATTTAATATTTCCGTTTCCGGAATTATTTTCCGATTCCGATAATATTTCCGATTCTGATAATATTTCCGTTTCCGGCAATATTTCCGATTCCGGCAATATTTCCATTTCCGATAATATTTTTCGATACGTACCATGTTTCCGTTTCCGGCAACATCTACGACTTGGATAATATTTATATTTTCGATACGATCCATATTTCCGTTTCCGGCAATATCATCGTTTCCGGAGTATGCATTTACTTGCCTTTGACGATCTTAGCTCCCACTGAAACCAAGATCCGTCGATTCCGAATATCCATAGATGGAGTATTTAATGCCATTAAATACTTGATCCGTTTACGTACTATTTGTGTGACCCTACGGGTTCAGTCAAGAGTAAGATGTGGATTAATATCATTAATTCCACTTGAACTGAAGCGGCCTCTAGCTAGGCATTCAGCTCACTTGATCTCACTGAATTATTAACTTGTTAATTAATACTGAACCGCATTTATTAGACTTAACATTAAATGCATACTTGGACCAAGGGCATTATTTCCTTCAAATGGGTATATGCTAAATTCGTTGGTGATATTAGATGAAAAAACGTTGTCGTTTCACTGCGTATACACAGATAGATAGGTGCATACCTATCTATATATTAATTAACCTATTAATTTTGACCACCTTTTTTTTTTACTAATACATGAAAAATCAAATGTTATGGTGTAAAATGTTATTGGACTAGACTTAAGCCCGTGCAATATACGGATCAATACATTAAAATTACAGAGGGAATGCATGATTTGTTACTTTTTATTTTATGGGGTAAAGGTATTAATCACATGATTTCCCGTCGTAAAAGAACAATTACAATGTGATTCCGTCACAAGCCCATCGTGAAAGGGGGTTAGGTCGTCATAATTGACTACCTCATCACATATATCGATCATGTCGGTATTTAGATACCCTAAAAAATCGTAAAATATTTCAATTAAAACACGGGATTTGAGCTCGGCATAAATAGCCCTTCATTAATGAGATTTTTTTTGTGTGTGTAATGTAGATGTACTATTATATAGAACATATTATTATTATCTTTTACTAAGTACCTAATAAAATTTATCTATTATTATCTTTTACTAAGTATTTATTTATTATTTAGACTCCTAGCAAAATTTATCTCTTATTGTCTTTTACCAGTATTTGACTCCTATTATACTCAATTTTATCTCATTATTTATCATTTCCTTAACATATATATATATAGGGGAGGGATCCGGTAAGAACACCTCCTTATGTAAGAACACTTTTACACTCTCCATGTTCTAAATTTGTTCAACCATGTTCAAAATTTATTCAACCATGTTCGAAATTTGTTCAACCATGTTCTAAATTTGTTCAACCATGTTCTAAATTTATTCAACCATGTTCTAAATTTATTCAACCATATTCTAAATTTCAAGCTCATGTTCTAAATTTATTCAACCATGTTCTAAATTTATTCAACCATGTTCTAAAATTAATTCAATCATGTTTTAAATTTTCAAGCTCATGTTCTAAATTTATTCAACCATGTCATTGGGATTTTGGTTAACCAATTCGACCGTTAGATGTATAATATAAAGGGCAAAGTAGGGAAAAGCTAAAAGGACGTTTGCTCAAGCCAAGTGTCAACAAATTTACTTGAGAATTTATCTTACATTTCGAAATTAATACATAATACTAATTATAAAAACGTATATAAGGGATAAGAACTACATGTGGCCTGGATAACCGTTAACAATGGAATGAATAAACAAAAGGTCTTGTGCGCACAAGGTGTACAATAAATTTATTGTACACCAAGATAACTTTAACCCTTTTTTTTGTAACTTTAACCTAGTTTTGATCAACTTTTATATTAGTAAAAAAAAATTAATAGATAAATATTTTAAAGGGTTAAATGATTAATTTTATACATTATTAGTTAGTTTGAAGAAATAAGTTTTACTAAAATGAAAAAATTTATCCTAAAAAATAGATAACTTTTACATATATATGCTTAACTTTTAAGCATTTTGAGTTAACTTTTACTCCGGTGTACAATATTTATTGTATACCCATTGTAAATAAGAATTTGTGATGAATAAATGGGTGATTGTTGATTAAGGGTTGTGTGTAGCTAAAGGTGACACACTACATAAGATAACTCGAAGTATAAAAAAGACGGCATAATGAAGATTGTTGAATAGGGGTTGTATGTAGCTAAAAGTGATGCACAAACTACATAAAGTTACCCGAATTGTAAAAAAGATGGCATAATGGGTAATTGCAGAAAAGTCTATGGGGTTTGGCCATTGATGACGCTATAACTAATTGCATTCGTGGTGAGTTATACTTCATATAGCTTCCAGGACCACGCAAATGACATTGACACTGTCTAATTAGTAATTACATAAGGATCGGATTATTGCGTTTTTACCCACATCTTTTCTAGCTTGTCCGGAACTCCTAATATTTTTACCTACTAATTTCATGATCCCCTCCCTAACTTTAATCTACCCACTTCCATCCTTCACGTTTTGCTTCTCTGTGTCATCTTATCGTATGTTCTCCTTCTTATATTACTCCTATATGCCTATACTTTTACGACTACTATTTTTTTTTTATTCACGTACTACCTCCGTTTCATAATGTTTTTTACACTTTACTTTATTCTATTTTTGGATATGAAATTTTACTTTCTTACTCTTCTAATCTCAAAATATTTGCAATTTTCCACTCAGTTTCTCTTACTTTTTTCAATTTATTCTTACACCCACCCACAATTTACTCATTTATCTTACTTTATCCATATTTTATTATATTTGACTAACTTTTTTACTTTTGTCTTAATATTTATACAAATAGTAACAGCAAAGATCTTTGTAAAATTAAGGTAATACAATTTAATAAGTTTTGATTTGAGACGGCCTTAAAATAAGTTGTACTCGCTCGTTGTTGGTTATTGTTATAGACATTGTAAAACTTTAAGGGTTTTAAGTTTATAAATTTGCCTAGATTTGACGCTAACGTTTTTGGTCCACATTTCAAAATAAGGTAAACCCGAAGATTTTTGTGACCTTGAAACTGATCTCTTGTTTTTTCTAATTTCCGATTGAGAAGTATTGGCAGACTTGCAGAATATACATAATGTTATTAGTTTATTACAACAAACTAGTAATATTCAAAGAAAGAATCATACTGGTAATTCCTCTAAAGAAGTTAATCTAGGATAAATGGATAATAGAATAGTTGCAGCATTGCTATTGACTTATTGGCAACTACGAGTATAATTCATTTATGTTTGTGAATGAGCCACAAAGATATTATTATAAATTTAACACATATATTTACCTAAAACGGATCTA
The DNA here is from genome assembly GCF_020520425.1 of Spinacia oleracea. Taxonomy (NCBI): domain Eukaryota; kingdom Viridiplantae; phylum Streptophyta; class Magnoliopsida; order Caryophyllales; family Amaranthaceae; genus Spinacia; species Spinacia oleracea. Next base: position 90,813,971 of record NC_079487.1, read on the forward strand.
AAAAAAAATAGAAACACTAATTCCACATAGGCGTAATACAGTACGCGTCACAATGGTAACCTGTTGAAATGAATTAAAAATAAATGAAGGTGAAAGATGATCCCTTTTTTATATCATTCCCTTTCCCCTAGCTTTACCTTTCTTTACCTTTATTTTTTATATCAATTTGTTTTCTTTTCCCTAATTATGATCATGTATTTAGATTTTTAGGTTTACAAATGTGAATTTTGTTATTACCTCCGTTTTAAAAAGATCTTTACAGTTACTATTTGCACGGACTCCAATGTAATATTTAACTACTAATATACCCAATTTCGTATGTGAAAAAATAATCAAAATTTGATATTTTGAAAATATATCCCAAGACCAATCTAACAAGATCTTACATATAACGTTTTGATGTATATAATGGTGAGAATTACGGTCAAAGTTTTTAATACTTTGGACACATTTTCCAAAGCGTAAAAAACTTTATGAAACGGAGGTAGTACTATTTACCAAATGGCCATTTTTTGAGGATTTTGAATGAAGGTTTCAGTAATTGGGTATCCATTTTGAGGATTTTGATATGAATTTTTGCATTGGATTATAAACTGTACCGCTGGGGTTTGGGTAGTGGGAATTAGAACTGGAATGCACGACATAAGTTTTCTTATTTTTTTGTGCGAATAAGCCATAAGGGCAATATAAATTATAAATAGGAGCGGGATATTTGAATCTGAGACATATCATACATAAGCCATCGGTGTTAACCACTAGGCCAATACATCATTGTGGAATACAGACATAAAGGGAAGGCTTGTTGGTAACATATTAGATAGGAATTGGAATGCATAACATCGAGAAGAAATGAAATTGGTATGGAATTGAATGGAGTTGAAAAATCGGTCGATTTCCATAAGAATTGGAGATCGATGTTAGTGGGTACGTTATTAGATAGGAATTGGAATGCATGACATAAGTGAAAGGCTTGTTGGTAAACAAGCAATATGTAAATTAGAGAAAAGGTTAATGGAATAATGACATTATTAAGAGGAGATAAAGGTAAAAGTCGGCTTACCCATCAAAACCTAAGTTAGTCTTCCGTTTCATTCTCTTCTTTTTTTGACACAAACAAAACCCACTCTTTCTCTTCTAAACAAGCAACCTCATCCCCCCCCCCCCCCCCCCCCCCCCCACCCCTTATTATAAATACATTTCTTTATCTATTCCCAATTTCATCATTTTACTATTTACTTTGCACTAATTAAAAACACACAAATTAATTAATAAATTAACAAAAATGTGTGTAAAGTCCCATTTTGTCATACTTGGTGTTACCATTATTATTCTAATTTGTTCCTTTGTTCCAGTTTGTCTTTCTAGCTACCCCTTCCCGGAACACGATTTGAAGAATTACATTACTAATTATTCTACTAATTACAACATTAGTGATGATGGTAATGAGCTCAAAGACTCGCAAAATCTCATCAACTATGACAGGCTAATCCTTGATCGCCTTAAGCATTCACATTCACATTCACATTCACATTCACATTCACATTCACACTCACATTCATATTCACATGGAGGTCGGTCTAGAGCCGTTGCCCCTTCATCTTCACCTACCAGAATTATCAATGTAGAAAACTTTATCAAGTCTGGAAGAAGGAGAGATCATACCAAGGTATTTTTGTTTATATATTATTGAAGTTGATCAGTAGCTAATTGTTCTTTAATTTGAGAATAATTTTCATATTTACATGGGAAAAGGGTTTTAAGAGAGCTTGGAAGAAGGCATGTTCTACCAAGGGTGCAATATTGTTAGTGCCCAAGAATAAGAAGTATAGGCTCAGGCCAATCAAATTCTCTGGACCCTGTCACTCTTCCTTCGCAATTAAGGTACACTTTTTCCTTATTAAAATCCTATCTAACAAATTCAATTCAAATGAACATTTCATCTCTATATCACTATATGTATGTAATGTTTGAATTGGGTTATGTTATGTAGATCAGAGGAAGAATTGAGGCGTCTACTAATATAGCAGATTACAGAGATCGACGATTATGGATAGTATTTGAGAATTTAAGCAACTTCAAGGTTCAAGGCAGAGGCACCATTGATGGCAGGGGACATATATGGTGGCAGAATTCTTGTAAGATCAACCCAACCAAGGTAATATTATAATCAGTCTTGTAATTAGCGCATGGCTTAATAATCTTCTAAATGTAATCTTATCTCATTTTCTTTCATGGTGGTTTTGTTCTTCAACTTTGCAGCCCTGTCAACATGCGCCAACGGTACGTAAGATTTTATTTTTATTTTTTTATATGCCTTACAAGTTATTTTCTTGATGAAATTATAATCATAATATATATGTTTGTAGCATGCATGCATAAGCTGATTTAAAAGGAAACTGATTATTTTGGGCTAAATTTGTTGTCGATAAGGCTGTAACCTTTGTTGGATGCAAGAACTTGATAGTGGATGGATTAAAGATAATCAATGCACAACAAATGCATATGATATTTGAGAAATGTGATGCTGTAAGAGCTTCAAATATACTCATTAAAGCACCAGGAAATAGCCCCAACACTGATGGAATTCATGTTACTGAGACCAAAAACATTCAAATTACACGATCTCGTATTGGAACAGGTAAAACCTTACTCAACATATACTTTAATTAGTACGTATTTCTAATCTAACCTAACGTGAGAATATATTATATAGATGGGTTAATTAGTTTAGAAGTCAAATGGGGTCAAATGATCAAAAAGTTAATTGCATGACACCATGCATGTTGTATAATGTATATAGAAACAGTATTAGATGATTTTAGTTTAGAAGTTAACTCTTGCATATATTAAGATTTAAGAAACGGCCAAATCAAGCTTTATTGATTTTATTGATGTTGTGTTAGGTGATGATTGTATATCAATAGTAAGTGGATCAAAGAATGTTCAAGTATCAGATATAACTTGTGGACCAGGCCATGGAATCAGGTCATTATTCTCAACTCTATATCTAATTTCATCCAAAATCATATCTAATTTTTACTTTCTTTCATTTCCGATATCTTTGACCCATTTATTTTTCTTCACTACTTGTTTTCTACTTAATTACATCTTACTTAGTATTATAAATTTAAGTTTTAATTTTTTATTTAATTTTCGTCCAACAATTCGATTGTTGCAGTATTGGAAGCCTAGGCAAAGGAAATTCAAAGGCACAAGTTTCTAATGTGTTGGTAAATAAGGCAAGACTATTTGGAACCCTTAATGGGGTCAGAATTAAGACTTGGCAGGTACGGTTTTGTATCAATTTTTCTTACAAAGATTTGTGGGTAAGAGTTTGTTATTCTTCCATTTGTTGTTAGGTTCTCCACCATTTTATAATGCATTTTTTCAGTTTTCATGTTGACTTGACTTTGAAAATTTAACGTTTTGTGTGCACCCGATGTTCAATAACTTTATCGTATATCGGGTAACTTTTAATCAGTTTTGGTAACTTTTAATTATATGTTGTGTTTAATATTTTATATTATGAAGTAATTTTTGATGGGTAAACTAGCTTTTTAAAAGTTTATATAATTACCTTTATACATTACGAGTGACTTTAAATGCGTGATTTTTATTGAAGAAAAAATTGTCACTAAAAAATAAACGATACTTTTGCATTACATTACATTACATTTGGATAATTTTTAAACATTTTAAGGTAACTTTGTACATCTGGTTAATTAAGAACTTTTGTTTAAAATTGCCACGTTTTAGAATTTGGACACATATGTTAGGTCAAATATCAAACTGACAGATTAATTTTGTGGCTTATATTGCAGGGAGGGCAAGGATATGCAAAGAATTTTGTGTTTCAAAACATTGAAATGCAAAATGTTAGCAACCCTATCATCATTGACCAGAACTATTGCGACCAAAAAACGCCTTGTCACGAAATGGTAATAGAATACGTTATAACTTTAGGAGGAGAAATTACCTGCTTATAAACATTCATAGTAATGAACTCTTATAACTTTTGTATGGTTTTTTGTGGCCCGGAATGCAGAAATCAGCAGTATATATACACAATGTGATGTACAAAAACATCAAGGGAACAAGTTTTACAGAATCGGCCATTAAAATTAACTGCAGCAAAAGCCATGAATGCCGAGGAATTACGTTGCAGAATATAAATCTGGTTATTAAAAATGGAAAGAAGGCAGCTAAGGCTGAATGTAAAAATGTTGAATTATTTCACAGAGGAAAGGTTTCACCCAAATGCTCTTAACTAACTTAGATTTCTTACAAATTCCATACGTAAGTACTCCGTATAGTATAGTTGTTCTTACTACGTACTTCGTATTATATATAGATTTTGTACATATCTTTTTAAGATATTTGTTCATAATTAATTCAGCATTAGCCACCTTTTCATAGTTCCGCTTTTTAGAATTAGGAAGTAAAATAAAATTCAAAGTACCAAAAAAAATAATGTACTTGGTACTGAATTAGCTATGTAGAATGTACTGTATATCGTCATTTGCTAGAGATGGCTACAAGATTAGTTACAAGTTGATGATATTACATTATTACGTGATTTGTTTTCTGAGTGTAAAGTTGATGCTTTTACTGACAGTTCACCATAAGTTTAAGCGTAAATGAAAACTAACGGACTAAGCGGTTTCCATATATATAAAAAGACATGACGCAAGCATGGGTCATCTGCTCATGGGTCGAGCCTCCTCATTGAAGACTGGAGAGTGTTGGCCCAAACCTGAGTTGGGCCAGGTAAAGCCCTAATAATTTTTGATAACAAAACAAGGGTAAACTGGGTATTATTTATTAATAGAAAAAAGAGGGCTACAATTTTGTAATAACTAGTAATAGTTTAGTATACATTGGCTTAGGCTAATTATTGGCACATGCCTGATTCATTTTACTTCTCCCTACATGCTGGAAAACCATGCATAACTGCCAGGTTATCATAAATATGTTAGTATGTACAAGAGTTGAGAGTTGAGAGTTGAGAGTTGAGAGCTGGTAATGTATCATCTATGGTCTGATGTTGCAATAACACAAAGATAAATGAGTAGGAAACTATTCCACAAACCCAATCTAATTTATCATACATTCATACATACTCAAGATCATATACCATTCAATGAACCTTTCTCATCTTGTAAATATGCGGAGGCCTAAACAAAAATACATCAAGATCACTCGATGCTATGGAGAAAGTGAATCATTCATTTCTGAACCCGAGCTTGGATCAGGTCTATAGCCTATGTCCTCATCGTTGGGAAGATATTTGCCTACTCGAACACGTCATATGGAAAGAGACAGAGGAGACAACTAATACAACCCAGCATAACAAAGATAATGTTAAAACATCAACAACAAAAAAAAAAACGATGACCCTACGAGGAAAAGTTTTTGCTGAGAAGCTGGAATGGGACCTAGACAAGGAGGGTAACTCTGGACAGAGCATACTTGATATACTGTTGATTGTTGAAGATGGAAATAACCAGGTTTATTACTCCTCTTTCTGATATCTTCATATATATGTCAATGGGAAACAGGATTACACTTCATTTCCTATCGTAAGGATAAAGCTTCATATGTCTCCCTCATAATGGGTTTAGTGATGTCTGAATGGATATCAAGAAACTATAATCTCATTCCTAAGATACCTGAATGTATATATTAGTGGGCTTAAAAGTTGAGAAAAACACAGCTAACCCAACCAAAACAGGAGACAAGAATTTGAGTGCCTTTCATCCCCGCTGTCTACAATTGAAGCCTTCAAATTTTAATCAACCTCTTAGCTATAGGACGGGGCCCCTTTCCAAAATGATTCTCACTGTAATCGGTCCTAATCATATGCATTGCCATCATATAACAAAAGTTAACAACACCCTGGCAATTTCCAACAGCATCAACATTAACCAAGCAAACTCAATCCAAAGTTTACCTAAATTGCAACCAGCCATCAGAAGTGGTCACAACAATTCATTATTATATTTGTATCAAATTCTCATTTGTCTTCAACCCTGTAGTTGCCACTCTGTAACACCGTAAATAAAGCCAATATTCAATTTTACGTAAATTCGATCAACAAAGAACCCGCAGCAAACAACAAGCTTATGTTAACAATTGGCATATCTAATGAATAAAGGAACAAGGCAAGGAGGTTCCTTTAAAACCTTTCTACTTGCTAAGGCCTCTAGGCTCTTGCTAGGACCACGAACAAGCCATGACTTACTTTGGCTCCATAACTTCTAAGATATTATATTCATCACCTACAGGCCGGTTATATTATAATTTAGATGTTTCACAACCACTGGTTCAGGAATCAGGATACTAGTCATAAACCACAGGTTCAACACCTCAATGGTCTTCTTCTAAGGTTCAACGCCTCAACGGTCTTCTTTCTAAAGCTCAAGTACAATGAGAATCATATACAATTTTAAAGTTATCAGCAAAGGTTCTCAACCATATATATTGTTCATTTTTAATGGCTATCCTAAATTTACTTCTACATGGAATCTTATCATGTAAATCAACCATCTACAACTCTAGATTTTCTAGTATGAAGAATTATTGTTTCATTTCTCTTCCAAAAAAACGTAAAGTCCTAGTTAGACCTCATCGTACACTACCTTGTGAAAAAAGTTGCAATGTTTGTCATCCACCACTCCATTTCTTTTATCAGGAATGCTGATGCTTATCTATGCTAGATTCTGAAAAGTGAAAACGACATAATTCTAGAATGTACAATAATCATGCTTGGTATTTTCAGCATTGTGAGGGCCAGATATATTGCAGTTTGCTTAGCTTTAAGGAAAACTAGTTGACATGTAAACATGTTAAAAAGAAATAATTATATGTTCATCATCACAAATAATTCCATTTACTACGAATTATTTACTACAGAGTATTACTCAATCTTATGATAGAAAGGCTTTAAAATTTTAAAGTTGCAACGTAAATACTCTTCTTTCGAAATTACATGGAAATGGGAAAACAGTGGTAAGATTAAATTTTGCATTAGTCTTTTTCTAATACAAAATTGTATTAAAAAAAAAAAAAAAAAAAAATTCTTGCTCAAAGTATTAAGGAGTGCCTCAAGGGCCCTCAACAATAGGCACTCAATAGAGTGTGTGACTGCGTGTGTGTGTGTACTACTGGACTAGTAGGTTGTTACAATAATGTAGCTAAAGACATCATTGACCAAACAGAAGGAAAACCAATTGAAGTGGATCTTCCTCAGAAGTTAACAAAATGATGAATACCGTAAATAGTTTCCCCAAGAGGGAGGGAAGGCCAGCTTGCGTGTACCTTTCTAGTTTCTTTGTTTCCTAAGTATGGTCCACCTGCAGGATTGTTTCAATAGTCAATATCCCAACGTAAATATTAGTGATGTCTCGCTCTTTTGCATGGTTACCAACTCTATAAGTAGCAAACTACTTTACCAGGTAACATCTTGGTTTATTTTTGCATCAAGGGAGACCACAAAAAGATAGGGAAAACTTCAGTAGCCTACTGTTGGTATTTACTACTAGTCCAAGCATTCAAAAGGCGCTTCATAGAGGGAGGGAGAAGGATAAAGCAAAGATCAAAAGTAACAGATGTTTCTTCCACATTTCTAGTCTCTCATTGTAATATACAAACCTCATTCTGTTTTAGAGCATTGATTTCGTTCCTATCTCTCCAATCCTATCAACTTAGAAAATGGAAGTGATTCCATCAAGGAGAAATAATAACAGGAGGTTTAGGAGAATTTGTGTTTTCTGCGGTAGCAGAGCTGGAAACAGACCCTTGTTTGATGAAGCAGCTCTTGAACTTGGTAAACAACTGGTAATGCCTCGTCTGTAAATGTTTTAACTAGGTTTCTTTTCATTTTATTTGTGAAAATTTTGAATGCACAATGATGTGCTTCTTTTCTGCAGGTGGAAAGAAAAATCGATTTGGTTTATGGAGGAGGAAGTATAGGCCTTATGGGAACCATATCTAAGACTGTATTTCAAGGTGGATGCCATGTTCTCGGGTATGCCTTCTCATTATTCACTTTTGCCTGGTAAACATGAAGTTAAACGAAAGAAAAAGAGTGACATTTACCTTAAAAATGTCTCCCTATCTGACTAGCTAATGTATTCATGTTTACGGTTTACAGCATAATCCCTAGACCGCTCCTGCCAATTGAGGTAGCACATCATATATCTTCAAAACATCTAATGTAATATTTTCATATGTTCTTTTACTAATAACAAGTCAATCTAGATAGTAGGAGAAACACACGGGGAAGTGAAGATAGTTGCAGACATGCATCAGAGGAAATCAGAAATGGAAAAGCATGCTGATGCTTTTATTGCTCTTCCTGGTAGGAAATTGGTCCAACATACTGATAAACGACCATTCACAGTTCACTTTCTTATCATTCTTTGTACAGAAAGGATTCAGGATTTTATTTTTCAGGTGGTTATGGAACCATGGAAGAACTGTTAGAAATGATAACTTGGTCCCAGTTGGGAATTCATGAAAAACCTGTAAGAATATGTCTTGTTTCTCTTATATAACCTCCCTCTTTTTGTTTAACATTTCCCTACACTGTTGTTCTGACACAATATTTTCCCACCGCAAAAAAAAGGTTGGCTTGATGAATGTTGGTGGGTACTTCAACAGCTTGCTTACGTTATTTGATAAAGGGGTTGAGGAGGGTTTCATAGCAAAGGCAGCAAGAGACATAGTGATTATAGCAGATTCAGCAGAAGAGCTGCTGAGGAAGATGGAGGTATGTTTTCTTTCATCGAAAAACAGATTTCAAAAAGACTAAATTATTTGAACTAGCAGAATGCTTGAAAAGCACAGGGATGATTTGTGTTCATACTGGTGTAATTTGCAGGACTATGCACCAGCACATGATACAGTTGCACCCAAACATGAAAGAACCAACTCTTCCTAATTCATCTGTTGTATACTCTCATACTCTCATGTGCAAACTTCAATTTGTTAGAGTTCAATAGCAAATCATAGAAGCCGGTAACAAAAACGTAAAATTTCTGTCATGAAGTAGAAGAAATATGACCTAGCTTGTACATCCATTTGCACATTTCCTCGTTGTCTTTTTGGGCCTCTCAATCACATCAATGATCAATGTAAAGGGAGACCTTCCTTAGCCTCTGTATATGAATCTATAATGCGTACACATGTCAGGGAAAAAGGATGGACAAGCGGAAGGGCTAAATCAGGTAAACAGTTATTATCCTCTCCTTACAAGAGTGTAATGGGGTAAAGGTGAAAATGATTGTATCCCATTTTTTTTCTTAGCACATTCTCTAATGGTTTAATCAGGTCAATTTCTAGGGCAAGTACTTCACGCATGGTTATCCTGCACAACATTATTAATGCTGCAATCATTAATTCGCGCTTGTTTGTTAGGGAATGATACGACAGCGTAAAAGCTTGTGGTTTTTGTATCCCTCTTTAAGGCGGACACTTCCAGAAAACATAAAAACATGAATTCACACTACACATTAAAATTTTTGGTTTTTGTATCCATCAGCATCTCTGTAAGTGACTGCAAAGGTATCTAAGTATCAGAACTTACAATGCTCTCTAATGTATCGTTTATCATTTTGACATTTTGGGATTATAGTCATTAGAATCTTAGACGCTTAAGATAAGCCGTGAACTCCTACATGTGTCCCCTCTTAATACAGGCTTGGTCATTGGCTAAGACACAGAAACTCTTTTTGAAGCCTGTTGCAGAATCTAGAACTGTGCTTCCATATAAGCCAGATATATAGCAAACTCAGCTCTTTCACAAGTTTGTAGTTAGTTGTCGAGTAAGGCACTAAAAATAATTTGACATCTTTAAGTAAGATACAAACTGTCTGAACTCTGAACTCAACATAGGAATCCACGTACAAAACCTTAATAATGCTCTCCAAAACAAAAACCTTTCACCTCCTGCAAGTAGAGTAACTAATTCCCAAAACAAGTATGAATACATAGACCAAAAACTAAAACAAAAACAAAAAATGTTTCTTTCATATTTAAGATTTTCCATGTCAGTAATAGGGAAAAAGAATTCTAAACTAAATACACCTAGACAAAGATCCTCGCCCAAAGAGAGACGACGCTTGATATAACCCACTCAATCCCCATTCAATGTAAAACAAACATGATACTGACCTAGTGGTGTTCAATCAAGGGGAAGAGTACACTAAATTTCCATCATATAATTACAATATTTACATCAATCAATATAAATACCAGAAATAAAGTAGACTTACAGTGAATGTAGCAGCATATTTGAAACTCCCACCCACTGTTTAGAGCCATGAAACCATAGGTTGCATGAAGATCCAGACTCAAGAGTATGAATTTGCTTGTCCAATACTACCAACTTCTGTGCTGGAAGATATATGATGCCTCTTACTTGAGAGCATAGTCTGTTGCACAAAATCCACGAATAAGTTAAAGATGCCTACTAACTTGAAGATTAGAGCTAATGCACAGGTAGAAGTTACCTGCATATACTCGCTGGCAACTCGGTTTCTCCTCTCACAAACAACAGGATTATACATTCTCAAAAATAATAGTGTTAATCCAACTTTATACTCCATACCACGAAATACCCACCTTCAGAACAGAATTTGCCAGAATTTTATCAACCATTACCCAAAGACCATGATCACCGCAGAAAGAAAAAAAAATCATACAGATAAAATTTGCAAACTGCCAAATTTAAATGTGACAGGGTTCTGAAAGAACTTATCAAATAAGCTACCAGTGGGCAGTTGCAAGGTTGTGTTGGCAAGGTATCCTCTCGGATGGATAAGTAGGAAAACTCAAGGTCTTAGAAATCGGAGTAATATCAATCAGAGAAAAATGCTCCTTAAGTGATCCGTTTGCGCCATCATTACCCTCACAGCTGAATCTCAGAAAAAAGAATTCAGTGTTCCAAATTGATTTTCACTGTAGATTCTGAGAAAGGGTGACCGTAGAATCTCAATGCACAACACATGACACTGAGGTAAATAAAATGCAAGCCAGAGCAGATGGTAAAGGTCATTTAATTTAATACTTGTACATTTTAAAGCTAAAAATCTATTTACAGATCAAAACATGTGCTCCATGATACATTAACATCATATAAGACTTGCACCCATATCCAGGGTACTATATTCCTGCAGTTCTTCCTCTCTATTTGAAGGCATGCAGCAAGAGTCATAACTATCTAAACACCACAACTGGCTGTTAGGAGTTTCCGAAATTGTAGAGTCTGTGTTATCAATCATAACTAAATCATGTTGCTCGCTGAATGAAGTAGCACTCTCTTCATCAACACAAGGAACTTCGCTGCATAAATCAGGAACATCAACCAGAAGGGCATCAAGAGAAGACTTAGCAGAAAACTTATCTTGCAACAAGAATTTTACGTCCAGTATTGGAGTTCCAAAATCCAAAATAGCAGGGCTTTGTAAGTTCAAAATGTTGAGCAGTATACCAGGACACTCTTTTGCAGTCCCTTCACCAGAACAGGAGTCAATGTTGGCTACAGGTACTCCAACAGCAGTGACGGAGGTATTGTCAGAAGGGGATTCAGCGGAACCAAAAACAAATGTTTGACTCGAGTCATCATCAGCTTCTCCAGATCTGTCTAAGCTCAAACCGTTAATCTCTGCTTTAACTTGGTCAAGACTAACTACATTAAAAACAGAATTACCGAGGGACTTCTCACTCTCCCCTTCCTCAAATATATGGCTATGTTCATCAACAGGTTCAGTTGTTTCCTCAAAGCCAGCACCTTGTTCTGTTATTACAATCTCGTCCTTGGCCTCCTTGCTGGAAACATTATTTTCATCAATATTGACAGAAGAGAGTATGTGCTTATCAAATAGAATTAACTCTGATGAACAAGGGCTCCCATTATCTTCTTTACTAGAGATATCAGCAGTTTCTTCAACCACATGTGTATCAGTGGAAGCCGAAGATATGAAACCAGCAAGTGCAGAAGCTAGAGCATCATTAATTGACAATGGTTTCTTTGGATGGCCTTTTGGGGAGTTCTTTACAGCTTCAAAGGGGTCATTTTCTCCCTCATCATCGACATACGAAAAGTCCGGTGCAGTGACAACCAGACTGGGAACTAACCGAGCAGCATTAGTGGTGGGTGAAGATACATTATTGGGATCAATAGAGAGAGATGAATTTGCACCGGATGGTGGGATCAACATGTCTTGAGGACGACTTTCATCCTTCTTAATTGACTCAGAATTTATAGTACCAGGAGATTCATTACATCCATTGAAGATGGAATTGGATTGAGATTCAGTGCAAGAGAACTCCGGAGCAGAAATTCTGTTGCAAGCTGTCAATGAAACTGTAGTCTTGGCAAACAACTCCAATTGCTGTTCTACCCTTTCAAGCCTTGCTTCCATGTTGCTAATTGGCTTTACCATTTTTTCCTCAAACCTCAAACAGAAGTCTTCAATTTTTGCAACTCGAGAAACAAGTTCAACCAACGTATTCTCTACGCGACTAGAAAAAAAGTTCCTTTCACTTTGAGAATCTAGCCTTTGTATAGGAAACTCCAGTTGGGAAATATGAGCAGATGAACTATTAAGCATGGTGTGTTGGATACTTTCTGACTGAGAAGTACTAGATGTCACAGCCGCACTAGTTGAGTTGAATCCAGTATCTTGGTGCTTCCTTTCTCCACCAGCAGAATCACTTTTATCTTGCATTTGATTCCTTCGAAAGTTAGACAGGTTCAGAAGTGTCGGAAGGAGCAAGCACATTTTAGCACTTTCAGACGAGGTTTCTGGTGCGTTTGTCGAAGTATCAGTTGATACCACGGGATCAGCAAACACATAAACTTCATCTATGTAAATGTAATCTCCACTCTGAATAGACAGCAAGCGGAGAGTGATAGACAGAACTGGATCAGCATCAGATATCTCTGCAGTAGCCTCAAAGAAGTCCTAAAAAGTTATTCAACAGGAACAATTAGTCTTTGAAGCTCAAATTCACATCAATAAATTGACATTGACACAACCCGATAGTCAATCCCAAAGCCATCCAAAAGATGAGTTACTATTTTAATCACTTGCAACTATAACTCGACAAACCCAAAAGAACTGCAAAAAATGTGTCAGACGCAACATGCTCTAGGTCAACTCAGTGGGTCAATGTACTTTTAGTGATTTAGTAAATTAAGAAGCACATAAGAAATAGATATAACTAACGTTGGCTCAAAGTAGGGAAAAGTGTGAGAAATAGGAATAACAAACTAAAGTCTAATCAATTTTCAAAACCAATTTAAGAGTTCAACTTTCACACATTCTTACAAGGAATTACATTTCTGACCTGTGTTAGTCAACCTGAATTGACTTAAATGGAGTATAAAAAAAAAGGATCACAAACAAGTATTTTCCAGATAAAGCACAATGATCAAACGTGCAGTCAAGCAGATGACCATACCCAACAATTACCAAACATAACACGACTTGACTGATCTGTTACACAGGTCGACAGACGACAGTAGTACCTGATTGCCTCGTTCCATGCAGCTCTCATCTTTCTTTGACAGACATGTATCTCTGGAATCAAGCATAGAGGGGTTTTGCACTTTCACGTCTACCCAGTCATCTTCGTTGGTGCTGCCTCCACTACCAGATCTAAAATGCCCTTCACAAGAACTTCTATTGGGGCTACTAGAACTTGTAGACAAAGATCCTTCACCATCAGTCTCTTGCAGTAGCTCTTCAGTTTTAGCAGCGACACCACAACGAACTGTACATAGGTACTCATTGTCACCCTTATCATCAGCAGAATGATAAATTTCATAGACTCTAGCAGTGCTTCGAACATAGACCTGCTTGACTTCATGTTTCTGTGTGAAAGAAACTGGAAAAAAAAAAAGCATTAGCCCAATGAAAGAATAAAAAGAGATGGAGAGGTGACATTTAAAATTCTGTAACAGAAAAGGATCAATTGGCAAGATATTTTCACTGTTATAATTGTGAATATCTCTAGTTGTGCACACTTTAGAATCGCCAACAAAGTAATCAATTGAAAGTGCTCGGCCAAAGACAGGTTATAGGAAGACCTGAGACTCTGAAAGGGAGTTGACCAAGATGTTAGGGCAGTAATTGGATTACTTCGCCCCAAAGATGAGACCAGAAAAGTTGCATGCTCAAATGTGATTCCTTCTCTGGTCGCATTACCCTTCATTCTCAGCAAGAGTTGTGGTCGATATTCATCAACTCATATATTGAGTTTTTTTTTTTGTGTGTGTTTCTTGAGATATAGATCCTCTTTTCCCCAAAAATGAATTCCTACTCATAAGTTCATAGCATCCCACCCACTTGGCTGGGGAAAAAGTATTCCAATACTAAAGACGATGTAATGGTTCTTTGAAGTTGATATTGCTCAATTGATCAAATTGAGATTGAAGCAACTAAGCTTAACATCAATGGGGGCTCCTAAGTTAAGGAAGCTCCTAAGTTTAACCAAGAAAAGTATGATTCTGAAACTGATCCTTATCCCAATGCGATGATTGTAATCAATAGAACAATCCAAAAAATACAACCAAGCATTACAACAATCGAAGTTATTGAAAAAACTACTGGTAACGGAAGATAGATTCCAATTACAAAGTATTAATTTTTAAAAAACTTAACTCATCAAAAGCCCCAATCATCCACAGCTTCTGTATTAACACTGAAGCACATTACTTAACAGCTAGTCGCATATTTTACAATCAAAATTACCAAAACAATTTCCGAGAAGGACATGTATAATCAATAAAATAGCATAATTAATCAACAATTCGGAGTTAAAAATAAATAAATAAACTGACTTGTGATCTCGCAGGGGCCGGAATCCGGTGCGGGACGGCGCAGGATAAGAGGAGGTTTGAGGGCCGCAGAAACCGTAGGATCAGAATCGGAAGCAGAATCTAGGGCGGAAATGGAGGACTCGGAAGTGATTGCATCGTGAAGGGAGCCGCGAATGATCGGCCATGATGAAGAATTAATGGTGGAAGAAGTACCTAGGTTTTCAGTTTCCATTGATTCTGCAATTGTTGTGCTCCCTAATCTTCAAACTTTACACACATAGAAAGAGAGATGTCTGCGCTTTTGGAGAGAGGGATGATGAGGCCAATTCAACCGAGTGTTCTTACTCCTCCTGTTTCTTCTATTTTATTCTCTTTACATAAATTTTTTGTTCAATACCCATACTTGGGTTGTCAAATCTCAACCCGAACCGTTGAACCCATTGGATTAATTCGATTCATTAGGAACCCGAACCGTTAATAACCCGTTAATTGGAACCCGAAAATTAACCGAATCGATAACATTCAACCAAAACCCGAACCGTCTCGAAAATATTAAACCGATTAAGACCCGATACCCGATAACAAACCGTCATGCGTCAACCCGAAACCGTTTCTACCCGAACTGAATGGACCCGTAAACCGTTAATGACCCGATTCATTTCAACCCGAACCGTTTCAACCCGGGGAAAACCCGTTCACAACCCGAACTGTTTCAACCCAAACCGTTTACAGCCCGTAACCCGTTTACACCCCGTTTAATTCAAACCGTTCATAGCCCGCCCCAAAAAAAAGTTTTTACTTGAAATGTTTTCCGTCAAATCAAACAGAGCCGAAATGCTAAGATATCAAATGATATAATTCGTAAGTAATTGTACTTCTTAAACCTTTATAAACCAAAGATATAATTCAATGTGCGTTGTTCAACCGGGTATTCGAACTGTTGTTTATCAACCGACTAAGTAATTAAACATGTTATCATTTAACATATTGTTCTTTATTAGATGTATTTCCAATATAGCTATATTACTGCATAGTTATAGTCTTGTAGAATAGAACGTGCACTCTTTTATTGACTCGTATTCAACTGACTAATCGTCTAATCGATCATCAAACTAAATTGATCTAATTCAATACCTTATAAGCTTATAAGCTTAATTGTAACCTAAGAACTAATCGAAAAACTATGCTATTTTAATTGAATCGACTTAATTCATTAACAATTGAACTTGTTTGTCTCGTTTCGTTAATGAACATGTTAGTCTCGTTGTTGTTTAAACCAATATGAATATATGACAAACTTGTATTTACAAACTTTACAAATTCATTACGTATTAATTCATCATTATCGATTATTAATTACTACGTTATTAGTATTTACCAATACATGTTTCGTAATACTCTGGCATAGTGGGGAGGGCATAGATGATTTTGATTCCATTTGAATCATTTGATTGGTAAATATTACTCCCTCCGTTTCTTTTTTATCTTCCTGTTTCTATTTACGTCGTTCCTAAATGATCTTCCTGTTTCTATTTTTGGACATAAATTTTGACCAAAATACCCTTATATATCCACATAATTACACCAAATACCTTAGAATCTTTTCAAATTCAACCCTCAAAATCATCACCATTCCTTATTTAATTATTTCATCTTTCCGAAAAACCCCACCCACCCCTCCCTGTTTAAACGTCGTTGTCTCTCTCTCTCCCCTCATTCAACTTCCTCATCTCTCATTTTCCGTCTCTCTCTCCTAACAAATATCCTCTGTTCTCTCTCTCTCTCTCTCCTCTATTCTTCAGAAAACCCTAAAAATCTCCGCCTCTGTTCTCTCATTTTCTCCTCCTCTCTCTCGGATCTGAAGAGTTTTCGAGTTAAAATCTTCATAAACTTTGATCCAAATATTGATCCGATCAGATCCCCTATAAATTTGTGCCCTATAATCGTCCCTTTTTGTCGCTGCGAGTTGATTTGTTCCAATTTTTTTTGCGGGTTTTCATCGGAGATTTCTAGGGTTTTTTGCAGTCCGATCTTTATGGGGTCTTCGACTTCAAAAAATTTGGCCTCTTCTTTGTTGGGTACTTCTGGCCAACAAATCCCAGATCCAAATTGTGACTGGGGTCCCAACTGTAAGTGTCCCAACGACGAGCACTCATATTCGGCGGAGTTTTTGCATAATAGAATGATGGCCCAGAAAGAGAATACGAGCACTCGTAACTATCTAAAGGCGTGGTTCGAGAAGTGGGAGGTAGAGCCTGGTGAAGAGGTCGAATCGAAATACGACGATCTGTTGCCCACGGCCTCAGATCTGCGCTTTTTTGGAGAAGATGACAAAGATGAGGTATAAATTCTTGTGTTTGTTTGTTTTTATGGTTAAGATCTGAAAAATTAGGGTTTTCGTTGAGTTGCATGTTATAGAATCCTGGATTTGAATTTGCCTGAATTATTTGTGGATTTTTTGAATTTGTCTCGTTTTTTGATGTTATAATGGGTTTCAGTTGAATGTGTTGATGAAAATGATTTTTATTCATTTGCATGTGGTTTATTCGACGATCTTCATTTGCACGAATTTATTTGGAATTTTTTGAATTTGGTCGGTATTTTTGAGAAGTAAAATGTCAACTTTTATTGTTTTCTTGTCTAATTTCTTGTCTGATTCATAATCCCCATAGTTTTTTAAAATATGTGGTTAAAGATGAAAAATGAGGGTTTTTGTTGACTTGCATGTTGTCGAATTTACGGTCTGAATTTGCATGCTATATTTGGGTATAATTTGAATTTTTTAGTTATTTTTTATTTTCACTTGATTTTGATGATGAAAATGACAAAGATGAGGATTTTTATTCATTTTCATGTGATTTAATCAACCATTTGAACTTGCACAAATTTATATGGAATTATTTGAATTTTTTTGTATTTTTGAGGGTATTTTTGATTTTTTTGTGATGTTGTTGGAGTGACTTTTGGTAAATAAATCTGGGGGTTATTTGAATTTGATTTGTTTGTGATGTATTTGGAGTGACTTTTGGAGTGACTTTTGGTTATTAAATCATGCCTTTGTTGGTTTAAAAAACATTGTAATTTGAAAGACTCTGTTTTTTTGATGATGCTAATGACCCGTATTTTATGTCCCCTATTGCGTGCAAGGAACCCACTCGGTCTGACTCGTTCGAACTATATTATGTTGGTGAGTGTGAGAATGAGGATGGCAATTCTGATGTGTCCTCTGGGCAAGAATCATCAGCGTTCCCTTATTCAAATAATAAAGACACGACTACTGCAGATGATCATGATGATAATTCTGTCCCCTCTTTTTATTTTAATTAGCAATTTAGTAAACATGGTCAGCTGTTGAAATTGTAGGCCAGCAAGTGTGATCTCTTGCTGACAGGGTTGGATTTGTTGTTGTTGATGAAGGAGGATTTGTTGTATCATGTGGAGTTTGGAGGGTTTAAATCTTGGAAAATGCTCTGTTTTGATTCATGCTGATATGACTCTGTTTTGGTTTATGATTGTATGCAAATGATGATATGATATGTCCATGTTTGCAAATGATGATATGATGGTATGCCAATATGTCCCTGTGTTGATCATATGTCCCTGTATTCAGTTCTGATATGATCGTATGCCAATATGTCCCTGTATTGATCATTGCCAATATGTCCCTGTATTGATCATATGACCCTGTATTCAGTTGATTTGCACCTGTTTGCAATCTGTCCATGGTGGTTTGTGATGAGTCAATTCTTGTGGAGGCAATTCTTGTCCTGTTTGTTGTGTTGTTTATTGTCCCCTTTATGTGCCTTGTGTATATGTGTTCAATGATGAGTCTTTTAAATGCTGAGAAGCAAGCAACACAACGACGTTTAAAAAGGGAGGGGTGGGTGGGGTTTTTGGGAAAGATAAAATAATTAAATAAGGAAAGGTGATGATTGTGAGGGTTGAATTTGAAAAGATTCTAAGGTATTTGGTGTAATTATGTGGACATATAAGGTATTTTGGTAAAATTTATGTCCAAAAATAGAAACGGGAAGATCAAAAATCAATTCACGTCTTGTTTGGTGTGTTGTTTATTGTCCCCTTTATGTGCCTTGTGTATATGTGTTCAATGATGAGTCTTTTAAATGCTGAGAAGCAAGTCCAAATAACTACAACCACTCATGCTGCCATTAGTATGTCTTTTGATATACTTTTCAGGCGCTAAGTGTTTGTAGTTTGGATTTGTAACTATGACGCTTGGGGACATTCTGAGATCAATACTTAATCGTGTTTTAATTTTTTGATCTTTTGCCAGTTTTAATGTGGTAAGAAACGAATCGTTTCCTTCACATACAAACTGACATTAGATCGAAAATTCAATTCACGTCTTGTTTGTTGTGTTGTTTATTGTCCCCTTTATGTGCCTTGTGTATATGTGTTCAATGATGAGTCTTTTAAATGCTGAGAAGCAAGTCCAAATTGAAGGAAATAATGCCCTTGGTCCAAGTATGCATTCTATGTTAAGTCTAATAAATGCGGTTCAGTATTAATTAACAAGTTAATAATTCAGTGAGATCAAGTGAGCTGAATGCCTAGCTAGAGGCCGCTTCAGTTCAAGTGGAATTAATGATATTAATCCACAGCTTACTCTTGACTGAACCCGTAGGGTCACACAAATAGTACGTAAACGGATCAAGTATTTAATGGCATTAGATACTCCATCTATGGATATTCGGAATCGACGGATCTTGGTTTCAGTGGGAGCTGAGATCGTCACAGGCAAGAAATGAATACTCCGGAAACGATGATATTGCCGGAAACGGAAATATGGATCGTATCGGAAATATAAATATTATCCAAGTCGTAGATGTTGCCGGAAACGGAAACATGGTACGTATCGGAAAATATTATCGGAAATGGAAATATTACCAGAATCGGAAATATTGCCGGAAACGGAAATATTGTCAGAATCGGAAATATTATCGGAATCGGAAAATAATTCCGGAAACGGAAATATTAAATATTTGTTCGAAACGGAAATTGATTCCGGAATCAGAAATATTAAATATTGTTCGTATCGGAAATGAATTCCGGAACCGAGAATTTAATCGGAATCGTATCGTACGAATTAGCATCGGACGAGGCCTGCCGGACGAAGGCCCAGCACGAAGTTGGGCCATCGCCCAGCAAGCCAAACGCGTGCCCAGCCAAACGCGCGCCCAGCCAAGGCAGCGCCCAGGCCCACCGCAAGGCAGGCCCAGCGCGCGCCAAGGCCATGGCCTCGCTACGTGGGCTGCTGCTCGCACGCACACGCATGGGCGGCCCATCGTGGCTGCCGTGTGTGTGTGAGTTTGTGTTCATGCACGATTCCTAAAACTATTAGAATTAGTATGTGATTAAAATCCTATTCCTAAAAGGATAAATTAATTAATTAGAGTTCTTGTAGGATTCTAAGTTTAATTAATTCGTATCCTACTAGGATTCCAATTCCCTTTCCATAACTCTATAAATACGTGTCTAGGGTCACATATTTTCAGAGATTAATTCAAGTATTCAAAGTGAGTTTTGAGAGAAAAATTCAGCCATATTTCTTACCTAAGAGTGCCGAAAATTCTAGTACCTTAAGGGCGATTCTAGTTGGTCAATCTTAAGGCGGATCCGGACGTGCTGTGGACTATCTACGGAGGGACGACACTTGGAGTCCTAAAGACTTGTTCTTGTTCGGTTCGGGCGCAGCTAGGGAAGGCACGCAACAAAAAGTATGCATCTAAATTATGCTATATGATTATGTGTAAATAATATGTATTCCTGGCTTAATGGTTGTTTCCGCATGATTTATGTATTATCATATGTATCATAACCTAACAGTGGTATCACGAGCCCCTTATTATTTTCATAATCTAAATTGCATGAACATGGTTAAATATTACAAATTTGCAAGAATTAAAAGGGGTGGTTAATTTTCGTAATTGTTAATTAATTGCAAATTGCGTTTATTTAATTATACGTACGCAGTTTTTCGGCAGTTTCTTCGTTACTCATCCAAATCGAGTGATTTTTGTGTCAATTCCGCATGTAAAAGGCATTCTAAAATTTTGACAAAATTAGTATTTTTCTGCCGAACCCAGAATTCTCAAATTCGAAGCCTAACTATGACTTTTCGAAGGTTTTAGTTTTTCGAATGCAAAATTTCGTAAATTTAAGATGTTAAATTAAATATTTGCGATTCTTGTTGATAAATCTTGAATTTTTGATTGACCTACTGTATATGTTTAACAAGTTTGAATGCCTAGCCTTGTTAATTATGCAATCTAATTTGTAATTATGATTAATTTGTTGAAAATTAGAATAATTTAGAATTAATTTGATTTTCATAATTAATTATAATTTAATTAGAAACCTATGATTAAAAACCACCATAAAAATTGTAAATTTATGATAAATTTTAAATTTTTATGACCTTGACTTGAATCCAAGACAATCGGAAATCAATTGAATAATAAATTTTCGATTTTTCGCCCTAAAATTATGAAATTAATATTATTTATTAATTTGTCATTAATTTTAAATATAAATTTTAAATTTTTTATGCGATTCGTTCATATAACTTGCACGCACAAAGCAATGGACGCTTCGTGTTACCCTTAAGGGGTGTTGTATAGTGCGGGCATGCGACGACGAGCAAGGGAGCTCGTCGCCCGTGCGGCACGAATGCAATGAGCAAGGCATGGTGCACGAGCACAAGGCAGCAGCCCTGCCTTGTGTCGTGGGCCACGAGCTATGGACGAATGGGCATGGGCGAAAGGCAAGCCAAGGCAGTCGCGTGTGGGCAGCAAGCGAGCTGCGCCACGACGCGCACTGCCTCGCGCGCAGCGAGCGCAAGCTCGCGTGCCACGAGCGCTGCGCCCAACGATTGATCGCGCGCACAGCGAGCGATGGCTCGCGCGCACAGCGAGCGATGGCTCGCGCGCACAGCGAGCGATGGCTCGCGCGCACAGCGAGCGATGGCTCGCGCGCACAGCGAGCGATGGAGCACGCGCAGCGAGCGCTGGCGAGCGCGCACAGCGAGCGATGGCTCGCGTGCGTCGAGCGCTGGCGCGCGCGCAGCGAGCACCATAGCGTGCGATGGCTTGCGATGGTAGATGCAGCAGCTATGCGACGAGCGCATGGGCTGCGCGCACATGGCCAGCGATGGCTGTGTGCGTGCGGCCCATGGGCGTGCGATGCGTAGGGTGTTTGCGTTACGATTAAATCGTTTTGAATGTTTAATCTGAAATTTTTCAGTTTACGTAATTTTAATTAATTTTAAAATTAATAATTTAAATTATTTTCTTGGATTTTAATTTTGAATATTGTAATTATAATACATTTTATTTATTCTAATTATTTTACTAAAATTAAAATCATGAATTAATTTAAATACGACTGAAATTAAATTAAACTTTTTGGATTCAATTATAAATTTATATGAGCTTTAAATTTTAATTAAATTTGTATGTTTCCGGTTAGACTTGAAATACATTTTTATGTTTAAAATTAGTAAAGCATATGAATTTATTGGTTTAAGTGGGAGCCCTTTTAGTCATAAATCTCTTGATTAGGTCTACAAATCCTTAAGGTTAAAACAACTTGATTAGAATTAATAAGGACTGAATAATTGGTAGATTATTGGTGCCCTTGATTAATTGCTGCAAATGTTTACGTGATGCATAATGTGTTTTACTAACCAGCTATGTGGGCCATTCATGATAATGAATGGGTGAATGGTATATATTGTATATGTACTGTTTTGCAGGTTATGAAGTGACTAGTATGGCCCAAATAGGATAGAAAATATGGTCTGCGTACCATTAATTTGAATGTAATTGGTCTAAAGTACCAAAGTTATTTTTCAATTCAAATATGGTCTGCGTACCATCAAATAGTTGTAATTAGTTATAGCTTATCCTATTTGAAGAAAATGGTGCCTCCCACGGAGATTTTCAAGACGGACTTTGAAGTCAAAGCTTCAAGATGAAGTCGGGCCATACTAGATCACATTTATCTTATGCATGTGTTTAAGTTATTTTTTGCTTTTAAATATGTCTTAAAATGCATGAGATCAAAAGCTTGATTATGTTGCATGATTAAGGATTTTAGTTCACTTAAAATCTAACCAACATAGTAAGAGCCTTAAGTTCCAAACTTAAAAATTGAGTTAAAAGGTGCCATGCCAAAATATACACTTGCTTGGATATCCTTTACATCAATCTAGTAATAGTTTTTCGCTCAGCGAGGTGTTACTTATTGGTCCTAAAGGGGCAAGGTACACAAATAATTGTGAGTACATGTTAGTTTTGGTGAAACTCAACGATATAAGTAAGGAGTCCTTTTATGTCGTGGCAAAATCGATAGGTTTACCTAATAAGTTCTTAGACGTACCTATCAACCAAGAATAGTTTCTAGACTATTAGCAAAAGGCTTTTGCTTACCTAAGATGTTCTAGGATTAAGTCGACAAACTGTGCTTAGTTCTTCAATGATTTTAGGATCTTGGAATCATTTTATTCACACCTGCCGGAACACATAACTTAAATAAAATGCTTAATAAACATTGAATTATGCATGTATGCTAGAATTTAAGTTTATTAAGAGAAATTGTGAATG
This sequence comes from Spinacia oleracea, assembly GCF_020520425.1. Lineage (NCBI taxonomy): Eukaryota > Viridiplantae > Streptophyta > Magnoliopsida > Caryophyllales > Amaranthaceae > Spinacia > Spinacia oleracea. Next base: position 90,837,422 of record NC_079487.1, read on the forward strand.
ATTATTTATTTGTTTATTCTTTTCAATTGTAGTTTTTAATATGGCAAACAACAATTCATTCAACATTCGATCAATTCTCGAAAAGGAGAAGTTGAACGGGAAAAACTTCCTTGACTAGCAAAGGAACTTGCAAATAGTTCTTATGCAGGAAGAAAAGGAGTATGTCCTAGATGAGGCGATGCCCGAAGCCGCAGGCGACGGGGTCACTCAGGCAGCCCTCAATCGTTGGATTGATGCCAACAAGGATGTGAAATGTCTAATGCTCGCCACCATGAGTGCGGATCTGCAGAAAACGTTCATCAACTCAGATGCTTTCACAATCATCAGTGAGTTGAAGAACATGTTCCAAGATCTGGCTCGAGTCGAAAGATTCGAGACTCATAGGCAAATTCTTGAGACCAAGCTTAAGAAAGGCGAGCCCGTAAGTCCACATGTTCTCAAAATGATTGGACTCATTGAGAATATGAGTCGGCTGGATCAGCAGTTTTCTCAGGAAATGGCTATAGACACCATCCTCCATTCTCTTCATAGCGGGTATGATCAGTTCAAACTGAACTACAGTATGAATAGTCTGGACAAAACGCTCACTGAGCTTCACGGTATGCTGAAGACCGCTGAAAAGACGCTCAAAAGTGATAAGCAGGATGTGCTTATGGTGCGTGGGGGCAAGTTCAAGAAATCTGGAAAGAAGAGGAATGCTAAGAAAGGTGGCAACAAGGCCAGCCCAACTAAGCAAACTGGCGCCAAATCTGTAAAGAGGAAGGTCAGTCAACCCACTTCTGAATCCGAATGCTTCTACTGCAAGAAGAAGGGGCATTGGAAGAGAGATTGCTTGAAGCTAAAGGAAGATCAGAAGAACGGAACAGTCGTTCCATCTTCAGGTATTTTCGTTATAGACTGTATACTTGCTAATTCAACTTCTTGGGTATTAGATACAGGTTGTGGCTCACACTTATGTTCCAATCCACAGGGACTAAGAAGAAGTAGAAAGTTAAGCAAGGGTGAAGTCGACCTACGAGTGGGAAATGGAGCACGGATTGCTGCATTAGCTGTAGGAACTTACTATTTGTCGTTGCCCTCCGGGCTAGTTTTGGAACTGGAAGAATGTTTCCATGTTCCAAGTCTTACTAAAAACATCATTTCAGTTTCTTGCTTAGATGCTAAGGGATTTTCCTTTTTAATAAAAGACAATAGTTGTTCGTTTTATTTTAAAGAGATGTTTTATGGATCTGCTAGATTAGTCAATGGACTTTATTTATTAGATCACGACAAACAAGTATATAACATAAATACCAAAAAGGCCAAAAAGGATGATTCAGATCTCACCTATCTGTGGCATTGTCGATTAGGCCATATAAACTTGAAACGCTTAGAAAGACTTCAAAAGAAAGGAATTCTAGAACCATTTGACTTAGAGGATTATGGTAAATGCGAATCATGTTTACTTGGCAAAATGACAAAGCAACCTTTCTCTAAAGTTGGAGAAAGAGCAAATGAACTATTGGGTTTAATCCATACAGATGTATGTGGACCAATGAGTACAAATGCTAGAGGTGGTTTCAGCTACTTTATCACTTTCACTAATGACTTCAGTAGGTATGGTTATGTCTACCTAATGAAGCATAAGTCTGAATCCTTTGACAAATTCAAGGAATTTCAGAGTGAAGTAGAGAATCAATTAGGCAAGAAGATTAAGGCACTGCGGTCTGATAGAGGCGGTGAATATCTGAGCTATGAATTTGATGACCATCTGAAAGAATGTGGAATTCTATCAGAATTGACTCCTCCAGGAACACCACAATGGAACGGTGTGTCAGAACGGAGGAACAGAACCTTGCTAGACATGGTCAGGTCAATGATGGGTCAGGCCGAACTTCCATTAGAATTTTGGGGACATGCACTAAATACAGCTGCACTCACTATAAATAGAGCTCCGTCTAAAGCTGTCGAAAAGACTCCATACGAATTACGGTTTGGGAAGCCTCCAAATGTGTCTTTTCTTAAGATTTGGGGATGTGAAGTATACGTCAAACGATTAATTTCAGACAAACTTCATCCAAAATCTGACAAATGTATCCTTGTGGGCTATCCAAAGGAAACAAAGGGGTATTACTTCTACAATACATCTGAGAACAAAGTGTTTGTTGCTCGAGATGGTGTCTTTTTGGAGAAAGATCACATTTCCGAAATGACAAGTGGGAGAAAAGTAGACCTCGAAGAAATTCGAGTCGAACAACAAACTCTAGAGAATGCTCAAAATGACATTCAGGATGAAACTCAGAGATCTTTAGAAGAATCTGGTGAGAATCATGGTCAATCTAGAAATGTTACCCCGCGTAGATCGCAAAGATATAGATCTCAACCGGAAAGGTACTTAGGTATTTTGACGAACGAGAGCTATGACGTTCTATTACTTGAAAGTGATGAACCTGCGACTTACAAACAAGCTATGACGAGCCCTAGCTCCAAGCAATGGCAAGAAGCCATGCAATCTGAATTAGACTCCATGTCTGAAAACCAAGTATGGGATTTGGTCGATTTGCCAGATGGCTACCAAGCCATTGGAAGCAAATGGGTTTTCAAACTGAAAAAGGACAAGGATGGGAAACTTGAAGTTTTCAAAGCTAGATTGGTTGCAAAAGGTTACAGGCAAGTCCACGGTGTGGATTACGATGAAACCTTTTCACCAGTTGCAATGCTAAAGTCTATTCGGATAATGTTAGCAATCGCTGCATATTACGATTACGAAATATGGCAGATGGATGTCAAAACTGCTTTCTTAAACGGCATTTTAACAGAAACTGTGTTTATGACACAGCCTGAAGGTTTTGAGGATCCAAAGAATGCTAAAAAGGTATGCAAGCTAAAGAAGTCAATCTACGGATTGAAGCAGGCATCCAGGAGCTGGAATATACGTTTTGATGAAGCAGTCAGTGACTTTGGTTTCATCAAGAACGCAGACGAATCTTGTGTATACAAGAAGGTCAGTGGGAGCAAAATTGCTTTCCTAGTATTATATGTCGACGACATATTACTTATCGGAAATGACATTCCTATGTTGAACTCTGTCAAGATTTGGCTTGGGAAATGTTTTTCGATGAAGGATCTAGGAGAAGCACAGTACATATTGGGCATCAAGATTTACAGAGATAGATCTAAAAGGATGATTGGACTTAGTCAAAGCACTTATATCAATAAGGTGCTTGATAGGTTCAAGATGACGGACTCCAAGCGAGGCTACCTACCCATGTCTCATGGAATGACTCTAAGCAAGACTCAGTGCCCAAAAACACTTGATGAGCGTAGACGAATGAATGGGATTCCATATGCATCATTGATTGGTTCAATAATGTATGCTATGATATGTACACGCCCGGATGTTGCGTACGCACTCAGTGCTACGAGCAGATACCAGTCAGACCCAGGAGAGGCGCATTGGACAACTGCCAAGAACATTCTGAAGTACCTGAAAAGGCACAAAGATGACTTCCTGGTCTATGGTGGAGATGATGAATTAATTGTTAAAGGCTATACGGACGCAAGTTTCCAAACCGACAAAGATGATTTCAGATCACAGTCTGGGTTTGTCTTCTGCCTCAACGGAGGAGCAGTAAGCTGGAAAAGTGCTAAGCAAAGCACCATTGCGGATTCTACAACTGAAGCGGAGTACATTGCTGCACATGAAGCAGCAAAGGAAGCTATATGGCTAAGGAAGTTCATAGGAGAACTTGGTGTAGTCCCCTCCATTAAAGGACCAATAGCCCTGTATTGTGACAATAACGGAGCTATTGCACAGGCAAAAGAGCCTAGACACCACCAGAGACTCAAGCATGTACTTCGTAGATTTCACCTTCTACGAGAGTTCGTTGAAAGAAAAGAAGTCGAGATAAGCAAAATTGGAACTGATGACAACATATCAGATCCATTAACTAAACCTCTGCCGCAGGCGAAGCACAACTCGCACACTGCAGCTATGGGAATCAAGCATATTGGAGAATGGCTTTGATGTCTCTGTTTAATGTTTTGAAGTTTTAGAGTTTAAATCTTTGTAAAACATTATTGGTTAATCATTCACAATAAATGAAAAGAATTCATTTTTCCATTTAATTTGTGGTTTATTAAATGATGAGTCCCTTCAATTTGACGATATATTCAAGATAGACTGTCAGGACCAGTCCTGTGACTAAGAAATGTCTATCAAGTGAACTTGAATGTCAAAGGTTGAAAATGGTCCCTAGTCGGAGTTTTCTATAAAATTGGACGCATAGAAAACGTTAGACGACTAGAATGCAAGATGACTAGTAGTTCTGTTTCTTGAACTATGTGGACATGGCAATGCAATAATCATTTGCATAGATACTTACTTTGGGAAGACTAGTATCGGACAAGACCTATGAAACTTTACTGTAAGAGATGAAAGTCTGTCATAAGTAAATTTCATTAAATTATTAGACACTAAATCCTCAATACCTGAGTGATTTGAGATTACTTGTTTGAGAACTGGTTGCTTTGACGTTGACCAACCGTCGCACCGTAAAAGGAGGCTATAAAGGCAACGCTCAGGTAATCACCTATCAAACGAAGTCTAAATCTCAAGATCACAAGATTGGGATTTTCCTCCCATAAATCGGGATGAGATGCTTAAAAGTTGTACAAGGCCACTCGGAGAGCTAGAAACTGTGAAATGCATGGCCGTGCTCGGATGAATCATAGGCTATGATTATCTGTTTATTTGATCAGTTGAACTCTGAAACCGAGGAACACCTCTGGACACAATAAGGATGACAACTCTTACCTTATGTTCAAGAGCAAGCATCGAGCGACAAAGGAATTAGGAAATGCACACTTGTCCCTAAGGACAAGTGGGAGACTGAAGGAAATAATGCCCTTGGTCCAAGTATGCATTCTATGTTAAGTCTAATAAATGCGGTTCAGTATTAATTAACAAGTTAATAATTCAGTGAGATCAAGTGAGCTGAATGCCTAGCTAGAGGCCGCTTCAGTTCAAGTGGAATTAATGATATTAATCCACAGCTTACTCTTGACTGAACCCGTAGGGTCACACAAATAGTACGTAAACGGATCAAGTATTTAATGGCATTAGATACTCCATCTATGGATATTCGGAATCGACGGATCTTGGTTTCAGTGGGAGCTGAGATCGTCACAGGCAAGAAATGAATACTCCGGAAACGATGATATTGCCGGAAACGGAAATATGGATCGTATCGGAAATATAAATATTATCCAAGTCGTAGATGTTGCCGGAAACGGAAACATGGTACGTATCGGAAAATATTATCGGAAATGGAAATATTACCAGAATCGGAAATATTGCCGGAAACGGAAATATTGTCAGAATCGGAAATATTATCGGAATCGGAAAATAATTCCGGAAACGGAAATATTAAATATTTGTTCGAAACGGAAATTGATTCCGGAATCAGAAATATTAAATATTGTTCGTATCGGAAATGAATTCCGGAACCGGGAATTTAATCGGAATCGTATCGTACGAATTAGCATCGGACGAGGCCTGCCGGACGAAGGCCCAGCACGAAGTTGGGCCATCGCCCAGCAAGCCAAACGCGCGCCCAGCCAAATGCGCACCCAGCCAAGGCAGCGCCCAGGCCCACCGCAAGGCAGGCCCAGCGCGCGCCAAGGCCATGGCCTCGCTGCGTGGGCTGCTGCTCGCACGCACACGCATGGGCGGCCCATCGTGGCTGCCGTGTGTTCATGCACGATTCCTAAAACTATTAGAATTAGTATGTGATTAAAATCCTATTCCTAAAAGGATAAATTAATTAATTAGAGTTCTTGTAGGATTCTAAGTTTAATTAATTCGTATCCTACTAGGATTCCAATTCCCTTTCCATAACTCTATAAATACGTGCCTAGGGTCACATATTTTCAGAGATTAATTCAAGTATTCAAAGTGAGTTTTGAGAGAAAAATTCAGCCATATTTCTTACCTAAGAGTGCCGAAAATTCTAGTACCTTAAGGGCGATTCTAGTTGGTCAATCTTAAGGCGGATCCGGACGTGCTGTGGACTATCTACGGAGGGACGACACTTGGAGTCCTAAAGACTTGTTCTTGTTCGGTTCGGGCGCAGCTAGGGAAGGCACGCAACAAAAAGTATGCATCTAAATTATGCTATATGATTATGTGTAAATAATATGTATTCCTGGCTTAATGGTTGTTTCCGCATGATTTATGTATTATCATATGTATCATAACCTAACACAAATAACTACAACCACTCATGCGGCCATTAGTATGTCTTTTGATATACTTTTCAGGCGCTAAGTGTTTGTAGTTTGGATTTGTAACTATGATGCTTGGGGACATTCTGAGATCAATACTTATTCCTCCTTTTTTTCCGATCTTTTTCCAGTTTTAATGTGGTAAGAAACGAATCGTTTCCTTCACATACAAACTGACATTAGATCGGAAAATCAATTTACGTCTTGTTTGTTGTGTTGTTTATTGTCCCTTTTATGTGCTTTCACATGTACTCCCTCCATTACTTTTTTATCTTCCTGTTTGAAACTGAGATTGAATAACTACATTATTGATGAGTCATCATTGCTGCCTTGTTCTTTGTTTTGTTTGATCTATGATGAGTCATCATTCGCCGAGACTCAAACCCATCTATCCATTAACACTCATGCGCCATTAGCATCATTGATGCTTTTCAGGAGCTAAGTGTTAGTGGATAGGGTTTGTGTCGGTGATGCTTGGGGACATTCTGAGATCGTAGTGTGGTGTTTGCCTTTTTCATTGAACTGATTAATAACATTGATTTCATTCATTGAACTTTCCAAAATGTTTGATACTTACAAAATGTTTTGCCTACATGTAATGCTTACATTCAAGCCCACAAAAGTGACATTTTAAATATTCGTGTTACTTTCAAAACATGTCCCCAAAACACAAAAAGTTACCTATCTTTTGCCCCTTGCTTCATTGATTTTCTTTCCATTCTTCATAGAGTTGTGTGCACTCATTCACTGCCCATATTGGTGCCTTCACTTGTTCTGGCAGATTGCCTTCATCCTCTAATTTTTTTTCTTGTTGTGTGGAAGTTGGTAGTTATTGTCTCCTTGTGTTTTAGAATTTCATTTCCCACATATTGGAGTGTCATCCACACATTAGACAATGTCTTTGGATGAAGTTCTTTGTAAGAGTCCATCACTGCTCCACTTAAATCTTCCACTGTCTTTGGCATTTTCTTATGCATGAGTGATTGTATTGACCTAAAAAACCCCAAATCCAATATGTTACAATCTGGACTGTTTGCTGGTTGTTGAGTTAATACAAAAGTAAACTCATCTTGTTTGTAGTGTTGTTGCCACTCTAGATCAGATTGCAATATGTGTGCTTTTGCGTTGTCTTGAATTATGTAGATCACCTTTTCCCCGACATGAGGTGGCCATTTCTCTTTGATGGCTGGAATTAACTTGTTGATCATCATGTCCCTTGTTGCTATTTGATTCACTGACTTCACTGGCTTGGTTTCTATTGTCCCCTTCACTTTGTTCTTTGATGTTCTTTTAGCTGCAACTGAATTTGTGAATGGAAAAATACCCAATTTGCCATCAAACTCACAATTGCCATCATCACCCCATCTTGGCCTTGCTACTGCTGCCATGAACATAAACTTAGGGATTTTTGTTTTTGACTTTCCAATTCTGTGTGGCTTTGGTTCATTGTTTGCAAGATATACTCTTTGACTTTTCTGTGTTAGGAAAAACCATTTTTCATCTATGTGAATGAAGTCATACATGCCATAATATGTTGGGTCGTGTGGTATTGAGTAATCCATAATTAATCTAAGTACCCATCTCATTCTTGTCATCTTGCAAGTTTCTGAAATACCGGGACATAAGGGACTTGAGTGAGCCTTTAACACCTTTCTCTTGATTAATCTCCAAACTGTTGTCGGGCTCAAATTAAGCATCCTTGCAAGATCTATAATGCATGTTCTGTCCCCCATTGCAATCGCTACAATTTGTTCATATGGTACTTCTTTTCTTTTTCTGCCACATTTGTGAAAGTTGGTGGACATATCATATGTTTGCATTGCTTCCTTCTGTCTCCTAGCTTTGTTCCATATGCTTCCGATTGTTCTTGGAGTGTAATCATACTTGATTGCTGCCTCTTTGATTGTCCCCTTGAAGAGTTTCTCTAAACCTGGTTTTTTTTTCCTACGTAGCAGGAAAATCAAAATTTCCAACTTCAATCCAACAGTTAACCTTGGCTTCCCCGGCTTATGATGACCAACTAGTTTTTGGGCTCGGGCGATGCCCCGAGTTATTACTTGGATTACTTTAATTATGTCTTTTGCAAAAAAAAATTCACAATTAACTACTACTCTTATTAAATTATTGATTTAATCATCACTTATTACATTTCAATTTCAAAGAAATAACATGTAGCATGACATGGCCAAGTGGATAAGTCTTTGCATTTGAATCAAGTGGTCACGGGTTCGAATCTTGTATAAGCTGTATATGTGTTTCTAATTTTGAGATTTTAGAATATATGTGGATAACATGTGTATTGAAAGAGGAGAGTACCACGTGGCATTGTAGACTTTCTTACGAACACCTTTTAATATATAGTATAGATGTTAATAGGAGTTGTTGTTTGATGGTATGGAGATGTTTCTGACTCATCTATTTGAGGGGTGTTTAAATCAAATAAATGTGGAACAACCTATGAGTTTGCTGATGCTGTCCCATCTTCATTTGGAAAGTCTTGTGCCAGTTCATTTAAATCTGGTACTTGCTGAAATTGCTCCATGTCCCCGTATTGATGAGCATTTAAGGGCACTGCATCATCTTCAACAGCAACTCCTTCGTCCCCCGAGTCAGAATCCGTGTTGGAACCATCACCTTCATCGTCTGAAAATCCGAGGAATTCATCATCGTCTTGATCTGAAGCCATGGTTTTTTTTTTGGAAGCCAAGTGATGTCAGAGATTGAAGTTGGAAGTTTTGTCAAGTTGTATTTATGTTTGCAAAACAAGAACTCTTTTATACGTGTACTCTGTTTTTTTAGTTGGAGGGAAATCCTAAATTTCGTTTTGGAGGGAAATTTCCCTCAAAAGTTTTGGGGGAAAAAATGATGAAACTGTTGATCCATTGTATGTTGATCCGTGTGTTTGAGAATACTGAATTCTGATTGGTCCCTTTTTGGTGTTGAGGTCCCCAACTCAACAAAAGTGGTCCCTCTTTGTAACAGATTTTCTGATTTTCCCATTAATTTAATAAAATATCTCAATTTTCCTTATTTGTTTAATGTTTTCTCTCTCCTTACTTTATTCACAAATACCAATCTCTTACACCCAATCATTACTCTTACACCCAATCATTAAAAGATTTCAGTTTCTTAATTTCCACCCAAAACTCCAAACTGGAAGATAAAAAAGAAACGGAATACATTGACTGACTTTTCTTAATTAAGTTTATGAAATTAATTGGATAGTGAACATTACTACATTAGTTGTTCGTCAAAAAAGAAAAACATTAGTTATAAATCACGTAATCAAATTATATGGCCTATTTTACCTATCACTTTGCTTTAATAATGTAGATATTATAGTATAAACGTATTGAAAAATGTGATTTTAGTAATAACTCGACATTGTTTGTAATTTGTATCCGAATTGATCTGACTAAACATGAACCCGACCCGATTACAATCCGGTTAAACCCGTTAACAAACCGAACCGAATTAACCTGGCTCGACTACAAACCGACCCGAACCGATATGAACCCGACCCGATATGAACCCGACCCGATGTGAACCCGACTTAACCCGTTTATGAACCGACCAAATATGAACCCGACCCGATATGAACCCGACCCGATACAAACCCGACCGGATACGAACCCTACCCGATATGAACCCGTACCACATAACTCGAACCCGAACCGAACCGTTAATTTTTCAACCCAAACCGAACCGAACTGATAGCAAAATGAACCGGTTTCAACCGAAACCGATGAATCCGAACCGGAACCGAACCGATGACCCAATTTGACACCCCTACCCATACTATATGACTATATGAGGTTTGGTAAAGGGGTTTGTGACAAAATTGGACAAGGTCATACAATACAATTTTTTTATTACCAGGATAAAGTACGTATTAATAACGCAAATGACTCATATTAATACACAATTAAGTAGTACTCATAAGAGTCACTTTTGTCTATTTTGAACATAAACCACTTTGACACAGACGTCCTCACAGTACTTGATTTTGCCTATCACTCACGTGTCGGATCTACTTTACGTCTTTACTCACGTGTTAAATTTTTATTTAAGGGCCCCATTGGTTAATTTTTTAAAAAAAAGTTACTTTCAAAAATAAATATTGAAGTATGAAACATATTTCTCTCTTAAAGAAAATACTAGGGAACATATAAACAATATTTGTAAGCAATATTTTTTTAAGCAAATACAAGTATTCATAATGCTAACATACTACTCCGTATCATGTAGACTATACTCTAAAAATTGAATGAACTAGCGTGTCCAGAAATGTGTGTGGTTGTTCATCATGATTCATGAGTCAATTAAGTATGAAGAGAAATTAATTGTTGTGTGAACTTGTAACATTTTATATTCTTTTTTTTTTTTTTTTTTGACAAGGAGTGTAACATTTTATATTCGGCATCTTATGAATGGATAATATTATGAAACCAAAACATATCCAAGACTTTGGTTAAGGGAATTCAACATTTAGACATAAAGAAACCAAATCTTGCTTATTATTGATGAAACATCTATGATCTATCAACTAGTAGGAAGAAGGAATTAAGTGGAAGACATCAGAATTGAAGGTGAGAGCAATTAGCTGATTTAAAGGAGACTTTGCCCTCTTCAAGATCATACCCTACAAGAAAATCCATCTGTGCCAAATTCCCAAAGATAGCCATCTCATTTGCTGGTATCATTGCAAAACACACCATATCTTCCTGCACTTTAACAAATGTATTTGAAGGCTTGAGTTCGAGTTCTGCTCCAGCAAAACGCACCTTAACAATCGGTACATCCATATCTGCATCATTCTTATAACATAATGACATAATTCCTTCTGGATCTTCAACTGGTTCAGCTTTAATGTTTTTCTTCAACTCTGCTTCTAAATCCTGATAGAATTCCTCAGGTAATAATGTTAATGTTGTTCCTGAATCGATTATAATATTACCTTCCTCAGCATACTTTGATTTTGTATTTGAAGAGGTTGATCTTTTTCTATAATCAAACTCTATATTTCCAATTCCTATGCTTTCTAAAGTGAGGTAATAGAATGTAGATGGACTTTTCTTTACTAGAGGTGTTGAAACTACCCCTGAACCAGAGACTAATGCCTCGGGCCCAAAGCTGATTTTACCAACTAAACTAGTCTTAAAGAAGGGTACTAAGCAATATGAGAATTTCCCACCAATACTAGGCTTTATTTGGGAAACAAGAGATAATGCACCTCCCCCTAGCCCGATTATACCTGACCCTTTGTCGTTGAAGTTACCGCCATTATCATACCCACACCCGACTAACACTTGAGGAAACGAGGGTGTGTGGGACCCGAATGTGACAGTCTCAGAGGCTAAGACTCCGTTGGTGTAGGACTTATCCCCATAGGAATAGTAATAAGAACAATCACCATTTGAGTTACAAGTCTTAGTTGCCAAGTTAGTGTAACAAAGAGGGGATCCACATGGTATTTTTTTATAAGAGGAGGATTTTTTGGGGTCAAAAAGGGGTAATCTCTGCTTGTAACATTGGACACAAGGCTTGCATTGAGTCCAAGTAAGGTCACTCCCTGTATCAGCTATCCCAAGCAAGATAAGTGGGGGGCTACCTATTGATATGTTCATTAAGTACTCCCCTTTGGCAGCTATCACCGGGGACTGGACCATTGCTCGTGAGGCTGACACATCAAAGTAACGGGCACGGCTGGTGGAGCGGCGAAGGGCATCATGCAGCCGCTCCCAATGAGTCTTGGTGGGGTTATGGAGAGGAGAAAGAATGGAGTCTCTGTGAATGAGGTCTACAGTGAAGCCTAGTGATGCTGCTAGTATGGAAGAAAGGCAGATGAACAAGAATGAGTAATGCATGTTTACAAGGAAAGATGCTGCCATGATTGAAGGGAAATATTAGCTTGTAAACAGATGGATTGATTTGCAAAGAAAAGGAGAGATTTATAAGGGGAGATAACACTAGGAAAGGTTAAGCGAAAAGCCATAGGTTAATTAATTGATTGATTCAATAAACTGCAATAATAAGCAAACAAGGCAAAGAGATGTGGAATATAAATGAAAAGAAAAGGGTGATCAATCAACTTTTGAGTTTTGATCACTAGAAGATGAAGCAAAACAACAATTATACTGAATTAAGGCAGCAGTAAATGAAAGCATAACGGATGATAATAGTATAATATGGAGTACTAAATTAACTTTAATTGATTAATTAATAAGATTCATATAATTAAGCAGAGTTCTCAATTCTCAATTGAAGATTAAATAACATAATAATCATAATCATAATCATGAAATTGAAATTGAAATTGAAATGCAGAAGAGTGATAAGAAAGTGCATGATTATCAGTAATTACAGATCCTAGCAGTTGGGTTGGCAACGCAAACAGGACCGTAGCTCTTCTTAGCTTCTGGGGTACCACGTTTGGGCTCATCGGCCATTGCAACTCCGGCAACAGAAGAAATGGCAGCAGCTGCGACAGCAAACATCATCTCTCTCCTTCCATTGTTGCTGCTCTCTTGATTGGTCTCAGAGCTGAGCTTCACTGTGTTGGGTTTAACACTGTTGGTGATGACAAGCCTCCTTTGAGAAGCAGCTGCAGGAGAAAGAGTGGCGGCGCCACCGAGGAAAGAAGCTGCCATGCTAACTGAAGCCATGAATGCCCTGTTGTTGGAGTTCAAAATCAAGTTATGCAACTCTATCTGTGTGGGTATCTCACAGTATGTTGAGGAAGAAGATAGCTTACTGCTTAGCTTAATTTCAACCTGAAACTTTTTAGCATCTTATCCCTGTATTATCCTCACCAACAATTTTCCGACATCTGTCAATGTTGATTTAGTCCTACTTGGCAAATTATCAAACATCCACGTGGATTATCTAATAATTTTTCATCAGTGGCTTAAAATTTACAACCGTAGCGAAACCAGATGACTCAGTCCGTCATCAATACAACTCCATTGATGATTGATGTTGAGCCACAGAAATAAATACAATGTAATAAAAAAATCGATAAGAAACAATATAGTGAATAAGGTGTTTGCATTATCATTTTCAAATACACTTTGTATTGAATACGGACTACTTTGTTCCTTGTAGAAAATAGAGTACATTATATCATATGGTCCCGGTCTAGGGCCATTAATCATTTTCCAAAAAATGAAGAATACATTGTGTAAACTCAAATTTGAAGGTGACCAAATAATTTAATGGGTGATTATAATCTGTAAGAAAAACTTCAATATACGACAAACTAAGCATATTGTAACTCCGGCTCATTCAATTTATACGGGGAAGGCATGAGATCATCCACGTCAGCAAAAATATCTCCGCGACTGGGTGGCACTCTTGAAGCTGGTGAATCAAGGACGTAATCTGGAATAATGGGCAATGTCTCTTCAAGGACTTGTTTGACTGTCTGTAAAGGTTCAACAATGATTAATGAGTGAGTGAGGAAACCGCAGATGCAACAAAATGATTGTTAAAATATGTACAATCTCCCAAAAAACAGAGAGAACAACATTAACAAATAAACTAATGAATTTCAGTGGAAGGCTACCGTGCAATGGAAAAATGCAGCATCCACGTTGCGCTTCCAAACAGCATTTCTAGGCTCAGAATGAAAAAGGTTCAACAAAGGCTGTTTCACATAATTAAACAGGAGAATAAACATTTCAGCAGTTGAAAAACAAGATTAAAGATATAAATAAAGACAAAGCGTGCAAAAATACTTTATATGCCAACAATCAATCTGACAAAGGAATCAAATGTGTACCTTGACCAAATCCCGAACATTTGGTCTATTATTACCATGTTTGCCAAGAGCGGAATCTGCATACTCGGTGTATTTCTCCAAAACCTAATACAAAGGTGATTGTTAGCAAAATGAATGACACCCACATATCAAAGACATCAGACACAAAGACATCAGACACAATATGTATGGCTAACCTGACGACGTGTAAGATCACTAGGAGGATCACCATAGACTTCAGAGTCAACGTTTCTCAACACTTGCCAAGTGCTGCGACATAGATATAGTTCTCATCAAAATTTGCAATATCAAGTACAGGAAAAGGCACATGGTAACTTCCAAGAATGCATCCAAATAAAACCATTGAAACTCATCTTCAGCATAGCAGGTTTTTAATGAAATTCAAGCGAATGGAGAGATGCCATAACCAGATCAGATAGTTAACTAGGATTCTTGTACGAGAGCTATGCATAGATTTTCCTAGTTCAGGCCAAAATGCGTCATTTAGACAAGCTAAAATAGGCCCTAATCAGGCTCTTTTCCTCGGGAGACGAATGGAAATAATAGAAGCAAACAAACACTTAAAGCCAGGAAAAGAAAGAAAAAAAGGAAGACCATCACATTTCTATTACAAGATCTATGATGATTCATTTTATGATCCACCTATCTCTCTCGTCTAATCACTTAGAGTTTTACCTCCCCCTACTAATTGTCCTTCCTAATTATCAATTACAAGTACTCCGTAATATTTTCACATATCAGTGAAGATCTAAGTTTGGACTGCAAAATCAAAGAACACAATATGATGACAGAACATAGTACGTAAATTATTACAGAAAAACACTCGTAGAAGTCCCAGCCATAGAAAGTTCCAAATTACTGAAGTATATAATTCCATCGACAGTCCAAACAGAATAATGGCAAAGAAAACTAACAGGACTTATTACTCTGGGATGTACTCACTTATGGTAAGCAGCACGACCAACCATTACTCCATGAGCTCCTTTTTTTAGTGCTCCATTCACCTTTGAACCAGATAAAGAGATATCAGGAGGACTAAGAGAACATCAGATTTAAGATATCAAAATCATCAGCAAAGGAGAATGAGACAAAAATAATGACGACATAGCATCATAAGAAGAAATAATAAAACAAAAAACACATAACCAGTATCTATACTGTCAAAGTTCATAAGATACGTTTTCTACGGCAGCATGGCTAGTTTCTAAAAGCTCTTTCCACCCAAATAAATCAAACGACCATCCGAATAAATTCCAATGCTACATTTGAGGAATAATCTCAATGCTTAACAGCATTGCTAAGATTATACCATTGTCCACAGGGATTTGTCATCAACTAAGCGATTACTTGTAAAATTTTCACAGAAGTCGACCTATAAATGCTCACGGAAAATGGTTTCATAGAACAAACATAGCAAACTGATTCACTGGGGATATTTCCAAAAAAAAAAAGGGAAAATGGAAAGATATAACTTTTCTTAAGATCTAGACATGAAGCACATCCAACATTTAAGATTCAGACTGAAAACACATCATGAGCCTCCAGGCAACATAAAACAAGCATTAAATTGATTTAGCCCCCCCCCCCCCCCCCCCCCCCCCCCCCAGCCACCACTTACAAACAAAGGAATATCAGAATACGAATGATTATTATACAACCACTGAAGGAGCTACAAAGAGATTTTACCTCTTCAACCGAATTTATGCCTCCATTTATTGTAAACGTTAAGTCTGGAAAGTCACGTACTAAACCATAATAGAATTCATATCTGTGTAAACACATTAAATCAACCCATCAGTCTTCAATTCAAGTTCAGAGCTATATCGAAAACAACTGTAATACAAATAATATCCTCCGACCACAGACTTCAGCTTAATTTAGTCTATGCTTCTGGCAGAGAAGGCAGCTTTGAAATAGCATGAATTAAAATACCAACATACTTGAGTGGAGGAATTGATCGATTTTCAGCTGGGCTAATGCCATTGAGAAGTGCTTTCCGTGAATGTATGATAAAATGTTTGGTAGGAGATGTTGAAGATACTTTATAGATAAAATCACCTGGATAACAGGAAAGTAGGAATTTGATAGGAGCATCAGACAGCATCACAGTCAAACTTTAACTACACATTTGGAAACCAAGAATCTAAAACAAAATCTTCAAAAGGACAACAAGAAAGCAATATGGTAAAGATGTATTTTCCTTTTTCCAATTGGCACATAGAGTTACTACAAGCAGAACCAGGGCCCAGAAACCACAAGAGTTTAACAGGTAGGGGAGAGGGAGAGAGGAGAAGAGAATCAGAGACCTCAGAAGTAAGAATGCAACCAAAGACTCAAAGAGGCAAATTGTGCAAGTACCAAAACACAATTTTACTACTCCATATTCTAATAAAAAGACATTTGATGTTCAAAGAAATCACTCACACAGCTCATTATACGAATCATAATCATCAACACCAATACGGCATTTGACAGTCACAGGAACATTTGTATTGGCAGCAATAACTGACATGGCCTCCCCAACAAACTTTCCTTGCAAAGGCCAAAGAGTATTAAAGTTAGAGAATCTTACTAGCAATTAAATTAAAAGATGGTAATGGCGGTAAAGATAGGTCCGAACCTTTGGGTCGAGCATCAGACGAACTCCAAAACACCCATGTCCGACAACCCTGGGGCTAGGGCATCCACAACTGGTAAAAAGAAAAGGTTCCGGCATTTTTGTAAGACAGAGAATGATAGGGACCAGCCAAATAAAAGAAGAAAATAACACTAAACAGTAAACAGGTAGAAAAATTAGCCATAATAGAAAAAGATGTCAAGTACGGAGTACCAACTTTAAGTTAATTTCATCATAGCCGTAAGCATTAGCAAGTTGAGTCGCTTTTGCAATATTCTCCAAGTTATTCCCACCAATTTGAAGAGCTATTGGATGTTGCTCAGGGGTAAATTCCAAAAACCTGTCCTGGACATTTTCAATAAATAAATTATATTTGACCCAATCAATCCCATATATACAGGAATAATGTCCCTCAGAAAAAATGTCCACAGCCAAACTTAATAGATGCTAGCACTCAATATTCACTATTAAAGCAACATGCTCTCGCAGTCCCATATCCGATGAAATATGCAAACCAGTAATAAGAACACATAAGTAAAAAGAAACCATCAATTTCATGTTCAATTATTGAAAGCCAATTTCACGTTAAGCAATAAGCATCGAAACACAAAGCATATACAACAGCGAATATATTCATTTCCCACCTCCCCCCTTTGGTTTCATAATAAGGTCTAGATCAGGGATTAAGATAACAGGTGTTTTAATCGAAATCCAGTAACAAAAAAATCAATCAAAAAAAAAAAAAAAATTGTGTTCCAAAGGTGTCGTATTAAAAGCCCAAGTCTTAGGCCTTGAACAGCAGAGGATCTTCACTAACCAGATTACCCTTCTGAAATACAATGGTTTCTGCAGCAAGCATCTCCGTGTAAAGCCAAGCATTTTTCGATATGATTCGTGCAAGCACCCTAAAGTGATTGTCTGTCCACTCCATCATTGGGGCGACACTGGGAATCAAATCAAATCAAATCAAATTAGTAGATGAGACATTTCATATCACAATGGAATTCATTTAGGAAAGTTATTCAAATGAAAAAGACAGCATGGTTCAAAACCCTAATGGAAGAAGAAAACACACCTGAAGAGGGGAGGAGGGTAGCGGGCAACAACCATTGTTAATCCTTTATGTAATGTGTGGCCTGAGCCAACACAGTACAATCTCTTTGATGTTGATGAATTTACAGCAATTAATTTGGATGAAAACCGAGACCGAGGCCGAGTTTGAATGACTAAACAAAGTACAGGAGCACACGAAGCAACGACAGTATACCCTGCAGACCTCATCATGCCCTAATCAGACCATACCCTCCATGAATAAAATGTAGGAGTTCACTCACATAACAAACAACATTAGCTACAAATACAATATTACTCCAAAGGATTGCACTTTTAACACACAAATCACAACACAATATTATTACAGATACACCAATTAGTGAACCCTTTAATCTAAATCTTACTACATCCATAGAATGATAGAATAAAATTGACGAGTAAATATCAAGACTTTGGATGATGAATTAATTCCCAAATACACAATCACTTCAAATTAATAGAGCAACCAAATAATGTCTCTATCTCTTCTCAACATCATGACCCACAATTTTTAAATTGAATAAAACAGAAGTTGATAAACAAAATGAACTACTGCAAGAGAAAATTATAGCTAGAAAAGGAAAGTAAAACTTGATAAAGAGAGAGAATAGAAAGGGAGTTAGGGTTTTACTTGAAATTGAAGAAATTAATTATCTGGAGGCGTTTGGAACTGCAGCAGCAGCAACAAAGAGGAGGAGGATGAAGATTGAAGATTGAAGAGTGAAGCTATTCAAGAATTTTGCGGGTGGTATTTTTGATCTTGTAAACTTAAAACACAAAATTAGAGGGGAGAGAATTACTCCGTACTTGTATATTTTATCTTGTGGCTCTAGTTTGGGCGTCGTTTTATCTCGTCTGCCTGGGTCAGGGCCCAAATTTTATTTCAAGCCCATATTTCCATTTTAATTTGCGCATGACAAATTTTTGGTCAGAAAATTTGGAGGCAGGCTACATCGCTGTCCACCAGCGACAAAAAGACCCCATATCCATGGCAAAATGGTATTTTCGTTACATGAGTTGAAAAGTCAAACAAATTACTAAATATCGGCAATATGACAGTAATTGATACAACAATGACAGTATTTCAATACAACAATGACAGTATTTATGTAAACGATGATAACACTTCTATACATACTTTTATCCATTCATTTAATATGCAACACTTTTTTCCATTCATTTAAGTGGTCCCTTTACTTTTTCTATTTCATTACACTTATATACATAATTTCCTTTTTTTGGGTGATTGTGACAGTATTGTAATACAACAATGACAGTATATATTATAACAATGACAATACTTATTTTACCGATGACAGTATATAACAAGTTAGCAACACTTGTACACAATTATTTAAGTGGGGGCAATCTTTCCAACTTAAAAAAAAAAATGGGTGGGTATGGTTTTTTTTGTCACTGGTGGACATCGATGTAGCATGCCTCGAAAATTTGTATTCCTCAAATCAAGTAAATAAAAAACATAAACAATGGAGGAGGCAGGCTACATCGCTGGTCACCAGCGACAAACTGACCTCATACTCAGGGCGAAATTGTATCTTCGCTTCATGAGTTGAAAAGTCAAATAAATTACTATGTATCGGCAATATGACAGTAATTAATACAACAATGACAATATTTTAATACAACAATGACAGAATTTATGCAAACAATGATACTCCGTAATACTTATGTAACACTTGTATACATACTTTTACCCATTCATTTAATATGCAACACTTTTATCCATTCATTTAAGTGGTCCTTTTATTTTTTCTGTTTCATTACACTTGTATACGTAATTTCCTTTTTTTTGGGTGATTGTGACAATATTTTAAACAATGACAGTATATATACAACAATGACAATACTTATATTACCGTTGACAGTATATAACAAGTTAGCAACACTTGTGGACATTTATTTAAGGGTGGGCCATCTTTCCAATTATTTATTTATTTTTTTAGGGTGGGTATGGGGTCAATTTGTCGATGGTGACCAGCGATGTAGACTACCTCAACAATGGAGTACGATAAAAAGTTAATGATTGTCACCGGTATAGATTTTATACAGTGTGTTTCGGGGTTGAAAAGATGGTATGAGCTTCTTTGGTGTTTTGAGATCCGGCCACGTACGGTGCCTGCAAGATGAACTCCGGGCCAAGGGGGGATCCCCGAGGCGGAGCCTCCGACGCTGAAGTCAGTACAATTGGTGTATAAAATGAGAGTATTTTGGGGAGAGAGAGAGAGAGTAGGGTGGCTTCTCTATGGTTAGATATAGTGCCTTGTTGGGCCTTTGGGGCCTTATAAGTGATGTTGGGCTTGAATGAGTTTTATTGGCTTTTGGGTTAAAATGGTGTGCCCATTTTAACACCCCAACAACATGCCCCCCAAACCCAATTCTATTTAAAAAGTGGGTTGGGTTTTGATTTTGATCACGTCCAAGTAAAAGTCGATTTCAGCTTGTCGCTTACAGCTTGGAATTTATACCTTGGCTCGGATTTGTCCTTCGGATTTGTCCTTCGTTTTTTTCCTTCGGTTCTGACCTTCGAATTTTACCTTCGGATTTTCCCTTCGGATCTTACCTTCGGATTTTACCTTCGGCTCAGATTTTTATCTTCGGCTCGAATTTAACTTCGGTAGCCCGAAGGCGATGCCGATGTTTAATTTCTTCCAAGTTTCTTGTGATCCTTAGATACATCAAAGAACTTGCTTGTTTATCTAAGATTCTTGTGATCCGTAGATACATCCAAGAACTTGCTTGTTTATCCAAGGATGATCCGAAGATCTTTCCAAGACTTGCTCATTTAATCCAAGTTTTGGGGATCCGAAGATCTTTCCAAGACTTGCTTGTTTATCCAAGATTCTTGTGATCCGTAGATACATCCAAGAACTTGCTCGTTTAATCCAAGTTTTGGGGATCCGGAGATCTTTCCAATACTTGTTCGTTTATCCAAGTTTTGTGATCCGTAGATATATCCAAAAACTTGCTCGTTTGTCCAAGGATTCTTGTGATCCGTAGATACATCCAATAACTTTCTCTTTTATCCAAGTTTTGGGGATCCGACGATCTTTCCAAGACTTGCTCATTTAATCCAAGTTTAGAGGATCCGAAGATATTTCCAAGACTTGCTCATTTATCCAAGATTCTCGTGATCCGTAGATATATCCAAGATCTTTCCAAGACTTGTTCGTTTATCCAAGTTTTGTGATCCGTAGATACATCCAAGAACTTGCTCGTTTATCCAAGGATTCTTGTGATCCGTAGATACATCCAATAACTTGCTCGTTTATCCAAGTTTTGTGATCCGTAGATACATCCAAGAACTTTCTCATTTAATCTTAGTTTTTGGGATCCAAAGATATTTCCAAGACTTGCTCATTTAATCCAAGTTTTGGGGATCCGAAGATCTTTCCAAGACTTTCTTGTTCATCCAAGATTCTTGTGATCCGTAGATACATCCAAGAACTTGCAGTTTATCCAAGCGGATGTAATTCGGTTGTCCGAGGGCAATTTCCGATACTTAAGGTTTCCAAACTCTTGTGATTCGAGGATCTGGGCAATAGTTTGCTGAATATCCGAGCAGATGAATCTTGGTTAGCTGAGATGCTCTATCACAAAAACGAATGTTGACATTAATCTTATTTTATTTTGCTGTTATGAAGTTGACTTGCAATTTCGATAGTGTGATACATCAACAGATAAGTATATATGAATATTTACAGATTGCACTGTTTTGACATATATTCATAGTTTAAAAAATGAATTTTGATTTCATATTTCTAAGAAATATTAATTTCTTACTCTCCAATACATATTCTCAGCATGCCCCCCACTCATAAGTTGAGTTTTGGTCGACTTATAATGAGTAGTATTGGATAAGGTAAGTATAATGTAGTTGTGTTAGGATGATCATTTTATGGAAAACTATTTTTAAAATGCACCAAGTTTGTCATTACTCGATTGTTTAACCAACGATGAGATTTACTCGTTTTGTTGGTAGATCAAGTGAATATTATAATGCAAGTATGTCCGGCCAATATGTTTTATCATTGTCAGATAAATTCCAAGACAAACAAGATTATGCAAAAAGGTAGGATACGAGGCTACATAATTTTGAGCTCTATATTTAGTGTACTTACGCTTGTCAAACATGAATTTACAATTCGTTTTGAACATGATAAACGATTTGAGGTGTATGCTCTTGTAAAACAATTTAGGACTAGACAATGTCTGCCGAATTAAGTCTCCAAAAATATCCAGCATTTTACCAAATTTTATCAAGTCGAGTCAATTATTATGTTGACAAAATATAATTATAAAACTTAAATACATAGAGGATACTTATGTAGGGGAATACAGTTAAATATACATAACATGTGCGGAACATCCCCAAAGCCAGGAAACATGTATAAAGCACAGTTTATGATACTTACATTTGAAGCGTGTTTTCCCGAGTATTGTGTCAACGAACACAAACAAAGAACTCCACTTGTCGTTCCTCTATTTGGTTCACCGGCACGTTCAGATCCGTCTTGATTATTGTAGCTTAGACAACGCACAAGATTTTTGCTTTTCGGGATGAACAGTTTTTGAGCAGAGAGAACAACTGAAGAACGTAATTTAGGAATTAGGTTTTTGGACTTGGAAAAACTGATTGTGTGCTGTCTGGGAAAAATATGATAACCTAATTATTATATTGATGTAACCGTCCAAGACCAAAAGGCCTTGACCGGCCACATCCCCACGCAAGCAACAACCTGCTCCAAGCCACACACTGCAGGCCGAAGCCCACAACGCGCGCAGCCGAGCAACATGGGTCGTGGGCCTTGCGTGCTCGCTGTTGTGTTGTTGTGCGGTGATGCATGCTTCCACGCCCTGGGCTGGCTTGCTTGCTGCGTTGCGAGCTCGCTGGCGCGTTAGGCCTTACGCACATGCGCGCTTGGCTCGACGGGCCGGCATCTCCGATGCGGCTCGTATTCACGACTAACGCCTTACAGCTATTATTTATCGTATCGTATACGAAGAATCACCATCGTACGATACGATTATTTGTTTCGCCCAGCTTACGAATATTCGCGATACGATATACGATTCCGACGCAAGGTTTTATCATATAATACGTTTTCTAAACTAATTCCCGAAAAGCTATTAAATGAATTTCCGATTCATTTAATCCGGTGATCTGTTACATGCCATTGGTGTGACCTTATAGGTTCAGTCAAGAGTAAGTTGTGAGCTTAATATAGATTAGAATTCACTGATCGGAAGCATTTCTCCAGCTAGCTGTTCCGATCACTTAATCTCACTGAATTAATTGTTCGCAATTAATATGAACCTTGGTATTAGACTTAATGCACCTTGGGTGAAGGACATATTTCCTTCAGTCTCCCACTTATCATTCAGACAAGTGTGCATTCACATTCCTTTGTCGCTTAGTGTTACTTGCTGAACATAAGGTAAGATCCAAGCCATCCTTATTAGGTCCAGAAGTGTTTCTCGGATTACAGAGCTCAATTGTTAAACTTTTACAGAAGGTTAAGCCTTAACCATTCTGAGCACGGCCATGAATTTTCACAGTATCTAACTCTCTAAGAGGCCTTGTTACACAACAACACCATATCCTATCAAAGATAGGAGGACAATCCATTATTGCAATCTATGAACACTCACTTTGATTCATAGTACGCCATATAACTGCTTTTATAGCCTCCTTTTACGGTGCGACGTTTAGCAAGAATCAAAGAGAACTAATTCTCAAACGAGCAGACATAATCACTCATGTTCTGAGGAATGGTTCTAATCACCATTAATGAGAACTACTTATGACATGACTTTAATCTCTTAAAGTGTTCTCATGGTCAATCCGATACAAGATCAAATAAGTATCTATGCAGAAGATTCTGACATCCAGTCAATCTAGTTCAAGAAACAAAACTAAAAATCAACTTGCAATCTAATATTCATTAGTCATTGATCGTCCACCTTTCAATGACCTGGATTAGGGATCCTTTGTGACTTCAATATTCAAGTTAACTTATGGGTGTTTCTTTGTCGAAGAATCCATCTTGACATCCCATTTGAATGTTTTGAATCACACGGACTTATCATTGAATACTAAACCAAAATTAAATGAATATGAAATAATAAATTTCATAAATATGAAATGGTTAAACCAATTGTTTTAAACACAGATCTAACAGATGTTATAAAACAAAACTTAGAAAATCAAAGCCAGTCTCCAACATGCTTGATTCCCATGGTTGCTACATGTGCGTTATGCTTCGCTTGTGGCAACGGTTTAGTCAATGGATCCGCGACGTTGTCGTCAGTTCCGACCTTACAAATCTCGATTTCTTTCCTTTCAACGATTTCTCGAAGTATATGAAATTGCCGTAGTACGTGCTTGGACTTCTGGTGGCTCCTAGGCTCCTTTGCCTGGGGAATGGCTCCGCTATTGTCGCAATACAAAGCTATTGGTCCTTTAATGGAGGGGACAACCCCAAGTTCTTTGATGAACTTCTGAATCCAAATAGCTTCCTTTGCTGCTTCTAAAGCAGCAATGTACTCGGCTTCAGTTGTAGAATCCGCAACAGTGCTTTGCTTAGCACTTTTCCAGCTTACTGCTCCGCCGTTAAGGCAGAACACAAACCCAGACTGTGATCTTAAATCATCTCTATTGGTTTGAAAGCTTGCGTCCGTATAGCCCTTAACAATCAACTCATTTGTACCACCATAAACCAGAAACTGATCCTTAGTCCGTTTCAGGTACTTTAGGATATTCTTGGCAGCAGTCCAATGTGCCTCACCTGGTTCTGACTGGTACCTTCTCGTTGCAATGAGTGCGAACGAAACATCCGGCCTTGTACAAATCATAGCATACATGATGGATCCAATAGCCGAAGCGTATGGAATTCCACTCATTTTTCTACGATCATCAGATGTTTTGGGACACTAAGTCTTGCTAGATCCGTGCCATGTGACATGGGCAGATGGCCTCTCTTGGCTTCCATCATATTGAACCTAGCTAGCACTTTGTCAATGTAAGTGCTCTGGCTTAGTCCAATCATGCTTTTAGATCTATCCCTATAGATCTTGATGCTCAATATGTACTGTGCCTCTCCTAAGTCCTTCATTGAGAAACACTTTCCAAGCCAAGTCTTTATAGACTCCAACATAGGAATGTCGTTTCCAATAAGCAGTATGTCATCTACATACAAGACTAGGAATGCAATTTTACTCCCACTAACCTTCTTGTATACACAAGATTCGTCCTGATTCTTGATGAAGCCAAACTTATTGACTGCTTCATCAAATCGTTTATTCCAACTCCTTGATGCCTACTTTAATCCGTAAATGGACTTCTTAAGCTTACATACGTTTCCTTGGTTCTTTTGATCGACAAAACCCTCCGGCTGCGTCATAAACACAGTCTCTTCAAGAACACCATTCAAGAAGGCAGTTTTGACATCCATTTGCCATATTTTATAGTCATGAAACGCGGCAATCGCAAGGATTATCCGAATAGACTTAAGCATCGCAACTGGAGAAAAGGTTTCATCGTAAATCAACGTCGTGAACTTGCCTGTAACCTTTTGCTACCAATCTAGCCTTGTATATGTATACAATTCCATCTTTGTCTTTCTTCAATTTGAAGACCCATTTGCATCCGATAGGTGTGAACCTATAACAGCCCGCTCTTAACGAGCTGCTAATTAGAATTACTTAATAGCATTAATCAAACTTAGCTCTTAACCCACAAGGAATTAATCCATAATGTTCAATAACTCTTCATATTTAACTTTAATAATATTCACACAAAAACTATTACAACCTTCTATATGAAATTCAGCTAGCATATATCTCTTTTTGCATTCGCGATCCCTGATTCAACTTCCAGCATTAACTAACCCTGCAAAATCACGAATAGGAATCTGCCCCCACCAGGACAGGTTCAAAGAACAAAGTCAGGGAAACTGAGTACACATTGCCCAACCTGAAACTCATTTTAGTGGCTTAAAACATAATTTCGTGAGTTATTTATTTCAAAGATAAAACCGATTCAATACGAATCAAATCATATTCAAATTAAGCTCAGTAATCAAATTGCAATAATTTAAAGTACTTGAAACATTGAACAAAACTTTGATGTTTATAACTAATAAATAAATCAAGCAAGGGCTTGGACTCAATCAACAGGTGATTCCCAAAGATCGTAAGATTTATATTTTCAGAAGTCCTCAAATCCAATTTTCAACGTAACTAATCTCATATGCTTTGAAAATGAATCCATCACCAATTCTCAACTCGTATCTCAGAGTTTACCTGAGCTTAAACAACTAACACAACTTAACTAAGACTAATTCTCCGCTTCCCGATATAACATGGAGAAAATCTTCATGTTGAGGCTCACCACCACATCACACATATACATTCCTTAATTCGGAAACAATAAACTTAATACGATTTTCTCTCGATAATTTATTTTGGAAATAATATCACATTGTAATATCAAAAATGTTTTTCTTAGAAATCTTTGATAATTCAAAGCTTGCACAAGTTCAAAGATTTAAGAGATATTTGCTTTTTGGCAAATCATTTGCATTTCGAATCACACACATTTACAAACTTCACAATATTTGCTACTTCTAGCATAATCAAACACATTTAATCTTTCAAACGTATATATAAATCGGGGAAGAGAACACGAATAGAGATGGGTTGAAGAACCACTGTCTCCAAACTTTTAGGGGTCGTCACCCACCTTTTCACACATGCTTGCAAGACTTTTTAGGACATGTCCCCACACAGATGTACATATGTACATATACACAGATGCACAAATGTGCATTTACACAGATCACACACAAATACACAAGTGTTGTTCATGGCCGTTGTTAACGGCTTCTTCCCCCCTAAAACACATTTGAAAACTAATTTAACAAATTTAAGAAATATATAAATATAATTCTTCAAAGGCTTGTATCACAAACCAAATCACATCTGAATTAAACACAATTAAAAATCTTGGCACAAACCATACTTATACAAAATTCAATATATTCGCTTAAAGATCAAAATGAATTACTCATAATTTTTCACAAACTTCGTGTACGTGATGCTTTGAAAAATAATTTTAAACATAGTATTATATAAATTTCTACTCTCTTAACCGCACCCGAGTAAGAATTAAACTTTGGGGCAACTCAAATTTCTTAAGCTTATCACAAATCATACTCTTCAGCTCAAATTTCCAAACTCACTGTTAATCCATAGAACCCTTAATTTGAAGTACACAATTGCTCAATTAATTTGGTTTATAACACAAAGATCACACCTCTAAACCATTAGCTTATAATCACAATAGCATATTAAGCTCATGTCCTTTAATTGCATAATCTTCATAAAGTCTGATCACTTATAAGTAGTCCTAAATGAATCTGGCTTCTCAATAAAATACTATACCCCAAACAAGCTTAATAGCTCAATCCGTTCTAGTCAAACTTGACTTCATGCTCAATCGCACATGGTTACGTTCTCAACATTGTAACATAGATCTTATAAGTAATTCTCATTAGGGTTAAAGTATAAAACGATATATAAATCCACAATTTAATCGTATTGAAATATAAATTATTTATATTATTTTATATTTTTCAAGAATAATCTTGGTCTTTCAATTTCAAACATACTCTTTATAGAAAACCATATAAAGATCTCAAACGAAATAATTTAATAACATGTTGAGCTTCCCAACTCAATAAAGGATAACTTGCTATAGGCCATACTTCATAATTCGGAAAATCAAGTAATTAATTAAAATACATAATATATATTGAGTAGTTCCAAAAACTAGATTCTAGAAGATCAATTAGTTTACTTCCTATGATTATCCAAATCATAAAACTTAGGAAAAATTGATATTGACAGTTCCAACTATGGCCGTTTAACTTTTAAAGGTCCCAACTTTTGATTATTCTAGAGTGGTCTCAACTTTAAGGTGTGTTTTCCAAGAATGGTCCTTTGGTTTATTAAACTATTAATTAAGTCGATTTAAGCATATCATACTGTTCCATTTACTTCATTTAATTAAAAAATATGATTATTGCACGAGAGATATGAGTGTTAATTAAGTTATTTAGCACTTAATTTTAACTAAGGGACCATTTTTGGAAAACACTCTCTATAGTTGGGACCACCCTGACATAATCAAAAGTTGGGACCTTTTAAAGTAAATCGGCCATAGTTGGGACCGATAATATCAATTTTTCCTAAAACTTATTTCAAAAGTGTTTTTCGTTGTAACCAATCATTTTCGTCATATTCGAACTAAAATCATACAATAACTGGTATATTGGTGAAACCAGTTTAGCGATAACTTTAATCATAACATAAATAAAGAAAATAATAATCTCATAAAAATAATTTGTAAATCTTATTATAAAATTATATGGCTCAAATAATAGTTCAAGAAAAGCACAATTGCAAGGACATATATTTGTCGCTTATGAATCAATCGATAGTTCTTGCTAAACCTTATTAATCCCAACAGAGGTTAATATATATTAGTCACACTCATATTTCTCTAATCATGTACTCCGTAGGTTATTTCAAAGTTTATCACACCATAGCTCGAATACTTAGAAAGATGCCCAAACAGTATTTATCCATCATACCAACATTATAATTACACTAGCATAGGCTTGCCATGGCTTTCCATATTGCAAAAGACTAATGTCTTCACAACCCATATCATTGTTATGTAGGCATAATTATTTATAACAAAATCTAACATCAATCGTATACCCAAACACACGACCAACTTTCACAAGTCTCACCATCAAACTCACAAATCTCACTACCGCATGGTCACAAGTCTCATGTTCAAATCAATCAAAATATTTCGATTCAAAACATAAAACATTGAGTTCATTGAAATTCTAATAATACAAAGATCCCACATATTTTTACGAAATCACAACTTCCAAATCATAATAACGTAACACTTGAAATTAATTCAAAAGTCTTATTCTTAAATGTAAATCACATAATTCACAAAATTCTTAAAATCTAGGAAACACAAGTCATAAATTTTACAAAGGTGGATGGACAATGTGTACCTTCAATCGTCACACCTAACCTCCAAGAATCTCATTTCACAACCACCATCAATCGCTTTAATCTGAATTCAATCTTCCAGAACACATCCCCATACTTTAATCTCCAGCGATAACCATAATCTTGACCATTGATTTTATCTTGAACTTCATAAATTAATCACCAACAATTTACCTTGAACTTTAGAAGCCAACAACAAAACTAAGAAGTTGGGGAAGTGAGAAGTAACAAGGAAGAGGAGCAACAACAACAACACGTTGGCAGCAACAATCGTCAGCTTCAGAAGACCGTATCTCTTAGCTCAGGGTTCCGATTTTAGTAATTCTTGAGCCTAAATTCATCAGGGGAAGAGAGATATACAATTCTTATTCAGAGTACATAACCTCAAAATGATCAGAAGAGTGCTTAAATATGATAAGGAGAATCTGGTGCTGACTGATAACAACAGCAGCAACACTCAGTTTCAGAAGGGCTTATCTCCTAGAATAATGCTTCAAATTGATTGATTCTTGAACCTAAACTGGTTAGTTTTTCAAGGGCTACAACTTTCATGAAGAAAGAATTTGGTAAACATGAGCGAAAGATGGATTAATTTCATCCAACATGACCGACGTTCGAGAGGAGAAGATGAGATGGGTTTTTTTTTTTTGGGTCTTCTCCTTGGGTTCACAAATGAAGGAACTCACTCATAAAAAAAAAGTGGAACATGGAGGAGTTGACAACAATAAGGTGTGTGTGTCTTCCTCTTTGGTTGACACATATGCAAGAGGAGTGAGGAATGATGACTAAGACTCAAGGCTAAATTAGTCTTTTGCATTAACCCAAAATAATAAGATTTAATAAAATACCAAATATCTTTAAAACACTAATAAATCTTTATCTTAAATTTGTATTCCTTAAACCCATTTTCTCAAATTCTTTAAGACACATATTTAAGCTATATAGTTAAACTAATAAATATTATTATCAATTAATTAAGAGCTGCTTAAAAATAGGCTATTACATAACCCATCCGGCAAATCTACCAAATCCCAGACTTGATTTTCAGACATGGAGTCTATCTCGGATTTCATGGCCTCTAACCATTTAGTGGAGCTTGGGCTCGTCATAGCTTGCTTATAAGTCATAGGTTCATCACTATTTAATATGAGAACGTCTATGTTTTTAGTCAAGAGGACACCTGTCCATATGTCCGGCTGAATCTTAGTTCTATTTGACTTACGAAGGGCAACAACGTTTTGAGGAACTACTCCCACTGGCTCTTCTAAAGACCTTGGAGGTTTTTCACCCTGAACTGCTTCTAAAGAGTTCTTGGTTCGTTGTTCGTCACGAATCTCTTCGAGGTCTATTATTCTCCCACTTGTCAATTTGGACATATGATTTCTTTCTAAAAAGACACCGTCACGAGAAACGAATACCTTGTTGTCTGACTTGTTGTAGAAGTAATACCCCTTTGTTTCTTTTGTATACCCAACGAAGAAACATTTGTCAGATTTTGGTTCTAGCTTGTCCGAAATTAATCGCTTGACAACTTTTGACGGAGCACGATTCAGTGTGAGTGCTGCAGTTTGCAACGCATGTCCCCAAAATTGTAAAGGAAGTTTGACTTGACCCATCATTGACCTGAACATATCGAGTAAGGTCCTGTTTCTACATTCCGACACTCCATTCCATTGAGGTGTCTCCAGAGCAGTCAATTCAGAAAGAATACCGTACTCTTTTAGATGGTCATCAAACTCGTGGCTAATATATTCACCTCCTCGATCTGATCTTAGAGCTTTGATTTTCTTGCCATGTTGATTCTCTACTTCATTTTGAAATTCTCGGAATTTCTCAAACAATTCAGACTTGTGTTTCATTAAGTAAATATAGCCATATCTACTGAAATCATCCGTAAATGTTATGAAATAGCTGAACTCACCTCTAGCTTTCGTACTCATAGGCCCACATACGTCCGTATGTATTAGCCCTAGTAGTGCGCTTGCTCTTTCTCCTACATTTGAGAAAGGTTGCTTTGTCATTTTTCCAAGTAAACAAGATTCGCATTGATCAATCTTCTCTAAGTCGAATGATTCTAGAATTCCCTTCCGTTGAAGTAATTACACGCGCTTTGTGTTTATATGGCCTAATCGACAATGCAACAGAAATGTGAGATCGGAATCACCAGTTTTATCCTTTTTTTAGTATTTATGTTATAAATGTGTTTGCTCGTATCTAGAACATATAGACCATTTTCTTGTTTTGCTGAACCATAAAACATTCCATTCAAAGCAAAAGAAAAACTATTGTCTTTAAATTGAAAACTAAAACCTTTAGAATCCAAACTTGAAACGGAAATAATGTTTCTGGTGATACTAGGAACATAGTAACAGTTTTCTAGTTCCAAAACAAAACCACTAGGCAAAGAAATAAAATAAGATCCTACGGCTAATGCAGCAATCCGTGCTCCATTTCCCACGCGTAGATCCATCTCGCCTTTATCAAGCTTTCTACTTCTCCTTAGTCCCTGCGAATTGGAACATAAGTGTGATCCACAACCAGTATCTAATACCCAAGAAGTAGAATTTGTAAGATTACAATGTATAACGTATATGCCTGAAGTAGAAGGAACGTTCCCGTTCTTCTCATCTTCCTTACTCTTCAAGCAATCCCTCTTCCAATGCCCCTTCTTCTTGCAGTAGAAGCATTCAGAGTCGGCAGGAGAACGAGTCACCCTCTTCTGTTTACCAGAAATGGTGCTGTTGGAAATAGGTGAGGCCGTAGCCTTGCCCTTACCCGTCTTTCCCTTACCCTTGCCTAATTTCTTGAAGTTCTTTCCCTTACGCACCATAAGCACATCGTGCTTATTCTCTTGCTTGAGCGTCTTTTCAGCGGTCTTCAGCATACCGTGAATATTATAATGCAAGTATGTCCGGCCAATATGTTTTATCATTGTCAGATAAATTCCAAGACAAACAAGATTATGAAAAAGGTAGGATACGAGGCTACATAATTTTGAGCTCTATATTTAGTGTACTTACGCTTGTCAAACATGAATTTACAATTCGTTTTGAACATGATAAACGATTTGAGGTGTATGCTCTTGTAAAACGATTTAGGACTAGACAATGTCTGCCGAATTAAGTCTCCAAGAATATCCAGCATTTTACCAAATTTTATCAAGTCGAGTCAATTATTATGTTGACAAAAAAAAGTATAAAACTTAAATACATAGAGGAGACTTATGTAGGGGAATACAATTAAACATACATAACATGTGCGGAATATCCCCAAATCCAGGAAACATGTATAAAGCACAATTTAAGCATACTTACATTTGAAGCGTGTTTTCCCGAGTATTGTATCAACGGACACGAACAAAGAACTCCACTTGTCGTTCCTCTATTTGGTTCACCGACACTTTTAGCTCCATCTTGATTATTGTAGCTTAGACAACGCACAAGATTTTTTCTTTTCGGGATGAACAATTTTTGAGCAGAGAGAAAAACTGAAGAATGTAATTTAGGAATTAGGTTTTTGGACTTGGAAAAACTGATTGTGTGCTGTCTGGGAAAAGTATAATAACCTAATTATTATATTGATGTAACCGTCCAAGACCAAAAGGCCTTGATCGACCACATCCCCACGCAAGCAACAACCCGCGCCCAGCCACACACTGCAGGCCGAAGCCCACAACGCGCGCAGCCGAGCAGCATGGGTTGTGGGCCTTGCGTGCTCGCTGCTGTGTTGATGTGCGGTGATGCACGCTGCCACGCCCCGTGATGGCTTGCTTGCTGCGTTGCGAGCTCAAATATAGTTGCCCCGTGCAAACCGCGGACTACCGGTCCAAGATGATGACATTCAAGGAAAGGACCGATGAAACCCTTCAAGAGTCATGGGAAAGATTCAATGAGCTTCTTCGCCAATGCCCACATCATGGAACAGAGATGGGGGTGCTTCTCCATTGCTTCTACCACGGGCTTTCTAAGGCTTCTAGGACGACCCTAGATGCGGGAGCCGGGGGGCCAATCATGAAGAAGAGCTTGGAAGAGGTTTTTGACATCATTGATGATGTGGTCCGAAATTGTGAAGATTGGAACAATGATAGAAGAGAATGTGACAAGAAAGGAGGAAGTTACGACCTTGAGCCGATCCATGCCTTGAGCTCCAAGTTTGATGCTCTCGTCACACAACTTCAAAGGTCCAATTCTATCCCTTCTTGCCCTTCTACTCCCCAATCCCCTTCTTGTGCTTTGTCTTGTGATTATTGTGGTTCATTTGAGCATCCCTCTTCGTATTGCTATCCTTTCTACCAACCCATGGAACAAGTTAATGCTTTTAATAATGCAAGCAACCAACGGTTTGATCCTTATTCCAACACCTATAACCCCGGTTGGAGGCACAACCCAAGGTTTAGTTGGAAGGATGATCAAACCCAAGGTCAAAACCAATTTCAAAACCATGGGAATGGTCGAAATCAAGGAAACTATGAGGGTGGAAGTTCAAGCTATTATGGGGGTCCAAGGAATCAAAACTACGCCCCAAATTTTCAAAATCAAGGCCAATCCTCAAACTTCCAAATGTTAGGTTATGATACATATGACAAAACATAAATCATGCGGAAAAACCATAAAGCCAGGAAAGCATATTATTTACACATAATCATTTAGCATAGTTTAGATGCATACACTTTGTTGCGTGCCCTCCCTAGCTGCGCCCGAACCGAACAAGAACAAGTCTTTAGTACTCCAAATGTCGTCCCTCCGTAGATAGTCCACAGTGCGTCCGGATCCGCCTCAAGTTAGACCAACTAGAATCGCCCTTAAGGTTACCAGGAGTTTCGGCTATTGTGTTTGCAAGTGTATGGCTGATTTTTCTTTCAAAAACTTACCCTTTGAATACTTCAATTGTCTCTATAAATTATGACCCTAGGCTCTTATTTATAGAGGTATGGAAAGGGAATTGGAATCCTACTAGGATACGAATTAATTAAACTAGAATCCTATAAGAACTCTAATTAATTAATTTATCCTTTTAGGATTAGGAATTTAATCATATACCAAATCCTAATAGCTTTAGGAATCGTGCATGAACACAAACACACACACGCACGGCAGCCCACGAGGGGCGCCTATGCGCGCGCGCTCAGCCCACGCCACGAGGCCCGCAACGCAGCCATGGCCTTGGCGCGCGCGGGGCCTGCCTTGCGGTGGGCCTGGGCGCTGCCTTGGCTTGGCGTGTGGCGCGCGTTTGGCTTGCTGGGCGATGGCCCGGCTTCGTGCTGGGCCTTCGTCCGGCAGGCCTCGTCCGATGCTTATTCGTACGATACGCTTCCGATTAAATTCCCGGTTCCGGAATTCATTTCCGATACGAACAATATATAATATTTCCGATTCCGGAATTAATTTCCGTTTCGAACAAATATTTAATATTTCTGTTTCCGGAATTATTTTCCGATTCCGATAATATTTCCGATTCTGACAATATTTCCGTTTCCGGCAATATTTCCGATTCCGGCAATATTTCCATTTCCGTTAATATTTTCCGATACGTACCATGTTTCCGTTTCCGGCAACATCTACGACTTGGATAATATTTATATTTCGAATACGATCCATATTTCCGTTTCCGGCAATATCATCGTTTCCGGAGTATTCATTTCTTGCTTGTGACGATCTCAGCTCCCACTGAAACCAAGATCCGTTGATTCCGAATATCCATAGATGGAGTATTTAATGCCATTAAATACTTGATCCGTTTACGTACTATTTGTGTGACCCTACGGGTTCAGTCAAGAGTAAGCTGTGGATTAATATCATTAATTCCACTTGAACTGAAGCGGCCTCTAGCTAGGCATACAGCTCACTTGATCTCACTGAATTATTAACTTGTTAATTAATACTGAACCGCATTTATTAGACTTAACATTGAATGCATACTTGGACCAAGGGCACTATTTCCTTCACCAAAGACCACCACCACCACAAAGCTATCAAAGTCAAGGGAGTTACCAAGGTCAATCCTCCTCTTCTTCTCAATTTCAAAAACCGCCTCCACCACAAAGCTTCCAAAATCCCCCTCCCGGTTTTCAAAGACCACTCCTCAATGCTCCACCTCCTCAAGAGTCCAATATTGAAACACTGTTGAAAACTTTCATGACTCAAGTCAACCAAAAGTTTGATTCCATGGCCACGCATAATAAATTGCTTGAAACACAAATTGCGCAATTGTCATCCTCTAATGCTTCAAGAGTTCCCGGTTCTTTACCTCCTCAAGGGGTAAGTCCCGGTGAGACCCATCAAGCTAATGCTATTGTGACAAGAAGTGGGAAAAACCTTGTGAATCCAACTACTAAGAGTCCAACTCAAGGAGAGAGTGAGCCCGTTGATGAGAGCGAGCCTATTGTTGATACCACCATAGATGAGGAAGAGGTTGTGGTGAGTGAGCCAATGGTTGTTGAAGTTCCAAACAGAGTGGTTCCTCCTTACAAGCCCAAATTGCCTTTCCCATCTCGTTTTGCCGGAGCTAACCTTGATGATCAATTTGCAAAATTCCAAGAAGTGCTCAAGAACCTTTATGTGAACATTCCTTTTGCCGAAGCCCTTAGGCAAATGCCTACATATGCCAAGTTTTTGAAGGAGATCCTAACCATGAAGAGGGTTGTGGATGTGGTTGAGACTATTAGCCTACCCGAAAGTTGTAGTGCCATTATCAAAAACAAGTTACCCACCAAATTGAAAGATCCCGGGAGTTAGTTTTTCCATCCCTTGTGCAATTAGGGAACTTGTCATAGATAAATCCCTATGTGACTTGGGAGCAAGTGTGAGTGTAATGCTATTCTCTATTTTTCAAAGGTTGAATGTGGGAGAGTTGAAGCCTACCCAAGTGTCCCTCCAATTATCCAACCGTTCGGTAAAGCTTCCATTGGGAAAGGTAGAGGATGTGCCTATGAGGATCGGGAAGTTCTTTATTCCCGTAGATTTTGTGGTCTTACAAATGGAGGAGGACCCCAATGTCCCAATCATCTTAGGAAGACCTTTTCTTGCCACCGCGGGAGCAATCATAGATGTGAGAGGGGGTAGACTATCCCTTAGTGTAGGGGATGAGAAAATTGAGTTTCAACTTAACCAAATCATGAGATTCCTCTCCCATATGGATGATTGTAAAAGGATTGATATCCTTGATGAGATTGTCAATGAGTCTATGAGCATGCATATGCATTCTACTAACGATGTTCTTGAGTATGTTCTTGTGCATGATCCCAATGAATGCAATGCCACCATGGAGACTCAAGAGATGCTTTTAGCTATGGATTGTGAATAACCCTTGGTTTCCTTTGAGTCCACCAAGGAGGTAAGCAAGCTTAAACTCAAACCCCTCCCCTCTACTCTCAAATATTCTTACCTCGGTGATGCAAGTCCGGTAATTGTCAATGCTAAACTCAACGATGAAGAGCTTTCCAAACTCTTGAATGTTTTGAGAAAACATAAAAAGGCCAATGGGTATAACATTGGCGATTTGAAAGGGATTAACCCAGATTTTTGCATGCATCGAATTATTCTTGAAGAAGGTCATAAACCTTCTATTGAGCCTCAAAGGAGATTGAATCCTAATATGAGGGAAGTGGTATGGAAGGAAGTGGTAAACCTATTGGATGCGGGAATCATTTATCCGATTTCGGATAGTAAGTGGGTCTCCCCCGTCCAAGTAGTACCCAAAAAGGGGGGAATGACCGTCATTAAGAAAAATAATGATGAGTTGATCCCCACTAGGGTTGTGACCGGTTGGCGCATGTGCATAGATTATCGCAAACTAAACACTGCCACCCGGAAAGACCACTTCCCTCTACCCTTCATTGATCAAATGTTGGAAAGGCTTGCCAAGCACAAATACTTTGTTTCTTGGATGGATATTCGGGATTCTTCCAAATCCCCATTCATCCAAGTGATCAAGAAAAGACAACATTCACGTGCCCAATTGGCACCTTTGCATATCGAAGGATGTTGTTTGGGTTGTGCAATGCTCCGGCAACTTTCCAACGGTGCATGATGGCAATATTTTCGGAATTTCTTGAGAAAATCATGGAAGTCTTCATGGAAGACTTTAGTGTCTATGGGGAAGACTATGATTCATGCCTAGTCAATCTAGGAAAGGTGTTGAAAAGGTGTGAGGATGTCCACCTCGATTTGAATTGGGAGAAATACCACTTTATGGTAGAGGAAGGCGTTGTCCTTGTTCATGTGATTTCAAGCAAGGGAATCCAAGTTGACAAGGCCAAAATAGAAGTGATTGAGCAATTTCCTCCCCCAATCAATGTCAAGGGGATTCGTAGTTTCCTTGGTCACGCCGGTTTCTACCGGCGGTTTATCAAGGATTTCTCAAAAGTTGCTAAACCACTATCTAGTTTGCTTGTCAAGGATGTCCCTTTTGTTTTTACTAATGAATGCCTCGAGTCTTTTAATAGGATCAAACAAGCTCTCGTCACGACACCCATTATTCAACCCCCCAATTGGGAGCTACCATTTGAGATTATGTGCGATGCTAGTGATTTTGCCATTAGGGTGGTGCTTGGGCAAAGAGATGGTAGGGCCCTTCATGCAATTGCTTATGCAAGCAAGACTCTTGATGACGCGCAAGCGAACTATGCCACTACGGAAAAAGAGCTTCTTGCGGTTGTCTATGCCTTGGAAAAGTTCCGTCCTTATCTTCTCGGCTCCAAAATTGTCATTTACGCGGATCATTCGGCCTTGAAGTACCTTCTTTCCAAGAAGGACGCCAAGCCAAGGCTTATTCGTTGGATCCTTCTCCTTCAAGAATTTGATATCGAGATCCGCGATAAAAAGGGAACCGATGATCTAGTGGCGGATCACTTGTCTAGGTTGGAAGTGAAGGGAAGTGGTAAAAATCTCCCAATTGATGAGACTTTTGCGGATGATCACCTCTATGCTATTAAAACCAAGGATATTCCTTGGTATGCCGATATTGTGAATTTTCTAGCTTGTGGGGCGATTCCTCCGGACTCCACCCCCCAACAACGGAGGAAGTTGAGGCATGATTGCAAGCACTATATTTGGGATAATCCGTGTCTATTGAAACGAGGTGTTGATGATCTCTTGAGGAAGTGTGTTCCGGATGATGAAACTCAAGGTGTTATTCATATGTGTCATTCGTCACCTAGTGGTGGTCACATGGGTGCCTCCAAAACCGCGACAAAGGTTTTGCAATCTCTTCTATGGTGGCCATCTCTTTTTAAGGATGCTTGGATTTTTGTGAAGATTTGTGATAGGTGTCAACGAGTTGGGAATATCTCCAAGAGGGATGAAATGCCTCAAAATCCCATCCTCGAGCTTGAAATTTTCTATGTATGGGCTATTGACTTCATGGGGCCTTTCATATCTTCGCAAGGGAACACCTACATACTTCTAGCGGTTGATTACGTGTCCAAGTGGATTGAGGTCATTGCCACCCCTACAAATTATGCTAAAGTGGTCATCCAATTCTTCAAGAAGGTGATATTTCCTAGGTTCGGGATGCCCAAGGAAATTATTAGTGATGGTGGGTCTCATTTCAAAGGTGCTTTCTCAAACCTTCTCTCCAAATATGGTGTCATCCAAAGGCGAGGCTTATCTTACCATCCTATGACAAGTGGTCTTGCGGAGGTCTCTAACCGCGATATCAAACTCATTCTTGAGAAGACGGTAGCCTCGAACCGTAAGGATTGGGGTTTGAAGCTTGATGATGCCCTATGGGCCTATAGAACGGCCTACAAGACTCCCATTGGAACAACACCATATAAGCTCGTGTATGGGAAGAGTTGCTACCTCCCGGTAGAGATGGAATTTAAGGCCTCAAGTGCCATCAAGCATATAAATTTTGATCTAAAGAGTGCGGGGGAGAAGAGACTCCTACACTTGCAAGAGCTAGAGGAATTGCGCATGAACGCGTATGATTCGGCAAGTATCTACAAGGCCAAGTCTAAGGAATATCATGACCGGAAAATCACAAAGAAGGACTTTCAAGAAGGTGATAAACTCCTATTCTTCAACTCAAAGTTGAAGCTTTTTCCCGGAAAACTCAAATCCCGGTGGAGCGATCCCTTTGAGGTAAAGAAAGTGTTGCCCTATAGTTCATTGGAGCTTTGGAACAAAGACAAATGCGACTTCTTCAAGGTCAACGGTCATAGAGTGAAAAATATTTCGAAGGAGCCCACATTGGGACGGTTTGCACAACAAATCTCCAAGCAATCACTTGATCTTCTCCGTGAAGATACGTCAAGCTAGTGACGTTAAAAGAGCTCTTTCCGGGAGGCAACCCGGTGATCTCTAACCCTTGTCCTTTAATTTTTTCTTTCATTTCTTTACTTTTTGTCTTTTTTGGTGTTTGGTGAGGTGTTGTTAGTCATCGATTTTTTAGTATATGATGCATGGCTTGAATGAGAAGGGAAAGGGGGACTTGTTTTGATAGAGGTCAAGTTCGGCCAAACAATGGAGCAGCGAGGCCGAACCAGTCAAAAAGTTCGGTCGAACTCCATCTTGTTCGACCGAACTAGGTGGAGATCAGGAATTCCATAAAAGTGGGTTCGGTCGAACTTTTCCTTAGGTTCGACCGAACTTGAAGAAAAGTTCGACCGAACTCCTCAATGTTCAGCCGGACTACATCGAGAATCAGGAACTCCAAAAATTAGAGTTCGGCCGAACTTTTCCTCATGTTTGACCGAACTTGAAGGAAAGTTTGACCGAACTCCTTGTTGTTCGGCCGAACTTTTCTTAGAACCAGGAACTCCAAAAATTAGAGTTCGACCGAACTTTTCAAGAAGTTCGACCGAACTTGAAGAAAAGTTCGACCGAAATCCTTCTTGTTCGGCCGAACTTTTTTGAGAATCAGGAACCCATTTAATGTCAGTTCGGCCGAACTTTTCCTAAGGTTCGACCGGACTTTAAGCAAAGTTTGACCGAACTATTGAAAATGTTCGGCCAAACTAATCGGGAAACAGAAGCACATGATTTTCCAGTTCGGCCGAACTTCGCATTAAGTTCAACCGAACATTAAGGAGTGCGGCCGAACTCTCTTAATGTTCGGCCGAACCAGCTGAGAATTTCGGCCCCTTTATTTCTTTTTGCCCGATTCACTCTCCTCACATTCAAGAAATTCGACTCCCTTCCTTTCTCTCCTCTTTCATTTCCTCTCATCCTCCTACTCCATTACAACTCAAATCCAATTCTTCTCCATACTCCGTCACTAATCCTTACTCCTTCCACTCACAAATCAACTCCACAACAACAAAATCCACATTCAAGTACCCAAAAACTTCAAAAAAATCTGATTTTTTCTAAACTTTGCAAATTTGGGGGAAATTCATCAACGTGCTCAAATTCTTCAAATTGGTTGCAAGTAAGGATGGTTTATTGTCTTATTCATCTCCCTAATGGTTTTGAGTAGTCTAATTTGCACCATATTACTTGTTTTCATGCTATAATCTTCGAAATTCATATGTTAGGGTTTGAGAAATTGTTGATTGTGAATTGAGAAATTATTAATTTTTATTTGCTTTATTGATGGATTATGTGTTGTTGGTAGTTTATATGTGTTGTTGATGGATTATTGTTTTTGTATGTATTGTGTTTCTACAGGTGTGGTTGTAGTTTTTGGAGGTTGAGTTAAAATTTGTTGTGGGTGTGTTCTTGGAGTTGATAGTTGTCTCTCACATTGGGGATTTGTTGTTGTTGTTCTTGATAAACCATTAGGACCTTGTGAAGTAACCTTTGAAACATCTACCGAACCCCCAAACACATTATGCCTCCTAAGCCAACAAAGAAGAGAAGGGGAGGAGATGTCGGTTCTTCCTCACAAATCACCCCACCCACCAATGTCACAACCTATGGCATCCAATTTGAGTCCCAAAAGAATTGGGACAACTATGAGCGGCTCTCCTCTAGAAAAATTCGACCCACAAAATTCTATCATGAGCCTACTCTAGTCACTAGTAGAAAAAAAGTCATTTGCAGCGCGCATAAAAGGGGCTTTTTGCAGCGTTTTTGAGCGCTGCAATTGTGATGGCTGCAAATAGTGGACTTTTATTCGCAGCGAACACAAACGCTGCAAAAAGCCATTATTAGCAGCGCACGGGGTTTCACACGCGCTGTAAAAAGTCAATTTTTTACAGCCTTTTTCCA
This sequence comes from Spinacia oleracea, assembly GCF_020520425.1. Classification (NCBI taxonomy): domain Eukaryota; kingdom Viridiplantae; phylum Streptophyta; class Magnoliopsida; order Caryophyllales; family Amaranthaceae; genus Spinacia; species Spinacia oleracea. The sequence continues at coordinate 90,878,442 of NC_079487.1, forward strand.
TACGTAGGCGCTGCAAAAAGAGAATACAAAGCCACATTTCTAAAACTATTCGCAGCATTCACTTGACAGTGCGTGCTGCAAATAGTACATTTATTTTACAAAAAAAAATCACTAAAATAATAATGCATTGTTTATTTTTTGGTAAATTAGCAAAATTTATTACCAAAAGGTAGGAACCAAGAATCCAAACAAGAAACACCATAAAAGGTTAAAGGAGTACATACCACTCCTTAACAACCAAACACTACAAAAAAAAAAGTGAAAAGCAATACATCAGCCTGACAGTACACAACAACAGCAGAACAACGCATTCCCGCATACCTGACTGCTACCCCAGCCCACTCCCTGCGGAACAGACTGCAGATCAGGGGTACAACCCACACCCAACTCTCCTGGCAGCAGCACCTGCAGAAGCTGAGTAGACTGCAACCAGCACCAAAACGGCCTCAACAGCAGCCAAAAATTGCAGGAACAAGCAGATGCAGCACCAACAACATCAACCAGCCTCTAACCTTCCTATGATATAAAATACTATCCATGAACATCATCATCAAATCGAAAAAATTTGGAAGCAAAGTTATTGCAGACAGAAAAAAATCAAATGAGAAAGCAGAATTTTCCATAACTAAGCATCTGTCTTATTATTAAGAAGCAGTTGCCTTATTAAGCTATTCTTGATCGAAATTGATTTTTATCGATTAAAACTGATTTTTAACGTTTATAAGTGACTTTAATAAGTTGAAGAGATAGTGCCATAGAGGACTTACAAGATATGCCTTGAAAGCAGATCAAATATCTTAATGACAGCCAAGTTTTGAATAGCTCTCCGTAATTTCATAACGAAGATATCAGGGCTGCTTCCACGGCAGCCTCAGCAGTCGCGGGAGTGGCCCAGCAACATTCAATGCAGATGTTCTCTGTTCTTCTTTGGCTTCACTTAGTGACTTTTCTTTTAACGAATATGTTGTTGATGTCGCAGGGAGTTGTTTGAACCTTAACCTATCAAATATCCAACTCAACTCGTTGTTTTTCCTTGCAAAAATTAGCAATTTAATTAATTACCATAACGATAATATGACAATAGAATTCATGATATGCAACTACAATGTTCAAGGAATTGTCAAGTTTAATTAAGACTTGTTTCTTTAACAATCTCAAGCAATATGCAGAAATCCAATTACCAGAGCATCAATTGAATCATGCAGAGTAGTTTCTAGAGTAAACAATTAAACAGGTTTGAACATTGAAGCACAAAAGATAGACAGTTTTGCAGACATGGACTAACATGTTGGCTAGAATTCTACATGAAAGACGCATATAATACTCTATCCCAGCACTGTGAACTAGTACTCTTCTAACACAAATCAAAAAAAGTAAAGGAAAAATATTTGACTCCGAATAATTGCAGGATTGAGCGAACAATAAAAAGTCAAATTGGATTTTCCTCTTGCCTACAAACTTTGATTTCTACCTATTATGTAACTGGTCTTGTCTCTTTCAAATCCAGAAGTAAACAACATGTTAATCCAGTATCAAATAAGCAGATAATACAGCTGAACAATTTTAGCTATATTTAAGGGACTGTTAAGGATAAATAAGCATAAGCAGCAAAACAATGTTTGTCTATTGACCTGTTTATCCCAAGATTCTCAACCATAGTTTTTTTCATATCTCTCCAAAGTCCAAACCAATAATACCAACATCAAATTAAACAACGTTTTTACTTCATGAAAGATGTTGTCATCCAAGTGCAAACCCAGTTCTTGTTAACAAAAAGAAAACTAATTCTAATGGAATGATCAGAGACTAAAATGAGAGAAAAAAAGGAAAATCACAAACAACAAAACGAATGATTTCAGTGCCCATACCAAAAAAAATATTGACTAACATTACCGTCAATTTCATCACATTAATTTACTAACTACTCCATATATTATTGTAATATATTACAAATTTGTACTCCATACAATTTATCGCTCTAACTTAAACGGCTAAATAATACTCCATAAATAATGCGGTCAAAATTGATGAATAAAGTATTGAACTGAACAGAACAAATCATTTCTTACCTTATAGAAATCATGCTCCAAATGCACAATTCTACAATTTTCATTAACCCTAAAACATAAATAATAAAATTGGAATTGATATCAGTGAATAGAAAAGAAAGAAAAAGAAAAATTAGGCAGAGTAGATCTACCTGGTTTAATTTGTCAGACACGAACATAAAGTCACAATATCATAGTGAAGTAAATTCAATTGCTGCAATTGAACAATAAAAAAACCATATCAATGATTAACAGATCAACACAAATTCGTCTACAATAAACCGAAAATCTGACCTCTGGAAAAGGAAATAAAGAAATTTGATGATGACATAGAATAACTAGATACTTCGTATATGTCTTACCTTGCAACTTCAGCCCTCCTTTTGGCTTGCTCAGCAATTTCAGAGAGTTCCCTATAACTGTTCTTCTCATTGAATAAAGTGGTGGTTTCCGCAGGTTGGAGACCATGCATGGTTCGTTGAGTAGTCGCCCACTGCGCTTCTCTCTCTTCTGTTCCGTAGTCCTTCTTTGTGGTAAAAGCAGGCTAATTAAGGAAGACAAAGAACAAACCAGTTAAATCAGTTGCAAAACAAAACCAGCAGAACTGCAGAAGAGACTGACTAGAACTGTTTCTCTACTTCAGCAACAATATAATCAAGGGGAATATAAGTTACCAGGCTGAAAAGCCAAACAACACCTGCTCGTCCCCATCCCATTGCTTCGATCCTTGCAAACTTGAAACTCGCATACACATCTATCAAAGTTGCTACCTGTACAGATTATTAGCATATAACTACATTATGTCTCGTGCACGCACGAATATTATAAATTGACCATTGAAACATTTTTTTTCATAAAATATTTGATTAATGAAGGAATTGTGAAAAAATAGATTAATACGGGGTACAAAAGATTTGGACTGGTTTTCAAAAGGTTAATAAGACCAACAGCAACCCGGGGCGTTCGATAAAGGACCAGCTTCGAGACCTTGTGACAAAAATAAGGGCCTGGCTAATAACACTCACTTGCAGGTACAAGGCTGACATCATCTGTCCGTGAGTCAGTGGACTTACATGAAAATGTTTCTTACTTAAAGTAAATTGAAGGGTGATTGATGTTTTTTACCACGAAGAAGGTAGTGTCTGACATGAGCCAGAAGAATAATACTGTCATTAGTGCTTGGTAGCCTCCCAAAACAACACCAGTGGCGAATATCTCTTTCAACTTCCAGCTATCTGGTAGTTTAGTGGGGATGGCACTACTCTGTCCTTTGAAATTGTCGTAATTGTTCCTAGACAAATATACCAAAAACGAGAAATCAATGAGATTCTACTTATATAATACTAATGAATCATTCACATTTTGCTGAATTGATTTGATGGTGTGTAATAGTTATGTTGTTGTTCTTACCATCGTTAAGAATCGCTATGATTTGAACCACAAATGGTGAGAAGTCGAATTTCCAAATCAAAGCAATGAACATAAAGCCAAACTGCAACGTAGAAAGGACAAGGAGATTGTTACTATTTCGTCCAACAAACAGCTAGACCGCACAAATTAGAAGGACACTTATTTCTAACTAGTCCCTAGGAACAACAGCAACACAAACTAAACCAACAGATCCTTTTTGCCAAAAAGACATCAAAGAGAAGATTAGCAGACATAGCTACAAGCTACCAATTAATGGGCTGAAAATCTAGTAATGCAAATTCAACATGCAAGAAACATATTCTGGAGCATTTACTAGAACGATTTCACATGAACAACACTATGTCAAACAAACCCACTTTAAAAAGAAAGTTGCAAAGTAATAACTCTGTTTTTCTTCCAAAGGGAAAAGAGGGAAAAAGGAGTTTGTTTGTTGTAAACCTCAAACAATGTAGCTAACTATATATATAAACTAACAGATTCAATTTGATCTCATACACGGATGCAATGGCATTTCTAACTCACCTTCTCTCATCTTCCAAAGAAAAGGACAAGTACGCTAAGAATAGGATGTGGAATGAGTTGTGAAAGTCATCTATAGATGACAACAACAATGTAAGTCATTGCTGTTAATCTGTTATGGACCAGTTGACGTTCTCTGCTCTTCAACTCTACTCGTTGTTTTTCCTTGCAAAAATTAACAATTTTTAATTACCATAACGATGATATGACAATAGAATTCATGATATGCAACTACAATGTTCAAGGAATTGTCAAGTTTAATTCAGACTTGTTTCTTTAACAATCTCAAGCAATAAACAGAAATCCAATTACTAGAGCAATACTCAAGGAACATGTAAGTATTTTTGCTTAGTCCAGTCCAATATGTTTTTTTTTGAGTACCTGTAGTTCAATAGATTTAAATCAAATTTTTTAACATTAATTATTTCACTTATACTATAACCAGAATGTATTTATGCCCTTGTATATAATTTTATATCCAAAAAGCTAGCAAACTGCTATACCCATCCGTTCTACAGAATATACTAACCTGCGCTGGTCTTTGCTACTACAATATGCTATCTATCTGCTATTTGCTAAAAAGGATCAGCTATCAGCCATATTTTGCCTAAATATACAAGAAAATTGGATAAATTAAGCGAATTCCTAATCTCACCTCCCCCCCTTCCTTTCCTCTTAAAAGAACCTCTTTTCGTTCTAGATTCCTGAGCTTGTGGTCAAAGACACTAGTGAGAAGGAGGGAGAATGAATCCCAATCCAGATTCAACACCATACTAAGGGAACATGTAAGTATTCCCCCAAATTTTAGGGTTCCTCCTCAATCTCTTCAATGAAGGATCGGAGCACAAGCATCATGTTTCAAAACCCTGAACCAATTTGGCCACAAGTTTAACAAAATCTACCTAAACAAAATAAAACAACAAATCAAACCCTAAAAACACCCGAATTAGTGTCACAATCAACAAAGCCATCCAAACTTACTTCAAATTAACAAATCAAACGAAGAACAATAAAATAATTCACAAATCAAACGGAGAAAATAAATCAACCCTAAAACATCGAGTGACTTACACAAAAATCAACCAAATAAAATTGAGTGAATTACACAAATATAAAACAAATAAAATCGAGTGAATTCCACAAGCCCGAAACAATTCGGCCACAAAATTCAACAAAATTGACATGAATAACATCAAAAAACAACAAAATTAACCCTAAAATGACCCAAATCAGTCTCTCAGTCAACAAAACCACCCAAAATTTCATCAATCAAATGGAGAACAATAAATCAACCCAGAAAACAATCAAATCACCAAAACATCAACAATCAAACAAATTCCAAGAAAAAATAGAGATTTAGAATCGAATACATACCGTAAATACAATAACGAAGGTTGAACATCGAGCCGCAGAAGGTTGTACTCCTTCTCTCTCTTCCGCCCTCTTTTCATCTCTATGTAGACCACGATTGAAAATATTAAGAGATCTTTGGAGGAATTTTTGAAAGAGAGATTCACAATCAGATTTACAAAGAAAGAGGAAAAAATGCTGGTTAGGGTTTTTGCCATGGAACAGATCAAAGATGATAAGGGCTGCGATTTGAAATTTGCGTAGCGGAATTGATTATTAGGGCTGCGATTTTTTTTTTTGAATTGTAGATCTACATGGATAATTTAGAGGTGATGAGCAACCTTTGTTTCAACGATGGAGGAAGGGAAAGGCTGTGAAGGCTTGTATTGCAGCTTGTAGTGAAGGGGCGAAGTTGCAATTAATCAACTAATCGCATCTTGTGACACCTGTACGCGCTGCGATTTCTTGTAAAAAAAAAAAAAAATTAATTGCAACGCGTTATGAATTAAAAATGCTGCGAGTAGCTCATTTAACTCTTGACCCGCGTTGACCAAAGTCAATTTGCAACGACTACAACTTGCATGAGTTGCAATTGATGGGTTGCAAATGACAATTTCTCTACTAGTGAGTTTCACTTGGGCTTAAGGAAGAAGTGATGCTATTGGTTGATAACTTTGGATTGAAGGAGTTCATAAAGCTAAATTGCGAGACCTATCCTAGGCTCACTTTAGAATTCCTATCCTCTATAGAGACAACTTCAACGGATGATGGGTTGCAAGTCCATTTCCGGCTTTTCAATGAATCACATGAGTTGAGCTCCACCGACTTGGGTGCACTATTTTGTTTCCCCCAAGATGGTGAATCCCACACCAACTTAGCCACCACTCTAGTAGCCAATGGGTTTTCCTATAATGAGAGCGATTGGTGGAGCCAAATAACCGAGCATGCCCACTTCCAAACAAACCAATCCAAGGCATCGGAAATCATTCACCTAGCCCTCCGATATTTCTCTCGAATGCTTGCCTATTCCATGTTTTTCAAGGCAAGTTTAGGAGCCATGATTAAGGATGAGGTTGCTAGTCTATGGTTGGCCGACAAACCAAGGCCACATTTCCGCTACGATTGTGTAGCATCCTTCATCAACCGATGCTTGGGAACTAGGGATGGGACCGTGAAGGGAGAAATCCACATGGGAGCCATGGTCACCCTTATTGCCAAGAGGATGAACAAAGGGAAACTTGCAGGAAGGTTGAATGGTCTTGCTAGCATTGGCGGCCCGGATGACAAGTTTCTCAACATTGCGGCCCTCCAAAGTCAAAGGTTCATCAACTACACCAAAAGGAAGGATACTAGGTGGATCGTCGTGGTTAACAAGGAGCAAGAATGGTATGTCCTCCCCAACCACAACCTCACAAAGATGACCGCACAAAGCCCTACCCATGGTCCATCGAGCCGCAAGACATCCCGGATAGTCTAAGCTTGGTGGTAGCCGACCCATCGCAACAACGGGTGAGAGTGCCCCGCCAATAAGCTCCCCAAGGGGAGCAAGGTACGTCATCTTCCTCTACCCCCTCCCCATTTAGTTTTGAGGGTATTCAAAGTACCCTTAGTGATATCCTTCACGGACAAGATCATTGGGGGTACTATGCATGGGCGAACTATGATGTTAGTGTGAGGAACAACCTCATCGACCCGTACTTGAATTACCCTAATCGTCCGCCCCAAGAAGGGCCAATTCCTCGTTGGGGGGGAGATAGCACACCACTCTCCTACCCATACTATAGTGGCCATGTTTCCCTCGAGGAGAGAATTGCCCCTCCCCCTCCATAGGATTAGACTAGGCCGGGCGGGGCTGTAACACCCTAATAATTCCTTGCTTTTATAAAACTATTTTCCAACTTAAAATAAAGGAATTACTAAAGTATTACCGCCACCGTGATAACGGTTAAGGCTAGTACTAGAATTACGCAGCGGAATTTAATGTTAACTAACTTTCAAACCAACATAAATAATAATTATTAAGGCCTCCTACAAGTTGGAACCATAACGGCCCAAAAACCAAAGTATTGAAAATCCAACAAACTCAAAACATGATTAAAGTATAATTTAAATCACGAAGGCAATACGAGATTAAAATATTAAAATAGTTTCCAAAGCACAAAAGAATGCAACCCTCAACCATCCCAAGCTACATGATTTCGATCGTACTTTGTTCTACCAACCTGCTAAAAGAAATCTACTCCCCAACAATGCAAGTGCAATGATGGATCATCATAGGGTCATTAAGGTGAAGGCCATGACCAAGAGACATAAAGCACGTAGTCAGCAAAAGCTGAGTACTTACAAGGCTAGAGTGAAATAAAACTATAAACACACATCACTCGCTAAAATACTAATCCACAAGCAAAAGCCATTTAATAAATAACACACAAATCATGAATACAAGACTCGACTCTTGACTCACAATTTAATTAGAATAAGCCTCGAACGGGCCAAAAGAAGTTCCCATAAAGGAAGGGTGTTGGGAGCCCACCAAACACCATGATAAATAATATAATGAATATCGGACCATACCGAGTGTCGGGCCATACCGAAGGAATTCCAGCGCATAAATTAAATGAAACAACGTCTTATATCATTAGTAGGAGATCGAGCTTTCCTGCAAGTCTCCCCCCAATGTTCATACTCGAGGTATATACGTTCCAAGAGTTTTGAAGCTTGCTCTGGTTGCACTTTACGTTTATTAATATTTTATTCATAGCGAACTCGAGACTCAAACAACATACATACATACATATAATAAACGACAACCAAAACAATCTCATTTTAATCCTTTAGGACTTGTGATCAATGAATCAAGACGTAGTGAAATTACTACCAAGTTCCTTTTCACAAAAGGTGAGATTCCACATCATGCCTGTTAACATGAGGGTTGTTCCCTAGCACGAAAAATCCTAATTCATTTCATATAAAATATTCCCAACTAAACCCTACATGTGCGGTGGCTTACGTGAGCGAACCCTTCACATGTGGTAAAATAAATAGTACAACGAGGTACGAATAATTGGCTCAAAAGTATGCTAGACATCTCGTACAATAGCATAACAATAAATAATCTATCCCTTGCATGTGAAACAAACCACACATGCATAAATATTGAACAACATGATTGACAATGAAATCCATACTCACAATAGTCCCAACATGCTTGTTCAATCAACAAATCAATAATTCCAATAATAATAATTCACATGATCGTTCACCAAATCAAATATGAATTCACCAAGTTCACGTAATATAATTCACATCGATAAACAATCACGTAATGTCCCTTGACAAATAATGTGGTCGCCCTAGACTTGTACGTACCTTGAATACCTAAGCGTAGGGGCCACTTTGCAAACACGATCACTTGCTTAGAAAATCACCTCCTATCATCAAAATAATGAAACCTTAATTATTTCCATGTTCATTAAATTTCCAGCAACTTTATGAAATATAAAACCTTGAAAATAATTAGAATTTAATCGTTCTTTAATAAATTAATCGTCTCAATTTGAAAAACTACTCCCTAGTATGAAAACATACTTTTTCCACCCTTAAAATCAATAAAAATTGACACTTTAAACCTTTTTATAAATCTGAAAATATAATTGATTATCATAATTAAATCAATCACCTAATTATCCTAATCAATTGACCCTTTAGGTCTAGGTTAAAAACCTAACTTTAATTCTCCAATAAAATCACGTTAACACCATATATAAAAATCAAGTCTTTATTAGATAAACGAATCTGAAAATTCATACTTTAATAATTAAAATACGCTTCAAGAATTAAAACATGTAAATCATCACAATATGGTGTTCACAACCGATTCCCAGCATTTTAATTATTCAAAATAATAATAATAATATAATTTGAAATACGGAATTGAAATAGAATAGGTAAGGAAGAAGAGAATTATACCAATCCGGCCTATAGCACGGAAAAATCACGAATTGAATGTGATTGGGCGAAAAATTGAACGAACGAACAAAAACACACACACACACACACACAATGAGTGTGCGCGCGCGGACGAAGGAACGAAGTAGCAGCAGGCGCGCACAGCAGCGCGACACGAGGCGAGTGCGCGGGCCGGGCGCGAGCAAGAGAGAGGGAGGGTGTGCTCGTGTGGCTGGGCGAGAGGGGCAGCACAGCAGCGACACACACAACAACAACACACGCAGCAGCACTTGCGTGCTGCACTGCGCGAGGGCGAGAGGGCGACGAGGTGTGGGCAGCGATGGGCGAGGCTCGACGAGTAGCGTGCTCGGTCGAGTGCGGGTGAGGGAGCCGGGCACAAGGAGAGAGAAAAGAGGAGTGTTGGGCAAGTAAAGGAGGAGGGGGTTTATGAAAAATAAGGGGATGATTTAATGAGGAGAGTCCTATTTATAGGCTCCCAAATCCCTAGTGGGCTAGGCTTAGGAATTTGATATTGGGCTTAGAAATTTAATGATTGGGCTAGCTTTAGAGTTTAGAATTAAATTCTTTTGATTGGGCTCGTTTAACAAAATGAGTTGGACTTTTATTTAAAAACCCAAACCTTTAAAATTACTTGCGACTCCATTAAATTTCCGACTCGAAAATTAAATTCGTTTCATAATTAATTAAAATAATAAATATTCTAAGTAAATAAAATACATTTAAATAATATTTAAATGCGAAATGAATTCTAAAAATCGTAAAATGCTTTATAAATATAATAAAATATATTTATAATTATTATAAAAATACGAGGTATTACGGTCTACCATCCTTAAAAGAAGTTTCGTCCCGAAACTTGGGTTCGAAAATCAAAATTTAAACTCAAAACTTGAGACTTTATGAGACTTTAATGCGTTCACTTGCAAAAAATTTAAGTTGTTGTACTCTTTACATGATTAAACAAGACAATAATGAGTGCAAATTCAATAGAAAGCACTAAATTGAGCATAAAATAGGGGAAAACAAGGTAAAAAGCACGAAATTCTACCGTACTCTACCCCCCTTAAAAGACACGAGTTACGACCCCGTAACTCAACTAACCTCGGGAAAAAGCTCGGGATATTTCTTTCTCATTTCGTCCTCGGCTTCCCAAGTTGCCTCGGATTCTTGATTAGACCACAACACTTTGATAATTTTCACATCCTTAGTACGTGTACTACGCACTTTACTATCCATGATTCTGACAGGTCTTTTCTCGAAAGTTAAACTTTGGTCTAATTCTATGGTCTCCGGTTGCAACACATGCGACTTATCCTGGACATACTTTCTCAACTGAGATATGTGAAACACATTATGCACTCTATGCAAGTCCATAGGCAAGGCTAGTCTATAGGCTACCTTTCCAATTCGTTCTAAGATTTCGTATGGGCCTATGTACTTAGGGATTAACTTCCCTTTCTTCCCAAATCTCATGAAACCTTTCATTGGTGAGACTTTGAGTAACACCTTATCACCTATGTTGAACTGTTCAACCCTACGTTTCAAGTCTGCATAACTGTTTTGGCGATCATGCGCCGCTTGAATTTTCGATTGGAAGGTTCGGATTTGGTTCATGGTGTCCTCTATCATTTGAGGTCCCAACACTATAGTTTCACTAATGTCATTCCAACAAAGTGGACTTCTATATTTCCTTCCATATAGGGCCTCAAATGGTGCCACTCATATTCTAGCATGGTAGCTATTGTTGTATGAAAACTCAATCAAATCCAGGCTATCTTCCCAACCTCCTTGGAAATCAATGACGCATGCTCGAAGCGTGTCCTCAAGTGTTTGGATGGTTCTCTCATTTTTTCCATCTGCGGATGGATGGAATGCTGTACTCATTTTCAATGTCATACCAAAGTTCTTCTGCACACTTTTTCAGAAGTTCGAAAGAAACCTTGAATCCCTATCTGATACGATATCCTTAAGAACTCCATGTAATCTCACAACATTCTTAATGTAAGCTTTGGCAAGTTGTTCCATTTTCCAAGTTTCCTTCATTGGTATAAACACTGCCGCCTTGGTCAACCTATCTACCACGACCCAAATTGTATAATTTCCGGTTTTCGACTTGGGAAAACAAGTGACAAAGTCCATTGAAATACAGTCCCATTTCCAACTCGAAATCTCCAAAGGTTGGATCTTCCCTTGAGGTCTCCCATGTTCTATCTTGACTTTCTGACAAGTCAGGCATCTAGCCACAAATTCAGCCATAAATTCTTCATTCTTGGCCACCAATAGATCTTCTTCAAATCCTTATACAACTTGTCACCACCAGGGTGCACAGAGTATGACGTATTGTGCCCTTCTCTCATCAATTTCTCCTTCAATTCACCACACTTTTGAGGTACGCACCACCTGACTTTGTACCTCAAACTTCCATCATCATGGATCTTGAAATCTAATTCCTTTCCTTGCGAAATCTTTTCTTTGATTCGCTCCAACTTTACATCACTAGCCTGATTCTCCCTAATCTCATCAAATATCGACGGCTGGATGGTTAAGGCATTCATCATTCCCTCAAGACATTCACCACTCACTATTTCTAGATTCAATCGATGTATGTCCTTACACAGCTCGTTAGCAACTACTAACGGATTCACACATGACTTGATTTCCTACTCAAGGCATCCGCAACTACATTGGCTTTTCCCTCATGGTACTGAATGTCCAGATCCGCATATTTAAATCCTTCTGTGTGAAAATGTACTTCAAACTCTTATGATCCGTGAATATCCTTCATTTCACACCATACAGATAGTGTCTCCATATCTTCAATGAAAACACTATGGCGGCTAGCTCTAAATCATGGGTAGGGTAATTGGTGAAGGAAATAATGCCCTTGGTCCAAGTATGCATTCTATGTTAAGTCTAATAAATGCGGTTCAGTATTAATTAACAAGTTAATAATTCAGTGAGATCAAGTGAGCTGAATGCCTAGCTAGAGGCCGCTTCAGTTCAAGTGGAATTAATGATATTAATCCACAGCTTACTCTTGACTGAACCCGTAGGGTCACACAAATAGTACGTAAACGGATCAAGTATTTAATAGCATTAAAAACTCCATCTATGAATATTCGGAACCGACGGATCTTGGTTTCAGTGGGAGCTAAGATCGTCACAGGCAAGAAATGAATACTCCGGAAACGATGATATTGCCGGAAACGGAAATATGGATCGTATCGGAAATATAAATATTATCCAAGTCGTAGATGTTGCCGGAAACGGAAACATGGTACGTATCGGAAAATATTATCGGAAATGGAAATATTGCCAGAATCGGAAATATTGCCGGAAACGGAAATATTGTCAGAATCGGAAATATTACCGGAATCGGAAAATAATTCCGGAAACGGAAATATTAAATATTTGTTCGAAACGGAAATTAATTCCGGAATCGGAAATATTAAATATTGTTCGTATCGGAAATAAATTCCGGAATCGGAAAATTTAATCGGAAGCGCATCGTACGAATAAGCATCGGACGAGGCCTGCCGGACGAGGCCCAGCACGAAGCAAGGCCATCGCCCAGCAAGCCAAGCGCGCCGCACAAACAGCCACGCCAGGCCCAGCGCAAGGCCAGGCCCAGCAGGCTGCGCGCAGCGCGCAGCGCGCGCGGGCGCTGAGTGGGCTGCTGCTCGCGCGCACGCATGAGGCCCATCGTGGCTGCCGTGCGTGTGTGTGCAAGTGTTTGTGTTCGTGCACGTTTCCTAAAACATGCAGAGTTCGGTTAATGATTAAATTCCTAATTCTATTTGATAAATTAATTAAATTAGAGTTCTTGTAGAATTCTAGGTTTAATTAATTTGTATCTGAATAGGATTTCGATTCCCTTTCCATACCGCTATAAATATGAGGCTAGGGCTCACAATTTATAACACGAGTTTTAAAAGTATTCAAAGTGAGTTTTTGAGAGAAAAATTCAGCCACACATCTTGCTCAAAAGTGCCGAAAATTCTAGTACCTTAAGGGCGATTCTAGTTGGTCAATCTTAAGGCGGGTCCGGACGTGCTGTGGACTATCTACGGAGGGACGACACTTGGAGTCCTAAAGACTTGTTCTTGTTCGGTTCGGGCGCAGCTAGGGAAGGCACGCAACAAAGAGTATGCATCTAATCTATGCTAAATGATTATGTGTAAATAATATGTTTTCCTGGGTTTATGGTTTTTCCGCATGATTTATGAATTGTCATATGTATCATAACCTAACAATTGGATTCATATGGTTTCAACTGCCTCGATGCGTATTCAATAACCTTTCCGTTCTGCATCAATACACACCCTAAGCCATTCTTAGAAGCATCACTATATACATCATAGTTACCACTCTCATATGGCAAAGTTAACACTGACGCGGTTGTCAATCGCGTCTTCAAAGCTTGGAACGCCTCCTCACACAGGCCATTCCACTCAAACTTTGCTTCCTTCTTCATCAAGGTTGTCATTGGATTGGCTATCCTAGAGAAGTCTTGCACAAAGCGTCTATAGTAACCAGCTAATCCCAGAAAACTTCGAATTTCAGTCACACTCGTGGGTGTAGGCCATTCACTAACAACTTTGATCTTAGCAGGGTCTACTGCCACTCCTTCTTTAGACACAAAATGTCCCAAAAATACAACCTTTTCCAACCAAAATTCACACTTTGAGAACTTGGCATACAACTGGTTATCTCTCAGCGTACTCAACATAGATCTCAAGTGTTCAGCGTGATCCTCGTCACTCTTCGAATACACTAGGATGTCATCTATGAAAACCACTACAAACTTGTCCAAGAAAGCATGGAACACACGGTTCATTAAGTCCATAAATATTGCAGGTGCATTGGTTAACCCAAAAAGGCATAGCGGTGAACTCATAATGTTCTTATCTAGTCTTGAATGCGGTCTTTGGTATATCATGATCAGCGATTCTCAATTGATGATAACCTGAGCGCAAATCGATCTTTGAAAAGATTCCTGCTCCTTTCAGTTGGTCAAATAGGTCATCTATCCTAGGTAAAGGATATTTATTCTTGATCGTGACTTTATTAAGCTCCCTGTAGTCTATGCAGCTAGAGCCTCATACTTCCATCCTTATTTTTCACAAACAAGACTAGTGCTCCCCAAGGCGATGCACTTGTCTTAATGTAACCTTTCTCTAACAGATCCTCCAATTGGCCTTTCAACTCATTCATTTCTGCTAGAGCCATTTGATATGGTGCTTTCGAGATAGGTGCGGTTCCAGGCACTAAGTCTATGGTGAAGTAAATTTCGTAAATTTAAGATGTTAAATTAAATATTTGCGATTCTTGTTGATAAATCTTGAATTTTTGATTGACCTACTGCATATGTTTAACAAGTTTGAATGCCTAGTCTTGTTAATTATGCAATCTAATTTGTAATTATGATTAATTTGTTGAAAATTAGAATAATTTAGAATTAATTTGATTTTCATAATTAATTGTAATTTAATTAGAAACCTATGATTAAAAACCACCATAAAAATTGTAAATTTACGATAAATTTTAAATTTTTATGACCTAGACTTGAATCCATAACAATCGGAAATCAATTGGATAATAAATTTTCGATTTTTTGCCCCAAAATTATGAAATTAATATTATTTATTAATTTGTCATTAATTTTAAATATAAATTTTAAATTTTTATGCGATTCGTTCATATAACTTGCACGCACGAAGCAATGGACGCTTCGTGTTACCCTTAAGGGGTGTTGTATAGTGCGGGCATGCGACGACGAGCAAGGGAGCTCGTCGCCCGTGCGGCACGAATGCAATGAGCAAGGGCGTAGTGCACGAGCACAAGGCAGCAGCCCTGCCTTGTGTCGTGGGCCACGAGCTATGAACAAATGGGCATGGGCGAAAGGCAAGCCAAGGCAGTCGCGTGTGGGCAGCAAGCGAGCTGCGCCACAACGCGCACTGCCTCGCGCAAGAGCGCGCAGCCTCGCGCGCAGCGAGCGCAAGCTCGCGTGCCACGAGCGCTGCGTCCAGCGTTGCTCGCGCGCACAGCGAGCGATGTCGCGCGCCCAGCGAGCGATGTCGCGCGCACAGCGAGCGATGGCTCGCGCGCACAGCGAGCAATGGCTCGCGCGCACAGCGAGCGATGGCTCGCGCGCACAGCGAGCGATGGCTCGCGCGCACAGCGAGCGCTGGCGAGCGCGCACTGCGAGCGATAGCTCGCGTGCGATGAGCGCTGGCGCGCGCAGCGAGCACCAGTGCGTGCGGAGGCTTGCGATGGAGATGCAGCAGCTATGCGACGAGCGCATGGGCTGCGCGCACATGGCCAGCGATGGCTGTGTGCGTGCGGCCCATGGGCGTGCAATGCGTAGGGTGTTTGCGTTACGATTAGATCGTTTTGAATGTTTAATTTGAAAATTTCAGTTCACGTAATTTTAATTAATTTTAAAATTAATAATTTAAATTATTTTCTTGGATTTTAATTTTGAATATTGTAATTATAATAAATTTTATTTATTCTAATTATTTTACTAAAATTAAAATCATGAATTAATTTAAATACAACTGAAATTAAATTAAATTTTTGGATTCAATTATAAGTTTATATGAGCTTTAAATTTTAATTAAATTTGTATGTTTCCGGTTAGACTCGAAATACATTTTTATGTTTAAAATTAGTAAATCATATGAATTTATTGGTTTAAGTGGGAGCGCTTTTTAGTCATAAACTCTTGATTAGGTCTACAAATCCTTAAGGTTAAAACAACTTGATTAGAATTAATAAGGACTGAATAATTGGTAGATTATTGGTGCCCTTGATTAATTGCTGCAAATGTTTACGTGATGCATAATGTGTTTTACTAACCAGCTATGTGGGCCATTCATGATAATGAATGGGTGAATGGTATATATTGTATATGTACTGTTTTGCAGGTTATGAAGTGACTAGTATGGCCCAAATAGGAAAGAAAATATGGTATGCGTACCATTAATTTGAATGTAATTGGTCTAAAGTACCAAAGTTATTTTTCAATTCAAATATGGTCTGCGAACCATCAAATAGTTGTAATTAGTTATAGCTTATCCTATTTGAAGAAAATGGTGCCTCCCACGGAGATTTTCAAGACGGACTTTGAAGTCAAAGCTTCAAGATGAAGTCGGGCCATACTAGATCACATTTATCTTATGCATGTTTTAAGTTATTTATTGCATTTAAATATGTCTTAAAATGCATGAGATCAAAAGCTTGATTATGTTGCATGATTAAGGATTTTAGTTCACTTAAAATCTAACCAACATAGTAAGAGCTTAAGTTCCAAACTTAAAAATTGAGTTAAAAGGTGCCATGCCAAAATATACACTTGCTTGGATATCCTTTACATCAATCTAGTAATAGTTTTCGCTCAGCGAGGTGTTACTTATTGGTCCTAAAGGGGCAAGGTACACAAATAATTGTGAGTACATGTTAGTTTTGGTGAAACTCAACGATATAAGTAAGGAGTCCTTTTATGTCGTGGCAAAATCGATAGGTTTACCTAATAAGTTCTTAGACGTACCTATCAACCAAGAATAGTTTCTAGACTATTAGCAAAAGGCTTTTGCTTACCTAAGATGTTTTAGGATTAAGTCGACAAACTGTGCTTAGTTCTTCAATGATTTTAGGATCTTGGAATCATTTTATTCACACCTGCCGGAACACATAATTCGAATAAAATGCTAATGACTTGTTTAAATTGCATGATTGCTTTTTATTTTCAAGTTATTATTCATGATAAATGTTTAGACTTTGCATGCTTCAATGTATGTTTTAATTATTGTTTATAATTAAATGTCTTGCACTGCAGTAAATCCTTTTAGAAAGGTAACAGTAAATTTCCTCGATTGGTAGTGAATCCAAGAACGATTCACGGAAATGAGAGAAAATGAGCAATTTAAAATGTACGTTTCTTATATCGACTTTTATGGTTGTTTTCGAGAATCAAAATCGAATGGCAAACCGATTGGTGATTGTGAATTCAAAATGCAATGTAGTTTTGAGATCATAAAGCATTGAGTTTAATACGCTCAGCTTTACCAATGGTTAACAACCTAATATCTTTGTCCATTTAATTCTCGAATGAGTCTAGTCCCTAGACATTCGAATAGATCGATGCTTAGAGAACTTTAGAAGCTTCTGGTAAGATCATCTAGTTGAAACAAAATATTCAACATAAATTAAAATGGTAAAGAACCTTGTTGGTGACATTGGACATGTCTAACAAAGTATAAAAGTCAACACTAAAGAATTCAATTCTTAAGACTATAAGAAAGGGTACAAGAAATAGGAAAACAAAGGAACACATGAAAGGAATTTACGATTCCGTTTCTACCTATAAGTTTATGTTTAAAGAGAAGTAACCTAGCAATCAAACTTCCTTGGTATCATATACCACTTGAGGTTCTTACTTCGATAATAACTCAAACAATGGAAGCTAGGATACACTAATGACCTACAAGTGGGAAATGAAGCATGGCAATGCTACATTAGTTGTAGGGTCATCTAGTTTGTTTTAAGTCCTTTCAAAGGCTGGAACTTAATGGCTATTTTGTTCCATAATCAGCATACCTAAATTTCTGCTTCAAACACAGAAAGACACACATTCAGAAGAACAAAAACAATGCTTGATTGTTTGTTCATTTGAATGAAATGGTCATTTACAGAATGAGTCAAAATGCTTGATTAAAACAAACAACTCTTTAAAGAACTTTACTAGGTTCAAATCAACCCCTTGATTTGAGTTCCAATAATCTTTGGCATTGTTGCTTAGACCATATCAACAAGTTAACATTCAAAATCTCTATTTTAACGGACTTTTGAAAGTTGGTTGATTTCTAGATCAACTTAAGACAAGCAAGTCTTACTTGTTGAAAGTAACAAAAGATATGAACTATTGTTAGAACGCCTAGACAATAGAGTTCAAAGCTAAAGAAAGATTTTATGACTTTATTATTTCACATGGATTTGAGTGAATATAGGTTTGTTTACTCAAATGTGATATAAGTTGAATCTGTTTGGCTAGTTCAAAAATTCAGAAGTATAAATCCCACTTGGCAAGAAATCATAAAGATCTAGGTTAGATCATGTTGATGATTACTTGAGACCAAATATGATCATCAATGATTGTGTATTGTAATTTCACAATCTAGGTCCATAAGATATGGCATATCGAAGTTGGAATAATCGAAGTCAATTAGTACTTGATTCGATCAATGATGAATCATAAAGATTTTTCCTATAATTTCTAAAACAAAATGCTCAACTGCCACCAAACTAAACCAAATTCGTCAAAGCTATTGAAAAGTAATTTCTGGATATCTTTTCAATTATATATATCTAAAGAGTTGCTAAACTCAGTGGGAGCTTAGTGTTTGTTATTCAACAAACTAAGGCCCAAGTCTAGATATATGTTTCATTGTGATTTATTCAAATGAGACACAAGGGTATTGTTTCTACCATGAATTTTTGAGAACATAATGTTTGTTTGCTCGAAATAATGTCCTTTTGGAGATTCGTTTCCAAAATGACAAGTGGGAGAAAATAGACCTCGAAAGTCTTCGAGGCGAACAACAAACATAAACGGACATTCCGGAGGCTTTTTCGAAGTGCTTCAGAAAATCCGAACTTATTCTTTAAGGACCTTAGAAGTGGCTTTAAAGAATAGACATCTCTTAGAAGACTTTACAAGTGCTTCAAGGAGAACAGAATATTCAAAGGACTTTCAAGTGGCTATTGATATTCTATTGTTTGATGTTCTATACCCAAGTAGGCATAGAATTCAAGTCACTGAAACTATGAGATTCTTCTATTAGATAGTGAAGAAACATAGAGATCAGGTCAATGAAACTATGAGATTCTTCTATTAAATAGTGAAGAAACCTACAACTTGCAGTCAAACTATTATCATGTAGATTAATGAGTTTGTGACTTGTAAGAAAGCTATGACGAAACCCAGATTCCCTAAAATGGTTAGAGGCCATATATAGACTCAAATGTTTTAAATGGTTAGAGGCCATAAAACATACTCAATGTTTTGATGACAAAATTGAAATTTTGTTGATTTGCAAGAATAGTTTCACAGCTATTGGTTGCAAGTTTGTTTTAAGGATAAAAACCATCAAACATGGAATTGTGTTCACACACAAAGCTAGATTAGTTGCTAAAGGTTACAAGCAAATTCATGGCATGGATTGTGTTGAAACCTCATGCAAAATCGTAATGCTTAAGTCTATAATTCAAGCAATGATTGCATATTGGTACATATGGCAATTGGATGACAAAACGTATTCCTCAATCAAATGATGGAATATAATATGTACATGGTATGTCATAGAGTTTGTGGATCCAAATAAATGCTTGAAAAGGAAAGCTAGCTTATAAAATCTAAGTACAGATTTAAGCAAGCAATTGGGAATTGGAACTGTATTTTAAGTGAAGCTAATAAGCATTTTAGTTTCATAAAATATACATGATTCTTATAGATGTATAAGAAGTTTAGTGGGAGTACTTAAAACTTAATTGGTCCTATGTGTATCACACACATATCTCTCTATTGTGAAATAACATTCAAATGCTAATGACTTAGATTTGAAATTATTCATCAATAATGGACCATGGCGAAACTTAGTACATACTGGGTATTAAGATCTATTTACAAAGATCTTATGATATTATTTTGGATTAAGTAATGGCATTTACTAAATCAAACACGAAAGTCTCCATTGGAGATATTCGACCCATGTGAATAAATCTAAGTAAAGGATGTTTGAACTATGTATAAGCATTTACTAAGTTAACATCAAAGAATCTAATGAGATTCTTCACCTATATTATATGTCAAAGAATTTAGCTGGATTCAGTATCTACTGAAATTGAATGAGCTAAAGTTACATGAATAGAATTCAATTGGGAATTATTCTACAAATGAATTTATCATGTATGATATAATATGAGGATCGCCAAAAACGTATCGTATGACTTTAGGCATGACGAACATATACCAATCTCTATTGATCTAAGTGAAGACCAACTAGATTGAGATCAAGAATACTTATGGTACTTGAAAAGGTACATAGGAATAGTTCTTGATTCAAGGAAATAAAGATATGCTAAATATTGATGCTACACGCATAAACACTGGCAAAGGATCAAGCAAGACCCTTTGGAGTTAACCATTGATAACGACGAGCTATAGAGCATCGTGTTTTGAAATGGCAACATGGATTGGAGACCATGAGTTGTTGCGTGGGAAATTAAAATAATAATTTCTATGTTCTAAGATATAGTTGGAGAGTCTCCCACATATCTATGAACTTCTTGGATAGGTAGGTCCAAACAAAGCATCACTGGCAACCTATACAGTTGAAGTAAAAGTGATTATTGCCTAAGAAGCAATAAAACAGGGTTGTTTAAAGTTCTTCACTGAACTTGGGTAGATCACCTATCTGCTGGCTTGATGGTTCTTCATTGAAAAATGCGTAGAACCACTCTTGAAGCAAGAAAAACGTCTGCTAACTTGATGGTTCTTCATTGCAAAATGAGTAAAACCACCATCGAAGTAAGAAAGACTAGATCACATAATAAACAAACTCGAAAAGATCTTATCATCATATCTCGAAGAACATTCGATGAAAAGGATATTAAGATTGGCAAAGCATGATAACTAAACCTATGCAACAAGTGAGAAGCAACACTCACGTTGTAGCACTGGAAATCAAGCATAGCTTTGAATTCCATGAATTGTTTTAGAAGATGGGTTTGAGGCCCATGGTTATAAAACATTGGGGTTGAACATTTATCATATATGAAATGTATTTTCATATTCCATTTAATCTTGGTTTAGTATTAAATGATGAGTCCCTTCAATTTGACAATATATTCAAGATAGACTGTCAGGACCAGTCCTGTGACTAAGAAATGTCTATCAAGTGAACTTGAATGTCAAAGGTTGAAAATGGTCCCTAGTCGGAGTTTTCTATAAAATTGGACGCATAGAAAACGTTAGACGATTAGAATGCAAGATGACTAGTAGTTCTGTTTCTTGAACTATGTGGACATGGCAATGTCATAATCATTTGCATAGATACTTACTTTGGGAAGACTAGTATCGGACAAGACCTATGAAACTTTACTGTAAGAGATGAAAATCTGTCATAAGTAAATTTCATTAAATTATTAGACACTAAATCCTCAATACCTGAGTGATTTGAGATTACTTGTTTGAGAACTGGTTGCTTTGACGTTGACCAACCGTCGCACCGTAAAAGGAGGCTATAAAGGCAACGCTCAGGTAATCACCTATCAAACGAAGTCTAATCTCAAGATCGCAAGATTGGGATTGTCCTCCCATAAATCGGGATGAGATGCTTAAAAGTTGTACAAGGCCACTCGGAGAGCTAGAAACTGTGAAATGCATGGCCGTGCTCGGATGAATCATAGGCTATGATTATCTGTTTATTTGATCAGTTGAACTCTGAAACCGAGAAACACCTCTGGACATAATAAGGATGACAACTCTTACCTTATGTTCAAGAGCAAGCATCGAGCGACAAAGGAATTAGGAAATGCACACTTGTCCCTAAGGACAAGTGGGAGACTGAAGGAAATAATGCCCTTGGTCCAAGTATGCATTCTATGTTAAGTCTAATAAATGCGGTTCAGTATTAATTAACAAGTTAATAATTCAGTGAGATCAAGTGAGCTGAATGCCTAGCTAGAGGCCGCTTCAGTTCAAGTGGAATTAATGATATTAATCCACAGCTTACTCTTGACTGAACCCGTAGGGTCACACAAATAGTACGTAAACGGATCAAGTATTTAATAGCATTAAAAACTCCATCTATGAATATTCGGAACCGACGGATCTTGGTTTCAGTGGGAGCTAAGATCGTCACAGGCAAGAAATGAATACTCCGGAAACGATGATATTGCCGGAAACGGAAATATGGATCGTATCGGAAATATAAATATTATCCAAGTCGTAGATGTTGCCGGAAACGGAAACATGGTACGTATCGGAAAATATTATCGGAAATGGAAATATTGCCAGAATCGGAAATATTGCCGGAAACGGAAATATTGTCAGAATCGGAAATATTACCGGAATCGGAAAATAATTCCGGAAACGGAAATATTAAATATTTGTTCGAAACGGAAATTAATTCCGGAATCGGAAATATTAAATATTGTTCGTATCGGAAATAAATTCCGGAATCGGAAAATTTAATCGGAAGCGCATCGTACGAATAAGCATCGGACGAGGCCTGCCGGACGAGGCCCAGCACGAAGCCAGGCCATCGCCCAGCAAGCCAAGCGCGCCGCACAAACAGCCACGCCAGGCCCAGCGCAAGGCCAGGCCCAGCAGGCTGCGCACAGCGCGCAGCGCGCGCGGGCGCTGAGTGGGCTGCTGCTCGCGCGCACGCATGGGGCCCATCGTGGCTGCCGTGCGTGTGTGTGCAAGTGTTTGTGTTCGTGCACGTTTCCTAAAACATGCAGAGTTCGGTTAATGATTAAATTCCTAATTCTATTTGATAAATTAATTAAATTAGAGTTCTTGTAGAATTCTAGGTTTAATTAATTTGTATCTGAATAGGATTTCGATTCCCTTTCCATACCGCTATAAATATGAGGCTAGGGCTCACAATTTATAACACGAGTTTTAAAAGTATTCAAAGTGAGTTTTTGAGAGAAAAATTCAGCCACACATCTTGCTCAAAAGTGCCGAAAATTCTAGTACCTTAAGGGCGATTCTAGTTGGTCAATCTTAAGGCGGATCCGGACGTGCTGTGGACTATCTACGGAGGGACGACACTTGGAGTCCTAAAGACTTGTTCTTGTTCGGTTCGGGCGCAGCTAGGGAAGGCACGCAACAAAGAGTATGCATCTAATCTATGCTAAATGATTATGTGTAAATAATATGTTTTCCTGGGTTTATGGTTTTTCCGCATGATTTATGAATTGTCATATGTATCATAACCTAACAATTGGATTCATATGGTTTCAACTGCCTCGATGCGTATTCAATAACCTTTCCGTTCTGCATCAATACACACCCTAAGCCATTCTTAGAAGCATCACTATATACATCATAGTTACCACTCTCATATGGCAAAGTTAACACTGACGCGGTTGTCAATCGCGTCTTCAAAGCTTGGAACGCCTCCTCACACAGGCCATTCCACTCAAACTTTGCTTCCTTCTTCATCAAGGTTGTCATTGGATTGGCTATCCTAGAGAAGTCTTGCACAAAGCGTCTATAGTAACCAGCTAATCCCAGAAAACTTCGAATTTCAGTCACACTCGTGGGTGTAGGCCATTCACTAACAACTTTGATCTTAGCAGGGTCTACTGCCACTCCTTCTTTAGACACAAAATGTCCCAAAAATGCAACCTTTTCCAACCAAAATTCACACTTTGAGAACTTGGCATACAACTGGTTATCTCTCAGCGTACTCAACATAGATCTCAAGTGTTCAGCGTGATCCTCGTCACTCTTCGAATACACTAGGATGTCATCTATGAAAACCACTACAAACTTGTCCAAGAAAGCATGGAACACACGGTTCATTAAGTCCATAAATATTGCAGGTGCATTGGTTAACCCAAAAAGGCATAGCGGTGAACTCATAATGTTCTTATCTAGTCTTGAATGCGGTCTTTGGTATATCATGATCAGCGATTCTCAATTGATGATAACCTGAGCGCAAATCGATCTTTGAAAAGATTCCTGCTCCTTTCAGTTGGTCAAATAGGTCATCTATCCTAGGTAAAGGATATTTATTCTTGATCGTGACTTTATTAAGCTCCCTGTAGTCTATGCAGCTAGAGCCTCATACTTCCATCCTTATTTTTCACAAACAAGACTAGTGCTCCCCAAGGCGATGCACTTGTCTTAATGTAACCTTTCTCTAACAGATCCTCCAATTGGCCTTTCAACTCATTCATTTCTGCTAGAGCCATTTGATATGGTGCTTTCGAGATAGGTGCGGTTCCAGGCACTAAGTCTATGGTGAAGTCAATAGGTCGATTGGGAGGCATCCCCGGGATTTCTTCCGGAAACACATCGAGGAATTCATTCACTACTGCAATGTCCTCAGGTTGATCTTTGGTCACATGCTCTAGGTTTCTCACATTGCATAAGAAGACTGGGTTCCCTTTACTGACTAGCTTCACGAGTTCCATTGCCGTGATAATCCCTATGTTCTTAGGTTTACCAAAACGACGATACGAAACTACTTTGCCTAAGCTAGACCTCAAGTGAACCTTCTGCTTCTCACAATCTATTTTGGCTTTGAACATGGCCAACCAGTCCATCCCTAGAATCACATCTAGTTCTCCTAACTCAAACTCGATTAGGTTAGATAGGAATACGGTCTTGGCTATGGTCAAAGGCACATCCCTATGGATTTTGGTACACTTTACTATGCTACCAGTAGGTATGACTATAGGTACCTCAATTGATTCAGGCTCTTTCAAACCTAATTTTCCCAAAACGTCTACTGAGATAAAAGAATATGTTGCACCAGAATCAAATAGTACTTTAACTAAAACGGAGTTAATAGAAAAAGTACCAGCTATGACGTTAGAGGAAGTTTCTTCTTCTTGCCTAGATATCACATTCAGCTTCCCTTGGGTAACTCCTTTGTTATAGCCACCTCCATTGGCGTTCCCATTGTTGTTTCGGTTCCCATTCTGCTGTTTGTTTCCTCCAGGTTTTCCATGGTTCTGGTGATTGCCATTGTTATTGCTACTGCCATTGTTACCACCTTGGTAACCCCTTTGGTTTCCACCTCCATTTCCTCCATTACGGTTCTGGTTATTCCGGTTATTGTTCTGGTGGTTACCTTGGTTAGGCTTTCCATTCTTAGAATAGCATTCGTACTCTCTATGGCCTAAATTCTGACAGAACCTACAGGTTACTAGGTTTCCGTCACAGTCCTTTCCAGGGTGATTCATGTTACAGCGCCTACAGTAGTAGGTCCTTACTCCATTCCTTCCAGACTGGTTTCCACCACCTTGGTTGTTGCGATTTCCACCATTATTACCCCTAAACTGGAAATTTCCATTCCCTTTGTTCTTCTTAAAACTCCCTTGGTTCTGTTGGTTACTCCCCTGATTCGAGTTCCCAACATCCTTTATTTTCTCAGCACCTCCATTCTTCCTTTGTTGTAACCCATTCAAGTGAGCAGCTTTTCCGTACAGGGTGTCTAATGAGGTAAAAGTCTCTCCAGACAGCAACAACTGTAAGTCCATGGTCAATCCATTCTCAAACCTTTGAGCTCTAAGCTCTTCCATTGCCACCACTTCAGGTGCAAACCTAGACAGCTCTATAAACTTGGAATAGTACTCTGTTACAGACAAACCCTCCATTTTGAGTTCGATGAACTCCTGCGCCTTTTGCTTCTTCATGTAAGGTGGGTAAAACTTGTTCCTCAACGCGGTTTTAAACTCTTCCCACCCAAAGTTAGGTGTGATCCTAAGGGTATTCACATCGTTGCCACCATAAATCAGCTTCGCCTCTAAGGTAATACACAGCACTGTTCACCCTAAGGTCTTCGGGGCAATTCACAGCTAGGATAAGCTTATCAAATTCTCTCAACCAGATTTCAAGTACACTTGGTTCAATCTCCCCGTGGTACAGTGGAGGCTTGCTTTGAGCTATTTTCTTAAACATTTCCCCAACCGGATCATGCACTGGGTTGGCTCTAGTTTGAGCTAGGTCTCGAACTACCTCAGCTAGTTGTCTAACCACTTCAGAAATTTCCTGTTTAGCCATATCCCTTCTCCTAAATAGAATAAGAGACTAACTTTAATATTGGTTGGACACGACATCACTAAGGCACTAGTTCGACAATGAACCCACTCACAACAAGAACACAAATTAAACGCGTCCTAGGGGAATTTGGCGCCAACTTTGGGCCTTCTTTCCCACTTATTCGAGCATGTAATTTAGATGGTTGCTAAATTGACCACCTTGCACATAAAATTTCATTGAAGAAATAACAATTAGTCCCTTTGCGATCCCCACGAAACTTATAATCGAGATTTGAACTTAAGAGATAACGAAAAGGATTTCGATGCTTTTATTAATACTTCAATGATAAAGTCTTATATCCATCAATAACATTGCTTTTATTTCTCCAAATCATAACTGAACTAATAACCATAAATAGTAGCTTTGCCACTTTATTAATCAATAAAATAAATAACTAAGGATTACATTTCTTTAAAGACTAATGTCATCACGACGATCATTTCTTTCTTTGTATTGCTCTGGAGTAAAGTCTTGATCATTAGGATCATCCAAGTCTTCTTCAGGATCATAATCTTCATCCATAGCCTCATCATCCTGTTGTGGCACACTATCAACCACATTTCTTCTTCAAGTTCAGCTTCGGATCAACTAGACATCTCAATTGTTGGTTCAGGAACTACAGGGTTAGGATTCTCAATTTCAACCACATCATCATCATCCTCCTCAATATCATTAGCTTGCTCATCATGTATCATGCCATCTTCACCATCACTTTCTTCTCCTCCATAGCCCATACCTAGACCCGCAGAGTATTTTTCATCCTCATAACTATTTTCAGCAACCTCTAAGATAGTAGTGAGAACCTCAGTATCACGTACTTCCATCTACCATCTCAAGTCCCATATTTGTACCAATTAGGGGTACCATCATTATAGTGCATGTCATTGAACTTGTTCTTAAGGTCTATGTAAGGGTTCTTATGGGGCAAACAATGAATAACCATACTAGCCATCATATCCTTATGCCTAAGATGTGGCATATCCTTGGTTGCAGCAAAATAGTAGCAAGCAAACACAATCTTCTAAACATACATGTGAGGAGTCTCGTTATCCAGTTTCTCTAGATATCCTAGACTTGAGAACTTAGAAGGTAGCATCTTAAATCTTGAAAATTCACAACTAAAAAGTCTTACTAACGCGTTCCCAAAGAAATTCCAACCCAAAAGGATACAATAAATAGTTCGTGGAGCGTACAATTTCAATGCACAAGTATATTCTCAACATGAATTATGATGCAATTAATCATACAAAGCAAGATAAAACATGGTCAACACATATACATGGCAATTAATAAATCACAAAATCACATAAAATGCATACTTAAACTAATATGCCCTTCTTAATCTACCCATTCCTCACTTGGAAGTAATATTAATTTTCGAAATTAATTAAGAAATAACTCCTAACTTAGTTGAAGTTATTAAAATTAAAATCGAAAATTAATAAAAATTATTAATTAATTAAAGTACAGTAAATTCGGATATTTAATAAAAAATAAAATCCGAAAAAAAAAATTCGAATAAAAATGAAAATATAATTCGGATGTAAATTCGAATTTTCGAATAAATAAATAAAATAAATTCGGATAAAATAAATTAAATTAAATAATAATCCCAAACTTTTCAACTTATTTCAAACGACTCAAAATAATTGGTATTTGACCTTTAAAATATTGAGTACTCAAAATAATACGTTTTGACTTTAGGAAAATAATATTTTAAAATCCTAAAGTTCCGCAAATACCACTTTGTAGTATGAATTACTACAAAGAAGCATTAGTCTCCGATTACCACTTTGTAGTATTGCTTACTACAAAGAAGCATTAGTCTCCGATTACCACTTTGTAGTATTGCTTACTACAAAGAAGTAATGAAACTAAGCTCTAGTATACCACTTTTTGCGTGATAACCTAAAGCGTCTGATAACCACTTTATAACACCCTAATAATTCCTTGCTTTTATAAAACTATTTTCCAACTTAAAATAATGGAATTACTAAAGTCTAGTACCAGAATTACGCAGTGGAATTTAATGTTAACTAACTTTCAAACCAATATAAATAATAATTATTGAGGCCTCCTACAAGTTGGAACCATAATGGCCCAAAAACCAAAGTATTGAAAATCCAACAAACTCAAAACATGATTAAAGTGTAATTTAAATCACGAAGGCAATACGAGATTAAAATATTAAAATAGTTTCCAAAGCACAAAAGAATGCAACTCTCAACCATCCCAAGCTACATGATTTCGATCGTACTTTGTTCTACCAATCTACTAAAATAAATCTACTCCCCAACAATGCAAGTGCAATGATGGATCATCATAGGGTCATTAAGGCGAAGGCCATGACCAAGAGACATAAAGCACGTAGTCAGCAAAAGCTGAGTACTTACAAGGCTAGAGTGAAATAAAACTATAAACACGCATCACTCGCTAAAATACTAATCCACACGCAAAAGCCATTTAATAAATAACACACAAATCATGAATACAAGACTCGACTCTTGACTTGACTCTTGACTCACAATTTAATTAGAATAAGCTTCGAACGTGCCAAAAGAAGTTCCCATAAAGGAAGGGTGTTGGGAGCCCACCAAACACCATGATAAATAATATAATGAATATCAGACCATACTGAGTGTCGGGCCATACCGATGGAATTCCAGCGCATAAATTAAATGAAAGAACGTATTGTATCATTAGTAGGAGATCGAGCTTTCCGGCAAGTCTCCCCCCATTGTTCATACTCGAGGTATATACGTTCCAAGAGTTTTGAAGCTTGCTCTGGTTGCACTTTACGTTTATTAATATTTTATTAATAGCGAACTCGAGACTCAAACAACATACATACATACATATAATAAACGACAACCAAAACAATCTCATTTTAATCCTTTAGGACTTGTGATCAATGAATCAAGACGTAGTGAAATTACTACCAAGTTCCTTCTCACAAAAGGTGAGATTCCTCATCATGCATGTTAACATGAGGGTTGTGCCCTAGCACGACAAATCCTAATTCATTTCATATAAAATATTCCCAACTGAACCCTACATGTGCGGTGGCTTACGTGAGCGAACCCTTCACATGTGGTAAAATAAATAGTACAACGAGGTACGTATAATTGGCTCAAAAGTATGCTAGACATCACGTACAATAGCATAACAACAAATAATCTATCCCTTGCATGTGAAACAAACCATACATGCATAAATATTGAACAACATGATTGACAATGAAATCCATACTCACAATAGTCCCAACATGCTTGTTCAATCAACAAATCAATAATTCCAATAATAATAATTCACATGATTGTTCACCAAATCAAATATGAATTCACTAAGTTCACGTAATATAATTCACATCGATACACAATCACTTAATGTCCCTTGACAAATAATGTGGTCGCCCTAGACTTGTACGTACCTTGAATACCTAAGCGTAAGGGCCACTTTGCAAACACGACCACTTACTTACAAATCACCTCCTATCATCAAAATAATGAAACCTTAATTATTTCCATGTTCATTAAATTTCCAGCAACTTTATGAAATATAAAACCTTGACAATTTAATCGCTCTTTAAAAAAGTAATCGTCTCAATTTGAAAACTACTCCCTAGTATGAAAACATACTTTTTCCACCCTTAAAATCAATAAAAATTGACACTTTAAACCTTTTTATAAATCTGAAAATATAATTGATTATCATAATTAAATCAATCACCTAATTATGCTAATCAATTGACCCTTTAGGTCTAGGTTAAAACCCTAACTTTAATTCTCCAATAAAATCACTTTAACACCATAAAAATCAAGTCTTTATTAAATAAACGAATCTGAAAATTCATACTTTAATAATTAAAATACGCTTCAAGAATTAAAACATGTAAATCATCACAATACGGTGTTCACAACCGATTCCCAGCATTTTAATTATTCAAAATAATAATAATAATATAATTTGAAATACGGAATTGAAATAGAATGGGTAAGGAAGAAGAGAATTATACCAATCCGGCCTATAGCACGGAAAAATCACGAATTGAATGTGATTGGGCGAAAAATTGAACGAACGAAAAAAAAACACACACACACACACACGATGTGTGTGCGCGCGATTATGTTAGTCCATATGATCCATCGGGCATCTATTATCCCTGCCAACCTCCTCAAGAGGAAGGTGATGATCATATGGACGATGCTTGAGTCATTCCCCCCCCCCCCCTCCCATTTTGTGCCTTGATTAGATTATGTTGCTCGAGGACGAGTAAATGGTTAGCTTGGGGGGAAGATTTTAGCTAGCATGGGGGGATGTTAATTTGGGAGCATGTGGTGGGTTGGAAGGGGTAGCTTTTGGTGGTTGTTGCTTGTTGGTGATGGTTGTTGGTTGTTGCTATTGTGTGTTGGTTGTGTTGGTTGTTGGTTGATGTGCTCGTTTGGAGTTGTTTGTTGGTCGGTCTTGCTTGATTGATTGATTTTGCTTGTCGTTTGCTTGTCATGAGTATGGTTGGTGCATGTTTGTGGTGATTGGTTTATGCTTGATTGGTATCCGTGGTGGATGATCGCTCCCAATTCTAAAAATCGAAAGTGACTAACAATTTCTCTCATTTGAGTTTTCTTTTCTTAATTTTTGTTATTTTCTTTTCACTTTCTTTTCTTAATTTTTGTTATTTTCTTTTCACTTTCTTTTCTTAATTTTTGTTATTTTCTTTTCTTAATTTCTAAAACTTAAAAGTACAAAAATATTTTCATTTATTTTTTTGTTTTTGCTTTTTATTCAACTTTCGCAATTTCCTTTTTGTAAATAAATAAAATTAAAAAAAAGGTCTTTCTTTATTACTTAATAAACGGTCAAAAATGCCCAAGGACGATGCCCAAATGATGAAATCTAATGCGGTTCTCTTTTTAAGCCTTTGTGGGAATTTGTAGGAGTTGTTCTCGGAAGAGTGTATGCTAGAGTTAGGGTGTTCTAGGAGTTTCTTAATCTCTATTGCTCCTTGTAACACTAAAGTTAGTCTTCAACCGTGAAATTGCCATCTAGCTTGAAAAATTGTCTAATTTGTTCATCATTGAATTAAAGTAGCCCAATTTGTGGTCCCTTGAGCCCCTAAGTGTACCCTTATTCCCTACAAAGTGAAACTCTACAAAAGACTTAGTTTTGCCTTCGTATCATTCAATAAGTGGCATCATAAGCCACAAGTGTATTTTTTATCTTCTTTGTTCATATAAAGTTTATTCTTGTAAAGAGAAAATCCCATAATAAGGGAAAAAGAAAAAGCCAAAAACAGTTAAAAAAGGCGTGAAAGAAGAAGAAAAAGAAAAAAAAAAAGAAAAAAAAAGAAGTATAATAAGAGGTAAATTTGTGGATGCCTCCCACGCTTAGTTTTCACTCGTTCATGTCTTGAGTAGAGGGAAGCAAAAGGGGGTCTAATCGTGCATTTGGGGGAGGTGGACTGTAACACCCTAGTAATTCGTTGCTTTTTATAAAATATTTTCCAACTTAAAACACAGGAATTACCAAGATATTACCGCCACCGTGATAACGGCTAAAGCTATTTACCAGAATTACGCAGCGGAATTAACTAACTTTCAAAACATATTAAATAGTTAATGGTCATTAAAACAACTTGGAACCCCTTAAGGCCCAAAAACCAAAGTATTAAATATTTGAAAATCCATTAACTATAAATAGTAGCAATAGTAGTAGTCATGACTATAAATAGAGTTTATGAAGTACGAAAGATTAAACTCTCAACACGAATCCCATGATAACTTCTCCCGCAAGTTATCTCTACCAACCTGCTTTATTAAAAATCTAGTCCCCAACAACGCAAGTGCAATGATGGATCATCATAGGGTCATTAAGGCAAAGGCCATGAACAAAAGACATGAAGCATGAAGTCAGCGAAAGCTGAGTACGAACAAGCTAGAATAACATTCTATCCTAACATGCTTCACTCAACGAATTAATAATCCACATGCAAAAGCCATTAAATAAACAAGTAAACATGGAGACAAGACTCGACACTTGACACGACTCTTGACTCACAGTTTAATAAGAAGTAGCTTCGAACGGGTAAATAAAGTATCCTAAAAAGGAAAGAAAAGGGTGATGGGAGCCAACCATACACCAAATAATAATAAGTCGGGCTACTACCGACATTCGGGCCATACCGACGGAATTTGCAATGCACAACGGCATAAAAAGAAGAATGAAACAATGTCTTGTATCATTCAAGGAGTACAAATTTTCCGGCAAGACTCCCCCCATTGTTCATACTCGGGGTATATAAGTTCCAAGAGTTTTGAAGCTCTTTCGGGTTACACTTTACGTTAATTAGTATGTTATGTTCAAGGCGACTCAAGACTCTACCCAAGACATAACATGCAAGCAATTAAAGAATTAAAAATTAAACTACTCAACAATGACACTTCATTTTTAATCCTTTAGGACTTGTGATCAAACATAGACTCAAGTGAAATTACTCCCATTGTTCCTTCTCAAAAACACTGTTTGAGATAACCCGATGTGAGGGGGTCGAAAAAGCGCGAGGCTAATGCGTGACCTTGTCCCTCGTGGGTGTGACGATTCTTTTTATTCAATCAAGTGTAATTGGATTTCCTGTGAGTATACACCCAATTGACTAGTAATATAGGAGTCGCCATTCAGTTTTTAACGACAATGAGAAAAACTGACAAAACCCGGTTATCGTGACATAAAGGGTGTGCAATTATGTTTGACCACGACGGCCGTAGGTTCCCTTGTGATCCCTGGTGTGGGGATCTCTCAATATACACCCGCAAGGTAGAGATTGAGGGTTCGGGGGACTGTAACTACCGAGAGGAGTAATCCGCTCGTCGATAACTCCAGAGGCAGGATATCCTTACTAGCTCAGCATAAATAATTGAAGGGACGTGCGTTAACTATTAAACTAATCTGAGTTGATTTTAGCAATATGCAACATATAATACTAATTCGATCAAGATTATCTGATTTAAATAACATTAAGGGACCTAGCATGATAATCCGATTTCCCAAAAATATTATATTTGTTAGGCGTGATAGAACAATCAAATTAGGTTAGTTTAACGGTTCATAAAAAGGGCGAGGAAAACAGTTAAATCATCGAAAAGGGACACATTACGACGCACCCTTGAGAGGTGCGTCACGGTTCTCAGAAAACTAACCACTTTGACTTTGCTATTTCTCCTTTTTACTTAACGAATCTCGATTATGGGACAGGATACGTTCTGTTCGATTTATGGATCGATTGCGACAGAATGCGTGAACAATTTCGCAGCGAGAGGCTTAGGCTAAGGGTTGGAGTCAATACTCAGAATATAATTATGTGTTGTTGTGTGTTCTTTCACGTCGAAACTAGGGGCCTATTTATAGGGAAGAGTTCGTGGAAAGATAGAATTACAGAGTTCTAATCCACAAAGAATTAGGAAAAGAGACGTACCCAGGTATTTTCAGCGCCCAGGCCTGGGCGCCGAAGATTTTGGTGCCCAGAGCCAGGCGTTGAAAATAGGGTATGGGCAGTTTTGTTTAGTCAGATTCGGATTCCTAAAATCCGTAGAGTTTGAGATTAATTCGAGTCTTTTAGCGCGTATCAATTTTATGACGGAATGCGTCTGGGCCCGTTACGAACTCTAGGTTCGTTAGGATTTTAATTAATACGTGACTCCTATTTCCGAATCCTTTTAGGAATAGGATTCTCGCGATTTTCTATCTCATTTAGGATTTATGTTGGAGTGCAACACCTAATTCTGACAGGTTTCTATCTTCTATGATTTGCCACTTTTAGAAGCTACCTTTTACGGCAGTTACTATTTTTAGCAGGTTTCCATAAATAGCAGGTTTCGGGTGAAATGAAATGGGGAATCGAGATTCGTTTATTTTATAGGAGATGCGTTGTCAAGTGGAGTTTTTATGCTTTCATCATCGAACCTTTCCCTTGCGGGAATGGGGACAAAAGTAGGTGTCTACAGTTAGCCCCCACTTTGACTGAGTCTTGGAGTAAGACGATGGTCAAAGTTTTAGACGGAGTGCGTCACACAAGCCATGGTGTATGTGACCTGTTTTGCGAGGGTCTCACGAGCCCCCGAGTGATAACATTTGACTTAAGGGTCTTCACTTCAAGTGTCGACATATCCCTCACGTGTCATTGGGATTTGTCAACTGATAATATAGAAACTTCCTCACTTTGTCATTGGAAGGATCTAAAGGTGCGTAGAAACTCCCTCACTTTGTCATTGGGAGTAGCTACAGATATTTTCGAAATTAAAGCTGTAAAGTGTAATTGGGCCTGGCCAAGCCCAATCACGAGGTAAAACATTTTTAAAGATTCTCATTTTCAGGGCTAGCTAAACGAGAAAACCCCCTTGTTTTTATAGGACGTAAAACGAAGGAAAATCCAGCACCTCGTTTTTTTGGAAAAACGAAAAACCAATCCTTTAATTTTTGGAAAAAGGGAAAACCAATCCTTTAATTTTTGGAAAAAGGGAAAACCAATCCTTTAATTTTTGGAAAAAGGGAGAACCAATCCTTTAATTTTTGGAAAGGGAAAACCAATCCTTTAATTTTTGGAAAAAGGGAGAACCAATCCTTTAATTTTTGGAAAAAGGGAAAACCGAAAAAGGTTATCGCTGCAGCGACTAAGGACCTGCGCGGTTAGTGACGCAGACCCCGCCCGCTGAAGGTGGGCGAGCCTGTCCGCTGAGGGTGGACTCCCCGTCCGATAGAAGTGGACGAATCTGTTTTGATGTTTTTGAAAATAAGGACCTACGCGGTTTGTGATGTAGACCCCGCCGGCTGAAGATGGCGAACCTGTCCGCTGAGGGTGGACGCCCCGTCCGATAGAAGTGGACAAATCTGTTTTGAAATTTATTTTGCTTTTTTTTTTTTGAAAATAAGGACCTACGTGGTTTGCGCCGTAGACCCCGCCGGCTGAAGATGGCGAGCCTATTTTTAAATTTGAAGATTTTATTTCTTTCGAAAACTGAGGACCTGCGCGGCTAGTGACGCAGACCCCGCCCGCTGAGGGTGGGCGAGCCCATTTTGAATTTCTTATTTTGCCTATGTAGAAGGGCTTTTGTGATTACAACCTGTTGGTGGGTCGTAATATTTCCTGATTAGATGTGTTCTATAAGTGGGCCCACACTGTGTATATTTTTGTTTAACGATTTTTTTTTTTTTTTTTTTTTTTTTTCTCAAAATACCGTTTTTTTTTTTTGGGATAGAAATATCAAGATAACGGATATCTTTACACAAAATAGGGGAGTACGCGTGCCCGACAGCGAATATTCGCTGTCTGGGAAGCATATTCAGCGCCCAGGCCTGGGCGCGAGAATTTCTAACGCCCAGAGCTGGGCGTTGAAAATGCGAAAGGGGGGGGCTGGTCTTTAAATTCGCGGACCGTCTCCTTCCTTTCCCATTTCCACCATTTTCGCTCAAACTCTTCACTTCTCTGTACTGATTTTTGCTCGTTTCTTTCACTTTTCTTCACGAGTTCTACTCCACTTCCTAATCTTCCCAATGTAAGTAATTTTCAGTAATTTTGAGCTTTTTTGTCAATTTCAGTATTTTTGTCAAGTATTTTTGTGCATGAAATTGATTTGGGGGTTTTTGATTTTGTGCCCCTTTCCTTCAATTAGATAGTTGGAAATGTTCCACATAACATGTTAATTAGTTTGTGCATGTTAATTTTTGCAAGTATGTTGATTTTTGTTGAATTTTGGCATTTTCATGCTAGCCCCCAAGTATACCTACGAATCTAGTATTTTCTTATAATGTAGGTGTTCTTGGTATATTGCTTGGGTTCCTCATAATTCATGAATGACAAATTATGGGAGAATTTTGATTTTGCTGGAGTTAATTTTTTACTGAGGGAATTTTGCTAAGTATGAACTTAGTATCATGTTTTTAGGGAACAAAAATTGTATGACTCCATTTCATGAGTGAAATGCACTCTTCTTAGGGATCGGTATGAGTGCCGATTTTGTCAAAGGTATAATGCCTTGTTGTATTGTTGATCAACATGTCTGACGAGTCGTTACCCCCTCCTGGTGGCCACGAGGAGCGTGGCATGACGCGTCAGTCTACCGGCCCGGGTCCCCTATGGGTGGGCCCTGAGCTCTACGACGGTCGTGATCTGCACTACGACTTAGAGCACCACGTGACTTCCCGCCTTCACGCGAGGAGAGAGACTATGGTTCGCGGCTATGGCGCAGCGACGAGTGAGACCGTTTTTAGCTATCTGAGCTCGGACGCCCAGGTCTTGGTGAGGGCGAGCTCACTGTTTCCGGTGGTTGAGACCTTCTGGGAGATACTGCGGCTTAACATCTCCCTGTCCTTTCTGCGGTCGTTCATGAGGTGGTGGTGGGATACCACCAACACCTTCCATTTTCCTTGGGGCGAGATGACGATCACTCCTGAGGACTACACAGCTTTGACGGGTTGGACCTTTACAAGGAACCCCGTTCGTCTGAGGTCGGACGGCCCATCGCCGACTGTTGCTGAGGGCACCAGGCTCCTGGGCTCGTGGATGGGTAGTAGGTTACCTTCGTACCAGCCCCGTGGGATACCTTTTGCTGACCTGATGTGGGCTTTGGAGCATGGGGTAGAGGAGTCGTCTCTGAGACAGGCTCGGCTGTTCTACCTCCATTTTATTACTTCCACTTTTCTATCGGGTCCGACTGACACCTTTGACCCGAGGTGGATAGGCATGGTAGAGGACGTGTCTACACTGGGTGACCATCGCTGGGGCGATTTGGGCTATGCGACGCTTGTCGGCCAGATGAGTTTGTCGGTGCGCGACTCGGACCCGAGTAGACGTCACTTTGTGATTACATTAGCGGGAGTGCCGCGCTTGATCGAGGTATGTGCCTAGACTTTCTTTTGTTTTCTCGCTTTTACCGGGCCTCTTTTTTTTTAATGTTTTATTGTCCTTTTCTTTTTGCAGTTGTGGGCCTTTGAGCACTTACCTTGGCTGCCCCCCCGAAAGGGGCAGACGCCTTTAGAGTTCCCTGCCGGTGGCCGTTGGGGTTGGAAGAAGAAGCTGACAGTGCGTCCACCGCCCGATACCGTGTGGGATCTTATCCTGGACGGGAACCCTGAGCATGTACAGAATCTTATCCTCTATCTCGTATTTCGTCATTCTTTTATATTATTTTTTATGTGCGAGATCTGACTGCATTAGTACAAAAACAGGTGGTTTGGACCCCATGGCTCCCTTTTAGGGGTACCCATGCTTCGGTCAGGGATAGTTATGCCCTGAGCCAGATGCTGGTCTTGTTTGTTGGCCGCCGGGACCCTGTCTGGTACCTGGGAGAGCGGGTACGTATGCAGACGGTCGAGACTTTTTCGGTGCCCAGGCCTCCGCCCGCGACCATGCTGTCTACTCGCTCGATAGGCGAGTCGTGGAGGGTCCACTCGAGGACAGGCGTGCCGGCGACGGAGTTGGTGATAGAGGGAGCTAGCTATTACCAGTTTATCCAGGATTCTCTTCGTCTCCCGGAGCCTGGCGCTGTAAGTTGCCTCCTCTCCTTGTATTGATTTTAGTGTTTTCATGCTCGTGCCCATGTGTTTATGCCTACTGTGTTTTGTGCAGGAGGGTCCTGACCCTTCGTTGGGGGGATGGGTGCTTCCCGATGCTCGGATCTCGTATACCGGAGAGAGTGGATCCGAGATTGTGGAGACTTTCCCGGAAGACCGGGTTTTCCATGCTCCACTCCCTGAGGTAGTAGAGGCGGTATGCACCTTTTATTTGTGTACTCTTCTTATATTTTTTCCTTTCTTTTTTTTACTGACATTCTTGTTTCAGGTTCCGGCCCGTACGGCCAATGCGATGGTGGGGGTGATCAACCGGTTGAAGTCCGCGTTGGTTCGAGCTCGGTATGTACTTTCTTGCAAGAGCCCCCACTCTACTCGGGTAATGTGCCCTCTTTTTTGATCTGTACCTTTTGTTTGGCTTTCGGTTATTCACTCTCTTTCTGTCTCTTTTTTTTTTGCAGACGGCTGCTGGACGTGCCGGGGCCGACGACGGGGGTCCCTCGGGCGGGGTACACGGTCGCGAGAGAGAGAGGGCACGACACTCGCCCCTACGGCATCGCCGTTCTGACGCGGGAGTGAGTTCTTCCGGGGAGAGGTCCGAGCCGGAGCGTAGGCGACGTTCAGTGTCGGTGGCCCGAGAGCCTAGCCCCGAGTTGCAGTCACAACCTCATTTTCGGGGTGACTCTGGCTGGGGGCCCTCATACCACGGGGAGTGGAGTGGATGGACCGTCGAGGCTTGGAGACATGGAGTCGATGACGAGTCTTAGGCTTACCTCCTGTTTTGTACATATTCATTCTTGTATTCCGCATGTATATATGTCATTTTTTGCGATTTTTGGTGCAAGAATGTTTTGAGCCTTCCGTGGGCTTTGTTTTAACATATTATAGCAATATTAGCTTTTTAAACCAACGACGAATTTTGAAAAGGAAAAGACTTTCGTAAAAATAATGAGTTCATATAAGAGTGCACACATATTTTTAGACTAACCGACTACTTGGGGTATTACATATGCATGTTCACTAGGGGGGGATTTATTTTTTGCCGACTCGTGCCATACTCCTTTGTTGGGCTTGTTCCTGGAAATTCTTGTGGCTTTTTCATTTTATTTGGTCTTGTACGTGCATGGGTTAGGGTAGAGTGCCCTTTGCAATATCTTTTCTTCTTGATGCGTTGCATGACTTTATTATTTTTTAATTTTTATTGGACCGAATCCTTGAGAAGGATTGCCTACGTATCTTGTCAGAATCAGGTCGTGCGTAGTTCTAGCTTTTGAAAAAAAATAATTTGAAAGGGTGTTCATTACACGTCTGCTTCCCCCCCAAGTGTTCGTGGTTCTTTTGAGGGTTAGAAAAAGGAGTACGAACACTTTGCAGAAGCGGGAGGGTAGGTGGCAAGAGAGAACGACGCCCGATCTAGGGCGAAGGAAATATCGGCGCCCAGGCCTGGGCGTGAAAAATAACAGCGCCCAGTCCTGGGCGTTGAAGTTTTGTCCTTCGCTTTTTCTACTTTATCGAGTTTTATGCCGTTTGCTTAGAGTAATGCGCAGAATGTTTGCTTATGAGTCTTAAGATGCCTTAACTCCGGACTGAATTTTATTAAATATAGTACTTTTTCAATTGGTCTAAGTTCGTGAGGTTAGCGAATTCCGCTCCATCTATGTCGGCTAGTTGGACTGCTCCGCCAGGTAGGATGGTCTTTACAAAATATGGTCCTGTCCAGTTAGGCCGGAATTTTCCTCGAGGGTCCGTAGTAGATGCGCGGACTTCTTTTAATACAAAATCGCCTTCTTTGATGTTTCGAGGTTTGACTCTTTTGTTGAATTGCCTTGCGATGCGCTTTTGATACACTTGCACGTGATGTAGAGCTCTCAACCTCCGTTCGTCTAAAAGGACGAGTTCGTCGTACCTAGCTTGAACCCAATCAGCTTCGGGTAGCTTGCTTTCTAGGACGATCCGGAGGGAGGGAATCTCCAACTCGACCGGTTGGACTGCTTCCATTCCGTATACCAAGGAGTAGGGTGTTACTCCAATGGAGGTGCGGATTGAGGTTCGATAGCCCCATAGTGCGAAGTGTAATTTATTGGGCCAATCCTTATAATTTTCGGCCATTTTTTCGATTATGACTTTAATATTTTTGTTGGCCGCCTCTACCGCGCCGTTCATTTGCGGCCTGTAGGGAGAGGATTTATGGTGTTTGACATGATATTTTTTGAGCAGGTCTTGGACTTCGGCCCTGAAGTGGGAACCTTGGTCACTTATGATTTCGTGTGGAACCCCGTATCGACAGAATATGTTCTTTTCTAGGAATCGAGCGACATGTTTGGCTGTTAACTTTGCATAGGAGACTGCCTCTACCCATTTAGTGAAGTAATCAATTGCAACTAAAATGTACTCGTGTCCCCCTACGCCTGTTGGTGTTACCTTGCCGATTATATCTATACCCCAGGTGGAAAAGGGCCATGGAGAAGTGAAGGTGTATAGTTCTGAGGGAGGCAAATGGTTAAGGTTACTGAAGATTTGGCATTTTGGGCAAGTTTTTACAAAGTGATGGCAATCGGTTTCCATAGTGGTCCAATAGTACCCTGAGCGGGATATTTTTCGGGATAGCATTTTTCCGTTCATATGGGGTCAGCACACGCCGTTATGGTATTCTTCCATCAGTCTTTGGGCCTGGTTTTGATGGACACAAAGTAATTTGATTTTATTCGGCGTGTATTTGTACAGTTCTCCCAGAATTATGCTATATTGTGAAGCGAGGAGGCGTAGGGCCTTTTGTGCCCGTGGGGAAGTGTTTGGGGGGAATTCCCCACTTGTTTTGTAACGAAGGATGTCCGTGTACCATGGTTCTTCTTCGGTGTTTTCGGGTTCGGAGTCTATGGCACAACAATAAGCCGGCTCTTTCCTTCGCTCGACCCGAAGGGTCATTCCGTCCCATTCATTCGGGATGTTGAGCATTGAAGCTAGCTTCGCTAGTGCATCCGCGAATTGGTTGTCGTCTCTTGGCAAGTACGTATACTCGATTTTTTCAAATTGCTCGACTATTTGGTCCAACTGAGCTTGATATTTTGAGAGACTAGTGCTTCGGACCTTCCATCTTTTGGATGTATGGTTGATTATTAGGGAAGAATCCTCGAAGACTTGTAGGTATTTGACTCCGAGGCTAACTGCGGCCTCTAGCCCGACTATGCAGGCCTCGTATTCGGCGGCATTGTTTGTGGCCTCGAAGTCAAGTTTGACGGAAATTGGTATATGGGCTCCTTCGGGACTGACTAGGAGAACTCCGACGCCGCATCCTTTTTGGTTGGACGCGCCATCGAAGTATAGTGTCCAATAGTAGTCTTGTATCATCAGAAGTTCCTCGTCGGGGAGGAGGTAAGCTTCCGTGGTTTCCTCATTCATGGCATGCTCGGCCAGGAATTCGGCTACCGCTCTTCCTTTGATTGTTTTTTCCGGCATGAATTTTAGGTCGAATTCTGAGAGCATGACGAGCCACCTAGACAGGCGACCACTCAGGGCGGGCTTTTCGAACATGTATTTTAAGGGATCTAGTTGTGACATTATATGAACAGTGTGGGCCAATAGGTAATGTCTGAGTTTTTTGGATGCCCAGACGAGGGCGAGACAGGTTTTCTCAAGTTCTGTGTATCTCGTCTCGTACTGTATGAACTTCTTGCTCAAGTAGTAAATGGCTCGCTCGGATCCATGTACACACTGTGAGAGCATAGCTCCTGCTGCAGTATCCGTGACGGTTAGGTATAGGCGTAAAGGGATTCCAGGCAAAGCTGGGGAGAGGACGGGTGGCTTGCTTAGGTATTCTTTGATTTTATCGAAGGCAGTTTGGCATTGTTCATCCCATTCGGCCTTTTCTTCTTTTCTTAATTTTTTGAATATTGGCTCACAAGTCATTGTAAGCTTGGAAATGAACCTACTAATGTATTGCAGCTTTCCTAGGAAGCCCCTTATCTGTTTCTCAGTTTTTGGTGGGGGCATTTCGGTAATGGCTTTGATCTTGGATGGGTCAATCTCGATTCCTCGCGTACTAACAACATATCCTAGCAATTTTCCCGAGGTTACCCCGAACACACATTTTTGTGGATTTAGTCTCATGTTATATTTTAAGATTCGGGTGAAGAACTTTTTAAGTGCCGGGAGGTGACCGCGTCGGTCTTTAGATTTGACGATCATGTCGTCCACATAGACCTCGATTTCTTTATGTATCATGTCACGGAGTAACGTGGTGGCTGTTCTTTGATAGGTGGCCCCCGTGTTTTTCAAACTAAAAGGCATTACAGTGTAACAATATGTTCCCCAAGGGGTAATGAAAGTTGTTTTCTCCATGTCTTCTTCTGCCATGAGTATTTGGTTATATCCGGCGTACCCGTCCATAAAGGAGAGGAGCGCGTGTTCTGCGGTGTTGTCTACTAGTATGTCAATGTGAGGTAGGGGGAAGTCATCTTTAGGACTGGCTTTGTTGAGGTCTCGAAATTCTACGCACATTCGAACTCGTCCATCTTTTTTAGCTACGGGGACAATATTGGCCACCCATTCTGGGTAGTTGGAGACTTTTATAAAGCCGGCGTCTAATTGTTTAGTGACTTCTTCTTTTATTTTAAAGGCTATCTCTGGTTTGAGCCGCCGTAGCTTTTGTTTTACTGGCGTCATTTTGGGATCTAGCGGAATTTTATGCTCAGCGATTTCTCGATCTATTCCTGGCATGTCTTTGTAGGACCAAGCAAAGACACCCTCGAATTCCCGCAAAGTGGAGATTAGATCGGCCTTTTCAGTGGGAGTTAAGGTGAGGCCAATTTTAATAATTTTAGGATTTTCTTCTGTTCCAATATTTACCGATTTTGTGTCCTCAATTATAGGAGTTTTGAGTTCTTGTTCACTTACAGCTTTTATTAGTTCGGTATATTCCTCTTCTGGCTCTTTTTCGTGCTCATTAGTGGCGAGACATTCTGCATTATTACTCTGATTTTTAAGCGGCACATACTCAAAAGTTTTGTTTATCTTATTAAAGTCATGAAGCATTACATCAAAAAGATCTCCCGGAGTAGAGATTTCCGGGTCTAAACTATTTTTGGGGGGGTTACAATTTTGTTAGGTTCGGACTCGGAGTCAGACTCGGATTCAGACCCTAATTCTTCGTACATCGGACCCTCTCCCGCAGATATCTTGAACTTCATCCCACGAGCATTAGTCCATTTGAAAGTCTTGCGCCACCCTCGTTGGATTTGGTCATCTTTCGAGGGTGATGGAGCGATCAATTTAGTAGGATCGAACACTTCATCTTGGAGAGCTAATGCCATAATTTCTGTTTCTTTCTTCGCTCTTTTCTTTTCTAACCCAAACAATAGCCCGAAAGCATGTGAGCTGGGGAGCGTTTTTGGCATAGCATGGTTCTTTGGGGCGAGTGGCCTTTGAGAACGTAAAGGGTCGTGTCCCAGAGCGTGCATCTCTTGGGTTTGTGCGACCTCTAGGTACAGATGTTCGGGATATGCTTCTTCCATCGCGTTCCTTGATGGCTATCACGGGCAAGTACTTAGGGGCCCTGCATTATTATTGTGGAGTAGGAGACACATTAGTTTGTTTTGTGAGTCGGTTTTTTAGGCATTCTATGACTACCCTTAAGTCGGACTAGTATATTTGGACTGTTATGTGTGCACTTTGAACTCTTTATGTTTTTGAAAATCTCTGCCCATGTGACATTCATGATTATTTGCGTGGTCGATTTTTAGTGTCGAGCATTGCCGTCGTAGGAGGCCTAACAACGACGCAAAGAGTTATTAATTTTTCGAGAGTCGCTTTTGAAATCGAGTGCTTTTCTTACGCCCTCGTAGCAATTCTTTTTGTGAACATTTTTCGCTACGTATTTTCCTTTCGTGCGGGCACCGAAGCTGCTGCGCCTGACCAGAAGGCCAAGCAGCAACTTCAGCGCCCAGCTAGGGGCGTGAGAAATTCTGGCGCCCAGCCAGGGGCGTTGAAAATGCGTCCTTGGCTGGTTCTCGTTTTCTGTCTTCTGTTTATGCGACTTCGATTTGCGTGCTTGCCTAATAACGTCCTTTACGCGTAACAGCGTTTGTGGGATTCGTTACGGGCCATCCCGAGCGTTGCTTATTTTGTGGCGATCATTCGGGTTTGCGGAACACGTGTTTCGGTATAACTCTTTGGAAAATTAGTCTATGAATGTTTGGGCAGTTTTTTGAGGTCGTTGGTTTTCTAGGATAGTTTGTCACACACAATCACATATTTCGCTACACATAACTACATTACAAACATGGATTTGAAAATTAAATATGCCACGTAGTTTATGATAGGCTTCTATGGGTAGTTTATTTGCGCCTGGCTTGGTACCGCTTCTATCGTAGATCCAACACATGCCCCGGTCGAGGTAGTGTCTTCAACAGACGAATTTCGCTCAAGAGGCCAACCTGCAAGTGCAAGCCAAGGGGCATGTAGGCGAGAGGGACCTAATGGGCGAGCGATTGGGTTCGGGATAGGTGTACTACCTGCACAAGTACCGAGTGGGAAACATGCGCGGCGTATGCACCCCCCTATTGGCGAAAAAAGGTGTCCTTAGTCCTAACTCCCGAGGGAGCCGAGATTCGTTATGATGTTCTACCCGTTCACATTAATATGCTGATTTTCAGGTCGTCCCTACTTGATGGGGAAATAAACGCGGGGTAGGATCGTTTCACCCTTCGGCTATTTTGATTACCTACAAGCACGAGTATTTCCTTCACTATCCCCAGTGGAGTCGCCACTGTGAGGGGGTCGAAAAAGCGCGAGGCTAATGCGTGACCTTGTCCCTCGTGGGTGTGACGATTCTTTTTATTCAATCAAGTGTAATTGGATTTCCTGTGAGTATACACCCAATTGACTAGTAATATAGGAGTCGCCATTCAGTTTTTAACGACAATGAGAAAAACTGACAAAACCCGGTTATCGTGACATAAAGGGTGTGCAATTATGTTTGACCACGACGGCCGTAGGTTCCCTTGTGATCCCTGGTGTGGGGATCTCTCAATATACACCCGCAAGGTAGAGATTGAGGGTTCGGGGGACTGTAACTACCGAGAGGAGTAATTCGCTCGTCGATAACTCCAGAGGCAGGATATCCTTACTAGCTCAGCATAAATAATTGAAGGGACATGCGTTAACTATTAAACTAATCTGAGTTGATTTTAGCAATATGC
Source organism: Spinacia oleracea (assembly GCF_020520425.1). Classification (NCBI taxonomy): domain Eukaryota; kingdom Viridiplantae; phylum Streptophyta; class Magnoliopsida; order Caryophyllales; family Amaranthaceae; genus Spinacia; species Spinacia oleracea. The sequence goes on from NC_079487.1 coordinate 90,923,360, forward strand.
AACATATAATACTAATTCGATCGTGATTATCTGATTTAAATAACATTAAGGGACCTAGCATGATAATCCGATTTCCCAAAAATATTATATTTGTTAGGCGTGATAGAACAATCAAATTAGGTTAGTTTAACGGTTCATAAAAAGGGCGAGGAAAGCAGTTAAATCATCGAAAAGGGACACATTACGACGCACCCTTGAGAGGTGCGTCACGGTTCTCATAAAACTAACCACTTTGACTTTGCTATTTCTCCTTTTTATTTAACGAATCTCGATTATGGGACAGGATACGTTCTGTTCGATTTATGGATCGATTGCGACAGAACGCGTGAACAATTTCGCAGCGAGAGGCTTAGGCTAAGGGTTGGAGTCAATACTCAGAATATAATTATGTGTTGTTGTGTGTTCTTTCACGTCGAAACTAGGGGCCTATTTATAGGGAAGAGTTCATGGAAAGATAGAATTGCAGAGTTCTAATCCACAAAGAATTAGGAAAAGAGACGTACCCAGGTATTTTCAGCGCCCAGGCCTGGGCGCCGAAGATTTCGGCGCCCAGAGCCAGGCGTTGAAAATAGGGTCTGGGCAGTTTTGTTTAGTCAGATTCGGATTCCTAAAATCCGTAGAGTTTGAGATTAATTCGAGTCTTTTAGCGCGTATCAATTTTGTGACGGAATGCGTCTGGGCCCGTTACGAACTCTAGGTTCGTTAGGGTTTTAATTAATACGTGACTCCTATTTCCGAATCCTTTTAGGAATAGGATTCTCGCGATTTTCTATCTCATTTAGGATTTATGTTGGAGTGCAACACCTAATTCTGACAGGTTTCTATCTTCTATGATTTGCCACTTTTAGACGCTACCTTTTACGGCAGTTACTATTTTTAGCAGGTTTCCATAAATAGCAGGTTTCGGGTGAAATGAAATGGGGAATCGAGATTCGTTTATTTTATAGGAGATGCGTTGTCAAGTGGAGTTTTTATGCTTTCATCATCGAACCTTTCCCTTGCGGGAATGGGGACAAAAGTAGGTGTCTACACCCGACATTACCTATTAACAAGTGGGGTGTGCCCTTAGCACGAATTGTCCTTAATTCAATTCACATAGACTCTCTAACATATTCTACCCCTTGGTAGAATATATATTGCTCTCCGGCAATATTCAATAGGCTCAACATATGCTACACATCCCGTACTATAGCATAATAATAATAATAATAATAATAACTTGCATGCGCAATACTCATACATGAAAACTAACTTGAACAACATGCTTGACATAATTCAACGATTATAAAAGTCCATAACATGATAGTTCAACATAATCTATAAAGCATAATTCAATTCATAACATGCTCGTTCACATAGATTCAATAATAATAATCACATACTTGTCTACATATCAAACATGAATTCTCAACATATAAATTCACATGATTCGCATTCAATACACTTCACAAGGTCCTCAAGGGATGGGTGGTCACCCTAGTCTTGTACGTACCTGGAATACCTAAGTACGGGTGCCACTGTGCGAATCACGACTCACTAGAAATCAACTCCTATAAACACAAAGGAGAAACTACATTATTATCCATGTTTACTAAATTTCCAGCAACTATTTAAGATCCTAAAACCCTTAGTTTAATTAGAAATTGATCGTTAATCGTTAATTTAATAGTCTCAAATAGTCAACTCAAGTCCTAGCATAAAAACATTGACTTTTTAGCTTTAAAACCATTAAAAACCAAATTTTTAAAGCTTATAAACAATCTGAAAATTTAAGTTGATTCCCATAATTTAAATTGTCATTAAATTATGTGAATCAATCGCTTAATCAATTTGAATTAAAACCCTAGCAATAGGTTATCATAAAAACCATGTTTTGACCTCAAAAATTGACACTTTATTAACTCATTAAATCTGAAAATAATAATTTCAATCATCAAAACCAATCTCTTTAATTTAAATACGACAATAAACCAATACGGGCTGAAAATTTTGTGAGGGTTTAATGAGAGGGTCTATTTATAGTTTTTCTCTCCCACATGGGCTAGGTTTTGGTCGTTTGAGTTGGGCTTATTTCCGGGCTCAATTGAATTTAATCCTTGCAAGCTTTGTTGGGTTTGATCATGGGAAATTAACTGGGCTTTAATTAAATTAAATTCGTTATCGAAATACGACCCAACAAATCCCGATTAAATAAATTCGTTGAATCTATTTAATAAAAATACGGTTTTCGTAATTGATTAATAATTAAAATAAATGCATTTAATTCTCATTAAATGGAATTAAATTTATAAAAATACTTTGTAAATACGACGAAATACTTTATAAATATGATCAAATATATTTATAATTATAGAAAAATACGAGGTATTACAGTCTACCCTCCTTAAAAGAAGTTTCGTCCCGAAACTTGTGTACGGAAATCACAACTTTAAAACTAGACTTGAGACTATTATGAGACTTTAGTGCGTTTTCTTCAAAAAAAAGTTTTTAGTTGCTGTACTCTTTAAGTAATTCAACATGACAATAAATAGTGAAATTCACTAGAAACAACAATTTAGGCATATTGTAAGGGGCAAATTAGGTAAATAAGGTAAAAAGCGCGAAATTCTACCACACTCTACCCCCCCTTAAAGAAAACGAGTTACGGCCCCGTAACTCAACTAACCTCGGGAAAAAGCTCGGGATATTTCTTCCTCATTTCTTCCTCAGCTTCCCAGGTAGCTTCCTCGGATTCTTGGTTAGACCACAACACTTTAACAATCTTAACATCCTTAGTCCGTGTACTACGCACTTTACTATCGAGGATTTTGACAGGTCTTTCCTCAAATGTCAAACTTTGGTCTAACTCTATGGTCTCCGGTTGCAGTACATGAGACTTATCCGGGACATACTTTCTCAACTAAGATACATGAAACATGTTATGCACTCTATGCAAGTCCATGGGCAAGGCTAATCTATACGCTACCTTCCCTATCCGTTCTAGGATCTCATATGGGCCTATATACTTTGGGCTCAGCTTTCCTTTCTTCCCAAATCTCATCACACCTTTCATTGGTGAAACTTTAAGCAACACCTTGTCGCCTATTTGGAATTCTTCATCCCTACGCTTTAAGTCTGCGTAGCTCTTTTGGCGATCTTGTGCGGCTTTGATTTTGGATTGAATAGTCCTAACCTGATTCATAGTGTCCTCTATCATTTGGGGACCTAGTACGACGGTTTCACTAATGTCACTCCAACATAATGGACTTCTGCATTTTCGCCCATACAAGGCTTCGAATAGTGCCATTCCAATACTGGCATGATAGCTATTGTTGTATGAAAACTCAATTAGATCTAGGCTATCTTCCCATCCACCTTGAAAATCAATCACACAAGCTCTTAGAATATCCTCTAAGGTTTGAATAGTCCTTTCGGTTTGTCCATCTGTGGCTGGGTGGAACGTTGTACTCATTTTCAATGTTGTACCAAAGTTCTTCTGCACACTTTTCCAGAAATTCGAAAGGAACCTAGAATCTCTATTTGATACGATATCCTTAGGAACTCCATGTAATCTCACTATATGTTTGATGTAAGATTTGGCAAGTTGTTCCATTTTCCAAGTTTCTTTCATTGGTATGAACACTGCCGACTTAGTCAACCTATCCACCACTACCCAAATGGTGTCATTTCCACTTTTCGACTTGGGTAAACAAGTGACAAAGTCCATTGAGATGCAGTCCCACTTCCAACTCGGGATCTCTAAAGGTTGGACCTTTCCTTGAGGTCTCCTATGCTCAATCTTAACCTTCTGACAAGTCAAACATCTTGCCACGAATTCAGTCACTTCATTCTTCATCCTTGGCCACCAATAGACCTTTTCAGATCCTTATACAGCTTGTCACCTCCCGGGTGAACAGAATATGGCGTATTGTGACCTTCTCTCATAAACGTTTCCTTTAGTTCACCACACTTTTGAGGCACGCACCATCGTCCTTTATACCTCAAGCTTCCATCATCGTGGATCTTAAAATCCATATCCTTTCCTTGCGAAATCTTTTCCTTAATCCGCTCTAACTTAACATCACCAGCCTGATTCTCCCTGATTTCATCAAATACCGACAGCTGGATGGTTAAGGCATTCATCATTCCCTCAAGACATTCTCCACTCACTATTTCTAAATTCAATTGCTGCATGTCCTTACACAGCTCGTTAGCAACTACTAACGCATTCACACTATGGCTTGATTTCCTACTCAAGGCATCTGCGACCACATTGGCTTTTCCCTCATGGTATTGAATATTCAGGTCATAATCCTTGATTAACTCCAACCACCTTCGTTGGCGCATATTCAAATCCTTTTGTGTGAAAATGTACTTCAAGCTCTTATGATCCGTGAATACAAATAGTGTCTCCATATCTTTAATGCAAACACTATGGCGGCTAGCTCTAAATCATGGGTAGGGTAATTGGATTCATATGGTTTCAACTGCCTCGATGCATACGCAATCACCATCCCGTTCTGCATCAATACACACCCTAAGCCATTCTTAGAGGCATCACTATATACATCATATGTACCACTCTCACCTGGAAAAGTTAACACCGGCGCGGTTGTCAATCGCGTCTTTTAAAGCTTGGAACGCCTCCTCACACTGGTCATTCCACTCAAACTTCGCTTCCTTCTTCATCAAGGTTGTCATTGGTTTGGCGATTCTAGAAAATCTTGCACAAAGCGTCTATAATAACCCGCTAAACCAAGAAAACTCCGAATATCGGTTACACTCTTAGGTGTAGGCCACTCACTAACAACTTTTATCTTTGCGGGGTCCACTGCAACTCCTTCCTTGGATACAAAGTGTCCTAAGAACGCAACTTTCTCCAGCCACACTTCGAGAATTTGGCATACAACTGGTTGTCTCTCAGGGTACTCAACACTGACCTTAAGTGTTCCGCATGATCCTCCTCACTCTTGGAGTATACCAGAATATCATCTATTCAAACCACTACAAACTTGTCCAAGAATGCATGGAATACTCGGTTCATTAAGTCCATAAAAATTGTAGGCGCATTGGTTAATCCAAAAGGCATAACTGTAAACTCATAATGACCGTATCTAGTCCTAAATGCAGTCTTTGGTATATCGTGCTCTGCGATTCTCAACTGATTATAACCTGACCTCAAGTCAATCTTTGAAAACATTCCCGCTCCTTTCAACTGATCGAACAGATCATCTATCCTAAGAAAAGGATACTTATTCTTGAGTGTGACCTTATTGAGCTCCCTGTAGTCTATACAGAGTCTCATACTTCCGTCCTTCTTCTTCACAAACAAGAATGGCGCTCCCCAAGGCGATGCACTTGGTCTAATATAACCTTTCCCTAGTAATTCCTCAAGTTGACCTTTTAACTCACTAATTTCCGCCGGAGCCATCCGGTATGGAGCTTTCGAGATAGGTGCAGTTCCAGGTATTAGGTCTACGGTAAAGTCAATTGGTTGATTGGACGGCATTCCCGGGATCTCCTCCGGAAACACGTCCAGGAACTCATTCACCACTGCAATATCCCCTGGTTTCTCTTTCATCACATGGTCTAGCTCTCTTACATTGCATAAGAAAAAAGGGTTTCTTTTGTGTACTAATGTCACGAGCTCCATTGCCGTGATGATTCCTACACTTCTAGGCTTCCCAAAACGACGATACGGTAAAACCTTTCCTAGACTAGACTTCAAGTGGATCTTCTGCTTTTCACAGTCATTCTTGGCTTTGAACATTGCCAACCAATCCATTCCCAAAATCACATCTAAATCTCCTAACTCAAACTCAATTAGGCTAGACAAGAATATGGTTTTGGCTATGGTTAAGGGTACATTCCTATGGATATTAGTGCATTTTACAATCTCACCGGTTGGTATTACTATGGGTACTTCAATCTCTTCAGGCTCTCTCAATCCTAACTTCTCTAAGATACCCTTTGATATAAATGAATAAGTCACACCAGAATCAAATAGTACTTTAACTAAAATGGAGTTAATAGAAAAAGTACCAGCTATGACGTCAGACGAGTTTTCGGCTTCTTGCCTAGTGATCACATTCAGCTTTCCTTGGGCAACTCCCTTGTTATAGCCACCTCCATTGGCATTCCCATTGGTATTTCGGTTCCCATTCTGCTGATAGTTTCCTCCGGGCTTTCCATTACCCTGACCATTATTACCGTTGTTACCATTCTGGTAACCCTTTTGGTTTCCACCATTATTTCCTCCATTCCGGTTCTGGTTGTTCCGATTGTTGTTCTGGCGGTTGCCTTGGTTGGGTTTCCCATTCTTGGCCCAACACTCAATTCTCTATGGCCTAGCTTCTCACAAAACCTACAGACAACTTGGTTTCCATTACAGTCTCGACCTGGGTGATCAGTATGGCAACGTCTACGCTCATAGACTCTCGTCCCATTCCCTACAGACTGGTTCTTATCTCCATTGTTATTGTGGAAATTGTTTCTGTTTCCACCCTGGTTTCCCTTGAACTGGAAATGGTTGTTCCCTTGTTTTTCTTAAAGTTCCCTTGATTCTGCTGGCCACCTCCTTGGTTTTGGTTACCAGCATCCTTCCTCTTTTCACCAATTCCATTCTTCCTTTGCTGCAAACCATACAAATGGGCAGCTTTTCCGTACAGGGTGTCAAGAGATGTAAAGGTCTCTCCAGCAAGCATCAATTGCAAATCCATAGTCAATCCACTCTCGAATCTTTGATCTCTAAGCTCCTCCGTTGCCACCACTTCAGGTGCAAATCTAGATAGCTCTATGAACTTGGAATAGTACTCAGTCACAGACATCCGTTCCATTTTCAACTCGATGAACTCTTGGGCTTTCTGCTTCTTCAGATATGGTGGGTAAAACTTGTTTCTTAAGGCTACCTTGAATGATTCCCATCCAAATCCAGGTGTAGCTCTCAGAGCATTCTCACACCTCTGCCACCACAAATCAGCTTCTCCCCTAAGGTAATACACAGAACTATTAACCATAAGGTTTTCCGCGCAATTTATAGCTAGGATAAGCTTATCGAACTCCCTTAGCAAGTTCTCAAGTACAGTTGGGTCTATTTCCCTTGATACAAAGGAGGCTTACTGTAATACCTCGTATTTTTCTATAATTATAAATATATTTTATTATATTTATAAAGCATTTCGTCGTATTTATAAAGTATTTTTACAAGTTAATTTCATTTAATGAGAATTAAATGCGCTTTTATTTTTAATTAAAACCGAATTTTATTAAATAAATTCAAGAATTTATTTAAATCGGGAATTCTTGGGTCGTATTTCGAAAACGAATTTAATAAACTTAAAGCCCGGTCGTTTTGTCTTAATCAAACCCAACAAAGCCTGCAAGGAGTAAACTTAAATGAGCCCGGTAATGAGCCCAACTCAAAATTACCCTAACCTAGCCCACAAGGGAGAGAAAACCTATAAATAGACCTCATATCAAACCCCCAAAATCAAAAATTCGGAAATCTCTCTCTCTCCTCTTTTTCTCTCCTTGCGGCACACTCCACCCACGCCCCTCTCTTCTTCGTGCGCCCTTGCTTGCAGCCCAAGGCACTCGTGCCCAGCCTTGCTTGCGCCCCTCGCTGCCCCTCTCTCTCTTCGTGCCTCGCCCCGCAGCGCAGCCCCATCGCTGCTGCTGTGTCGCGTGTGTCGCGTCCCGCCCAGCAGCCTCGCGAGCCTCGTGCCGCTCGTTGCTGTGTCGCGCGCCCAGCGCCCCTGTCTCTCGTCGCCTGTCCCTTTGTACGCACGCTGTGTCGCGTGTGTGTGTCTCGCCCGAGCCAGCGCCCTCGTCGCCTGTCCCTTGCGCGCGCGCCCTGCTGTGGTGCGTTGCACTGCTGCGTGTGTTGTTGTGTTGCGTTGGTCGGCACACACACACACACGATCAATTAATCGTTGTGTGTGTGTGTGTTGGTCAATTGTTTAAATCAAATTTTTGTTTTAAAAATATTAAATTTCAGTTTTAAATTGATTTAATTATTGTAATTAGATTAAATTTTTGGGTTGTTTAAATTAATTAAGACGGTTATGAACATCGTATTGGGTTAGTATTATGTTTTAATTAAAGAGATTGGTTTTGGTGATTGAGTTTATAATTTTCAGATTTTATAAGGTTATAAAGTGTTGATTTTTGGAGTCAAAACATGTTTTGGAATAAACTATTGTTAGGGTTTTGATTTCAAATTAATTAAGCAATTGATTCACATAATTTAATGACAATTCAAGTTATGGGAATCAAATTAAATTTCCAGATTGTTTATAAGCTTTAAAAAGTCGATTTTTAAGGGTTTTAAAGCTAAAAAGTCAATGTTTTTATGTTAGGACTTGAGTTGACTATTTGAGACTATTAAATCAATGATTAATGATTGATTTCTAATTAAACTAAGAGTTTTAGAATCTTAAATAGTTTCTGGAATTTAGTAAAAATGGATAATAATTTAGTTCTCTTGTTTTGTTTATAGGAGTTGATTTCTAGTGAGTCGTGATTCGCACAGTGGCCCCTGTACTTAGGTATTCCAGGTACGTACAAGACTAGGGTGACCACCCATCCCTTGAGGACTTCGTGAAGTGAATTGAATGCAAATCATGTGAACTTATATGTGTTATTATGAATTCATGTTTGATGATTGGGAATGAGTATGCTATTATGAATTCATGTTTAATGTTGAGAACGAGCATGTTATTATTATTGTTGAATCTATGTGAACGAGCATGTTATGAATTGAATTATGCTTTATAGATTCTATTGAACTATCATGTTACGGACTTTTATAATCGTTGAATTATGTCAAGCATGTTGTTCAAGTTGGTTTGCATGTATGAGTAGTGCGCATGAAAGTTGTTATTATTATTATGCTATAGTACAGGATGTCTAGCATAATTTTTGAGCCAAGTCGAATATTGCTGGTGAGCAATATATATTCTGCCAAAGGGGTAGAATATGTTAGAAAGTCTATGTGAATTGAATTAAGGAAAATTCGTGCTAAGGGCACACCCCGCTTGTTAATAGGCAATGTCGGGTTATCTCAAACAGTGTTTTTGAGAAGGAACAATGGGAGTAATTTCACTTGAGTCTATGTTTGATCACAAGTCCTAAAGAAGTAAAATAAAAAAGTGTCATTGTTGAATTGTTTAAGTGTTTAATTGTTTGTATGTTGTGTCTTGAGTAGAGTCTTGAGTCGCCTTGAACATAATATACTAATTAACGTAAAGTGTAACCCAAAGAGATTCAAAACTCTTGGAACGTATATACCTTGAGTATGAACAATGGGGGGGAGTCTTGCCGGAAAACTTGTACTCCTAGAATGATACAAGACGTTTCATTCTCTTTTATGTCGTTGTGCATTGGAATTCCTGTCGATATGGCCCGACTATCGGTAGTAGCCCAACTTATTTTGGTGTATGGTTGGCTCCCATCACCCTTTCTTTCCTTTTGAGGATACTTTACTTTACCCGTTCGAAGCTATCTTTTCATTAAACTGTGAGTCAAGAGTCGTTTCAAGTGTCGAGTCTTGTCTCCATGTTTATCTGTTTATTATATGGCTTTTGCATGTGGATTATTTAATCTGTCGAGTGAAGCATGTTAGGATATAACGTTATTCTAGCTTATTCGTACTCAGCTTTTGCTGACTTCGTGCTTCATGTCTTCTGGTCATGGCCCTTGCCTTAATGACCCTATGATGATCCATCAATTGCATTTGCGTTGTTGGGGAGTAGATTTTCAATAAAGCAGGTTTGTAGAGATAACTTGCGGGAGAAGTTATCATGGGATTCGAGTTGAGAGTTTTATTCTTCCGTAATTTATAAACTCTATTTTTATTTAAAGTCATGACTACTATTTTCAGTTAATGGATTTCAAATGGTTTAATACTTTGAACTTGGGCCTCAACTGTTCCAATTTGTTTTAATGACCATTAACTATTTATTTCTTATTTTTTGAAAGTTAGTTAATTCCGCTGCGTAATTCTGGTAAATAGCCTTAGCCGTTATCACGGTAGCCTTAGCCGTTAGTTTATAAAGTAAGGAAGATTAAACTCTCAACACGAATCCCATGATAACTTCTCCCGCAAGTTATCTCTACCAACTTGCTTTATTAAAAATCTACTTCCTAACAACGCAAGTGCAATGATGGATCATTGATGAGCGGCATCTATGTCGCTCTAGGCCTAGGATTTTATAGAATTTTATTAAGCTTTTCGATAGTTTTGCGTAGTTTTGTTGCATTTTTATCCCCTTATTCCATCTTTGTACTTTTCAGGTAAAAATGTTGAAAATGATGGAAAATAGCTGAGAATTGCTCGAACAGGGCCCGTGCAATCGCACGGAATTTATGTGCGTTCGCACGGGTCAGCAAAGTTGCATCCAAAGTCAAGCAGGTTCGTGTGCTCGTGCCCCAGAAGTGTGTGTTCGCACAAATTTGGAAAATCGATGCAGGAACTATATGGGAATTTGTGCGATCGCATCACAGAGGAGCTCGTTCGCACGAATCTAGAAAATCGATGCAGGAACTATGAGTGATTTTGTGCGATCGCACCACAGAGGAGCCCGCTCGCACGCAATTTCGGTGGGCCCGCACTGAATTCCTATGCGAGCACATGAGGATTTACGAAGATTTCGCCAAGTCAGAACCGTGCGATCGCACGGTTGCTGAGCACGATCGCACGGCACGAAGGAGGAGAATCGTCGCTGAGCTCGTTCGCATGGATCACAGCACGATCGCACTGGTGCGATCGCAGCTGGGTATGCCCGTTCGCACAGCTGCGCGGGATTCAGTTTTCGAGTTTAAATCTCTTATTTTCGGGGTTTAGTATAAATAGAATTTTCTTTATTTTCATTAACAATAAATTTCAGAAATAGATTTTAGGAGGTTTTTAGATATTTTTCTCTTCAAGCTAGTGTTCTAGAGAGAGAAACTCATTGATTTTCAAGCTTCAATTATGTAATTCCTTCAACTCTCCTCTTTTTCTTGCAATTTAATTCTTAGTTTCTTAATTTTTGCTCTTGCTTTGTTGTTGATTGTTGATTGTTTTTCAATTCCTTAATTTCTTGAATTCTTGAATTCATTGATTGAAGTTACTTTGATTTTCAATTTGTGATTTGATTGTGCAATTGAACTCTTAATTCTCTTCTCCTACTCCTTCAAGATCATGCTTGCTAGCTTATTCTTAATGGATTGCTTGATTTCTAGAATGACTAGTGAGTAGAATTAGGTTAGGGTAAGGGGAGAATCTAGGGGCTTAATTAGGGGAAATTGTTGATTGATTGTTGGTTGATTCATGTGATTAAATATGATTTGATGATAGGATATCGATGCTAGTTGAGTGGTAGTTGCAAATGCTATTCGATTAGAGTCACGTGGAACCATATGATAGGTTTGGCGAGAGATTGTAGGCCTATCTTGTGTGATCAAATGGTGGTGTCTATTATATGCTAGTTAGTTTAATCTAGGATTAGGCGAAAGCTCTTCCGTGGATTAGACGCTTAGCGTTCCCTATCCGAGAGGTGGCGGGTTCGTCTTTAGATGCCATTTTCCTAATCACCATTTCGTTGCATGATCACCATTGCTAGATAGTTGAATTCATTTCCCCCGGTTTCCCTAGCCTATCCCCGACTCCCTAACGTTTCCCTTTCTTGATTCAATTTAGCATAATTTTTCGTTTTTAGATTCTTAAAAGTGACAATTCAAAGCCAAATCCTTGTTACAACTAGATTGACTTTCAAACTCAATAACCACCATTTCTTCGGGACGATCCCTTTGCTTACCGCTAGCCGGTAGTTGAGTGGTTTTATAAATATTGTTTGCATAGGTTGTTTTCTATCAACGACAGAAAATACACTTAATTGCTCGACCTCTCACTAACCTCCTCCAAAAAGAGTGTGACTTTCACTTTGATTCCGCATGTCTCAAGGCCTTTAACACAATCAAGAGTGCCCTTTTTTCTACTCCCATAGTTCAAGCTCTGGATTGGTCTCTACCTTTCGAATTGATGTGCGACGCAAGTGATTTCTCGGTTGGGGGAGTTCTTGGTCAACGAAAGGACAAAAAGCTCCATGTGATCTATTATATGTCAAAGACTCTCAATCAAGCTCAAGCCAACTACACCACTACCGAGAAAGAATTTCTCGCCATTTTGCATGCATTTGAGAAGTTTAGGACCTATTTAGTAGGGTCAAAGACAATTGTGTACACGGATCATGCGGCTATTCGCTATCTTATGGCGAAAAAGGAGGCCAAACCGAGACTCATTCGTTGGGTTCTACTCCTTCAATAATTCGATATTGAGATAAGAGATAAGAAAGGAGCCGAGAATGTAGTGGCCGACCACCTATCTAGGCTAGAACTTGGGAGTGTTACTCCGGATGATGTCCCAATCGAGGATGCTTTGAGAGATGATACTTTGTATATGGTTGGGAGTTCCCGACTCCCTTGGTTTGTAGACATAGTTAATTACTTGGTTTGTGGGGCGATCCCGGAAGATCTCACAACTCAAGAGCGCCGCAAGTTGAAGTATGATTCTAGGCGCTATATTTGGGATGAGCCCACTTTGTTGAGACGGTGCCCGGATGGCCTTTTAAGGAGGTGTGTTCCGGATGAAGAGTTCCCTAGTGTTCTTCATATGTGCCACTCCTCCCCTTGTGGTGGGCATATGGGAGGTGATAGAACCACTTCCAAGATTCTTCAGAGCATGTTGTGGTGGCCTACCCTTTTTCGGGATGCTTGGGCATTTGTCAAGTCTTTTGATCATTGTCAAAGAACGGGTAATATTTCCAAGAGACATGAAATGCCACAAAATCCTATCCTAGAGTTGGAAGTGTTTGATGTGTGGGGAATCGACTTCATGGGTCCCTTCCCTTCTTCTTATGGCAACCTCTACATTCTTGTAGCGGTTGACTATGTTTCCAAGTGGGCGGAAGCCATTGCATCTCCCACTAATGATCATAAAGTGGTAGTCAGCCTCTTCAAGAAGATCATCTTTCCGCGTTTTGGGGTTCCTAGGGCTTTGATTAGTGATGGAGGGTCCCATTTTGCCCATGGTAAGTTCAAGGCTCTCTTGCAGAAGTATGGTGTTCGTCACAAAGTTGGTGTGGGCTATCACCCTCAAACTAGCGGTCAAGTGGAAGTCACCAATAGGGAGATCAAGTCTATCTTGGAGAAGTCGGTTGCCAAAAACCGCAAGGATTGGTCAATCAAACTTGATGACGCCTTATGGGCGTATAGAACGGCGTTCAAGACGCCAATTGGGATGACTCCCTACAAACTTGTTTATGGAAAGAATTGCCACTTGCCGGTGGAGCTTGAGCACAAGGCCATGTGGGCCATCAAAACTTTGAATTTTGAGCTCACTAGTGCGGGTGAGCGGCGCTTGCTCGATCTCCATGAGTTAGAAGAACTACGCATGAATGTTAGGTTATGATACATATGACAATTCATAAATCATGCGGAAAAACCATTTAGCCAGGAATACATATTATTTACACATAATCATATAGCATAGTTTAGATGCATACTCTTTGTTGCGTGCCTTCCCTAGCTGCGCCCGAACCGAACAAGAACAAGTCTTTAGGACTCCAAATGTCGTCCCTCCGTAGATAGTCCACAGCACGTCCGGATCCGCCTTAAGATTGACCAACTAGAATCGCCCTTAAGGTACTAAAGATTTTCGGCACTTTTAGGCAAGGAATGTGTCTGAATTTTCTCTCAAAAACTCACTTTGAATACTTGAATCATCTCTGTAAATATGTGACCCTAGGCACCTATTTATAGAGTTATGGAAAGGGTTTTGGAATCCTATTAGGATACTAATTTATTTAATTATAACCCTACTAGGATTCTAATTAAATAATCATTATCTAATAGTTTTAGGATTTAATCATACTTCGAATCCCGATTGCTTCAGGATTCCCGCACAAGCATTGCACGAGCACCGTACACCCGCGCAAGCCTTGCGGCCCACGCTAGGCGCACAGCGCTCGGCCCACTGCTGTGCTCTCGCGCGCGCGCCCTAGGCCTTGGCTGGGCCTGGCCTTGCGCTGGGCCTGGTCGAGGCTTGGCGTGCGATGGTGCGCGTTGGCTCGCTGGGCGATGGCCTGGCTTCGTGCTGGGCCTTCGTCTAGCGGGCCTCGTCCGATGCTAATTCCTACGATACGCTTCCGATTAAATTCCCGATTCCGGAATCCATTTCCGATACGAACAATATTTAATATTTCCGATTCCGGAATCAATTTCCGTTTCGAACAAATATTTAATATTTCCGTTTCCGGAATTATTTTCCGATTCCGATAATATTTCCGATTCTGACAATATTTCCGTTTCCGGCAATATTTCCGATTCTGGCAATATTTCCATTTCCGATAATATTTTCCGATACGTACCATGTTTCCGTTTCCGGCAACATCTACGACTTGGATAATATTTATATTTCCGATACGATCCATATTTCCGTTTCCGGCAATATCATCGTTTCCGGAGTATTAATTTCTTGCCTGTGACGATCTCAGCTCCCACTGAAACCAAGATCCGTCGATTCCGAATATCCATAGATGGAGTATTTAATGCCATTAAATACTTGATCCGTTTACGTACTATTTGTGTGACCCTACGGGTTCAGTCAAGAGTAAGCTGTGGATTAATATCATTAATTCCACTTGAACTGAAGCGGCCTCTAGCTAGGCATTCAGCTCACTTGATCTCACTGAATTATTAACTTGTTAATTAATACTGAACCGCATTTATTAAACTTAACATAGAATGCATACTTGGACCAAGGGCATTATTTCCTTCAGTCTCCCACTTGTCCTTAGGGACAAGTGTGCATTTCCTAATTCCTTTGTCGCTCGATGCTTGCTCTTGAACATAAGGTAAGAGTTGTCATCCTTATTATGTCCAGAGGTGTTCCTCGGTTTCAGAGTTCAACTGATCAAATAAACAGATAATCATAGCCTATGATTCATCCGAGCACGGCCATGCATTTCACAGTTTCTAGCTCTCCGAGTGGCCTTGTACAACTTTTAAGCATCTCATCCCGATTTATGGGAGGACAATCCCAATCTTGTGATCTTGAGATTAGACTTCGTTTGATAGGTGATTACCTGAGCGTTGCCTTTATAGCCTCCTTTTACGGTGCGACGGTTGGTCAACGTCAAAGCAACCAGTTCTCAAACAAGTAATCTCAAATCACTCAGGTATTGAGGATTTAGTGTCTAATAATTTTAATGAAATTTACTTATGACAGATTTTCATCTCTTACAGTAAAGTTTCATAGGTCTTGTCCGATACTAGTCTTCCCAAAGTAAGTATCTATGCAAATGATTATGACATTGCCATGTCCACATAGTTCAAGAAACAGAACTACTAGTCATCTTGCATTCTAGTCGTCTAACATTTTCTATGCGTCCAATTTTATAGAAAACTCCGACTAGGGACCATTTTCAACCTTTGACATTCAAGTTCACTTGATAGACATTTCTTAGTCACAGAACTGGTCCTGACAGTCTATCTTGAATATATCGTCAAATTGAAGGGACTCATCATTTAATAAACCACAAATTAAATGGAAAAATGAATTCTTTTCATTTATTGTGAATAATTAACCAATAATGTTTTACAAAGATTTAAACTCTAAAACTTTAAAACATTAAACAGAGACATCAAAGCCATTCTCCAATATGCTTGATTCCCATAGCTGCAGTGTGCGAGTTGTGCTTCGCCTGTGGCAGAGGTTTAGTTAATGGATCTGATATGTTGTCATCAGTTCCAATTTTGCTTATCTCAACTTCTTTTCTTTCAACGAACTCTCGTAGAAGGTGAAATCTACGAAGTACATGCTTGACTCTCTGGTGGTGTCTAGGCTCCTTTGCCTGTGCAATAGCTCCGTTATTGTCACAATACAGGGCTATTGGTCCTTTAATGGAGGGGACTACACCAAGTTCACCTATGAACTTCCTTAGCCATATAGCTTCCTTTGCTGCTTCATGTGCAGCAATGTACTCCGCTTCAGTTGTAGAATCCGCAATGGTGCTTTGCTTAGCACTTTTCCAGCTTACTGCTCCTCCGTTGAGGCAGAAGACAAACCCAGATTGTGATCTGAAATCACCTTTGTCGGTTTGGAAACTTGCGTCCGTATAGCCTTTAACAATTAATTCATCATCTCCACCATAGACCAGGAAGTCATCTTTGTGCCTTTTCAGGTACTTCAGAATATTCTTGGCAGCAGTCCAATGCGCCTCTCCTGGGTCTGACTGGTATCTGCTCGTAGCACTGAGTGCATACGCAACATCCGGGCGTGTACATATCATAGCATACATTATTGAACCAATCAATGATGCATATGGAATCCCATTCATTCGTCTACGCTCATCAAGTGTTTTTGGGCACTGATTCTTGCTTAGAGTCATTCCATGAGACATGGGTAGGTAGCCTCGCTTGGAGTCCGCCATCTTGAACCTATCAAGCACCTTATTGATATAAGTGCTTTGACTAAGTCCAATCATCTTTTTAGATCTATCTCTGTAAATCTTGATGCCCAATATGTACTGCGCTTCTCCTAGATCTTTCATCGAAAAACATTTCCCAAGCCAAATCTTGACAGAGTTCAACATAGGAATGTCATTTCCGATAAGTAATATGTCGTCGACATATAATACTAGGAAAGCAATTTTGCTCCCACTGACCTTCTTGTATACACAAGATTCGTCTGCGTTCTTGAAGAAACCAAAGTCACTGACTGCTTCATCAAAACGTATATTCCAGCTCCTGGATGCCTGCTTCAATCCGTAGATTGACTTCTTTAGCTTGCATACCTTTTTAGCATTCTTTGGATCCTCAAAACCTTCAGGCTGTGTCATAAACACAGTTTCTGTTAAAACGCCGTTTAAGAAAGCAGTTTTGACATCCATCTGCCATATTTCGTAATCGTAATATGCAGCGATTGCTAACATTATCCGAATAGACTTTAGCATTGCAACTGGTGAAAAGGTTTCATCGTAATCCACACCGTGGACTTGCCTGTAACCTTTTGCAACCAATCTAGCTTTGAAAACTTCAAGTTTCCCATCCTTGTCCTTTTTCAGTTTGAAAAGCCATTTGCTTCCAATGGCTTGGTAGCCATCTGGCAAATCGACCAAATCCCATACTTGGTTTTCAGACATGGAGTCTAATTCAGATTCCATGGCTTCTTGCCATTGCTTGGAGCTAGGGCTCGTCATAGCTTGTTTGTAAGTCGCAGGTTCATCACTTTCAAGTAATAGAACGTCATAGCTCTCGTTCGTCAAAATACCTAAGTACCTTTCCGGTTGAGATCTATATCTTTGCGATCTACGCGGGGTAACATTTCTAGATTGACCATGATTCTCACCAGATTCTTCTAAAGATCTCTGAGTTTCATCCTGAATGTCATCTTGAGCATTCTCTAGAGTTTGTTGTTCGACTCGAATTTCTTCGAGGTCTACTTTTCTCCCACTTGTCATTTTGGAAATGTGATCTTTCTCCAAAAGACACCATCTCGAGCAACAAACACCTTGTTCTCAGATGTATTGTAGAAGTAATACCCCTTTGTTTCCTTTGGATAGCCCACAAGGATACATTTGTCAGATTTTGGATGAAGTTTGTCTGAAATTAATCGTTTGACGTATACTTCACATCCCCAAATCTTAAGAAAAGACACATTTGGAGGCTTTCCAAACCATAATTCGTATGGAGTCTTTTCGACAGCTTTAGACGGAGCTCTATTTATAGTGAGTGCAGCTGTATTTAGTGCATGTCCCCAAAATTCTAATGGAAGTTCGGCCTGACCCATCATTGACCTGACCATGTCTAGCAAGGTTCTGTTCCTCCGTTCCGACACACCGTTCCATTGTGGTGTTCCAGGAGGAGTCAATTCTGATAGAATTCCACATTCTTTCAGATGGTCATCAAATTCATAGCTCAGATATTCACCGCCTCTATCAGACCGCAGTGCCTTAATCTTCTTGCCTAATTGATTCTCTACTTCACTCTGAAATTCCTTGAATTTGTCAAAGGATTCAGACTTATGCTTCATTAGGTAGACATAACCATACCTACTGAAGTCATCAGTGAAAGTGATAAAGTAGCTGAAACCACCTCTAGCATTTGTACTCATTGGTCCACATACATCTGTATGGATTAAACCCAATAGTTCATTTGCTCTTTCTCCAACTTTAGAGAAAGGTTGCTTTGTCATTTTGCCAAGTAAACATGATTCGCATTTACCATAATCCTCTAAGTCAAATGGTTCTAGAATTCCTTCCTTTTGAAGTCTTTCTAAGCGTTTCAAGTTTATATGGCCTAATCGACAATGCCACAGATAGGTGAGATCTGAATCATCCTTTTTGGCCTTTTTGGTATTTATGTTATATACTTGTTTGTCGTGATCTAATAAATAAAGTCCATTGACTAATCTAGCAGATCCATAAAACATCTCTTTAAAATAAAACGAACAACTATTGTCTTTTATTAAAAAGGAAAATCCCTTAGCATCTAAGAAAGAAACTGAAATGATGTTTTTAGTAAGACTTGGAACATGGAAACATTCTTCCAGTTCCAAAACTAGCCCGGAGGGCAACGACAAATAGTAAGTTCCTACAGCTAATGCAGCAATCCGTGCTCCATTTCCCACTCGTAGGTCGACTTCACCCTTGCTTAACTTTCTACTTCTTCTTAGTCCCTGTGGATTGGAACATAAGTGTGAGCCACAACCTTTATCTAATACCCAAGAAGTTGAATTAGCAAGTATACAGTCTATAACGAAAATACCTGAAGATGGAACGACTGTTCCGTTCTTCTGATCTTCCTTTAGCTTCAAGCAATCTCTCTTCCAATGCCCCTTCTTCTTGCAGTAGAAGCATTCGGATTCAGAAGTGGGTTGACTGACCTTCTTCTTCACAGATTTGGCGCCAGTTTGCTTAGTTGGGCTGGCCTTGTTGCCACCTTTCTTAGCATTCCTCTTCTTTCCAGATTTCTTGAACTTGCCCCCACGCACCATAAGCACATCCTGCTTATCACTTTTGAGCGTCTTTTCAGCGGTCTTCAGCATACCGTGAAGATCAGTGAGCGTTTTGTCCAGACTATTCATACTGTAGTTCAGTTTGAACTGATCATACCCTCTATGAAGAGAATGGAGGATGGTGTCTATAGCCATTTCCTGAGAAAATTGCTGATCCAGCCGACTCATATTCTCAATGAGTCCAATCATTTTGAGAACATGTGGACTTACGGGCTCGCCTTTCTTAAGCTTGGTCTCAAGAATTTGCCTATGAGTCTCGAATCTTTCGACTCGAGCCAGATCTTGGAACATGTTCTTCAACTCACTGATGATTGTGAAAGCATCTGAGTTGATGAACGTTTTCTGCAGATCCGCACTCATGGTGGCGAGCATTAGACATTTCACATCCTTGTTGGCATCAATCCAACGATTGAGGGCTGCCTGAGTGACCCAGTCGCCTGCGGCTTCGGGCATCGCCTCATCTAGGACATACTCCTTTTCTTCCTGCATAAGAACTATTTGCAAGTTCCTTTGCCAGTCAAGGAAGTTTTTCCCATTCAACTTCTCCTTTTCGAGAATTGATCGAATGTTGAATGAATTGTTGTTTGCCATATTAAAAACTACAATTGAAAAGAATAAACAAATAAATAACCATTCACAGTTTCTCTTAATAAACTTAAATTCTAGCATACATGCATAATTCAATGTTTATTAAGCATTTTATTCAAGTTATGTGTTCCGGCAGGTGTGAATAAAATGATTCCAAGATCCTAAAATCATTGAAGAACTAAGCACAGTTTGTCGACTTAATCCTAGAACATTTTAGGTAAGCAAAAACCTTTTGCTAATAGTCTAGAAACTATTCTTGGTTGATAGGTACGTCTAAGAACTTATTAGGTAAACCTATCGATTTTGCCACGACATAAAAGGACTCCTTACTTATATCGTTGAGTTTCACCAAAACTAACATGTACTCACAATTATTTGTGTACCTTGCCCCTTTAGGACCAATAAGTAACACCTCGCTGAGCGAAAACTATTACTAGATTGATGTAAAGGATATCCAAGCAAGTGTATATTTTGGCATGGCACCTTTTAACTCAATTTTTAAGTTTGGAACTTAAGGCTCTTACTATGTTGGTTAGATTTTAAGTGAACTAAAATCCTTAATCATGCAACATAATCAAGCCACAATCTTATGCATAATTAAGACATATTTAAAGCAATAAATAACTTAAAGCATGCACAAGATAAATGTGATCTAGTATGGCCCGACTTCATCTTGAAGCTTTAACTTCAAAGTCCGTCTTGAAAATCTCCGTGGGAGGCACCATTTTCTTCAAATAGGATAAGCTATAATTAAAACTAATTACAACTATTTGATGGTACGCAGACCATATTTGAATTGAAAAACAACTTTGGTACTTTAGACCAATTACATTCAAATTAATGGTACGCAGACCATATTTTCTATCCTATTTGGGCCATACTAGTCACTTCATAACCTGCAAAACAGTACATATACAATATATACCATTCACCCATTCATTATCATGAATGGCCCACATAGCTGGTTAGTAAAACACATTATGCATCACGTAAACATTTGCAGCAATTAATCAAGGGCACCAATAATCTACCAATTATTCAGTCCTTATTAATTCTAATCAAGTTGTTTTAACCTTAAGGATTTGTAGATCTAATCAAGAGTTTATGACGAAAAAGGGCTCCCACTCAAACCAATAAATTCATATGCTTTACTAATTTTAAACATAAAAATGTATTTTTAGTCTAACCGGAAACATACAAATTTAATTAAAATTTAAAGCTCATATAAATTTATAATTGAATCCAAAATTTTTAATTTAATTTCAGTCGTATTTAAATTAATTCATGATTTTTATTTTAGTAAAATAATTAGAATAAATAAAATTTATTATAATTACAATATTCAAAATTAAAATCCAAGAAAATAATTTAAATTATTAATTTTAAAATTAATTAAAATTACGTGAACTGAAAATTTCAAATTAAACATTCAAAACGATCTAATCGCAACGCAAACACCCTACGCATCGCACGCCCATGGGCCACACGCACACAGCCATCGCTGGCCATGTGCGCGCAGCCCATGCGCTCGTCGCATAGCTGCTGCTTCTACCCTTCGCAAGCCATCGCACAAGTTGGTGCTCGCTGCGCGCGCGCCAGCGCTCGATGCACGCGAGCCATCGCTCGCTGTGCGCGCTCGCCAGCGCTCGCTGCGCGCGCTCCAGCGCTCGATGCACGCGAGCCATCGCTCGCTGTGCGCGAGCCATCGCTCGCTGTGCGCGAGCAATTGCTCGCTGTGCGCGCTCGCCAGCGCTCGATGTGCGCGCTCGCCAGCTCTTGCTGTGCGCGAGCCATCGCTCGCTGCGCGAGGCATCGACGCTGGGCGCAGCACTAGTGGCACGCGAGCTTGCGCTCGCTGCGCGCGAGGCTGCGCGCGCTTGCGCGAGGCAGTGCGCGTTGTGGCGCAGCTCGCTTGCTGCCCACACGCGACTGCCGTGCCTTGCCTTCGCCCATGCCCATTCGTCCATAGCTCATAGCCCACGACACAAGGCAGGGCTGCTGCCTTGTGCTCGTGCACCATGCCCTTGCTCATTGCATTCGTGCCGCACGGGCGACGAGCTCCCTTGCTCGTCGTCGCATGCCCGCACTATACAACACCCCTTAAGGGTAACACGAAGCGTCCATTGCTTTGTGCGTGCAAGTTTTACGAACGAATCGCATAAAATTTAAAAATTTATATTTAAAATTAATGACAAATTAATAAATAATAATTTCATAATTTTAGGGCGAAAAATCGAAAATTTATTATTCAATTGATTTCCGATTATCATGGATTCAAGCCTAGGTCATAAAAATTTAAAATTTATCATAAATTTACAATTTTTATGGTGGTTTTTAATCATAGGTTTCTAATTAAATTATAATTAATTATGAAAATCAAATTAATTCTAAATTATTCTAATTTTCAACAAATTAATCATAATTACAAATTAGATTGCATAATTAACAAGGCTAGGCATTCAAACTTGTTAAACATATACAGTAGGTCAATCAAAAATTCAAGATTTATCAACAAGAATCGCAAATATTTAATTTAACATCTTAAATTTACGAAATTTTGCATTCGAAAAACTAAAACCTTCGAAAAGTCATAGTTAGGCTTCGAATTTGAGAATTCTGGGTTCGGCAGAAAAATACTAATTTTGTCAAAATTTTAGAATGCCTTTTACATGCGGAATTGATACAAAAATCACTCGATTTGGATGAGTAACGAAGAAACTGCCGAAAAACTGCGTACGTATAATTAAATAAACGCAATTTGCAATTAATTAACAATTACGAAAATTAATCACCCCTTTTAATTCTTGCAAATTTGTAATATTTAACCATGTTCATGCAATTTAGATTATGAAAATAATAAGAGGCTCGTTATACCACTGTTAGGTTATGATACATATGACAATTCATAAATCATGCGGAAAAACCATTTAGCCAGGAATACATATTATTTACACATAATCATATAGCATAGTTTAGATGCATACTCTTTGTTGCGTGCCTTCCCTAGCTGCGCCCGAACCAACCAAGAACAAGTCTTTAGGACTCCAAATGTCGTCCCTCCGTAGATAGTCCACAGCACGTCCGGATCCGCCTTAAGATTGACCAACTAGAATCGCCCTTAAGGTACTAAAGATTTTCGGCACTTTTAGGCAAGGAATGTGTCTGAATTTTCTCTCAAAAACTCACTTTGAATACTTGAATCATCTCTGTAAATATGTGACCCTAGGCACCTATTTATAGAGTTATGGAAAGGGTTTTGGAATCCTATTAGGATACTAATTTATTTAATTATAACCCTACTAGGATTCTAATTAAATAATCATTATCTAATAGTTTTAGGATTTAATCATACTTCGAATCCCGATTGCTTCAGGATTCCCGCACAAGCATTGCACGAGCACCTACACCCGCGCAAGCCTTGCGGCCCACGCTAGGCGCACAGCGCTCGGCCCACTGCTGTGCTCTCGCGCGCGCGCCCTAGGCCTTGGCTGGGCCTGGCCTTGCGCTGGGCCTGGTCGAGGCTTGGCGTGCGATGGTGCGCGTTGGCTCGCTGGGCGATGGCCTGGCTTCGTGCTGGGCCTTCGTGTAGCGGGCCTCGTCCGATGCTAATTCGTACGATACGCTTCCGATTAAATTCCCGATTCCGGAATCCATTTCCGATACGAACAATATATAATATTTCCGATTCCGGAATCAATTTCCGTTTCGAACAAATATTTAATATTTCCGTTTCCGGAATTATTTTCCGATTCCGATAATATTTCCGATTCTGACAATATTTCCGTTTCCGGCAATATTTCCGATTCTGGCAATATTTCCATTTCCGATAATATTTTCCGATACGTACCATGTTTCCGTTTCCGGCAACATCTACGACTTGGATAATATTTATATTTCCGATACGATCCATATTTCCGTTTCCGGCAATATCATCGTTTCCGGAGTATTCATTTCTTGCCTGTGACGATCTCAGCTCCCACTGAAACCAAGATCCGTCGATTCCAAATATCCATAGATGGAGTATTTAATGCCATTAAATACTTGATCCGTTTACGTACTATTTGTGTGACCCTACGGGTTCAGTCAAGAGTAAGCTGTGGATTAATATCATTAATTCCACTTGAACTGAAGCGGCCTCTAGCTAGGCATTCAGCTCACTTGATCTCACTGAATTATTAACTTGTTAATTAATACTGAACCGCATTTTTTAGACTTAACATAGAATGCATACTTGGACCAAGGGCATTATTTCCTTCAATGAATGCCTATGATTCGGCAAGCATCTACATGGCGCGTTCTAAACAATATCATGACGCCAAGATTGAGAAGAGATAGTTCAAGGAGGGGGAGAAGGTCCTCCTTTATAACTCTCGCTTGAAGTTGTTCCCGGGAAAACTAAAATCCCGGTGGAGCGGTCCGTTTGATGTTGTTCGAGTTTTTCCCCATGGTGCTATCTAGATTCGAAATGATGATTCCGGGTCCTTCAAAGTGAATGGGCATCGGCTCAAACACTATTTCTTGGGAAACTCTATTGGATCTTTTGCTTCCTTGGATCTCAAGGACCCCCCATGAATTTGGGGGGATTCGTCAAGCTAATGACGTTAAACGAGCGCTCCCGGGAGGCACCCCGCGGCTTCTATGCATGATTATGATTGGTTTCGTTGATGTGGGTTCCCACTTTCCGCATATATGCCTTGTTCGTCGACATTTTGGTGAGTGTGTTCGGTTTTTACCGGTTCTTTGCGGGACTTGCTCCCACGACATTTCCGGTAATATCCTTCTATCTCACATGCATTCTTTGGGACGGGCATCTTGCATTTAGGGAATTTGGTTGGATGGGTAGTTGTGCCCCTCCTTGCTTAGTTTTAGGCCTTGAGGACACGGCCTATTTCTAGCTTGGGGGGAGTTTTGTTGTATAGTTGCCTATTTGTGACGCTCATATCTTGGAAACCATACCATTTTGTGCCCTTGTATATGTTAGTTCTTTGTTTTAGTTTGTTTTAGTTTGTTTGAGTTTGATTTTAGTTTCTTTTCTTTTTGTTTGTTTTGTTTGTTTCTTTTTGTTTCCTTTTTTTGTGTTTGTTTTCTTATTTTCTTCCTTTTTCTTTTTGTTTTGATTTTCTTTTCGTCAAGGCAAGTTTTTCTAGGTTTTCTTAGGCAATATTCTTGATTGGGGCATATAAAATTGGAACTTGTAGATTAGAGTGTTTTTATTCCTAATTGGTAGATTTTTACACGGTTCTTAATGTCTTGGGTCGAGTCTAGGATTTGGTGTCAAGAAAGTTGGTTGAACTATGGGTAGCATGCGTAATGAACTCTTGGCTTGTGGTAAGATGGTGTCGATTTCTCTAGTGATTTGAAGCCGGAGAGAATGGTATTTGCTCCCTTGTGAGGTTCATGTTCAAAAAAATAAGCCCAAACACATTTTCGCATATTGAGTGGCATGGATCCTTAGCATTGACTTTCTTGTCTCCCGAGTTTGACCATTTGCTTCCCGAGACCGCGACCGAACTACTTTAGGGGACGATAGAGGCATTTCTTTCGGTGACTATTTTTCTTTTTAGTTTAGGACTTTATTTTCTTATTTTTCTCATATGTTTTTGTTTGCATTTCCCCTTTGCTAGCCATTTGAGCCTTGACCCTTCATTTCTGATGAGCACATTACAAGCCTAATAGCCTTTGTTTTGTTTTCACCCTAGAAGTGATAGTGAAGCTTAGAGTTATGATGCGTGTTGTTTTGGAGTGATTATGCAAAGTTGAGGAATGAATGTTGTTTTGTATGAATGGAAAAGTTTTGGAAGAATGTTGTATATAAGTGAATAATTGATGCAAAAAGAAAAAGGAGAGTTAAGTTGTGAAAAAGCCAAAAAAAATAGAGAAAAACAAGGCATGAAAAGTTTCATTTGAAACACAAAAAAAGAGGAAAGTCAAATCAAGAAAAAAATGCAAAAAGAGTTGTAGTTTAGAATTGTTGTTGAATAAGCTTGGGGGTACCCCAAATAAGTGGTACGGGTTTGTGTTTGGTTCAAAATTATTGAGTTTAATTCTATCATTGCGCTTCACTTTAGGTATGAGCACCAAATTGCCAAATTTGTTCCGCACCTTACCCCTAGCCTACGTTACGCCTAAAAGCCCTCTTGACCCTTTAGAGTTGAGTCATTGTCGGTGGAGGGAGGATTTGGTCAAGCTTAAGGAACAAGGTTGTCATGCTAAGATGTCGGGTAGCCTAATATTGATTTTCTGGCGCCTTCGCGGTGTCTTGAGACGCTATTCTCAAGGGTGGATAAGATCTAGAGATTTGACGTTGTATGCCCGGATGTAGGGGGGTTGACTAGTGCTTGCCCTTAATTCGCTTTACTTGGTGCTCGAATCTTTCACTCTATTTAGGACATTAGTTAGCGTGTACTCATTTATTTGATTAGTAATATTAGTGTTCTTCTATACTTGTTCCATAATAAGGCCCCATCTTGGATTTTGTAGTTTAATTTCTTTTCTTCTCTTTTCTTTTCTTCTTCTTTTCTTTCTTCCTTTTCTTGGTTTGTGTTTTCCATTTTAGTCTTGCCTTGATTAGATTTGCTAGATTTTGATTTTGGTAAATTTTTAGAAACTGGTTAGTTGCTCATTCTTCCCTAGTTGAGTTTTGTTTGCTAGAGACTAGCAAACGCTTAGCTTGGGGGAGTTTGATGAGCGGCATTTATGTCGCTCTAGGCCTAGGATTTTATAGAATTTTATTAAGCTTTTCGATAGTTTTGCGTAGTTTTGTTGCATTTTTATCCCCTTATTCTATCTTTGTACTTTTCAGGTAAAAATGTTGAAAATGATGGAAAATAGCTGAGAATTGCTCGAACAGGGCCCGTGCGATCGCACGGAATTTATGTGCGTTCGCATGGGTCAGCAAAGTTGCCTCCAAAGTCAAGCAGGTTCGTGTGCTCGTGCCCCAGAAGTGTGTGTTCGCACAAATTGGAAAATCGATGCAGGAACTATATGGGAATTTGTGCGATCGCATCACAAAGGAGCTCGTTCGCACGAATCTGGAAAATCGATGCAGGAACTATGAGTGATTTTGTGCGACCGCACCACAGAGGAGCCCGCTTGCATGGAATTTCGGTGGACTCGCACTGAATTCCTGTGCGAGCACATGAGGATTTATGAAGATTTCGCCAAGTCAGAACCGTGCGATCGCACGGTTGCTGAGCACGATCGCACGGCACGAAGGAGGAGAATCCTCGCTGAGCTCGTTCGCATGGATCACAGCACGATCGCACTGGTGCGATCGCAGCTGGGTATGCCCGTTCGCACAGCTGCGCGGGATTCAGTTTTCGAGTTTAAATCTCTTATTTTCGGGGTTTAGTATAAATAGAATTTTCTTTATTTTCATTAACAATAAATTTCAAAAATAAATTTTAGGAGGTTTTTAAATATTTTTCTCTTCAAGCTAGTGTTCTAGAGAGAGAAACTCATTGATTTTCAAGCTTCAATTCTGTAATTCCTTCAACTCTTCTCTTTTTCTTGCAATTTAATTCTTAGTTTCTTAATTCTTGCTCTTGCTTTGTTGTTGATTGTTCTTCAATTCCTTAATTTCTTTAATTCTTGATTTCATTGATTGAAGTTACTTTGATTTTCAATTTTTGATTTGATTGTGCAATTGAACTCTTAATTCTCTTCTCCTACTCCTTCAATATCATGCTTGCTAGCTTATTCTTAATGGATTGCTTGATTTCTATAATGACTAGTGAGTAGAATTAGGTTAGGGTAAGGGGAGAATCTAGGGGCTTAATTAGGGGAAATTGTTGATTGATTGTTGGTTGATTCATGTAATTAAATATGATTTGATGATAGGATATCCATGCTAGTTGAGTGGTAGTTGCAAATGATATTCGATTAGAGTCACGTGGAACCATAGGATAGGTTTGGCGAGAGATTGTGGGCCTATCTTGTGTGATCAAATGGCGGTGCCTATTATATGCTAGTTAGTTTAATCTAGGATTAGGCGAAAGCTCTTCCGTGGATTAGACGCTTAGCGTTCCCTATCCGAGAGGTGGCGGGTTCGTCTTTAGATGTCATTTGCCTAATCACCATTTCGCTGCATGATCACCATTGCTAGATAGTTGAATTCATTTCCCCCGGTTTCCCTAGCCTATCCCCGACTCCCTAACGTTTCCCTTTCTTGATTCAATTTAGCATAATTCTTCGTTTTTAGATTCTTAAAAGTGACAATTCAAAACCAAATCCTTGTTCGAACTAGATTGACTTTCAAACTCAATAACCACCGTTTCTTTGGGACGATCCCTTTCCTTACCGCTAGCCGGTAGTTGAGTGGTTTTATAAATATTGTTTGCATAGGTTGTTTTCTATCAACGACGGAAAATATACTTATCAATCATCATAGGGTCATTAAGGCAAAGGCCATGACCAAAAGACATGAAGCACGAAGTCAGCGAAAGCTGAGTACAAACAAGATAGAATAACATTCTATCCTAACATGCTTCACTCAACGAATTAATAATCCACATGCAAAAGCCATTAAATAAACAAGTAAACATGGAGACAAGACTCGACACTTGACACGACTCTTGACTCACAGTTTAATAAGAAGTAGCTTCGAACGGGTAAATAAAGTATCCTCAACAGGAAAGAAAAGGGTGATGGGAGCCAACCATACACCAAATAATAATAAGTCGGGCTACTACCGACAGTCGGGCCATACCGACGGAATTCCAATGCACAACAGCATAAAAAGAAGAATGAAACAACGTCTTGTATCATTCAAGGAGTACAAGTTTTCCGGCAAGACTCCCCCCATTGTTCATACTCAAGGTATATACGTTCCAAGGGTTTTGAAGCTCTTTCGGGTTACACTTTACGTTTATTAGTATGTTATGTTCAAGGCGACTCAAGACTCTACCCAAGACATAACTTGCAAACAATTAAAAATTTAAACAATTAAACTACTCAACAATGACACTTCATTTTTAATCCTTTGGGACTTGTGATCAAACATAGACTTAAGTGAAATTACTCCCATTGTTCCTTCTCAAAAACACTGTTTGAGATAACCCGAAATTGCCTATTAACAAGCGGGGTGTTCCCTTAGCACGAATTGTCCTTAATTCAATTCACATAGACTCTCAAACATATTCTACCCCTTGGTAGAATATATATTGCTCTCCGGCAATATTCAATAGGCTCAACATATGCTAGACATCCCGTACTATAGCATAATAATAATAATAACTTGCATGCGCAATACTCATACATGCAAACCTACTTGAACAACATGCTTGACATAATTCAACGATTATAAAAGTCCATAACATGATAGTTCAACAGAATCTATAAAGCATAATTCAATTCATAACATGCTCGTTCACATAGATTCAATAATAATAATCACATGCTTGTCTACATATCAAACATGAATTCTCAACATATAAATTCACATGATTCGCATTCAATACACTTCACAAGGTCCTCAACGGATGGGTGGTCACCCTAGTCTTGTACGTACCTGGAATACCTAAGTACGGGGGCCACTGTGCGAATCACGACTCACTAGAAATCAACTCCTATAAACACAAAGGAGAAACTACATTATTATCCATGTTTACTAAATTTCCAGCAACTATTTAAGATTCTAAGAACCTTAGTTTAATTAGAAATCGATCGTTAATCGTTAATTTAATAGTCTCAAATAGTCAACTCAAGTCCTAGCATAAAAACATTGACATTTAGCTTTAAAACCATTAAAAACCAACTTTTTAAAGCTTATAAACAATCTGAAAATTTAAGTTGATTCCCATAATTTAAATTGTCATTAAATTATGTGAATCAATCACTTAATCAATTGGAATTAAAACCCTAGCAATAGGTTATAATAAAAACCATGTTTTGACCTCAAAAATTGACACTTTATTAACTCATTAAATCTGAAAATAATAATTTCAATCATCAAAACCAATCTCTTTAATTTAAATACGACAATAAACCAATACGGTGTTCATAAACGTTATAATCAATTTAAATAACCCAAATTATCAAATAATCATAATAATTAAAACAATTTAAAAACTGAAATTAATGTTTAAAAAGTATACAATTGATTATCACCAATCAAAACACACACACACACAAAACAATTGATGTGTTGTGTGTGTGGGCGTCGAGCAACAACAACAACAACAAGCAACACGCCGCACAGTAGCACGCAAGCAGCGCAGGAGAGGGAGAGGGCACAGGCGCGGGGCACTCGACACAACAGCAGCAGCGAGCACGAGGCTCTACGCTGCGAAGGCGAGGCGAGGGGGCACGTGGCACAGCACAGCAGCAGCGAGGGCACTGCGGGCTGCGGGGCGGGGCGAGGAAGACAGAGAGCAGTGATGCGTGAGGCTGGGCACACACACACGGCACACTCGTGCCTTGGGCTTCAAGCAAGAGGGTCGGACGATAGGAGGGGTGTGAGGGTGCCGCAAGGATAGAGAAAAAGAGGAGAGAGAGGGAGTGCTGAAAGTTTTGTGAGGGTTTAATGAGAAGGTCTATTTATAGTTTTTCTCTCCCACATGGGCTAGGTTTTGGTAGTTTGAGTTGGGCTTATTTTCGGTCTCAATTGAATTTAATCCTTGTAAGCCTTGTTGGGTTTGATCATGGGAAATTAACTGGGCTTTAATTAAATTAAATTTGTTTTTGAAATACGACCCAACAAATCCGGATTAAATAAATTCGTTGAATCTATTTAATAAAAGTACGGTTTTCGTAATTAATTAATAATTAAAATAAATGCATTTAATTCTCATTAAATGGAATTAAATTTATAAAAATACTTTGTAAATACGATGAAATACTTTATAAATATAATAAAATATATTTATAATTATTGAAAATACGAGGTATTACATGGACCATTATTCTTGGATTCTTTTAACCAAAGTATAGCTTATGAAACCTTTTGAATAGCTAGATGTGCTCTAATGTACTAAGTAAAAGCGGTAATAGAAGTTTCCTCTAGCAATTTAGATTAGTCCTCACCTTTACTCCTAACTTTGGCATACATTTGGAAGAGGCTTTTCCGATAAGTCACTCAATTATCTTAATTTGTGGACCACTTCCGTGATGGGTTAACTTGGGCATGACCGTGTAGCTTAATTTTCTTTATTTCTCTTTTCATTTCAGTTATGGGTAAAACTCGAGGAAAACCCTTGCGAGATCTCACTCGCCCTCTAGAATGACTTAGGGGTTTAAAGAGCTTATTGCATGTGCTTAAATGCAATCGTGATTTCTACGACAGTGAGTTAGTGTATATTCTCACCCCCGTTTTTCCTTTTTGTTTTGTTTGAATAAAATCTCGCCTTTCCTTCTTTCTTCTCTTGTTTTGCTTGAGGGCAAGCAAAAGTCTAGCTTGGGGGAGTTTGATGAGTGACATTTATGTCACTTTTAGGATAGTATTTTGCCTCCTTTTTATTCTTGTTTTTGTTTGTTTTCTTCTCCTTTTGTGCTTATTTTAGTCCCCTTTGCTCTTACATGCTTAGTTGACTCGGTTTTTCCTAATTACCGTCCTTTCGCCTTGTTTTTCTTATTTTTTGTCAAGCTTTTTCTTTTCACTGGTTTGTTAATGTGTAGGAAAACAAGTAAAACGGACGGAAAAGTCAATGGAAAACTAAGGCCGCCGACTTATTTGGAAAAAGGAAGAAAAATAGAAGCCAATCGCCTTTCCTACTTGCTGAAAGCACAAACAAAAGAAAGCATGTGGTCCAGATGACAACACTGAGTCCCTATCCATTCCAAACCAAACCGGCCAATCCGATCAAAACAAGCCCCCTTTGAATGTTGATAAAGAATGAATCTTTTGGTGAGAGAGGGCATAGCACAATTCTTCTTGGAGGAAGGTTGGCCCGAAGCTCATGTAGAGGCACCCACGGCAGGATCCGAAATAGAACTCTCACCCACGGAAGATTCAGGGACCTCCTCAT
Organism: Spinacia oleracea; assembly: GCF_020520425.1. Taxonomy (NCBI): domain Eukaryota; kingdom Viridiplantae; phylum Streptophyta; class Magnoliopsida; order Caryophyllales; family Amaranthaceae; genus Spinacia; species Spinacia oleracea. The sequence continues at coordinate 90,954,947 of NC_079487.1, forward strand.
CTCAAGCATGGGCGCTTAGCTTCTACTTAGTCAACGGTACCCAAGGAAAGCTCGAAGTGGAAAAAGGAGTCAATGAATCAAGAACTCAAGATGTTCGGCCGACCTTCAGAAGTGTTTGGCCGAACCGAAGCACAATTTCTGAAGCACTCAAGCCCAGAAGTTCGGCCGAACAATCTGAAGGTTCGACCGAACTTGCTTATGTTCGGCCGAACAATCTGAAGGTTCGGCCGAACTTCCTTATGTTCGGCCGAACTCCACCAAATTGTTCGGTCGAACCTCTCCAAGAGCAGTTCATGTTTCTCCTTATGTTCGGCCGAACCTGCCTCTTTGTTCGGCCGAACTTTCTTTATGTTCGGCCGAACCTGCTGCCAGCGCTGAGCCATTTTTTCGGGACTATTTAAAGCATTTTAGGAACTTTTAGAATACCTAGTTTTTTACAAAAGTAGTCTGAATTTTTATTTTAGAGAGAGAACGGAGGAGAACTTCATTCATTGCTCATTGTATTGCTTGGGATTCTCCCTAATCTTGGATTTGAAGCTTCAGTGTAAAAATTCTCAACTCTTATTTCCATTTATTGTCATTAATTTCTGATTTTTCTTACTTTTGTCTCTTATTTTCTCATTAATCAAAAACCCCCAAAAATAGGCACTTTTATATTTTTCCGTCCTACTCGTTTGATTTTTAGCTTTTCCTAATCCTTTATGATTATACTTACTAGTTTCTTTGCTAATCTTTTAAGATTTGGTGATTTTGATTGTATTGTGGATGATGGTTTTTCTTAAAGATTTGATTGCCATGATGAAATTAGCTTAAACTATTTGGTTAGAGATTTTTGCTTTGATTATTCGGAAATGCATACTCCTATCGAATTTATCATGTTGAAATTTGTGGTTAATTCCATGAGTGAGTAGTTTTCATCTAGGGGGGTGGGTGTAGCCTAGGGTTTCCATGTTTGGGGTTTTAAGGTAGGATTTATTAGTTTTTGCAATTAAATGTATGAGTTGGGGGGTTCCTTGTTGCTTGCTTGGTTAGACGTAACCTTGTTTAGTCAATGGAATGCAATGCATTGTTTTGGCAAAGGATTGTAAGTCATTGCGTTGTATGTTTTCGATCGGATTGTTTTGGTTGATTCTTAGCCCTTGGGTTGATGCGGAAGCACAATTCATTGTTTTAAGTTTATTAAAGAATCAATTTCCCTTTTCGACTTGTCTTTGCATGTCTAGTTGATCCTCGAAATCCTTAATCCCCTATCGCATGTGCCCCTTGGTGAACCCCAATTCCCTAGTGTTTTTAACCCTTGTCTATCGTTCTAATTGTTTAGTTTGAACTTTCCTTTTTAACAACCAACCCCCTTTTCGAACTAGCTCGTATTCACACTCTAGCTAAGAAACCCGCAATTCTCTGTGGATTCGAACCTTTGCTTGCCACTTTACTTGCGTTTAGTGGTTGGTCTAGGTATTTGGATTGATTTAGGAGTAAGACTAGCAACGACCTAGTTTTTCCCTTTATCAAATAGCTAGCTTAGGACTCGTGTAACGCACATATGAAATTAAAATTTGTTTATGGAGTATTATAATTGCTAGTAAATAGTATTATAAATAGGAAATATTTTTTAATGAACTAATATTTTGTTACGACGTAGTAAAATTTTGAATTTGTATAAGACACAATTAGTTCAAAGTGGTCAATTAAACATGAATTATACTACGTACGTAAACTACAAATTGAACCTCGGTATTTTTAATTTATTTTCACTTTTTTCGGGAAAATTGAATAGAAATTATGTTTAATAATAAGTTAAGTTTAAGAAACATTAGAGTTAAATGATTTCTCTAAATTTTTATGTTGCAGTTGAAATTCATTTGTTAAGATTGTAAAATCATATATTTTTATGATAGTAATTAGTAACATATAAACCAATATTAGAAAATCAATAGTAATAGTGCAGTGTATAATTTGTAATTTTTTCCATGTTACGTGATTGATATTTTTCATATTAATATTAGAGAATCAATAGTAATAGTGTAGTGTATTATTTACGATTCTTGCCATAATAAATGAACTCGTAATATTACTTGTATTATACTCCGTACATTATTCTATGATATGGAAGGAACAAATTAGAAAATTTATAGTTTTTAAAAGTTTCTTTAATGGAGTAGACATTATAAAATTAAATTAAATTAAATTAAAAAAAAAGTCAAAGACACATCGAGAGATGACACGTGTCAATCATGATGTGTATTTAAGTATATAGTTATTAGGAAAAATTACTCTTAATAATCCAACCTTTAAGCCATTAGCCAAAATTAATCCAACCTTTTGATTATTTTTTATTAATCCAAGCTTTTTACAGGTTACCAACAAGCTTAGCCGGTCATTACCAATGACGTGGCATTGTACCATTATTGTGGGACCCATTTCCATCGTTATTTCTTTAAAAAAACCCCAATTCTGGTCATCCCTCCCCTTATTTCCCCTGCTCATCTCCTTCAACCTCTTCCTCCTCTTCGTTCACCATCACCACTGCAAATAGCTTCTTCCACCATTTTTTTTGTTTTTAAAAAAATCCCTCGTTAATGGATTTTGGGCGTTATGTTTCTGGATATTCACAAAATTCACGAATGGTTTTGAAATGCGAATGTGGCAACGATGCGGTTGTGAGAACTGTGTGAAACACGGGCCTAATGTTGGAATGAAGTTCCATGGATGCCCTTTATGGCCAGTAAGTTTTAATTTCTCCCCCTCCCAGTGTTTAATTTGTTGATTGTTATTATTGTGAAATGAACGTGAAACGGGGGAATTTTTTGCAATTAATTTAGGTTTTTGTTGGAGAAATTAAATTGGGATATTAACTAGTTGACATTCGAATTGGATTGGAATAGAACACGAAATGTGTTTTTTTCAGATGGATAAGTGATCATAATCAACATGAAGAGCTTGAAATAAAGATGTTGGAGATGGAGCAACAACAACACTTGATGGCAGAGAAAAAAAAAGTTACAGGCTGTAGACACCTACTTTTGTCCCCATTCCCGAAAGGGAAGGTTCGATGATGAAAACATAAATCTCCACTTGACAACGCATCTCCTATAAAATAACGAATCTCAATTCCCCTTTTCATTTCACCCGAAACCTGCTATTTATGGAAACCTGCTATTATGGAAACTGCCGTAATGGGTAGTTGTTAAAAGTGGCAAGTCATAAATGATAGAAACCTGTCAGAATTAGGTGTTGCACCTCAACATAAATCCTAAATGAGATAGAGATTATGAGAGAATTCTATTCCTAATATGATTCGAAAATAAGAGTCACGTATTAATTAAAATCCTAACGAGCCTAGAGTTCGTAACGGGCCCAGACGCATCCCGTCACAAGGTTAATACGCACTAAAAGACTCAATTAAATCTCAAAAACTCCGGATTCTAGGAATCCGAATCTGACTAAGAAAACAGCCCAGATCCTATTTTCAACGCCTGGTTCTGGGAGTCGAAATCTTCGGCGCCCAGGCCTGGGCGCTGAAATTACCTGGGACGTATTCTTTCCTAATTCCTCGTGGATTAGAGCTCTACAATTCTATCTTTCCACAAACTCTTTTCTATAAATAGGGCCTTAAGTTCGACGTGAAAAGGACACAACAACACACAATTATTATTTTGAGTATTGACTCTAAACCCCTAATGTAATAGCCTATTTTTAAGCAGCTCTTAATTAATTGATAATAATATTTATTAGTTTAACTATATAGCTTAAATATGTGTCTTAAAGAATTTGATAAAATGGGTTTAAGGAATACAAATTTAAGATAAAGATTTATTAGTGTTTTAAAGATATTTGGTATTTTATGAAATCTTATTATTTTGGGTTAATGCAAAAGACTAATTTAGCCTTGAGTCTTAGTCATCATTCCTCACTCCTCTTGCATATGTGTCAACCAAAGAGGAAGACACACACACCTTATTTTTGTCAACTCCTCCATGTTCCACTTTTTTTTTATGAGTGAGTTCCTTCATTTGTGAACCCAAGGAGAAGACCCAAAAAAAAAAACCCATCTCATCTTCTCCTCTCGAACGTCGGCCCTGTTGGATGAAATTAATCCATCTTTCGCTAATGTTTAGCAAATTTTTTCTTCATGAAAGTTGTAGCCCTTGAAAAACTAACCAGTTTAGGTTCAAGAATCAATCAATTTGGAGCATTATTCTAGGAGATAAGCCCTTCTGAAACTGAGTGTTGCTGCTGTTGTTATCAGTCAGCACCAGATTCTCCTTATCATATTTAAGCACTCTTCTGATCATTTTGAGGTTATGTACTCTGAATAAGAATTGTATATCTCTCTTCCCCTGATGAATTTAGGCTCAAGAATTACTAAAATCGGAACCCTGAGCTAAGAGATACGGTCTTCTGAAGCTGACGATTGTTGCTGCCAACGTGTTGTTGTTGTTGCTCCTCTTCCTTGTTACTTCTCACTTCCCCAACTTCTTAGTTTTGTTTTTGGCTTCTAAAGTTCAAGGTAAATTGTTGGTGATTAATTTATGAATTTCAAGATAAAATCAATGGTCAAGATTATGGTTATCGCTGGAGATTAAAGTATGGGGATGTGTTCTGGAAGATTGAATTCAGATTAAAGCGATTGATGGTGGTTGTGAAATGAGATTCTTGGAGGTTAGGTGTGACGATTGAAGGTACACATTGTCCATCCACCTTTGTAAAATTTATGACTTGTGTTTCCTAGATTTTAAGAATTTTGTGAATTATGTGATTTACATTTAAGAATAAGACTTTTGAATTAATTTCAAGTGTTACGTTATTATGATTTGGAAGTTGTGATTTCGTAAAAATATGTGGGATCTTTATATTATTAGAATTTCAATGAACTCAATGTTTTATGTTTTGAATCGAAATATTTTGATTGATTTGAACATGAGACTTGTGACCATGCGGTAGTGAGATTTGTGAGTTTGATGGTGAGACTTGTGAAAGTTGGTCGTGTGTTTGGGTATACGATTGATGTTAGATTTTGTTATAAATAATTATGCCTACATAACAATGATATGGGTTGTGAAGACATTAGTCTTTTGCAATATGGAAAGCCATGGCAAGCCTATGCTAGTGTAATTATAATGTTGGTATGATGGATAAATACTGTTTGGGCATCTTTCTAAGTATTCGAGCTATGGTGTGATAAAATTTGAAATAACCTACGGAGTACATGATTAGAGAAATATGAGTGTGACTAATATATATTAACCTCTGTTGGGATTAATAAGGTTTAGCAAGAACTATCGATTGATTCATAAGCGGCAAATATATGTCCTTTGCAATTGTGCTTTTCTTGAACTATTATTTGAGCCATATAATTTTATAATAAGATTTACAAATTATTTTTATGAGATTATTATTTTCTTTATTTATGTTATGATTAAAGTTATCGCTAAACTGGTTTCACCAATATACCAGTTATTGTATGATTTTAGTTCGAATATGACGAAAATGATTGGTTACAACGAAAAACACTTTTGAAATAAGTTTTATGATTTTCATAATCATAGGAAGTAAACTAATTGATCTTCTAGAATCTAGTTTTTGGAACTACTCAATATATATTATGTATTTTAATTAATTACTTGATTTTCCGAATTATGAAGTATGGCCTATAGCAAGTTATCCTTTATTGAGTTGGGAAGCTCAACATGTTATTAAATTATTTCGTTTGAGATCTTTATATGGTTTTCTATAAAGAGTATGTTTGAAATTGAAAGACCAAGATTATTCTTGAAAAATATAAAATAATATAAATAATTTATATTTCAATACGATTAAATTGTGGATTTATATATCGTTTTATACTTTAACCCTAATGAGAATTACTTATAAGATCTATGTTACAATGTTGAGAACGTAACCATGTGCGATTGAGCATGAAGTCAAGTTTGACTAGAACGGATTGAGCTATTAAGCTTGTTTGGGGTATAGTATTTTATTGAGAAGCCAGATTCATTTAGGACTACTTATAAGTGACTAGACTTTATGAAGATTATGCAATTAAAGGACATGAGCTTAATATGCTATTGTGATTATAAGCTAATGGTTTAGAGGTGTGATCTTTGTGTTATAAACCAAATTAATTGAGCAATTGTGTACTTCAAATTAAGGGTTCTATGGATTAACAGTGAGTTTGGAAATTTGAGCTGAAGAGTATGATTTGTGATAAGCTTAAGAAATTTGAGTTGCCCCAAAGTTTAATTCGTACTCGGGTGCGGTTAAGAGAGTAGAAATTTATATAATACTATGTTTAAAATTGTTTTTCAAAGCATCACGTACACGAAGTTTGTGAAAAATTATGAGTAATTCATTTTGATCTTTAAGCGAATATATTGAATTTTGTATAAGTATGGTTTGTGCCAAGATTTTTAATTGTGTTTAATTCAGATGTGATTTGGTTTGTGATACAAGCCTTTGAAGAATTATATTTATATATTTCTTAAATTTGTTAAATTAGTTTTCAAATGTGTTTTAGGGGGGAAGAAGCCGTTAACAACGGCCATGAACAACACTTGTGTATTTGTGTGTGATCTGTATAAATTCACATTTGTGCATCTGTGTATATGTACATATGTACATCTGTGTGGGGACATGTCCTAAAAAGTCTTGCAAGCATGTGTGAAAAGGTGGGTGACGACCCCTAAAAGTTTGGAGACAGTGGTTCTTCAACCCATCTCTATTCGTGTTCTCTTCCCCGATTTATATATACGTTTGAAAGATTAAATGTGTTTGATTATGCTAGAAGTAGCAAATATTGTGAAGTTTGTAAATGTGTGATTCGAAATGCAAATGATTTGCCAAAAAGCAAATATCTCTTAAATCTTTGAACTTGTGCAAGCTTTGAATTATCAAAGATTTCTAAGAAAAACATTTTTGATATTACAATGTGATATTATTTCCAAAATAAATTATCGAGAGAAAATCGTATTAAGTTTATTGTTTCCGAATTAAGGAATGTATATGTGTGATGTGGAGGTGAGCCTCAACATGAAGATTTTCTCCATGTTATATCGGGAAGCGGGGAATTAGTCTTAGTTAAGTTGTGTTAGTTGTTTAAGCTCAGGTAAACTCTGAGATACGAGTTGAGAATTGGTGATGGATTCATTTTCAAAGCATATGAGATTAGTTACGTTGAAAATTGGATTTGAGGACTTCTGAAAATATAAATCTTACGATCCTTGGGAATCACCTGTTGATTGAGTCCAGGCCCTTGCTTGATTTTTTATTAGTTATAAACATCAAAGTTTTGTTCAATGTTTCAAGTACTTTAAATTATTGCAATTTGATTACTGGGCTTAATTTGAATATGATTTGATTCGTATTGAATCGGTTTTATCTTTGAAATAAATAACTCACGAAATTATGTTTTAAGCCACTAAAATGAGTTTCAGGTTGGGCAATGTGTACTCAGTTTCCCTGACTTTGTTCTTTGAACCTGTCTTGGTGGGGGCAGATTCCTATTCGTGATTTTGCAGGGTTAGTTAATGCTGGAAGTTGAATCAGGGATCGCGAATGCAAAAAGAGATATATGCTAGCTGAATTTCATATAGAAGGTTGTAATAGTTTTTGTGTGAATATTATTAAAGTTAAATATGAAGAGTTATTGAACATTATGGATTAATTCCTTGTGGGTTAAGAGCTAAGTTTGATTAATGCTATTAAGTAATTCTAATTAGCAGCTCGTTAAGAGCGGGCTGTTATAGATGGTATCAGAGCCAAGGTTGGTTTTAGATTTGCTATGATCTTCATATCATAGCATACTAGTTAAAAATGGGTAATTCGATCGACAAAGAATTAATTGTTATGTGAGTTACATTTGGGACGTTAAGCTCAAAGTTTTGTGTTTTAAATCGATGAGTTGGGAATTGAAAGGAAGATTTGAAGTGATGACGGTTGGTTTGTGAAATAACTTAGGGATAAGAAGAATGGAAAGCTAAACATATATTTTGGGATTTGGTGTAACTACATTTAAAGAAGTGTCGAGGATTGAAGATATTAATATGGTAATGCATTTCGAAAAGATGGATTGAGAATTTTAGATTTCATTACTTGTTTTGAATTATTAGAATTATATTTTGGAATAGGATGTTTGATTTTGGAAATTAGAGTCTTAAGGAAAAGATTAAGCTCAATGTAAAGCTATTATTTCATTTTGACATATCCTGACCGAGAGTTTCAGTATATTGTCATCATCAATCATCTAGTCTCCTTTCTCCTAATTAGATTGGGTATCGTTAATCTCATATTCATCTATTCTTGCTCAAAATCCAATAACTCATATTCGACTTACATCTGTGAAAGAAATCGAGTTATGTTAGTTTATTTCCTACAAGGTGATTTCAAGATATGATTTCAAAATAATATGTTCCTTTCTTATAATCTAAAGTTTGTATTTTGAAGTTTCGAGGACGAAACTTATTTTAAGGGTGGTAGAATGTAATAGCCTATTTTTAAGCAGCTCTTAATTAATTGATAATAATATTTATTAGTTTAACTATATAGCTTAAATATGTGTCTTAAAGAATTTGAGAAAATGGGTTTAAGGAATACAAATTTAAGATAAAGATTTATTAGTGTTTTAAAGATATTTAGTATTTTATTAAATCTTATTATTTTGGGTTAATGCAAAAGACTAATTTAGCCTTGAGTCTTAGTCATCATTCCTCACTCCTCTTGCATATGTGTCAACCAAAGAGGAAGACACACACACCTTATTGTTGTCAACTCCTCCATGTTCCACTTTTTTTTTATGAGTGAGTTCCTTCATTTGTGAACCCAAGGAGAAGACCCAAAAAAAAAAAAAACCATCTCATCTTCTCCTCTCGAACATCGGTCCTGTTGGATGAAATTAATCCATCTTTCGCTCATGTTTAGCAAATTCGTTCTTCATGAAAGTTGTAGCCCTTGAAAAACTAACCAGTTTAGGTTCAAGAATCAATCAATTTGGAGCATTATTCTAGGAGATAAGCCCTTCTGAAACTGAGTGTTGCTGCTGTTGTTATCAGTCAGCACCAGATTCTCCTTATCATATTTAAGCACTCTTCTGATCATTTTGAGGTTATGTACTCTGAATAAGAATTGTATATCTCTCTTCCCCTGATGAATTTAGGCTCAAGAATTACTAAAATCGGAACCCTGAGCTAAGAGATACGGTCTTCTGAAGCTGACGATTGTTGCTGCCAACGTGTTGTTGTTGTTGCTCCTCTTCCTTGTTACTTCTCACTTCCCCAACTTCTTAGTTTTGTTGTTGGCTTCTAAAGTTCAAGGTAAATTGTTGGTGATTAATTTATGAAGTTCAAGATAAAATCAATGGTCAAGATTATGGTTATCGCTGGAGATTAAAGTATGGGGATGTGTTCTGGAAGATTGAATTCAGATTAAAGCGATTGATGGTGGTTGTGAAATGAGATTCTTGGAGGTTAGGTGTGACGATTGAAGGTACACATTGTCCATCCACCTTTGTAAAATTTATGACTTGTGTTTCCTAGATTTTAAGAATTTTGTGAATTATGTGATTTACATTTAAGAATAAGACTTTTGAATTAATTTCAAGTGTTACGTTATTATGATTTGGAAGTTGTGATTTCGTAAAAATATGTGGAATCTTTATATTATTAGAATTTCAATGAACTCAATGTTTTATGTTTTGAATCGAAATATTTTGATTGATTTGAACATGAGACTTGTGACCATGCGGTAGTGAGATTTGTGAGTTTGATGGTGAGACTTGTGAAAGTTGGTCGTGTGTTTGGGTATACGATTGATGTTAGATTTTGTTATAAATAATTATGCCTACATAACAATGATATGGGTTGTGAAGACATTAGTCTTTTGCAATATGGAAAGCCATGGCAAGCCTATGCTAGTGTAATTATAATGTTGGTATGATGGATAAATACTGTTTGGGCATCTTTCTAAGTATTCGAGCTATGGTGTGATAAAATTTGAAATAACCTACGGAGTACATGATTAGAGAAATATGAGTGTGACTAATATATATTAACCTCTGTTGGGATTAATAAGGTTTAGCAAGAACTATCGATTGATTCATAAGCGGCAAATATATGTCCTTTGCAATTGTGCTTTTCTTGAACTATTATTTGAGCCATATAATTTTATAATAAGATTTACAAATTATTTTTATGAGATTATTATTTTCTTTATTTATGTTATGATTAAAGTTATCGCTAAACTGGTTTCACCAATATACCAGTTATTGTATGATTTTAGTTCGAATATGACGAAAATGATTGGTTACAACGAAAAACACTTTTGAAATAAGTTTTATGATTTTCATAATCATAGGAAGTAAACTAATTGATCTTCTAGAATCTAGTTTTTGGAACTACTCAATATATATTATGTATTTTAATTAATTACTTGATTTTCCGAATTATGAAGTATGGCCTATAGCAAGTTATCCTTTATTGAGTTGGGAAGCTCAACATGTTATTAAATTATTTCGTTTGAGATCTTTATATGGTTTTCTATAAAGAGTATGTTTGAAATTGAAAGACCAAGATTATTCTTGAAAAATATAAAATAATATAAATAATTTATATTTCAATACGATTAAATTGTGGATTTATATATCGTTTTATACTTTAACCCTAATGAGAATTACTTATAAGATCTATGTTACAATGTTGAGAACGTAACCATGTGCGATTGAGCATGAAGTCAAGTTTGACTAGAACGGATTGAGCTATTAAGCTTGTTTGGGGTATAGTATTTTATTGAGAAGCCAGATTCATTTAGGACTACTTATAAGTGACTAGACTTTATGAAGATTATGCAATTAAAGGACATGAGCTTAATATGCTATTGTGATTATAAGCTAATGGTTTAGAGGTGTGATCTTTGTGTTATAAACCAAATTAATTGAGCAATTGTGTACTTCAAATTAAGGGTTCTATGGATTAACAGTGAGTTTGGAAATTTGAGCTGAAGAGTATGATTTGTGATAAGCTTAAGAAATTTGAGTTGCCCCAAAGTTTAATTCGTACTCGGGTGCGGTTAAGAGAGTAGAAATTTATATAATACTATGTTTAAAATTGTTTTTCAAAGCATCACGTACACGAAGTTTGTGAAAAATTATGAGTAATTCATTTTGATCTTTAAGCGAATATATTGAATTTTGTATAAGTATGGTTTGTGCCAAGATTTTTAATTGTGTTTAATTCAGATGTGATTTGGTTTGTGATACAAGCCTTTGAAGAATTATATTTATATATTTCTTAAATTTGTTAAATTAGTTTTCAAATGTGTTTTAGGGGGGAAGAAGCCGTTAACAACGGCCATGAACAACACTTGTGTATTTGTGTGTGATCTGTATAAATTCACATTTGTGCATCTGTGTATATGTACATATGTACATCTGTGTGGGGACATGTCCTAAAAAGTCTTGCAAGCATGTGTGAAAAGGTGGGTGACGACCCCTAAAAGTTTGGAGACAGTGGTTCTTCAACCCATCTCTATTCGTGTTCTCTTCCCCGATTTATATATACGTTTGAAAGATTAAATGTGTTTGATTATGCTAGAAGTAGCAAATATTGTGAAGTTTGTAAATGTGTGATTCGAAATGCAAATGATTTGCCAAAAAGCAAATATCTCTTAAATCTTTGAACTTGTGCAAGCTTTGAATTATCAAAGATTTCTAAGAAAAACATTTTTGATATTACAATGTGATATTATTTCCAAAATAAATTATCGAGAGAAAATCGTATTAAGTTTATTGTTTCCGAATTAAGGAATGTATATGTGTGATGTGGAGGTGAGCCTCAACATGAAGATTTTCTCCATGTTATATCGGGAAGCGGGGAATTAGTCTTAGTTAAGTTGTGTTAGTTGTTTAAGCTCAGGTAAACTCTGAGATACGAGTTGAGAATTGGTGATGGATTCATTTTCAAAGCATATGAGATTAGTTACGTTGAAAATTGGATTTGAGGACTTCTGAAAATATAAATCTTACGATCCTTGGGAATCACCTGTTGATTGAGTCCAGGCCCTTGCTTGATTTTTTATTAGTTATAAACATCAAAGTTTTGTTCAATGTTTCAAGTACTTTAAATTATTGCAATTTGATTACTGGGCTTAATTTGAATATGATTTGATTCGTATTGAATCGGTTTTATCTTTGAAATAAATAACTCACGAAATTATGTTTTAAGCCACTAAAATGAGTTTCAGGTTGGGCAATGTGTACTCAGTTTCCCTGACTTTGTTCTTTGAACCTGTCTTGGTGGGGGCAGATTCCTATTCGTGATTTTGCAGGGTTAGTTAATGCTGGAAGTTGAATCAGGGATCGCGAATGCAAAAAGAGATATATGCTAGCTGAATTTCATATAGAAGGTTGTAATAGTTTTTGTGTGAATATTATTAAAGTTAAATATGAAGAGTTATTGAACATTATGGATTAATTCCTTGTGGGTTAAGAGCTAAGTTTGATTAATGCTATTAAGTAATTCTAATTAGCAGCTCGTTAAGAGCGGGCTGTTATAGATGGTATCAGAGCCAAGGTTGGTTTTAGATTTGCTATGATCTTCATATCATAGCATACTAGTTAAAAATGGGTAATTCGATCGACAAAGAATTAATTGTTATGTGAGTTACATTTGGGACGTTAAGCTCAAAGTTTTGTGTTTTAAATCGATGAGTTGGGAATTGAAAGGAAGATTTGAAGTGATGACGGTTGGTTTGTGAAATAACTTAGGGATAAGAAGAATGGAAAGCTAAACATATATTTTGGGATTTGGTGTAACTACATTTAAAGAAGTGTCGAGGATTGAAGATATTAATATGGTAATGCATTTCGAAAAGATGGATTGAGAATTTTAGATTTCATTACTTGTTTTGAATTATTAGAATTATATTTTGGAATAGGATGTTTGATTTTGGAAATTAGAGTCTTAAGGAAAAGATTAAGCTCAATGTAAAGCTATTATTTCATTTTGACATATCCTGACCGAGAGTTTCAGTATATTGTCATCATCAATCATCTAGTCTCCTTTCTCCTAATTAGATTGGGTATCGTTAATCTCATATTCATCTATTCTTGCTCAAAATCCAATAACTCATATTCGACTTACATCTGTGAAAGAAATCGAGTTATGTTAGTTTATTTCCTACAAGGTGATTTCAAGATATGATTTCAAAATAATATGTTCCTTTCTTATAATCTAAAGTTTGTATTTTGAAGTTTCGAGGACGAAACTTATTTTAAGGGTGGTAGAATGTAATAGCCTATTTTTAAGCAGCTCTTAATTAATTGATAATAATATTTATTAGTTTAACTATATAGCTTAAATATGTGTCTTAAAGAATTTGAGAAAATGGGTTTAAGGAATACAAATTTAAGATAAAGATTTATTAGTGTTTTAAAGATATTTAGTATTTTATTAAATCTTATTATTTTGGGTTAATGCAAAAGACTAATTTAGCCTTGAGTCTTAGTCATCATTCCTCACTCCTCTTGCATATGTGTCAACCAAAGAGGAAGACACACACACCTTATTGTTGTCAACTCCTCCATGTTCCACTTTTTTTTTATGAGTGAGTTCCTTCATTTGTGAACCCAAGGAGAAGACCCAAAAAAAAAAAAAACCATCTCATCTTCTCCTCTCGAACATCGGTCCTGTTGGATGAAATTAATCCATCTTTCGCTCATGTTTAGCAAATTCTTTCTTCATGAAAGTTGTAGCCCTTGAAAAACTAACCAGTTTAGGTTCAAGAATCAATCAATTTGGAGCATTATTCTAGGAGATAAGCCCTTCTGAAACTGAGTGTTGCTGCTGTTGTTATCAGTCAGCACCAGATTCTCCTTATCATATTTAAGCACTCTTCTGATCATTTTGAGGTTATGTACTCTGAATAAGAATTGTATATCTCTCTTCCCCTGATGAATTTAGGCTCAAGAATTACTAAAATCGGAACCCTGAGCTAAGAGATACGGTCTTCTGAAGCTGACGATTGTTGCTGCCAACGTGTTGTTGTTGTTGCTCCTCTTCCTTGTTACTTCTCACTTCCCCAACTTCTTAGTTTTGTTGTTGGCTTCTAAAGTTCAAGGTAAATTGTTGGTGATTAATTTATGAAGTTCAAGATAAAATCAATGGTCAAGATTATGGTTATCGCTGGAGATTAAAGTATGGGGATGTGTTCTGGAAGATTGAATTCAGATTAAAGCGATTGATGGTGGTTGTGAAATGAGATTCTTGGAGGTTAGGTGTGACGATTGAAGGTACACATTGTCCATCCACCTTTGTAAAATTTATGACTTGTGTTTCCTAGATTTTAAGAATTTTGTGAATTATGTGATTTACATTTAAGAATAAGACTTTTGAATTAATTTCAAGTGTTACGTTATTATGATTTGGAAGTTGTGATTTCGTAAAAATATGTGGGATCTTTATATTATTAGAATTTCAATGAACTCAATGTTTTATGTTTTGAATCGAAATATTTTGATTGATTTGAACATGAGACTTGTGACCATGCGGTAGTGAGATTTGTGAGTTTGATGGTGAGACTTGTGAAAGTTGGTCGTGTGTTTGGGTATACGATTGATGTTAGATTTTGTTATAAATAATTATGCCTACATAACAATGATATGGGTTGTGAAGACATTAGTCTTTTGCAATATGGAAAGCCATGGCAAGCCTATGCTAGTGTAATTATAATGTTGGTATGATGGATAAATACTGTTTGGGCATCTTTCTAAGTATTCGAGCTATGGTGTGATAAAATTTGAAATAACCTACGGAGTACATGATTAGAGAAATATGAGTGTGACTAATATATATTAACCTCTGTTGGGATTAATAAGGTTTAGCAAGAACTATCGATTGATTCATAAGCGGCAAATATATGTCCTTTGCAATTGTGCTTTTCTTGAACTATTATTTGAGCCATATAATTTTATAATAAGATTTACAAATTATTTTTATGAGATTATTATTTTCTTTATTTATGTTATGATTAAAGTTATCGCTAAACTGGTTTCACCAATATACCAGTTATTGTATGATTTTAGTTCGAATATGACGAAAATGATTGGTTACAACGAAAAACACTTTTGAAATAAGTTTTATGATTTGCATAATCATAGGAAGTAAACTAATTGATCTTCTAGAATCTAGTTTTTGGAACTACTCAATATATATTATGTATTTTAATTAATTACTTGATTTTCCGAATTATGAAGTATGGCCTATAGCAAGTTATCCTTTATTGAGTTGGGAAGCTCAACATGTTATTAAATTATTTCGTTTGAGATCTTTATATGGTTTTCTATAAAGAGTATGTTTGAAATTGAAAGACCAAGATTATTCTTGAAAAATATAAAATAATATAAATAATTTATATTTCAATACGATTAAATTGTGGATTTATATATCGTTTTATACTTTAACCCTAATGAGAATTACTTATAAGATCTATGTTACAATGTTGAGAACGTAACCATGTGCGATTGAGCATGAAGTCAAGTTTGACTAGAACGGATTGAGCTATTAAGCTTGTTTGGGGTATAGTATTTTATTGAGAAGCCAGATTCATTTAGGACTACTTATAAGTGACTAGACTTTATGAAGATTATGCAATTAAAGGACATGAGCTTAATATGCTATTGTGATTATAAGCTAATGGTTTAGAGGTGTGATCTTTGTGTTATAAACCAAATTAATTGAGCAATTGTGTACTTCAAATTAAGGGTTCTATGGATTAACAGTGAGTTTGGAAATTTGAGCTGAAGAGTATGATTTGTGATAAGCTTAAGAAATTTGAGTTGCCCCAAAGTTTAATTCGTACTCGGGTGCGGTTAAGAGAGTAGAAATTTATATAATACTATGTTTAAAATTGTTTTTCAAAGCATCACGTACACGAATTTTGTGAAAAATTATGAGTAATTCATTTTGATCTTTAAGCGAATATATTGAATTTTGTATAAGTATGGTTTGTGCCAAGATTTTTAATTGTGTTTAATTCAGATGTGATTTGGTTTGTGATACAAGCCTTTGAAGAATTATATTTATATATTTCTTAAATTTGTTAAATTAGTTTTCAAATGTGTTTTAGGGGGGAAGAAGCCGTTAACAACGGCCATGAACAACACTTGTGTATTTGTGTGTGATCTGTGTAAATGCACATTTGTGCATCTGTGTATATGTACATATGTACATCTGTGTGGGGACATGTCCTAAAAAGTCTTGCAAGCATGTGTGAAAAGGTGGGTGACGACCCCTAAAAGTTTGGAGACAGTGGTTCTTCAACCCATCTCTATTCGTGTTCTCTTCCCCGATTTATATATACATTTGAAAGATTAAATGTGTTTGATTATGCTAGAAGTAGCAAATATTGTGAAGTTTGTAAATGTGTGTGATTCGAAATGCAAATGATTTGCCAAAAAGCAAATATCTCTTAAATCTTTGAACTTGTGCAAGCTTTGAATTATCAAAGATTTCTAATAAAAACATTTTTGATATTACAATGTTATATTATTTCCAAAATAAATTATCGAGAGAAAATCGTATTAAGTTTATTGTTTCCGAATTAAGGAATGTATATGTGTGATGTGGAGGTGAGCCTCAACATGAAGATTTTCTCCATGTTATATCGGGAAGCGGAGAATTAGTCTTAGTTAAGTTGTGTTAGTTGTTTAAGCTCAGGTAAACTCTGAGATACGAGTTGAGAATTGGTGATGGATTCATTTTCAAAGCATATGAGATTAGTTACGTTGAAAATTGGATTTGAGGACTTCTGAAAATATAAATCTTACGATCTTTGGGAATCACCTGTTGATTGAGTCCAAGCCCTTGCTTGATTTATTTATTAGTTATAAACATCAAAGTTTTGTTCAATGTTTCAAGTACTTTAAATTATTGCAATTTGATTACTGAGCTTAATTTGAATATGATTTGATTCGTATTGAATCGGTTTTATCTTTGAAATAAATAACTCACGAAATTATGTTTTAAGCCACTAAAATGAGTTTCAGGTTGGGCAATGTGTACTCAGTTTCCCTGACTTTGTTCTTTGAACCTGTCCTGGTGGGGGCAGATTCCTATTCGTGATTTTGCAGGGTTAGTTAATGCTGGAAGTTGAATCAGGGATCGCGAATGCAAAAAGAGATATATGCTAGCTGAATTTCATATAGAAGGTTGTAATAGTTTTTGTGTGAATATTATTAAAGTTAAATATGAAGAGTTATTGAACATTATGGATTAATTCCTTGTGGGTTAAGAGCTAAGTTTGATTAATGCTATTAAGTAATTCTAATTAGCAGCTCGTTAAGAGCGGGCTGTTATACCTAAGCCTAAGCCTCACGCTGCAAAACTGATCACGCGTTCTGTCGCAATCGATCCATAAATCGAACAGAACGTATCCTGTCCCATAATTTGAGATTCGTTAAATAAAATGAGAAATAGCAAAGTCAAAGTAGTTAGTTTTCTGAGAACCGTGACGCACCTCTCAAGGGTGCGTCGTAACGTGTCCCTTTTCTATGATTTAATTGCTTTCCTCGCCCTTTTATGAACTGTTAAACTAACTAAATCTGATTGTTCGATCACGCCTAATAAATATGATATTTTTGGGAAATTGGATTATCATGCTAGGTCCCTTAAAACAATCTAAATCAGATAATCGCGTTCGATCTAGTACTATATGTTGCATATTGCTAAAATCAACTCAGATTAGTTTAATAGTTAACGCATGTCCCTTCAATTATTTATGCTGAGCTAGTAAGGATATCCTGCCTCTGGAGTTATCGATGAGCGAGTACTCCTCTCGGTAGTTACAGTCTCCCGAACCCTCAATCTCTACCTTGCGGGTGTATGTTGAGAGATCCCCACACCAGGGATCACAAGGGAACCTACGGCCGTTGTGGTCAAACATAATTGCACTCCCTTTATGTCACGATAACCGGGTTTTGTCAGTTTTTCTCATTGTCGTTAAAAACTGAATGGCGACTCCTATATTACTAGTCAATTGGGTGTAAACTCACAGGAAATCCAATTACACTTGATTTGACAAAAAGAAACGTCACACCCACGAGGGACAAGGTCACGCATTAGCCTCGTGCTTTTTCGACCCCCTCACAGTGGCGACTCCGCTGGGGATAGTGAAGGAAATACTCGTGCTCGTAGGTAATCAAAATAGCCGAAGGGTGAAATGATCCTACCCCGCGTTTATTTCCCCATCAAGTTGGGACGACCTGAAAATCAGCATATTAATGTGAACGGACAGAACCGCATAACGAATCTTGGCTCCCTTGGTGTTTCATCTCGGGAGTTGGGACTAAGGATACCCATCGCCAACCGGTGGGTGCATACGCTTCGAATGTTGTCCACTCGGCACTTTCGCTAGTAGTACACCCGTCCCAAACCCAATCGCTCGCCCATTAGGTCCCTCTCATTGGTGCATGCCCCCTTGGCTTACATCGTGATTGGCCTCTTGGGCGAAATTCGTATGTTGAAGGCACTACCTCGACCGGGGCATGTGTTGGATCTGCGATAGAAGCGGTACCAAGCCAGGCGCAAGAACTACCCATAGAAGCCTATCATAAACTACATGACATATTATTATTGCTTCATGATGTGATGTTAGTAACGTGTAGCGAAATATGTGATTGTGTGACAAACAAAGTTAACAAACCAACGACCTAAAAAAAATTGCCCAAACATTCATAAACCAATTTGCCAAAGAGTTATACCGAAATACGTGTTCCGCAAACCCGAATGATCGCCACAAAAATAAGCGACGCTCGGGACGGCCTGTAACGAATCCCACAAACGCTGCACGACGCGTAAAGGACGTTATTAGGCAAGCACGCAAAATCGAAGTCGCATAAACAAAAGTAGACGCAAACAGAAAACGAGAACCAGCCAGGGACGCATTTTCAACTCCCCTGGCTGGGCGCCAGAATTTCTCACGCCCTACGCTGGGCGCTGAAGTTGCTGCTTGGCCTTCTGGTCAGGCGCAGCAGCCTCGGTGCCCGCGCAAAAGGAAAATACGTAGCAAAAAAAACCGTTCGTAAAAAAAAATTGCTACGAGGGCGTAAGAAAAGCACTCGATTCTAAAAGCGACTCATAAAAAATAAATAACTCTTTGTGTCGTTGTTAGGCCTCCTACGACGACAATGCTCGGCACCGAAACCGAACATGCTAATAACTATGAATGTCACACGGGCAAGTGTTTTGAAAATCCAAAGAATGACCAAAAGAAAGAACTAAAAGTGTACCAACAAAAGAAAGAGCGAAAAACCAATAGAGAGAGTCAAAGTCTAGACTAAGTAATGCTTGAAACTTTGGGGCCTAAACTTTAGCTTATCTTATGCATACGACTGGTCCTGCCACTTGGTGCCGATCGGGAAATCAAAGGTTAGTACGTCTCGAAGATACATCTCCAACACCAGGTTTAGTGACTCCAAGCTCCGTCCGTCATCCCTCATTTCAAGGATCTCCGCTTCCCCAACCTCGATTCGCACCCTCAAACATGTCCATCGAAGAATTGCGAGACCATATGGCTCAAATGACCCAACTCATGGGCCAACTGAAAATGGAAAACGAAGCCTTGGCGGCTGCACAAGCCAAAAATGACCTCGATAACGAGAAGAGGATTGAAAAAATGGTCCTACAGCAAACCATGGGGAGCAAGTAATTCTCCCTCGATCCTGAACCTTTTCCTGGCAAACTACCAGAAAAGTTTAGTTCATCTGACTTACCAAAGTTTAAAGCCACGGACAATCCCCGTGATCATCTATTGAGCTTTGTGAATGCCATGAACTTGAAAGGCGTGGACAAGTCCATGTATTTACCTGTCTTTCCTTTGTCCTTGGAACCTGTGCCGCTCAAATGGTACTATCACCAGGACCCTAAGCTCTTCCCCACTTGGGAAGACTTTGTCAATGTCTTCATCAAGCAATACTCGTCGAACATGGATTTTCAAGTCACCATGCGCGAGCTGGAAGTTCTCTTCCAAAAGAAAAATGAGGGTTTCACAACCTACTTTGCTAGATGGAGGGACCAGGCGGCCCAACTAATCAATAGGCCTCCCGAAACAGAATTGGTCCAAAAATTCATTGACAACCTGGACCCGGCTTACAGACAACACCTTAGGTACCTGGGACTTGGCACTTTCAAAAAAGTTTATGATGTGGGAATAAAGATCGAGGATGATCTCGCAAAAACAATACAAAGTAAACCCGCATACAAAAGCAACACCTACAACAGGGGCAACACATCCCAAGCCCAAGAAGTCCATGCCGTAGAGGAGACTCCCGCCCGAAGAAGCCCTGGAAGATGGGTCCGAGACCGAAAGTTTGCCCCACTCGGGTCGACTTTGGTACAAGCCTTCGAAAGACTAACCAATCAAGGAAAGTTGAGACCTATAGGCCCCACCCGTGACCCTCCTGTCAAGAGCAAATACTGGGTCGAAGGTACTTATTGCAAGTTCCATCAAGGAAATGGGCATGACACCGAAAACTGCTGGAACCTAAAAAATACAATCCAGGACATGATAGAGGATGAAGTAATACCTCTCCCTAACGTTGGAAAACCCAACAGCAACAAGAGCCCACTCGGCTCTTGTCACATCTCTCTCGACCAACCAGAAAATGAGAACTTCGACCCTACGGTGTACATTACGCCTCAAGGTGCACCGCTCGCTGTAGTCCCTATGGATCGAATCGAGAGAGAAGTGTGCGGTGTGTGGGATGATGATGCTGAAGATATTTACCTATCTCAAGTGTCGGGCCAGGACCTCTTTACTGAAACTTGGCCCGGGTATGCTCACATTGACACCACCCCTCAGGAGCCCGAGGTCGACAACCTCACCCGATCCGGAAGGATATACCAACCGGATATTCGCCCACCTCCTATGGACGATATCCCAGTTAGGCAAACTCCTGAGAATGGACGGCACGCCACCGTCGCAGAAGTCATTGAAAATCCTCTCTTGAAACAACTAAAAAGAACCAAAGCCGAAATTACCATCTGGGATCTCATGTGTACTTCAAAGGAACATCGCAAAAAGCTTATTCGCTCACTCGACCTCATCTCAGTACCTACGGATATCACACCTGACTCGTAGGTTAACCACGTCATGAGAGATGCCGGAGAAAAGGCCATAGTTGCCCAAAGAGGGGGGTGCTCACAATAAAGCCCTCTATCTAGTAGTTGGATGCAAAGGACAAAACATCCCCCTATCGCTCGTAGATAATGGTTCGGCGGTAAATGTTTGCCCATTGCGAACCGCCCATTGCTTGGGGCTAGGAAACGATGACTTCCAAACCTCCACGCAAGGGGTACGAGCTTATGATAACTCCCGAAGGCCTGTGTTGGGAAAAATCAACCGTACCATACAAACCGGGCCTGTGGCACGCACCACGGAGTTTCAAATAATCGACATCAAGCCCACTTTCAACCTCCTCTTGGGGCGACCTTGGCTCCATGACTTAGGAGGTGTGGCTTCTACCTTGCACCAAATGGTTAAACTTAACCATAACGGGGTAATACTAGAAATCCGCGCCCCTCCTCTCGACGTCAGTTGTACTATGGTTGGAACGGCCGAAACTGCAGACGACCTTTACGGGTTTCAAATGGAAGAAGCAATCTTGTTCATCGAAGATTATGATCCAGCATTCCTAGACCCGCACGCATCCCGAGTCATCCCTAGAATGTTGTTAGCTCAAGGTTATTTCCCTGGAACCCCATTGGGCATAAGGAAGAAGGAATGCACATTCCATCCTTTACCCAACAAATCTACTCCCTTTGGCTTAGGCTATGAACCAACGGAGGAAGATATTGCTAACCGCCTGTCTGGGCTACGCCTTAACAAGGCCAAACAAACCACCCTCCTTCCCCCGTATCAAAGAACCCTTAACGGGATGTTCGTTCGGGAAGGAGAAGGACACCCATGCTGTGATTTCCCTGAACCCTTCGTTCAGGATGGCTTGCTAAAACCGGGATTTGAAATCTTCCATGACTGCCACACCTTGGATGAGGCACCCCACCTCACCAAGACTAAAACAGCTGAAGTATTGGACAACCAGGCTTTATGGACATTGTTTAACGAATCGAGGCCTATGGAGGACGAGACTGTGATGACTACCCTAGCTTTACAAGATGAAGGTTTCGATCCAACCCGGTTAATCGCTCCTGCATCAACACTAGAAGAGACCGAGAACGGATGGGTGAAGATATATCAGTGGGTCAATGCAAAAGGAATAGAATTCAAGATGAGTACCGGTGAAGGACCAAAGTTTTACGAGACTAAACCCAAGGCTTGAGCCACATACAACACCTTAGTAAAAGCGCCTAGTAGTTCTTTAGATTGGTAGAAAAAAAATAATAAAGACTTTAGATGGTCCTAAGACCCCTTAGAACATAGGTCAATTTTATTTCAGTGTGTTTCCCTTACTTTCCAAATTAATAAAGGCGTAATATTTCTCCTAAAATTTTATTCTAACACTAAGCAAGCACCAAATGTACTTGCAAGATACAAAAATAAAGAGGCGGCCCACTCTAGGCCCAATAAACGAGACCCACTCGGTCTTGAAATCGTGCCATGGGAACCAATTCCCGAAATCCACAAAATAAATCGTACCATCCCCTTCATATCCCCAAAACATAAAAGTCAACCAGTGTCATCATAAAAGTCAATCCATGCAACCTAAAGAAATCAAAGGAAATCAAAATCCAAAACAAATGCAAATGTTTCTTAAAAAGGGAATTAATAAAATGTAACCCCATCATACCCTTCAAAAACGACACGCACCTCAACCCACCCAAAAGCCTACACAAAGATCTTCATAACTCCCGCACCTTAACTCCATTTTCAAAGCCGTTTCAAGTCACGAATAGAAAAAATTAATCCGGACAAAAATGTGTCTCACGCTAACAGTCAAAAAAGCCTCCGAAATAGCCTCAAAATCAATTTTTATACAAATAAAAAAGCATAGCACTAAAACGAAGAAAAAGAAATAAATGCAAGAACATGTGAAGCAAAGCGTCAAAAACGACCACCTGAAATCATTTTCAGCGCCCAGGGCTGGGCGCCGAAATCTTTGACGCCCCAGCCTGGGCGTTGAAACTCTCTGCCTGCCTAAATTTTTTAGAAGTGCTCGTCATTATATCCGCACATAACGGAAAAATAACGAACACTTGGGGGGTACAACACGTATCCAAATAGGCTCACCAAAAAATATAGTCATACAAAAAAGTAGTCGAATTTCATTTTTTACGCGACTTACGGCAAAAAAAAAGGCAGACGAAAATAATGATAATACTTCACTCATTTGACCGGTTAAGTAATATGCTTCCACCTAAGGGCACATCTATTAAAATCCAGCATCATAGAATTTATTCTAGCTAAACTACGCACGACCTGATTCTGACAAGATACGTAGGCAATCCTTACCAAGGATTCGGTCCAATCAAAAAAAAACAAACATATATAAATTGTGCAAAAAGTGTTAGACATATAAAAATATATAAA
Source organism: Spinacia oleracea (assembly GCF_020520425.1). Classification (NCBI taxonomy): domain Eukaryota; kingdom Viridiplantae; phylum Streptophyta; class Magnoliopsida; order Caryophyllales; family Amaranthaceae; genus Spinacia; species Spinacia oleracea. The sequence continues at coordinate 90,978,476 of NC_079487.1, forward strand.
AAAAGAGGAGAAACAAAAAATGAAAATGAAAAAATAAAATACGCCTTTATTGAAAAATAATAAGAAGGAAAACAAAGTGCTAAGAAATGAAAAAACAAACACAACTGAAATAAATAAAGGGCACCTACACCCTAGCAAGAACTACACTACTCTAGTTCTTCCGGATCATCAAATAAAGTCTTGTAGAGGCAATGTTCGCAGGATCGACCCCCACAGTCTTCTGCGCTGCCCCTATATCAATCTCCATAAGAACCGGCTCCTGGACACTAACTTCCAAAGACACAGACAATGGTGGGAGAAGAATTATTATCATCAATTACACTAACCACTATTTCTACAGGCGGCTGAGCTTTCCTAACCCATACATTGTTCCGGCGACGATCTCCGCGAGAGCCTGCACTTCTTTTAACAACAGCAGGCCCCTTCATGTTAGGCACCTTTTTAGGCCTAGAACTGGAACGGGGAGGAACTTCCTTTCGCTTTCGATCAGGACGAGCTTTCACAGTCTTAATACCATGGGTGCGAGGATTGGCAGAATCACAACCCTCATATCTGACCCGAATGCGAGGTATCAAAAGCTCAGTCGGCTCCCCATTTCGAGCCTCGGTACTCACGGCCTTATCATCGGAGCTCATCCACAACTTATAGTTTTCAGAAAGACCCACAAAGCCATTTGTAGCTACGGCCCAACGCGGGAGACCATCATAATACTTAGCCCACGCTTGAACCCGTGCTTGTGAAAAGGCCGCTACTTTAGGTGGTACCGTATCAGAAAAGGGGATAGTCTGCCTTAAACCGTATTGACGCATGACTCGGTAAGGGAAAATATAAACGGGCCGAGATAGCCCCAACAAGGAAACATAAACCGATACATCAGAACCCCCCGTCATAGTAGTGAAACCCCACCACGGTACCACCCACTTAATGGAACAAATACCATGAGTAAAAAAGGAGGCCCACTCGGCCTCGTCCTGGCCTCGGTGCAAATATTTTCGGTTACCCAAGGCTATAGGGAGATAATGTTTAGGATCGGCATGAGTTTCCAAGAGCCTAAGCCGTTCCACGAGCCAAATCTGCAAAAAACGGGTACGATCAAAAAAAATAAATAAAAAGAAAACGGTTCCTGGGGCGCAGTTTCAACGCCCAGGACCAGGCGCCGTAAATTCTAGCGCCCAGCCCTGGGCGCTGAAACTCAGCCCCAATGCAGGACGAATAAAAAAATATATATGCAAAAAAAAAACGTATGCGTGCGCAAAGAAAAAAATCGATTACCTGCAGTAATAGGGGGCTTCCCTTAAAATATTCAGCTTTGGCATCCTTCTTCAGCTCATCCGCACTCAGCAAAGTCTCGGCAAAAACCAACGGCATAATAGAATAGCAACTTTCCATCTGGCTAATCAAGGGGATCAACCTTATGTCACCGAACTCACCATTGTTATTCGACAGCAAATAATGATTCAACAAGAAAAATACAAGGGCTCGAATATTCAATTTCTGTTCGGTCATATTCTTACTAGGCCTAAAGTGATGTTTTACAAGTTTTGCCAAATTAACCTCATCACCTACAACAATTTCAGCAATCTTGTTAGCATCTAGTCCTAGGAAAGCCCCTATGGTTGTTTTACCCTCTTCAATAGTGCCAGGAGTGGCAGGGGTAGCATTAGTAGGATAACCAAGGATCGCAGCGAATTCATCTGGCAAAGGACATATTTCGTTGCCCCGAAAGACAAAAACATGATGATCGGAATCCCAAAAGCTTAGGGCTGCATGCAGAAAATTATAGTCAATATTAATTTGTTGTAAGCCTAAAAGTGCCTCTAAGTGGTATTCTTTTAACAAAGCCTTTTCTGTAGGAGTAAGGGCCTGTAGCCAACGCCTAACAGCCCGTTGGAGTGAGAAATTAGGAATCGACATGACGAAAGCAAGGAGTAACTAAAACACAGCAAAGAAAGAAGGAAATTGAGAGTGATGGAAAATAGGGACGTATCTAGCCCCTATATATAGCTGAACGCATCAAGTGACATCCTGATCCCATTCGGAAACGCGTTAAGAAATCCGAAAGTCAAAGTTCGCCAGGAAAGGACTTTCAGCGCCCGAAGCTGGGCGCCGAAATAATTAACGCCCAGCCTTGGGCGCCGAAAATGCAGCCCAAGGCCCAGATTTCACAAAACGCGGAACATGAAAAGACTTAAAACCGTGTTGCTAGACACGAGACCCTATTGCAATTAAGATCAAGCCCAAAAGCACCTTTAAGCTCCCAAATAGCAAAAATGAATGGTAAAACTTGGTCGAAACTTAGACTTGTCACAAGGAACATATATGTACACTTTTCAAAACAAATGTGAAATATCAAGGTCATTCTTCGAAACACCAAAAAATGTTGTTGAGTCGTTGGTTTCTCAAATAAAAATGTTTGTCTGTCAAAAGATTAATCCGGGCCAAGCTAAACCGGATGATATTAAACCTTGTTGCCCGAAGACTGAAGTCGCACCCCATGACTTCGCCAAAATAGCACACCACTATGAAAGGTCGCTCGCACATACGAGCTCGACCCCAAACATGATTAAAAGACGTTATGAAGTATGCGAAAAATGACCACCAAATCCCGAGTGCTTGGGGGCTCGCGAAAAGTATACTCCAACAGAGAGTGCGCGATCAAAATCACAATCCCGGGCTACGCTATACGTCGTCCCATGTTTGGATGATCTCAAAAGAACAGGTTCGACCTCAGAAAAGGGTCGTCATTGACATTTGTACATGGTCCTCTGATCAAAGACCAAGTAGTGGCAAAAATCGAGCCGTAAAGACTAGCTCAAAACCACGAAAGCAGATGGTCGCAAGACAAAGGTCCGTCTAAACCCGTTGTCAACCCACGTCAGGTCACAACTAAATTCGAGCATCCCTCGAAAGAATTCGCTCTTGCAAGAATGAACAAAAGAAATTCTCAAAAAAAGAAATCACGATGAAAAATAGGAAACTTGCCCATCTCAGTTGGCAAGATCACGTCACGAACCACGCGAGTTCCAAAACAAAAAAAAACGAATTCAGGGACGTCCACTCCTCAGCGGACAGGGTTCGCCCACCCTCAGCGGGCGGGGTCTGCGTCACTAGCCGCACAGATCCTCGGTTTTCGAAAAATAGAATCTTCAAAAAAACAAAATGAAACAGGCTCGCCATCTTCAGCCGGCGGGGTCTGCGTCACTAACCGCGCAGGTCCTTAGTCGCTGCAGCGATAACTTTTTTTGGTTTTCCGTTTTTCCAAAAAAGAACTACGTGAGTAGCTTTTGGTTTTCCGTTTTTTCCAAAAAAGAACGATGTGAGTAGCTTTCCCTTTTTCCAAAGATTGGTTTTCCGTTTTTTCCAAAAAAAGAACGATGTGAGTAGCTTTCCTTTTTTTAATAATGGTTTTCCGTTTTTTCCAAAAAGAACGATGTGCTGGATTTTCCTTCGTTTTACGTCCCATAAAAAACAAGGGGGTTTTCTCGTTTAGCTAACCCTGAAAATGAGAATCTTTAAAAACATTTTTACCTCGTGATTGGGCTTGGCCAGGCCCAATTACACTTTATAGCTTTGATTTCGAAAACATTTTCTGTAGCTACTCCCAGTGGCAAAGTGAGGGAGTTTCTACGCACCTTTAGATCCTTCCAATGACAAAGTGAGGAAGTTTCTATACTATCCGTTGACAAATCCCAATGTCACGTGAGGGATATGTCGACACTTCAAGTGATGACCCTTAAGTCAAATGTTATCACTCGGGGGCTCGTGAGACCCTCGCCAAAACAGGTCACCATGGCTTGTGCGACGCACTCCGTCTAATACTTTGACGACCGTCTTACTCCAAGACTCAGTCAAAGTGGGGGCTAACTGTAGACACCTACTTTTGTCCCCATTCCCGAAAGAGAAGGTTCGATGATGAAAACATAAATATCCACTTGACAACGCATCTCCTATAAAATAACGAATCTCAATTCCCCTTTTCATTTCACCCGAAACCTGCTATTTATGGAAACCTGCTATTTATGGAAACTGCCGTAATGGGAAGTTGTTAAAAGTGGCAAGTCATAAAAGATAGAAACCTGTCAGAATTAGGTGTTGCACTCCAACATAAATCCTAAATGAGATAGAGATTATGAGAGAATCCTATTCCTAATATGATTCGAAAATAAGAGTCACGTATTAATTAAAATCCTAACGAGCCTAGAGTTCGTAACGGGCCCAGACGCATCCCGTCACAAGGTTAATTCGCACTAAAAGACTCAATTAAATCTCAAATACTCCGGATTCTAGGAATCCGAATCTGACTAAGAAAACAGCCCAGATCCTATTTTCAACGCCTGGTTCTGGGCGCCGAAATCTTCGGCGCCCAGGCCTGGGCGCTGAAATTACCTGGGACGTATTCTTTCCTAATTCCTCGTGGATTAGATGTAATACCCCAAATTTTTAAAGCTTGATTAATTATGCTAATTTTTTTCATTTGGCTTAAAACCGTTTTAAATCCTAATTTTAAACTTTATTTTAATTAACGAAGTTTTATTGCGATTAAGTTTTAATATCGTTACACGATTTATTTATTTTTCAGATTTTATAATTTAATTTTTTTACGAGCTTAAACTACCTTTTTAAATCTTGTTTATTTCGAATTTTTAATAATTTCGAAACGTTTTTATTTTATTCGTAAACTAAATTTTATTTTTCGTAACAAAAGATTATTTGGAAACTTGATTTTAATTAAACATTACTATTTTAATTAATTTCCTAAAATAGAAACCAAATTTTCAGAAATTTGCCTAACTAAAGGAAATTACCAAAATACCCCTAAGAGCAAAATTGGCATCTTGCTTCCTCCTCCTTTGTCTTCACGTAACTCCTTCCTCCCTCTCTTCCCTTAAATCAGTCCATGTTCATGCCTTGGCCTCCAAGGTCTTCATTCTTCTTTTTCACTCTACTTTTCACTATAAACCACCATTTTCTTCCATTTTTCTAAATCAATAATCAGTTAACCAAAAATATGAAAATCACCCCTCCTTGTTTTCCTTGATCTGAACCAACCACCACCGTGCCAACCACCATCGACCACCATCACCACCTACTGAACATCATCACCATAGACACCCAGCTACACCGCCCGACTGCCGTAGTCGACCACCCCCGCCACAAATTCCACCCTTTTCCTTCGACCAAACCGGCCCGCAGAGCCGCCGCCCCCCTGCCTCCCTCGTCTTTCCCTCTCGCTGCTCCACCGTCGCACAACCACCACCATCTCCGTTGCTTTATTGCGCCACCGTGCCTCCTAGGCGTCAGCCTCCCCTACCTCCCTCCTCAATCAACTCCCCTGCTTTCCCCTCCTCTGATTCGACCACCCTCTCCCCTTCCTTGGTTCTCCGCCGCTGCGGAACCCCACCACCACCGTCGCCTTCTCCAGTACAACCCAGCGACACCGGGAAACCCGAGCTCAGCCGCCCCCTCCCTTCTCTCTTCTCTCCCCTTCGTGCTTCCGCCTCCCCTGTTCCTCTGCTTCCCCTGTTTCTGTTCGAAAACCCCAGGGAACGAAACAAAAAAAAAAAAAAAAAAAAAAAAAAAAGAAACCCAAGTGGTTTTACTGATTCTAAACCCATCCTCCAAGCCAAGCCCAATATCCTTTCCTTGACCCAATACTTCAAAGTGAGTATTATTTCTTTAATTAAGTATTAATGTTTTATGAACATAAATTATTACAAAACTGAATATTGTGATAATATAGATTTTAAATGATGATTTGAAATACATACTTTGACTGAAATTTTAATTTAAATAATATTTTCGTTAAATTATGAAATTTAAATAATATTTCATGTAAATCTATATATGAAATATATGTATTTTGATTAAAATGTCGATTAATAATATTTTGAAGATTTTATAAATTTCAATATATTTTTATTAAATTTATTATTTTAAAATTCACTATCTATAAATTCTGTATTTATAAAATATTGATTTTAAATTATTTATCGCTTTAGTTATTAATTCAATAATTCGATATTTTGAAAGAAATTGGACTCGGGGCTCAGGACGAACGAACCAAGGAAAAAGGCCTAGCAATCGTGGAATTGAGGTAACGGTTATTGCTAGTACCCGCATTCCCTTCGAAATGTATTTATGAATGATGTTATGAATGATTGATGTTTTATAATGATGTTTTATGAATTGCGGGATTACAAGTATGATTTGATTGAATTGTTTTATGATAATGCAGCTTCATGCAAAGTATTGATTTAATGAATTATTATTTCTGAAAGAAATGATTTTATGAAATAACGAGATCTAATGGTTTATTAAACTACCCTGAATAATTGAGATTTTCCTGATTAATGTTCTATTAAAAGAAATGTAAATATGATAAATGAAAGTGTAAGAACTAGTCAAGTTCCCCTGATAAGAAGCACTGGCTTCCCCTGATATGGAACCAAGGTTCCCCCTGATAAGAAGCACTGGCTTCCCCTGATATGGAACCAAGGTTCCCCCTGATAAGAAGCACTGGCTTCCCCTGATATGGAACCAAGGTTCCCACTGAAATGAAGCACTGGCTTCCCCTGTTATGGAGCATTGACTCCCCCTGTTATGAAGCACTGGCTTCCCCTGTTCGTAGGAGACGTCCTACCATGTTTTCCTGTAAAGTCCTAACGACCAGAATAATACTGTTAAAAGGAAAAAGATTAATGAAATGACGTTCCTGAAACGATGTTCCTGAAATTAATGTTCCTGAAATGATGTTTTAGAATGATGCTTCTGAAATATTGATTTATTAAATGTTTTACTATATTCTATTCTCCCTGTTTATTAAATAAAATGAATTGAAATGATGTTACGATGCTAGGGTAACTTGTTACTGAGTCTTCGGCTCACCGTTTTGTTTTCCGTTTTAGGTACTGCTGGGGACCACGGAAACGAGTAGTGGCGAGGATTTCACTATTACCAAGTTCACCTACGTTAATGTTAAGTTGTAACAAGTTTAAGTAAAGATTCCTAATTAAGTTTCGTACTTTTATTAAGGAATTGAGAAGGATGATTATGTTAATTTTGGAGTTTAATAGTGTATGATGGATAGTTGCCTTGTAATTCCCAAGAGGGAGTTACGGCGGGTAATGTCCCGACCGAATTAGGTTAACTCCGCTGCTAATTATGCTTTAATAAGCGATTTAGAGGTCGGGGTGTTAAATTTTGGTATTCAGAGCCAAGGTTCTGGACCATAAGTGCTAAACCTTACGGGTTTTGCACGAAATAGAATTCATTAGGCTTTAAGCAAAGAATTTTAAGGAATGAGTTAAAAAGAATATGTTAAAATCAAGTCAAGTTAAAATGGAATGAGTGTGAGTGTAGAAACGGGATTAAAGGGATTTATTCTCATGTTATTTATGTTTTCCTAATTGAATATGTTATGCGAAATATCGATTATCGAGGTTACTAATGATGCCACGAACGAAGCTCACAACAAGCGCAATATTCACAATGACGTCGTCCACAATGATGTTTTCCATGATGATTCCTGTGACGAACAATTTATAGAAGACCACGAGGAAATGATGAAACGATTAGGAACTGCAAGTACAATGTCAACTTAATCGGTCAAATATTCTCGAAAAACGAAATCGAACGAAAATGCATCACTATTTGAGAAAATTTCACCCTGGAATCCACCAATCTATGACGGCTAGCCGATTCGATGGAATTTGAAGAATGGACCAACAAGATGGATCAACTATGGGAGACTTTGCAATGCCCTGACGAATAAGAAACTAATGTCGTGTAGGAACGAATACGTGGAGGGAAAGAGCATTTCGTCAACCTCGACCAATCATGAACAAAAAAACAACAATGCTAGGGTTAATCATGACCCACCACGACCACCAATATCTGGAAAGGCTTACATGATGTGAGCTGACGAAGAAGATGACGCCAACGCTGATACTATTTCAATTTAGTTCTTATGTACGTTTGAACCTAAGTTTCCTGTTTTAGATTTGAATCATGTTATAGATCTTTTGTCAAGGACATGTTATGAAATGTTTAAGGATCATTAATGTCCTCAAGGAAGTTTATGAAAGAATTAATAAAAGCATGATTTTGTGGATATGAATTATTTTAAGGAACTTTTATGTTTATGAATTATTTAAGGTTGATTTTTAGAGTACCGAAAGAGCATGAGTTTGTATTTAAGGATGAATGATAGAGTACAAGAAGAGTGTGAGTTTGTAAAAGATGAATCATCACTTAAATCAAGGTTATTCAGGGTTCAAAGCGTTTAAGTTATGGTTAAGGTTGATTTTATGGGTTATTTTCCCCGCACCTTTCATAATGATTGTTTTGTGGTTATAAGCACCTAAGTATATTTCCAGATATGTTAAGGAAGCTAAGCTAGAAATCTTAAAAAAAAGTTATGCAAAAATATTATGTGATCGAGACCAAACATGATTGATGGTGAAAATATGAAATTTAGGTCACACATAGAGTTATGAGGATTATACCAAAGGAAGTTATCAGGAATTAGTCTGTCAGTAAGGTTGATGGTGTTTTTAGTCTACCTTTCCGCATCATTTATAGGATTTTTTTTGAAAGAATGCCTGATAATCTCCATAAAGAAAGCTAAGCGAGGAAATGTAAGGTTTGCAAAAATGTTATGTGGAAAATATGATTTATGGTGAAAGCATGAGATTGAGTTTTGCATATAAGTTTCAAGGATCTTACCAAAATAAGTTATCGAGAATTAGTCTGTCTATGAGGTCGATAATATCAATGAATGTTATGAAGTTCGAAAAGAATTATGAATGATTGAGGAATGCAATGGAGTTAAGAAAAAAAATCGACGAAATGACATGTCTGTAAAACCAGGTAGTATGAACTAAGTTTCTGGAATCTAGATTGTTTCTGATAAAGGCACGTGTGATGGCTTAGAATTGACCGCCACAACCCAAGTGTTTGTCAACTTAAAATACTAAGGATAAGTAACGAAGTCGTACGTCTAATGATGTAGTTTCCTGTCACGTGATTGGACTCGAACCCCTGCAACGAACGTAGTCCACAAAGTTATTTTCGGAGATCGAAATCGAAATGAATCAAATAATGAAGGCCAGCGACAAGATTCCTGCGGCAAAGAAGCCCAATGGCAAATGAAAGTGAAATGTCTCTAATTGTTCACCCATGAACGATATGATTATGTTTTCTATGAATGATTATGTTATGGTCAGCCATGCTAGTGTGTTAGATCAAATGATTTTGAATGTTATGCTTATGTTGAATATGAAAATTTTCAATTTATGAATTATGTCTTTATGATATGATTATGTTTATGCCGACATGATTGTACTGGTAACCTAATTGTTTTTCATGGATGTCGTCTCCGATGGAAGTTCTCCTGAGCTCAGAGTACGAGATTATTATTATAATAAATAACTTTTACAACTATTTGAGCATTGCAATTGATAGATAAATATTTATTTTCATTATATATATACATATATTTTCAGAATTATAATTTTTGCATTAAAAACTACTATTTTTGGTGGAAAATATTTTCAAACAGGATCTCGCAAAGTAAAATAGGAGCCTAGTCTATGCTAACAAGTTTTCCCCTTTTATGTTCTTTGCTCCTCGATCCTATTATATGAAATCAAGTGGAGATACGAAAGACGATGGCGAAATGTAATTGACCTTAATGACGATTAAGGATCAAAATATAATTTTGCCCCTTTTGCATTCTTTACTCTTCGATTCTAGGTCTCGAGTTGAAGCGGAGTCCTAAAAGATGATGGCGGAATGAAGGCTAGACATTGTCGGAATTGGAATGAAATTGTGAGATCTTGGTTTTTAAAATAAATATCATACTTTTAATCGAATGTTATTGATTTTCAACAATCATTTCATACGTCTAATTTCCAAGTTTCGAGGACGAAACTTTTTCTAAGGGGGTAAGAATGTAATACCCCGAATTTTTAAACCTTGATTAATTATGCTAATTTTTTTCATTTGGCTTAAAACCGTTTTAAATCCTAATTTTAAACTTTATTTTAATTAACGAAGTTTTATTGCGATTAAGTTTTAATATCGTTACACGATTTATTTATTTTTCAGATTTTATAATTTAATTTTTTTACGAGCTTAAACTACCTTTTTAAATCTTGTTTATTTCGAATTTTTAATAATTTCGAAACGTTTTTATTTTATTCGTAAACTAAATTTTATTTTTCGTAACAAAAGATTATTTGGAAACTTGATTTTAATTAAACATTACTATTTTAATTAATTTCCTAAAATAGAAACCAAATTTTCAGAAATTTGCCTAACTAAAGGAAATTACCAAAATACCCCTAAGAGCAAAATTGGCATCTTGCTTCCTCCTCATTTGTCTTCACGTAACTCCTTCCTCCCTCTCTTCCCTTAAATCAGTCCATGTTCATGCCTTGGCCTCCAAGGTCTTCATTCTTCTTTTTCACTCTACTTTTCACTATAAACCACCATTTTCTTCCATTTTTCTAAATCAATAATCAGTTAACCAAAAATATGAAAATCACCCCTCCTTGTTTTCCTTGATCTGAACCAACCACCACCGTGCCAACCACCATCGACCACCATCACCACCTACTGAACATCATCACCATAGACACCCAGCTACACCGCCCGACTGCCGTAGTCGACCACCCCCGCCACAAATTCCACCCTTTTCCTTCGACCAAACCGGCCCGCAGAGCCGCCGCCCCCCTGCCTCCCTCGTCTTTCCCTCTCGCTGCTCCACCGTCGCACAACCACCACCATCTCCGTTGCTTTATTGCGCCACCGTGCCTCCTAGGCGTCAGCCTCCCCTGCCTCCCTCCTCAATCAACTCCCCTGCTTTCCCCTCCTCTGATTCGACCACCCTCTCCCCTTCCTTGGTTCTCCGCCGCTGCGGAACCCCACCACCACCGTCGCCTTCTCCAGTACCGATCGAGGAAAAGAAAGAGAACTTTTGACTAGGAGTTCGAATGGATATTGGTTGGGTTCGAAAGGTTATGAATCGATTGACAAGTCCAACCCCGTGTCACCATGTTGTCAAGTAAGCGCGCTATTTTTTCTTGTTTTATTCTTTTATCCTCCGCCGGGTCCTGCCCAGTAGCTGGGGTTGGATGGGGATCGGGGCCAGTCAGGTTTGAAGGAGCGGCCTCCCAGACGGCTGTTCCCGTAACTCCACTCTCGACTTGGATTATAGATCCAAAAAGGTCCGCTTCCATTCAAAGCTTATAACACTTTTCCTTCCGACCTTCCAGCACCAACCCGGCGACACCGGGAAACCCGAGCTCAGCCGCCCCCTCCCTTCTCTCTTCTCTCCCCTTCGTGCTTCCGCCTCCCCTGTTCCTCTGCTTCCCCTGTTTCTGTTCGAAAACCCCAGGGAACGAAACAAAAAAAAAAAAAAAAACCCAAGTGGTTTTACTGATTCTAAACCCATCCTCCAAGCCAAGCCCAATATCCTTTCCTTGACCCAATACTTCAAAGTGAGTATTATTTCTTTAATTAAGTATTAATGTTTTATGAACATAAATTATTACAAAACTGAATATTGTGATAATATAGATTTTAAATGATGATTTGAAATACATACTTTGACTGAAATTTTAATTTTAATAATATTTTCGTTAAATTATGAAATTTAAATAATATTTCATGTAAATCTATATATGAAATATATGTATTTTGATTAAAATGTCGTTTAATAATATTTTGAAGATTTTATAAATTTCAATATATTTTTATTAAATTTATTATTTTAAAATTCACTATCTATAAATTCTGTATTTATAAAATATTAATTTTAAATTATTTATCGCTTTAGTTATTAATTCAATAATTCGATATTTTGAAAGAAATTGGACTCGGGGCTCAGGACGAACGAACCAAGGAAAAAGGCCTAGCAATCGTGGAATTGAGGTAACGGTTATTGCTAGTACCCGCATTCCCTTCGAAATGTATTTATGAATGATGTTATGAATGATTGATGTTTTATAATGATGTTTTATGAATTGCGGGATTACAAGTATGATTTGATTGAATTGTTTTATAATAATGCAGCTTCATGCAAAGTATTGATTTAATGAATTATTATTTCTGAAAGAAATGATTTTATGAAATAACGAGATCTAATGGTTTATTAAACTACCCTGAATAATTGAGATTTTCCTGATTAATGTTCTATTAAAAGAAATGTAAATATGATAAATGAAAGTGTAAGAACTGGTCAAGTTCCCCTGATAAGAAGCACTGGCTTCCCCTGATATGGAACCAAGGTTCCCTCTGATAAGAAGCACTGGCTTCCCCTGATATGGAACCAAGGTTCCCCCTGATAAGAAGCACTGGCTTCCCCTGATATGGAACCAAGGTTCCCACTGAAATGAAGCACTGGCTTCCCCTGTTATGGAGCATTGACTCCCCCTGTTATGAAGCACTGGCTTCCCCTGTTCGTAGGAGACGTCCTACCATGTTTTCCTGTAAAGTCCTGACGACCAGAATAATACTGTTAAAAGGAAAAAGATTAATGAAATGACGTTCCTGAAACGATGTTCCTGAAATTAATGTTCCTGAAATGATGTTTTAGAATGATGCTTCTGAAATATTGATTTATTAAATGTTTTACTATATTCTATTCTCCCTGTTTATTAAATAAAATGAATTGAAATGATGTTACGATGCTAGGGTAACTTGTTACTGAGTCTTCGGCTCACCGTTTTGTTTTCCGTTTTAGGTACTGCTGGGGACCACGGAAACGAGTAGTGGCGAGGATTTCACTATTACCAAGTTCACCTAAGTTAATGTTAAGTTGTAACAAGTTTAAGTAAAGATTCCTAATTAAGTTTCGTACTTTTATTAAGGAATTGAGAAGGATGATTATGTTAATTTTGGAGTTTAATAGCGTATGATGGATAGTTACCTTGTAATTCCCAAGAGGGAGTTACGGCGGGTAATGTCCCAACCGAATTAGGTTAACTCTGCTGCTAATTATGCTTTAATAAGCGATTTAGAGGTCGGGGTGTTACATTAGAGCTCTACAATTCTATCTTTCCACGAACTCTTTTCTATAAATAGGGCCTTAAGTTCGACGTGAAAAGGACACAACAACACACAATTATTATTCTGAGTATTGACTCTAAACCCCTAAGCCTAAGCCTCACGCTGCAAAACTGATCACGCGTTCTGTCGCAATCGATCCATAAATCGAACAGAACGTATCCTGTCCCATAATTTGAGATTCGTTAAATAAAATGAGAAATAGCAAAGTCAAAGTGGTTAGTTTTCTGAGAACCGTGACGCACCTCTCAAGGGTGCGTCGTAACGTGTCCCTTTTCTATGATTTAATTGCTTTCCTCGCCCTTTTATGAACTGTTAAACTAACTAAATCTGATTGTTCGATCACGCCTAATAAATATGATATTTTTGGGAAATTGGATTATCATGCTAGGTCCCTTAAAAAAATCTAAATCAGATAATCGCGTTCGATCTAGTACTATATGTTGCATATTGCTAAAATCAACTCAGATTAGTTTAATAGTTAACGCATGTCCCTTCAATTATTTATGCTGAGCTAGTAAGGATATCCTGCCTCTGGAGTTATCGATGAGCGAGTACTCCTCTCGGTAGTTACAGTCCCCCGAACCCTCAATCTCTACCTTGCGGGTGTATGTTGAGAGATCCCCACACCAGGGATCACAAGGGAACCTACGGCCGTCGTGGTCAAACATAATTGCACTCCCTTTATGTCACGATAACCGGGTTTTGTCAGTTTTTCTCATTGTCGTTAAAAACTGAATGGCGACTCCTATATTACTAGTCAATTGGGTGTAAACTCACAGGAAATCCAATTACACTTGATTTGACAAAAAGAAACGTCACACCCACGAGGGACAAGGTCACGCATTAGCCTCGTGCTTTTTCGACCCCCTCACAGTGGCGACTCCGCTGGGGATAGTGAAGGAAATACTCGTGCTCGTAGGTAATCAAAATAGCCGAAGGGTGAAACGATCCTACCCCGCGTTTATTTCCCCATCAAGTTGGGACGACCTGAAAATCAGCATATTAATGTGAACGGACAGAACCGCATAACGAATCTTGGCTCCCTTGATGTTTCATCTCGGGAGTTGGGACTAAGGATACCCATCGCCAACCGGTGGGTGCATACGCTTCGAATGTTGTCCACTCGGCACTTTCGCTAGTAGTACACCCGTCCCAAACCCAATCGCTCGCCCATTAGGTCCCTCTCATTGGTGCATGCCCCCTTGGCTTACATCGTGATTGGCCTCTTGGGCGAAATTCGTATGTTGAAGGCACTACCTCGACCGGGGCATGTGTTGGATCTGCGATAGAAGCGGTACCAAGACAGGCGCAAGAACTACCCAGAGAAGCCTATCATAAACTACATGACATATTATTATTGCTTCATGATGTGATGTTAGTAACGTGTAGCGAAATATGTGATTGTGTGACAAACAAAGTTAGCAAACCAACGACCTAAAAAAAATTGCCCGATACGTACCATGTTTCCGTTTCCGGCAACATCTACGACTTGGATAATATTTATATTTCCGATACGATCCATATTTCCGTTTCCGGCAATATCATCGTTTCCGGAGTATTCACTTGCTTGTGACGATCTCAGCTCCCACTGAAACCAAGATCCGTCGATTCCGAATATCCATAGATAGAGTATTTAATGCCATTAAATACTTGATCCGTTTACATACTATTTGTGTGACCCTACGGGTTCAGTCAAGAGTAAGTTGTGGATTAATATCATTAATTCCACTTGAACTGAAGCGGCCTCTAGCTAGGCATTCAGCTCACTTGATCTTACTGAATTATTAACTTGTTAATTAATACTGAACCGCTTTTATTAGACTTAATATTATATGCATACTTGGACCAAGGGCACTATTTCCTTCAGTCTCCCACTTGTCCTTAGGGACAAGTGTGCATTACCTAATTCCTTTGTCGTTTGATGCTTGCTCTTGAACATAAGGTAAGAGTTGTCATCCTTATTATGTCCAAAGGTGTTTCTCGGTTTCAGAGTTCAACTGATCAAATAAACAGATAATCATAGCCTATGATTCATCCGAGCACGGCCATGCATTTTACAGTTTCTAGCTCTTCGAGTGGCCTTGTACAACTTTTAAGCATCTCATCCCGATTTATGGGAGGACAATCCCAATCTTGCGATCTTGAGATTAGAGTTCGTTTGATAGGTGATTACCTAAGCGTTGCCTTTATAGCCTCCTTTTACGGTGCGACGGTTGGTCAACGTCAAAGTAACCAGTTCTCAAACAAGTAATCTCAAATCACTCAGGTATTGAGGATTTAGTGTCTAATAATTTTAATGAAATTTACTTATGACAGATTTTCATCTCTTACAGTAAAGTTTCGTAGGTCTGTCCGATACTAGTCTTCTCAAAGTAAGTATCTATGCAAATGATTATGACATTGCCATGTCCACATAGTTCAAGAAACAGAACTACTAGTCATCTTGCATTCTAGTCGTAACGTTTTCTATGCGTCCAATTTTATAGAAAACTCCGACCAGGGACCATTTTCAACCTTTGACATTCAAGTTCACTTGATAGACATTTCTTAGTCACAGGACTGGTCCTGACATTCTATCTTGAATATATCGTCAAATTGAAGGGACTCATCATTTAATAAACCACAAATTAAATGGAAAAATGAATTCTATTCATTTATTGTGAATGATTAACCAATAATGTTTTACAAAGATTTAAACTCTAAAACTTTAAAACATTAAATAAGGACATCAAAGTCATTCTCCAATATGCTTGATTCCCATAGCTGTAGTGTGCGAGTTGTGCTTCGCCTGCGGCAGAGGTTTAGTCAATGGATCTGATATGTTGTCATCAGTTCCAATCTTGCTTATCTCGACTTCTTTTCTTTCAACGAACTCTCGTAGAAGGTGAAACCTACGAAGTACATGCTTGACTCTTTGGTGGTGTCTAGGCTCCTTTGCCTGTGCAATAGCTCCGTTATTATCGCAATACAGGGCTATTGGTCCTTTAATGGAGGGGACTACACCAAGTTCACCTATGAACTTCCTTAGCCATATAGCTTCCTTTGCTACTTCATGTGCAGCAATGTACTCCGCTTCAGTTGTAGAATCCGCAATGGTGCTTTGCTTAGCACTTTTCTAGCTTACTGCACCTCCGTTGAGGCAGAAGACAAACCCAGACTGTGATCTGAATCATCTTTGTCGATTTGGAAACTTGCGTCCGTATAGCCTTTAACAATTAATTCATCATCTCCACCATAGACCAGGAAGTCATCTTTGTGCCTTTTCAGGTACTTCAGAATGTTCTTGGCAGCAGTCCAATGCGCCTCTCCTGGGTCTGACTGGTATCTGCTCGTAGCACTGAGTGCGTACGCAACATCCGGGTGTGTACATATCATAGCATACATTATTGAACCAATCAATGATGCATACAGAATCCCATTCATTCGTCTACGCTCATCAAGTATTTTTGGGCACTGAGTCTTGCTTAGAGTTATTCCATGAGACATGGGTAGGTAGTCTCGCTTGGAGTCTGCCATCTTGAACCTATCAAGCACCTTATTGATATAAGTGCTTTGACTAAGTCCAATCATCTTTTTAGATCTATCTCTGTAAATCTTGATGCCCAATATGTACTGTGCTTCTCCTAGATCCTTCATCGGAAAACATTTCCCAAGCTAAATCTTGACAGAGTTCAACATAGGAATGTCATTTCCGATAAGTAATATGTCGTCGACATATAATACTAGGAAAGAAATTTTGCTCCCGCTGACCTTCTTGTATACACAAGATTCGTCTGCGTTCTTGATGAAACCAAAGTCACTGACTGCTTCATCAAAGCGTATATTCCAGCTCCTAGATGCCTGCTTCAACCCGTAGATTGATTTCTTTAGCTTGCATA
Source organism: Spinacia oleracea (assembly GCF_020520425.1). Classification (NCBI taxonomy): domain Eukaryota; kingdom Viridiplantae; phylum Streptophyta; class Magnoliopsida; order Caryophyllales; family Amaranthaceae; genus Spinacia; species Spinacia oleracea. The sequence goes on from NC_079487.1 coordinate 90,995,425, forward strand.
CCTTTTTAGCATTCTTTGGATCCTCAAAACCTTCAGGCTGTGTCATAAACACAGTTTCTGTTAAAACGCCGTTTAAGAAAGCGGTTTTGACATCCATCTGCCATATTTCGTAATCGTAATATGCAGCGATTGCTAACATTATCCGAATAGACTTTAGCATTGCAACTGGTGAAAAGGCTTCATCGTAATCCACACCGTGGACTTGCCTGTAACCTTTTGCAACCAATCTAGCTTTGAAAACTTCAAGTTTCCCATCCTTGTCCTTTTTCAGTTTGAAAACCCATTTGGTTCCAATGGCTTGGTAGCCATCTGGCAAATCGACCAAATCCCATACTTGGTTTTCAGACATGGAGTCTAATTCAGATAGCATGGCTTCTTGCCATTGCTTGGAGCTAGGGCTCGTCATAGCTTGTTAATAAGACGCAGGTTCATCACTTTCAAGTAATAGAACGTCATAGCTCTCGTTCGTCAAAATACCTAAGTACCTTTCCGGTTGAGATCTATATCTCTGCGATCTACGCGGGGTTACATCTCTAGGTTGACCATGATTCTCACCAGATACTTCTAAAGATCTCTGAGTTTCATCCTGAATGTCATCTTGAGCATTCTCTAGAGTTTTTTGTTTGACTCGAATTTCTTCGAGGTCTATTTTTCTCCCACTTGTCATTTTGGAAATGTGATTCTTCTCCAAAAAGACACCATCTCGAGCAACAAACACCTTGTTCTCAGATGTATTGTAGAAGTAATACCCCTTTGTTTCCTTTGGATATCCCACAAGGATACATTTGTCAGATTTTGGATGAAGTTTGTCTGAAATTAATCGTTTGACGTATACTTCACATCCCCAAATCTTTAGAAAAGACACTTTTGGAGGCTTTCCAAACCATAACTCATATGGAGTCTTTTCGACAGCTTTAGACGGAGCTCTATTTATAGTGAGTGCAGCTGTATTTAGCGCATGTCCCCAAAATTCTAATGGAAGTTCGGCCTGACCCATCATTGACCTAACCATGTCTAGCAAGGTTTTGTTCCTCCGTACCGACACACCGTTCCATTGTGGTGTTCCAGGAGGAGTCAATTCTGATAGAATTCCACATTCTTTCAGATGGTCATCAAATTCATAGCTCAGATATTCACCGCCTCTATCAGACCGCAGTGCCTTAATCTTCTTGCCTAATTGATTCTCTACTTCACTCTGAAATTCCTTGAATTTGTCAAAGGATTCAGACTTATGCTTCATTAGGTAGACATAACCATATCTACTGAAGTCATCAGTGAAAGTGATAAAGTAGCTGAAACCACCTCTGGCATTTGTACTCATTGGTCCACATACATCTGTATGGATTAAACCCAATAGTTCATTTGCTCTTTCTCCAACTTTTGAGAAAGGTTGCTTTGTCATTTTGCCAAGTAAACATGATTCGCACTTACCATAATCCTCTAAGTCAAATGGTTCTAGAATTCCTTCCTTTTGAAGTCTTTCCATGAGTTTCAAGTTAATATGGCCTAATCGACAATGCCACAGATAGGTGAGATCTGAATCATCCTTTTTGGCCTTTTTGGTATTTATGTTATAAACTTGTTTGTCGTGATCTAATAAATAAAGTCCATTGACTAATCTAGCAGATCCATAAAACATCTCTTTAAAATAAAACGAACAACTATTGTCTTTTATTAAAAAGGAAAATCCCTTAGCATCTAAGCAAGAAACTGAAATGATGTTTTTAGTAAGGCTTGGAACATGGAAACACTCTTCCAGTTCCAAAACTAGCCCAGAGGGCAACGACAAATAATAAGTTCCTACAGCTAATGCATCAATCCGTGCTCCATTTCCCACTCGTAGGTCGACTTCATCCTTGCTTAACTTTCTACTTCTTCTTAGTCCCTGTGAATTGGAACATAAGTGTGAGCCACAACCTGTATCTAATACCCAAGAAGTTGAATTAACAAGTATACAGTCTATAACGAAAATACCTGAAGATGGAACGACTGTTCCGTTCTTCTGATCTTCCTTTAGCTTCAAGCAATCTCTCCTCCAATGCCCCTTCTTCTTGCAGTATAAGCATTCGGATTCAGAAGTGGGTTGACTGACCTTCCTCTTTTCAGACTTGGCGCCAGTTTTCTTAGTTGGGTTGGCCTTGTTGCCACCTTTCTTAGCATTCCTCTTCTTTCCAGATTTTTTGAACTTGCCCCCACGCACCATAAGCACATCTTGCTTATCACTTTTGAGCGTCTTTTCAGCGGTCTTCAGCATACCGTGAAGCTCAGTGAGCGTTTTGTCCAGACTATTCATATTGTAGTTCAGTTTGAACTGATCATACCCTTTATGAAGAGAATGGAGGATGGTGTCTATAGCCATTTCTTGAGAGAATTTCTGATCTAGCCGACTCATATTCTCAATGAGTCCAATCATTTTGAGAACATGTGGACTTACGGGCTCGCCTTTCTTAAGCTTGGTCTCAAGAATTTGCCTATGAGTCTCGAATCTTTCGACTCGAGCCAGATCTTGGAACATGTTCTTCAACTCACTAATGATTGTGAAAGCATCTGAGTTGATGAACGTTTTATGTAGATCTGCACTCATGGTGGCGAGCATTAGACATTTCACATCCTTGTTGGCATCAATCCAACGATTGAGGGCTGCCTGAGTGACCCCTTCGCCTGCGGCTTCGGGCATCGCCTCTTCCAGGACATACTCCTTTTCTTCCTGCATAAGAACTATTTGCAAGTTCCTTTGCCAGTCAAGGAAGTTTTTCCCGCTCAACTTCTCCTTTTCGAGAATTGATCGAATGTTGAATGAATTGTTGTTTTCCATAATTAAAACTACAATTGAAAAGAATAAACAAATAAATAACCATTCACAGTTTCTCTTAATAAACTTAAATTCTAGCATACATGCATAATTCAATGTTCATTAAGCATTTTATTCAAATTATGTGTTCCGGCAGGTGTGAATAAAATGATTCCAAGATCCTAAAATCCATTGAAGAATTAAGCACATTATGTATTTAGACTTAATTCTAAAATCTTTTAGGTAAGCAAAAGCCTTTTGCTAATAGTCTAGAAACTATTCTTGGTTGATAGGCACGTCTAAGAACTTATTAGGTAAACCTATCGATTTTGCCACGACATAAAAGGACTTCTTACTTATATCGTTGAGTTTCACCAAAACTAACATGTACTCACAATTATTTGTGTACCTTACCCCTTTAGTATCGACAAGTAACACCTCGCTATGGCGGAAAACTATTACTAAGATCGATGTAAAGGATATCCAAGTAAGTGTTATTTTGGCATGGCACCTTTTAACTCAATTTTTACGTTTGGAACTTAAGGCTCTTACTATGTTGGTTAGATTTTAAGTGAACTAAAATCCTTAATCATGCAACATAATCAAGCTTTGATCTCATGCATATTTAAGACATATTTAAAGCAATAAATAACTTAAAGCATGCATAAGATAAATGTGATCTAGTATGGCCCGACTTCATCTTGAAGCTTCAACTTCAAAGGCCGTCTCGAAAATGGAAACTTCGTCTTGAAATTCACCGTGGGAGGCGCCATTTTCTCCAAATAGGATAAGCTATAATTAAACGAATTACAACTACTTGATGGTACGCAGACCATATTTGAATTGAAAAACAATTTTGGTACTTTAGACCAATTACATTCAAATTAATAGTACGCAGACCATATTTTCTATCCTATTTGGGCCATACTAGTCACTTCATAACCTGCAAAACAGTACATATACAATATATACCATTCACCCATTCATTATCATGAATGGCCCACATAGCTGGTTAGTCAAACACGTTATGCATCACATAAATATTTGCAGCAATTAATCAAGGGCACCAATAATCTACCAATTATTCAGTCCTTATTAATTCTAATCAAGTTGTTTAACCTTAAGGGAATTGTAGACCTAATCAAGAGTTTATGACTAAAAAATGCTCCCACTAAAACCAATAAATTCATATGCTTTACTAAATTTTAAACATAAAAATGTATTTCTAGTCTAACCGGAAACACACAAATTTAATTAAAATTTTAAAGCTCATATAAATTTATAATTAAATCCATATATTTAATTTATTTTCAGTCGTATTTAAATTAATTCATGATTTTAATTTTAGTAAAATAATTAGAATAAATGAAATTTATTATAATTATAATATTCAAAATTAAAATCCAAGAAAACAATTTAAATTATTAATTTTAAAATTAATTAAAATTACATAAACTAAAAATTTCAAATTAAAATTTTAAAACGATCTAGTCGTAACACAAGGTACGCAACATCACCATACAACGCATAGCCATAGGCCACACGCACGCAGCCATCGCTGGCCATGTGCGCGCAGCCTATGTGCTGCGTCGCATCCATCGCTGTACACCATCGCAAGGCATCATCGAAGCACGCTAGCCACTGCTCGCTACGCGCGCCAGCGCTCGTGCAGGCTTGGCGCTCGTCGCACGCGAGCCAGCGCTCGCTGCGCGCGAGGCTTCGATGCAGGCGTAGCACTCGTCGCACGCGAGCAAGCGCTCGCTGCGCGCGAGGCTTCGATCGCTGCGTGAGGCAGTACGCGTTGCACGCGACTGCTCGCTGCCTTGCTCCTCGCCCTCGCCCATTCGCCCATCGCACATAGCACACGACACAAGGCAGGGTTGCTGCCTTGTGCTCGTGCACCATAGCCTTGCTCGCTGCATTCGTACCGCATGGGCGACGAGCTCCCTTGCTCGTCGTCGCATGCCCGCACTATACAACACCCCTTAAGGGTAACACGTAGCGTCCATTGCTTTGTGCGTGCAAGTTATATGAGCGAATCGCATAAAAATTAAAAATTTTATTTTCAAAATTAATGACAAATTAATAAATCATATTAATTTCATAATTTTAGGGCGAAAAATCGAAAATTTATTAATTAATTGATTTCCGATTCCATGGATTCAAGTCTAGGTCATAAAAATTTAAAATTTAACATAAATTTACAACTTTTATGGTGGTTTTTAATCATAGGTATTTAATTAAATTATTAATTAATTATGAAAATCAAATTAATTCTAAATTATTCCAATTTTCAACAAATTAATCATAATTACAAATTAGATTGCATAATTAACAAGGCTAGGCATTCAAACTTGTTAAACATATACAGTAGGTCAATCAAAAATTCAAGATTTATCAACAAGAATCGCAAATATTTAATTTAACATCTTAAATTTACAAACTTTTGCGTTCGAAAAACTAAAACCTCTGAAAAGTCATAGTTAGGCTTCGAATTTGAGAATTCTGGGTTCGGCCGAAAAGTACTAATTTTGTCAAAATTTTAGAATGCCTTTTACATGCGGAATTGACACAAAAATCACTCGATTTGGATGAGTAACGAAGAAACTGCCGAAAAACTGCGTACATATAATTAAATAAACGCAATTTGCAATTAATTAACAATTACGAAAATTAATCACCCCTTTTAATTCTTGCAAATTTGTAATATTTAACCATGTTTATGCAATTTAGATTATGAAAATAATAAGAGGCTCTGATACCACTGATAGGTTATGATACATATGACAAAACATAAATCATGCGGAAAAACCTTAATGCCAGGAAACATATTATTTACACATAATCATTTAGCATAATTTAGGAGCATACACTTTTTAGCGTGCCCTCCCTAGCTGCGCCCGAACCGAACAAGAACAAGTCTTTAGGACTCCAAATGTCGTCCCTCCGTAGATAGTCCACAGTACGTCCGGATCCGCCTCAAGTTAGACCAACTAGAATCGCCCTTAAGGTTACTAGGAAATTCGGTTAAGTGTTTGCAAGTGTTTGGCTTATTTTTCTTTCAAAACTTACCCTTAGAATACTTCAATCCCATGTGCATAAATTATGACCCTATGCCTTTATTTATAGAGGTTTGGAAAGGGAATTGGAATCCTAGTAGGATACGATTTAATTAAACTTAGAATCCTACAAGGACTCTAATTAATTAAATAATCCTTTTAGGAATAGGAATTTAATCATACACCAAATCCTAATAGATTTAGGAATTGTGCATGGACACAAACACACACACGCACAGCAGCCACGAGGGCCGCCCATGCGCGTGCGCTTGGCCCACGCTACGCAGCTGAAGGAAATATGTCCTTCACCCAAGGTGCATTAAGTCTAATACCAAGGTTCAGATTAATTACGAACAATTAATTCAGTGAGATCAAGTGATCGGAACAGCTAGCTGGAGCAATGCTTCCGATCAGTGAGTTCTAATGGATATTGAACTCACAACTTACTCTTGACTGAACCTACAAGGTCACACCAATGACACGTAACAGATCACCGGATTAAATGAACCGGAAATTCATTTAATAGCTTTTCGGGATTTAAGTTGGAAACGTATTATACGATACGACCTTGCATCGGAATCGTATATCGTATCGAGAATATTCGTAAGCTAGGCGGAACGAGTAAATCGTATTGTACGACGGTGATTCGTCGTATACGAAACGATAAATAATATATCGAAAATATATTAAACGCGAATACGAGGAGCGGCCCACGAGCCGAGTGCACGAAGCACTCAAGGCCCGTGGGTGCGCGCGCTAGGCAAGCAAGCAAGGCGACACAACAGCGCTGGCCCATGGCCAAGCAGCTGCGTGCGCGCGCGGGCCAAGACCACGACACAGCAGCAGCAGCGCGGCCCACGGCCCAGCTCGCTGTGCGTGTCCGTGTGATGCTGCGCGGGCTTGCTGGCCGGCCTTGCCTTATGGCTTGGTCGTTTAGTAAGGTTATGTAAATAACCTTATGACCTAATTTCCAACTTACTGCAATCACAATTCAGATTACACACAACCCTAGGAGAAAACAGAGAACCCTAATTCTCTCTGTGCCTCCATAGTGTGTTCATCCCAAAAAGCAAATCTCTTGATCGATTGTCTAAGCTACGATAATCAAGACGGATCTGATCGTGCCGGTGAACCAAGTAGAGGAACGACAAGTGGAGTTCTTTGTTCGTGTTCGTTGACGGATTATTGTGGAAAACACGCTTCGAATGTAAGTTTGCTTAATCTGTGCTTTATACATGTTTCCTGGCTTTGGGGATTGTTCCGCACATGTTATTATGTTTAACTGTATTCCCCTACAGTGGTATCATGAGCCTTATGTATTCAAAGCATGAATTAGCATGATTATTATTGTTTTTGCATTGTCGAAATTTTTGGAATTTTTGTTGATTTTTCGGAATTTTTTCGAATTATGGGATTAATTGCGAAATTGGCAGTTCCGAAATCAAAAATATTCGCTTTTTCGATTTTTAAAACCTAATCTGATGGAAAACGATTTTCTAAGATCAACTCATGGGAATAGAATTGCGAAAACAGGCCTCGAAGCATCAGTTTTTGGGCATTTTTGTTAATTTTATTAAAAATTAAATGTGTCTGACAGTAATTCAATTAAAAGGTCGACCTAAACTACTCGGAATTGCTTGAAATTTTGACACAATGTTTCTTGGTACATGATTGATCTATGGTAAAAATTTTATATTTTTCCGATAAGTATAAACCCTAATTTTGTCTTTCCCCAATTCGTAAAATTTACAACCCTAATTGAATTTTAATTAATTTTGGATTAATAATTCGTTTAATTGGGGAAGGGGGTATAATTTCATGGGTCAGTGGCTAATTTTAAAAATTATTGGATTAAAATTTTGAATGGTTTCGTTAATTCTAATCGCACTTAAACCAAATTATTAATAATCTGAAATTTAATTGTTTATGAACGATATAAAGTTTCGGATTTTATCAATTAAATGTTCAAACTTTAAATGTTGATTCGTTCGTTCTTAAAAGTTTGAACATTGTTAGCCCTTGATTTAATAATTTTACGAAATTGGATTGTCGTTAAAGTTTATTGAATCGTTAAAAATCGTTGTTTTTCGAAAATAAAAATCGTAACTTTTTTGAAAAATAAAATTAATGCAAGTTCGTGAAATTAAATTTAATTTTAATTAAGTTGGTCCGTATTGCGAACCAAAGGCACGAACACATGTGTGTGGTGGACGTGTGGCTCGACGAGCCATGCGAGCTACCGTGCGCAATCGAGTCGCAGCAACGCGGGCATCAGCATGCACGCTGCGTGCCGCGCGCGCTGGGCGAGAGGTCAAGGGCGTGTGTTGCGCGCATTGCAGGGCGCAAGCCCTTGCGATGGTGCAGCGATGCGCCACGACGAGTCGAGCAAGGCACGTAGGGCAGCAGCGATGCTGTGGGTACACGTGCGCTGGCATGCGATGGGTGTGGGCTATGCTCGCATGCCTCGTAGGCCATGCGACGGCTGCGATGGCTGCGGGCTATGCTCGTATGCATTGTAGGCCACGCAATGCTAATGGGCTGGGTGCAAGCCTAGCCCAAGTAAGCACATGACAATTTTTTTTTGTTGGGCTTGACTTATTTGCATTAATTTGGGCTAACGAGATATTTAATTTAATATTTTATTTGCTTGGGCCGGGCCGCGGGTTTTAATTTAATATTTCATAATTAATTATCCGGAATAATTATTGGTTTGAGTGGGAGCCACTAAATGAAATTAAAATGAAATAATTATTTTAATTATTTCGTAGGTCGCATTATTTTAATTAAATTCAATTTTAATTAGAATAAAGTCTAAGGATTAATAATTTGGAAATTGATTAACCTTTTAGGACGCGTTTATGTGAACGTGAATTTTAATTAATTCACGTAAATACTTGCATATTAAAATGGGCCATTCGTTTTAGCATACGAATGGGTGAATGCGTAGAATATATATTTTATGCAATGCAGGTACTCCAAGTGACTAGTATGGCCAAATTTAGGATAGTTAAATACGGTCTGCGCACCGTTCTATCTTTGAATGTAAAGTTTTAATATATGGTCTGCGTACCATGGAAATTTTGATGTAATTTATTATTTTCAAGTATTTCTAGTTTAGAACTTTAAGTTAGCATTTGAACGAAGATTCAAGACGATGCCAAGCTAACAAGGAGGTGATGAAGATTGGATGCTTCAAGACAAGAAGTTTTGGGCCATACTAGATCACCAATTATTTATGCAATTTAATATATATATTATGCATGAATGTATGAATGTATGTATGCTTTGCATGAACAGGTTGTTTCCTATGAATCGATTAGTTTTAAGTTCACTAAATAATCGAACCAACATAGAAACAACTAGGTCCAAGTAATATTGAGTTTTAAAAATTGCCTTCCAAATCAACACTTACAAAAATCTAGGGATCTAAGATAGTAGGTTTACGCTAAAGCGAGGTGCTATTTTAGTTGACTTAGATGGTAAGGCGTCCTAAAGGAGCACGTTGATTGTGGTTATAACTCAAACAACAATGGCATTAAGTTGTGGCAATGGGATAAATTATGGCATTAATTTATTAACCAAGAGTAATTTGGAGATTACTAGCAATAGGTTTTGCTTACCTAAAATCTTAAAATACTTAAGACATGCTAAAGCTGCTTAATGATTTAGGACTTTTGGGGTCTTGGAATCGTTTCATTCATTTCGGACCATGTTTTTGCTTTTTGCATGAATGAAATGTTTTAATAGCTTTAATGATTGCATGTTTTTGCTTTTATTTCAAAGTTATTGAATTGTATGAATGGTTATTTATTGCAAATTCTTTTCGATTGTAGTAATCAAAAATGGCCGCAAACAATAACACTTTCAACCTGCGTTCAATTCTCGACAAAGAGAAGTTGAATGGCAACAATTTCCTCGACTGGCAAAGGAACTTACAAATAGTTCTTATGCATGAGGAAAAAGAATATGTCCTTGAGGAAGAGTTACCGGAAGAGGCTGGGCCGGAGGTAACTCAAGTTGCCCTTAATCGTTGGATTCAGGCCAACAAGGATGTCAAATGTGTGATGCTTGCATCCATGAGTCCTGAACTTCAGAAAACGTTCATTAACTCGGATGCTTACCAAATCATCTCGGAGTTGAAGAACATGTTTCAGGACCAAGCCAGAATCGAATGATTCGAGACTCAGAGGTTGATCCTTGAGACTAAGCTCAAGAAAGGAGAACCAGTGAGCCCACATGTTCTTAAAATGATTGGACTCTTTGAGAACATGAGAGCTCTAGATTCTGACGTCTCAAATGAAATGGCTATTGACATCATTCTCCATTCGCTTCATAATGGCTATGATCAGTTCAAGTTGAATTACAACATGAACAGCATGGAGAAATCTCTTACTGAGCTTCACGGTATGCTGAAAACCGCTGAAAAGACGCTCAAGCAAGATAATAAGCATGATATGCTTATGGTGCGTAAGGGCAAGAACTTCAAGAAATCAGGCAAGAACAAGGGCAAGAAGGGTAAGGGCAAGGCTTCTCCCTCATCCAAGTCCAATGGCGCCGGTTCTGGTAAACAGAAAAGGGCGACTCGTTCTCCTGCCGACTCTGAATGCTTCTACTGCAAGAAGAAGGGGCATTGGAAGAGGGATTGCTTGAAGAAGAAGGAAGATGAGAAGAACGGGAACGTTGCTTCTACTTCAGGTATGTATGTTATACATTGTAATCTAGCTAATTCTACTTCTTGGGTATTAGATACTGGTTGTGGCTCACACTTATGTTCCAATCCACAGGAACTAAGAGAAGTAGAAGGCTTGATAAAGGCGAGATGGATCTACGCGTGGGAAATGGAGCACGGATTGCTGCATTAGCCGTAGGATCTTATTTTATTTCTTTGCCTAGTGGGTTTGTTTTGGAACTAGAAAATTGTTACTATGTTCCTAGTATCACCAGAAACATCATTTCCGTTTCAAGTTTGGATTCTAAAGGTTTTAGTTTTCAATTTAAAGACAATAGTTTTTCTTTTGCTTTGAATGGAATGTTTTATGGTTCAGCACAACAAGAAAACGGTCTTTACGTGCTAGATACGAGCAAACACATTTATAACATAAATACCAAAAAGGCTAAAACTGGTGATTCGAATCTCACATTTCTGTGGCATTGTCGATTAGGCCATATAAACATAAAGCGTATGGAATTACTTCAACGGAAAGGAATTCTAGAATCATTCGACTTAGAGAAGATTGATCAATGCGAATCTTGTTTACTTGGCAAAATGACAAAGCAACCTTTCTCAAAGGTGGGAGAAAGAGCAAGCGAACTACTAGGGCTAATACATACGGACGTATGTGGGCCTATGAGTACGAAAGCTAGAGGTGAGTTCAGCTATTTCATAACGTTTACGGACGACTTCAGTAGATATGGCTATATTTACTTAATGAAGCACAAGTCTGAATCGTTTGAGAAATTCCGAGAATTTCAAAATGAAGTAGAGAATCAACATGGCAAGAAAATCAAAGCTCTAAGATCGGATCGAGGAGGTGAATATCTTAGCCACGAGTTTGATGACCATCTAAAAGAATGCGGTATTCTTTCTGAATTGACTGCTCCGGGGACACCTCAATGGAATGAAGTGTCGGAACGGAGAAACAGGACCTTACTCGATATGGTCAGGTCAATGATGGGTCAGGCCGAACTTCCTTTACAATTCTGGGGACATGCGTTGCAAACTGCAGCACTCACACTGAATCGTGCTCCGTCAAAAGCTGTTGAAAAGACTCCATACGAATTATGGACTAGAAAACTTCCAAAGTTGTCTTTTCTGAAGATTTGGGGTTGCGAAGCATATGTCAAGCGATTAATTTCGGACAAGCTACAACCTAAATCTGACAAATGTTTCTTCGTTGGGTATCCAAAAGAAACTATGGGGTATTACTTCTACAACAAATCAGACAACAAGGTATTCGTTGCTCGTGACGGTGTCTTTTTGGAAAGAAATCACATTTCCAAATTGACAAGTGGGAGAATAATAGACCTCGAAGAGATTCGAGACGAACAACGAACTCAGAACTCTTTAGAAGCAGTTCAAGTTGATGAACCTCCAAGGTCTTTAGAAGAGCCAGTGGGAGTAGTTCCTCAAAACGTTGTTGCCCCTCGTAGGTCAAATAGAACTATTTTTCAGCCGGACAGATGGACAGGCGTCCTCTTGACTGAAAACTTAGACGTTCTCATATTGGATAGTGATGAACCTTTGACTTACAAGAAAGATATGACGAGCCCAAGCTCCATTAAATGGTTAGAGGCCATGCAATCTGAAATAGACTCCATGTCTGAAAATCAAGTATGGGATTTGGTTGATTTGCCGGATGGGTTCACACCTATCGGATGAAAATGGGTCTTCAAATTGAAGAAAGACAAAGATGGAATTGTATACATATACAAGGCTAGATTGGTAGCAAAAGGTTACATGCAAGTTCACGGCGTTGACTACGATGAAACCTTTTCTCCAGTCGCGATGCTTAAGTCTATTCGGATAATCCTTGCGATTGCCGCTTTTCATGACAATGAAATATGGCAAATGGATGTCAAAACTGCCTTCTTGAACGGTGTTCTTGAAGAGACTGTGTTCATGACACAGCCGGAGGGTTTTGTCGATCAAAAGAACCAAGGAAAGGTATGCAAGCTTAAGAAGTCCATCTACGGACTAAAGCAGGCATCAAGGAGTTGGAATAAACGATTTGATGAAGCAGTCAATAAGTTTGGCTTCATCAAGAATCAGGACGAATCTTGTGTATACAAGAAGGTTAGTGGGAGTAAAATTGCATTCCTAGTCTTGTATGTTGACGACATACTGCTTATTGGAAACGACATTCCTATGTTGGAGTCTGTAAAGACTTGGCTCGGGAAGTGTTTCTCAATGAAGGACTTAGGAGAGGCACAGTACATATTGGGCATCAAGATCTATAGGGATAGATCTAAGAGGATGATTGGACTAAGCCAAAGCACTTACATTGACAAAGTGCTAGCTAGGTTCAATATGATGGAAGCCAAGAGAGGCCATCTACCCATGTCACATGGCGTATATCTAAGCAAGAATCAGTGTCCCAAAACATCTGATGAGCGTAGAAAGATGAGTGGAATTCCATACGCTTCGGCTATTGGATCCATCATGTATGCTATAATTTGTACAAGGCCGGATGTTTTGTTCGCACTCAGTGCAACGAGCAGGTACCAGTCAGAACCAGGTGAGGCGCATTGGACTGCTGCCAAGAACATCCTAAAGTACCTGAAAAGGACCAAGGATCAGTTTCTGGTTTATGGTGGTACAGATGAGTTGATTGTTAAGGGCTATACGGACGCAAGCTTTCAAACCGACAGAGATTATTTCAGATCACAGTCTGGGTTTGTGTTCTGCCTCAACGGCGGAGCAGTAAGCTGGAAAAGTGCTAAGCAAAGCACTATTGCGGATTCTACAACTAAAGCTGAGTACATTGCTGCCTCATAAGCAGCAAAGGAAGCTGTTTGGATTCGGAAGTTCATCGAAGAACTTGGTGTTGTCCCCTCCATTAAAGGACCAGTGGCTTTGTATTGTGACAATAGCGGAGCCATTGCCCAGGCAAAGGAGCCTAGGAGCCACCAGAAGTCCAAGCACGTACTGCGGCGATTTCATATACTTCGAGAGATCGTTGAAAGAAAGAAAATTGAGATTTGCAAGGTTGGAACTGACGACAACGTCGCGGATCCATTGACTAAACCGTTGCCACAAGTGAAACACAACGCACATGTAGCAACCATGGGAATCAAGCATGTTGGAGAATGGCTTTGATTTTCTAAGTATTGTTTTAGAACATCTGTTAGATCTATGTTTAAAACAATTGGTTTAACCATTTCATATTTATGAAATTTATTATTTCATATTCATTTAATTGTGGTTTAGAATTAAATGATAAGTCCATGTGATTCAAATCATTCAAATGGGATGTCAAGATGGATTCTTTGGCAAAGAAACACCATAAGTGAACTTGAATATTAAAGTCACAAAGGATCCCTAATCCAGGTCATTGAAAGGTGGACGACCAATGACTAATGAAGATTAGATTGCAAGTAGATTACTTAATTCTGTTTCTTGAACTAGAGTGACTGGATGTCAGAATCTTTTGCATAGATACTTATTGGATCTTGTATCGGATTGACCATGAGAACGCTTTAAGAGATTAAAGTCATGTCATAGGTAGTTCTCATTAATGGTGATTAGAAACCGTTCCTCAGAACATGAGCGATTATGTCTGCTCGTTTGAGAATTAGTTCGCTTTGATACTAGCTAAACGTCGCACCGTAAAAGGAGGCTATAAAAGCAGTTATTGGGCGTACTATGAATCAAAGTGAGTGTTCATAGATTGCAAGAATGGATTGTCCTCCTATCTTTGATGGGATATGGTGTTGTTGTGTAACAAGGCCTCTCGGAGAGTTAGATACTGTAAAATGCATGGCCGTGCTCAGAATGGTTAGGCTTAACCTTCTGCAAAAGTTTGACAGTTGAACTCTATAATCCGAGAAACACTTCTGGACCTAATAAGGATGGCTTGGATCTTACCTTATGTTCAGTAAGTAACACTAAGCGACAAAGGAATGTGGATGCACACTTGTCTGAATGACAAGTGGGAGATTGAAGGAAATATGTCCTTCACCCAAGGTGCATTAAGTCTAATACCAAGGTTCAGATTAATTGCGAACAATTAATTCAGTGAGATCAAGTGATCGGAACAGCTAGCTGGAGCAATGCTTCCGATCAGTGAGTTCTAATGGATATTGAACTCACAACTTACTCTTGACTGAACCTACAAGGTCACACCAATGACACGTAACAGATCACCGGATTAAATGAATCGGAAATTCATTTAATAGCTTTTCGGGATTTAAGTTGGAAACGTATTATACGATACGACCTTGCATCGGAATCATATATCGTATCGCGAATATTTGTAAGCTAGGCGAAACGAATAAATCGCATCGTACGACGGTGATTCGTCGTATACGAAACGATAAATAATATATCGGAAATATATTAAACGCGGATACGAGGAGCGGCCCACGAGCTGAGTGCACGAAGCACTCAAGGCCCATGGGCGCGCGCGCTAGGCAAGCAAGCAAGACGACACAACAGCGCTGGCCCATGGCCGAGCAGCTGTGTGCGCGCGCGGGCCAAGACCACGACACAGCAGCAGCAGCGCGGCCCACGGCCCAGCTCGATGTGCGTGTCCGTGTGATGCTGCGCGGGCTTGCTGGCCGGCCTTGCCTTATGGCTTGGTCGGTTAGTAAGGTTATGTAAATAACCTTATGACCTAATTTCCAAATTACTGCAATCACAATTCAGATTACACACAACCCTAGGAGAAAACAGAGAACCCTAATTCTCTCTGTGCCTCCATAGTGTGTTCATCCCAAAAAGCAAATCTCTTGATCGATTGTCTAAGCTCCGATAATCAAGACGGATCTGATCGTGTCGGTGAACCAAGTAGAGGAACGACAAGTGGAGTTCTTTGTTCGTGTTCGTTGACGGATTATTGTGGAAAACACTTCGAATGTAAGTTTGCTTAATCTGTGCTTTATACATGTTTCCTGGCTTTGGGGATTGTTCCGCACATGTTATTATGTTTAACTGTATTCCCCTACAGTGGTATCATGAGCCTTATGTATTCAAAGCATGAATTAGCATGATTATTATTGTTTTTGCATTGTCGAAATTTTTGGAATTTTTGTTGATTTTTCGGAATTTTTTCGAATTATGGGATTAATTGCGAAATTGGCAGTTCCGAAATCAAAAATATTCGCTTTTTCGATTTTTAAAACCCTAATATGATGGAAAAAGATTTTCTAAATCAACTCATGCGAATAGAATTGCGAAAACAGGCCTCGAAGCATCAGTTTTTGGGCATTTTTGTTAATATTTTATTAAAAATTAAAATGTGTCGGACAGTAATTCAATTAAAAGGTCGACCTTAACTACTCGGAATTGCTTGAAATTTTGACACAATAACCATCACCATCACCATCTACTTCTGGTACATCATTAGGGGGAACAACAATGCCTTTTTCTTCAATATCACTCTGTACTTGCAGAGCTAAATCAACTAACCTTTGATTGCACTCCTTCACTTTTTCTCTAGCACTCATGTACTCATCATCACTGCAGTCTGACTGGTAACCAACATCTTCACGTTGTTCTTCAGGCTCTTCTTCATCTAGATCTGGGTTAGAATCCCCTGCATCCTCACTGAACTCATCACAGAAGTGATCAACATCAACATCACCATCACAGTCACCACCCTTATCAACTGTTACTGCCTTACCCTTGTCAATATAAGGGTCATAGATAGGATCTTCATCATCATCCTAAGTATCACTGTTCTAGTAATGAGCATTCAGGTCCACAGGGCTATTAGGTCTAGGATCTTCCCATTCATAATCATTCAGGAAGTTCTCTTCAGATTCAATAGGATATGGGAATGGTTGTGTTTTAGAAAGCTTAACCCTAGTTTTTATCTGGGTTGGTTTTGGATCAGGAATTGAAGAGGAATGAAGTGGTTGGATGGGTTTTTCTTGCCCTTTATTGTTGCTTTTCTCACTGACAGATTTATGGTTGAACCTAGAGTCTTGAGTTTCTGTGGGACCAGTCAAAAGGAGGGAAGCAACTTTGTGGGTGGATAGTGTTTTTTTGGCTTTTTCTGTGCTTTTCTGTTGGGATGATGCAGCACTTGACACACACTTCCTGGGACTACATCTAACAGAATCTAGCTGAGGTGGATGTGGGGTCCTTCTAGGCTGTAACTTCTCTACTTTTTTATGCATCTCTGGAAGTGCTAACCCATGATTCACATAAACCTCAATGCACCTCATCTTTAGAGCTACCTCAGCCAATTCCAACACTTGAGCATCATCATAAACCTTCCTTAACCCATTAGCCATAGGTTGCCCAGGGATCAAATAACACAACCCCTCAATTGTGGAATAATTCCCACATTTCTTTGCTAAATCGAGTAAATCCCACCAACACAAAACATCAGAATCAATTTGACAAGTCTTCCCCTTTCCACCCTCATATACTAACTGACCATTATTCACGGTCTTAAAGATCCCACCATGCCAAATTTTCAACGTCACAACACCCATCCTAGTCAAATTAAATACGAGTTACCTAATTAATCCACGATGTAAACACAATACAAGAGCTCATCGAATCAATCACCAAAAACACAGCAGCATTCAAACACGATCAATTTAAACACGACAAATTAAAACACGAAAAATTCAAACACGATATATTCAAACACGATAAATTCAAACTTGAATAATTCAAACATAAACAATCAATTCACCCAATATGAGGCAGAGGCAATCCACAAATTCGCAAATTGATGAATTGAATTCGCAAATCCACAAACCCTAATTTGTAAATTTATTTCGTACATAATTAAAATATTAACCCAAGTACTAAAAAATGATGGATGTAATTTAGCCAACAATTGGTTGTTCGAATTAGTAAGTGGACGTTAGAGAAAATTACATAATCAATGCTAACAGACAAAATTTGACTACCAGGAACTAAATTAGGGTTCAATTAGATGCAAACCAACTAAATTAATCCAAATCAATCACAAAGAATCAAATTTAAGGTTTTTACTTACCTCAGTTATGGTAATTTAATGCGATTTTCAGAGCCACTGTTCACTTTTTTCTTCAAATGGAGGAGGATGTCATCGGGTTGAAGATGGTGAAAGCAGTTATGGCGGGGGGGGGGGGGGGTAAAAGGACAGTAATGAAGAGAGTATTGAATATGGTGGGTGAGAGAGAGTAATGAAGACGACGTTTTTGGGAGGGAAACCAAATAACCAAAGGTCAACGGATATTTTTGACCTTTTTAGCAGGTTACCAGTTTTTTGGAGCAACAAAGGTTAAAGGGGTATAAAGCTTGGATTAATAAAAAAATAATCAAAAGGTTGGATTAATTTTGGCTAATGGCTTAAAGGTTGGATTATTAAAAGTAATTTTTCCTAGTTATTAAAGTTATTGATTGATTAAAAAATATATAGTATTTAATTTGATAATAAAAAAAAATTGTTGATTAACATATGATTAATTATTAATGAATAATTTTTAAAATTAAAAAAATAATTTTCAAAATGATATTACGAGGTAAAGTAAGGAGAATAGATAAAAATAAATAAAAATCCATTGTCATTGTAAACACAAATTTAAAGTCAAAGTTTTGTGTACAATGTTCTAATTAGTGTCATTTATGATATTTTTAATGCATACAGTCATATCCATATTTTGTTGACTATTCAGTTAGACCCCGTTTGGTTCTACCACATGTATAAGGTATATGTTTGAGTATTAAACCCATGGGTTTATAATCAACGATACATAGAAAATCACAACTTATTAGAACTTAATCCTACCGATAATATACTCTCCTACTCCTTATTCT
Organism: Spinacia oleracea; assembly: GCF_020520425.1. NCBI lineage: Eukaryota > Viridiplantae > Streptophyta > Magnoliopsida > Caryophyllales > Amaranthaceae > Spinacia > Spinacia oleracea. The sequence goes on from NC_079487.1 coordinate 91,013,753, forward strand.
CATCTTTTTTTTTTACACCTTCCCCTCCTCCTTCTACTTAAAGAAGTAAGGAAAAAAAAACTAAAATTCAATCAAATATAAAAGGCAGATATTATATTTTGATATATGGCACCATCTCCACCACCACAATCGATCGCTTTGCTTCAACTCTAACCATCACATTCTTCTGTCACTAGACGAAATTTGATTTTTGGTGGTTGTTTTTTTTACAATTGAAGCTACAAATCTAGACTTCAATGTCCAAAATTTCGACGATTAACAATATATCTAGGTATTTTATTCAAAAATATGTTTAGTTAAATTATTTTTCAGTATTTTAACTTCGTCATTTTGGGTTCTTATGGGGGTGTTGATGGTGGCGTTAGGTAGCATTGGCGATTTGATGGCGAATCGACAGGGTAGTAACTTTGTAGTATAATTTTTATGATATTGATTTTTTGGGTAGCTTGGGCGGCGACGGTGGTGGAGTAACATTAGTTAGGCTGTTATGGTGTTTGTTTGATCGAGTTTGCACTGTCGATTTTATTTTCAGTTAGGATTATTCTTGCGTGGACATGGTCCACAATAATATTAGTGTGAACCCAAAATCAATAGGTTTCTCTAGCACCTTTTTACACTCATAGTGACATTTATTGTTCATATAGTAACTATAATAAATTAATAACCAAAATTCTTAGACATAATAACCATTTTTTGAAACATAGTAACCCTATGTTTTTAAAAGCGAATTGTGGCTAAAATCACATTATTCAAGCGCAACATGTATCAAAGACACTAATTTGATTTTTTTTTTCCCCATAATAATCCTAATAAAATACCAAAATAAATTAGGAACAAGTTGTTGCCTTTATTTCAAGACATAGTCCACGATAAATTTAGTGTGGACCAAGTCCATTGAAGAATTGGTGTTTCAGTTAATATAATTTCATATACCTACCTCCCCTTGAGTACGAGAACTCGATACCATAAGAGTTTTGGAGGTGGATCCCCAAATTTTAAATTTTATAAAAATAGTTAACCAAACATCAAATATGGGGTTGGATGATTTCAAACCCATATCTGATTCCAAAATATACTGAACCAAATACACCTTAAGGATTTAATTTCCATTTGTCTACTTTGGCCCGGCCCAAATTTGTAGCACGGTTTCGAATATAGGCTATGCAAGTGTGAAATACAGAGTAACTGAGATCTTCTTCAACCTATCTTCAGTTTTCTGGCGGAAAAACTTTCATACAATCAGCAAGTTTGCTTGGGAAACGTGAATATTAGATTGAAATCTCGTTTCCCATTCGTTTCCGGGATGAATTCAGTTTCAAACCCGTCTCCATTTTTCTGAAACGGTTTCGGCGCGTTCCGAAACGCGTTTCCCGGTTTCCCCGTTCCAGGACGTTTCGGAAACGGTAAGTCGTGATTTTTTGGCGTTTCCGTGCTTCGTAGATTCATAGAATAATTGGGCATAAAACGATTTTGTGCATAATTAATCAATGTTTTTGGCATAAATTAGGTACGAAATCAAAATTAAAATAAGCTAAATAATCAGATTATTTCCTAATTTCGAATTTATCTAGGCAATTTTCGGATTTATATTCACATAAAATCAAATATTTTCAATGTGTTTTAAATTTATACAATTAATCATATATTAGTTGCATAAATTTGGAATATCAATCGAAATTGGGATAATAAAATCAGATTTTTTTCCCCCTTTGAAGCTTGTGTTTTACAGCATGTATGTGTATAAAATCTATGTTGTATACGACCAAAATAATTAAAGTCAAAATTTATTTTTGCATATTAATCCATACTAAATTCTGCCGTAATTAAATAAAAATAATCAAGAATATGCATCAAAATTAAAACTTTAATCATGATCACTATGCGGCCATAATTTGGTATTTAGATCGGTAATGGATTAATTGTTGCTCCCCAATTTGAAAAATGTGTGAATATCGAGCACAGCAGTTCAGAATTTCAATTTAAAGTTTGAAACTATAGTATTATGGATTTTGTATTATAGTATTAATGGATTTTGTGTTATGTAATCGGTTCTTGGAAGTCGAAACTTGCTGATAAACATACATTATTTTCGTTGTTGAAATTGGTTTTTTTTTTTTTACCATGTGATAGTATTGAGATAGTTTTGTCGTAAAAATGGCGAGCGGGAATTGGAAAACGAGGCAGGTGTGGGGGTTTGAGAAACTCTCATTCGAGTAATATGGTCAAGGACATTACTCTTTTTGCTTGATTGCTGAACCTTGTATAGGCTCGGTGTTCACAGCTTGGCATGGCTTCTTTGCTACATTTCGTGTTGCAATTTGTGTAATTATTTTTTATGCTTTTGCAGTGAGGAATCTTGGTATGGGAATCAGCAAAACTGAGATAAATCTGAGAAGGTTAATTGCCGCTGCACCTCAACAGAAAAATCAGGCGAAATTAATTCATGTATGCAAAACATGTTGGTGGGCATGGATTTTAGTAGTTTGAATGCATCTAGTTGTTTTTAACCGTATGATTACTCAACGGGTTTGTGACTCCTTTGCTTTTGTCCTGGTGCCATGTCTAAATTGGACTGTAATTTTGCAGTATGTGGTTACTTTGCGCGAATTGTTGGAACAGCTAACTGAAGAGACCACTCCGGAAGGCTTGCCCAGGTCAGAAAGCATTACATCCTTATTTTTTTAGTGCTTGTTTAAGGAGTGTTAAACATTTCGCTAATGAAAAAAAATACTTCGTATATTAACTGTTAGCCTGTTGGGTAGATAAAACCAGAGCATCAGTGAACGGTTTTCTTTCTCTTTTTTTTCTTTTACGGTTATGAAAAAAGTGCGGATATTCTACTGCCCCTTTCACCAAAATAGAGAGAAAAAGGTTGGAGGTAGAGAGGGTGATAAGTTGGGGATAAGTTGTTTCAGCAACACCTGGTAGAAGCAGATACTATTGAATGACATCAGCAGTAGAACTATGTAAGAACCTAGTATTGGTTAACTTTTGAAATGCAATGCAGATTTGCTGCATTTATGAAATCTTTATTTGGTTGAGAACAAACATGTCCAGCATTTGCATAATGTAGAAGATTGTTAGATGGAAATGGGGTTAAATTCATGAATTATCAACCATATCACCTGTTCATTTACGAGTTAATAGTTTAGAATTGTGGGTTTATTTCTAAATAAAATTGCTCTCATAGTTTCCATTGGCATGTAACCAGTTGCTATTACGCCACTCGATGACTATAGTGTTTTGTGATACATAGTTCAATGTTATTTCGAATATGTTTTGTGTTTTACACCTTACTCTGTCATTAACATAGCTCATTCTTCCCCTTTCCCTTTTCCCTTTTCAAACTCCTAATTACTGTATGAGTTTACCAAACATCAATCTTAATCAATGAACTCTGCACCTGGGTTTTGGCTTGTAGGGTCTCAAAAGCTAAAGTAAATGACTACTCTGAGAAGATTGAAACTATTGCATCCAAATTAGTTCCACCTGTGGTAAGTTTTGACTCTTGCTGTGTATTATTTGGCTATGCTTAGTTCTACCTGTTGTGGCCGTGCATTATATGTTACACTTGTTGTTTATGTAATTCTGGTATGATTTTGATTAACAAGTTTGCTAGTGATTAGTAGATAGAGAAAGTTGAGTTTGAAATCATGCCAAAAACATAAACGTGCGATTCCTAAAGACCAATTTTTCTCAGTAACAAATTTCATATGTATCATTACCTTTTAAAAGGGGGAGAAAAGGAAGAAAGAAGTGGCTGGGACCCTCTTTATATAAAGAAAAGGGTTCAGGTGTTATCTGTTTTTCCCCTGAAGATAATGTTGTCAGTGAGTAACCATGACTATCCTATGACCTCTTTCCATATCCCTTTTGTAGTTTATATTCATAAGAGTTCTTCAGGTTGGTTTTTTTCTTTCAAAAGTTTCCAAAGAGAAAAGTTTGTTGCTTTTTTATTTTTTATTTTTTTTACCAACATCTGTGTGGAAGGAGGTCTGTTGTTGTGTACATGATTATTTGGTACATGAATAATGCAGGAAGTCTTTGAAGAGATTTCCACTAAGGCAACCCATCAAATAGTTGAAGAGGTAAAAGTTGCGTCCCCACCAGGACTAAGAAAGAGACCAGTGTATGTAAACACATGTATTAAATTTAATTACTGCAATTTTTGAAGTATGTGCTTATTTGTGAAGTTATTTCAAGGAAATTTCCGAAATTGAGTTGAATTTTTTTCTGGTTGTATAGCCCATCCTTGTTTGTTGAGGACAGATCACGTGATAATGTGGGAACTGATTCCTCACCACTTATCAAATTAGATGCTGCTGCAAATTCACATATAGAGAAGCACAGGTAATTTTATTTGAACATTATTTCATAGACGCGCTTAATAATTCTGATGATCTTTGCCGAATGTTTAACACTATTTACTTTTAAAGTAACTTTGCTTAAGGTCTGCTTCATGGAGCCCATCTACTGGGCCTTGCGTTTTAGAACTTGAAAGTTGAAACATCAGGAAACTATGTTTTGTTTAGCTCCAATCAAAACAGAAAACAAGAATTGTGACATACTTTGAGGAAATTTTTTCGGCTCACGTCCTTTTTGGAAGATTTTTCCTGTGAATCTGAAGTGTTTAGGTCTTTTTGTATGTATATAGTAACAAAGGGCTAGCTTATCCCCTTTTCCTCTACGAGATGAAATCCTTCTATTTTTTTGGGTCAAGTTACAGGCTTATTAGAATAGAGTTCTGAGTGGCTTTGCGATTTGTTTAGATTGTTGTAAAATTTATAGTATTTTCTTATTAATTCTTGTTGAGTGTATTCTCTCAGTTTTTCTTTGTAGGTAATCATGCAGATATAAAAAAAGGGTTTTATAAATTTATCTTTGGATTCAGCACTAAAGTCAGGATATTTTTGTGTCTACAGACATATTAAAAGTATGTTTTAAATTTCACCTCTTTTGCATTACAGAAAGCTTCAAGAAGACTTGACAGATGAGATGGTGGGAATGGCACGGCAACTAAAGGAAAGCAGTCTCTTAATGAGTCAGTCAGTGAAAAATGCTGGGAAGGTACGTACCTGTCTTGTACCCTTTGCTTTCTTTAGCTCGCTCAGAACATGACACTGCTTTGCAAATTTGAATTACTTTTCTAAATGGAATCTTACAACAGTGTTTTGTTAAGGGATTAGAATGTGTTTTTCTTTCCAAAATGATTTGTTTTGCAACAGAATTCATTTTCTGTCCATATGTAAGAAATCTTATCATCATGATGAAATCCTCAAAATGTCACTGGGTTTTTAATTTTTTATCCTTTATCTCTCCTACCTAAGATTGGGACTGGATTGGACCCCTGCAAAATTTGGTGTTGGTTCAGGCTCAAGACTAAGAAACCTGAAATTTTCTGTTTGGATTTGGATTTAATTAAAAGTAAAATTGAATCTTACACTCTACTCCAACCTGTAGCGTCAAATGAACTTATACTAAATGGGAAATCTTGTGAGGCAACTAGGTGTAATATGTCGCAGATAAGATTAACTGAGGAGCTACTTAGGCTGTCAATATGTATGTGCTTCAGGTTGGTCATCTGCAGTCAGGTTATGTATTTATGCCTAAATGAGCTGTTAAGCATCTGTAGAACTCTGCCTTATGAAATGCTGTCTGATCACCCCTTTAACTTTCCCTAACGTTCTAGAAAACCTAAAAATGAATATGAAATTCAAGAAGTGAGGTAATTATGCTATGAATTAACACAGGTTTGACATCACAAATGACAGATTTATAAGGAAGAAGAGGATGATTTGATTACAGAAAATGTTACGATATTCAAGCATTGGAGAGGCTGATTCTCTCCAAAGTGAACTCTTAAAAGCTCAATACAAAACTCACCAATATTCAACATAATCTTCCGTCCCTAATATGCTCTCTATATATAGTGATAAACTCCCTAGCTTAATCCAAGCTACCCATAACTAACTTATAAGGATAATGTCTAAAGCACCCCTCTCCCTTGTATCAGTTTGTTGCATATTATTTCAGTACCATTGTATTTTCGATAAGATCAAAGGCCAGTTTCATTTAGTGACCTCCGTTTCCTGTGCATTTAATGTCTATGAGATGAGCTATATGTTGTGCATAAAGCCAGGAGCCCAGGATAGATGTTGGGGTTGTGATATTTGGGATAGTGCACTATCCTGTGTTGCAGTTGTATCTACAAATTGGTCTTACTGTCTCACGACTCTCTCCTTTCTGAGAAGTTTTCCATGGAAGCTGATATGGAAAGGAAGTTTTGAGATGAAATGTCACTTTCCCCCCAAGTCTTCAGTGTAGGAACACATATTTTGCTTGCTTTGGCAGAAAATAAAACTCTCTGTTCCCGTTTTCCCCTCCTGCCGACAAGTGTATTTTTCTTAATGTTATGATTGTTGGCTTGTTGCTGCATCTCACTTTTCGATCCAGCTTCTACAACTTGTTTGCTTCCATGGCTCGCATTATTGTTAATTTTTTCTGCAGGGTTAATTCTGTTTTATCACTATGGGGTTTTGCTGGGTGCAGGTACTTGATTCAACTGAAACAGCAGTTGAGCATAGCTTGGCAAGCACTAGCCACGCTAATGTAAGGGCAATGCATATTTTTTCACAAAGCTCAAAGACTTCATGTTTTACGTGGCTTCTTATGTTTGTTATGCTAATGGTCTTCATGATGGTGGTTTTCCTTGTTCGTATTACCTGATTTTCTTACTTGGGCAGTTAAAACTTATAACAAGGTGATCATATAATGTAATTAGCAAGTTCATGGGCTATGGATTGTTGTAATGTAATTAACTTACTACTTTTCTTCCTAAACTAAGGACATGAGAAGGTATTGACTTTCCTCCCTTGACTATACTAAGAAAATGTTGAAGTTTGTTTATGGAGAAGAGTTCCAACAATGTATATGCCTAATAGACGGAGTGAACTCGACCTTGTAGTACATAATGTCGTCGATTATGTAAATGTAAAAGATTATACCTTTGGAACATGAGATTGTGTTAAAAGCAACTAAATAATATTGTATTTACAATAACTAAAAACATAGTATGTCATAAAATGTTATTCCCTTATATTCAAAGAGATTGATATAGAGATTAGTTAATAAGCAAACTCAATCAAGAGAAACATTATCATTTCCCTTCCATTGCAATTTTAATAACTTCTGAATATATACAACTCTACAAGTAATATGTTGGTTAAAGGCAAGATGCAATAAGAAAGATATAAAGAAACAATTGAAATAAGAAAATATAAGAGCGCAAAACGCCTTTTAAATATAAAACTAAACAGCAGCAATTTATATCCCGACGAAAAAGAGATCATATTATTAAAGTTTTTCAACCAGTAATTCCTTCACTCCTACAAGATTACCCAAAACATATGGAAAATTGGAAATACTCCATACATGTTAAGAAACAAAATGATCTATGTGATGATTGACTCGGTTAACCATTTCTTGTCGATCCAAAGCTTGAATATTTAACATATCAGTAAAAGTTGCATTCTACTTGGAAATGTGATGAGCTCCTTGGACACTAAAACAATTCCCTCGTGTAATTTTGAATATGTATTTCATCAGATAACAACCCAGTTGTACCCGATGATTTTCCTACTGCAACATTGATAACGAGCCACTTCAAAGTAGGAGTACTTTGAAATTACTGCACCCGAATGTACCTTCGTTGACAACAACAGACAAATATACCTTTTTGACAAGAATAAAAACCATATCCATGTTTTGTTATTTAATTGGCATCACCAAACATAGTTGGCAATAAAAGAAAAATAGCATATTTAATATTGTCCTCCTTGGGGTTTGTCACCTCAATTTAGGGAACTCTACATAAGCATGCCGAAAATCAAATTTTCTTTTTATATGTCCAGATGCTGTTTTAAAAAGATCAACAGCTTTCTTCCACTTTCTGTAACATCTCATAGATAAAGAACAACACATATCAACAAATGCATAAAAAAAATCCCATTAAACTTCAAATCATGTTGCGTACAACTATAAAGACTTTAATACAATTTTCATTAGTCTCGCTTGTTGAGCTCTAGAATGAAGTTGTAGAGAAGCTTTTGCTTCCAGAGACGAAGACTGATGGTGTTGTTGGTCTTTCTCGTGCGCAGGGTCATCGAGATAACAAAACGACATACGGACATGATAGTGTGTGGGCCAACTTATTTCGTATATATGTCATTCAAAAAGGTCTCAACCACCAAGAAATGGGATTACAGGAAAGTCAAATCAATGAACTAACTTTTTACAAAAACCTAAAATAGGGCGGTCAAGGAGCTCAACCAACCAAACGACTTGCCTGGCTGCATAGGTAAAAGTCAAACTCCGATGGATGGAAAATTCTGGTCACATTTCCTTTTGCAACTAATAAAAAACGTGATTAAGAGGAACAATAGAGCAAGCATTTCACAAGATTAGAATAAATATAACGAATTAAACATGGCAAAATATTGCCACTCTTGTCTGTCATTGTTTGTAACACCCCGACAATTCCCTCTTTTCTAAAATAACCTTTTTATATAAAACGTAGAGAATTATCAAGGCATTATCGCCCGTGTGAAAACGTATCGGCTTATTCAGAATTTTGCAGCGGAAAACATAATAACTAACTTTAATAATTTAAATAAGTCAACTACGGAATAAAATCTAAAACCAACCAACAAAACAAAGTCAACGTAATTAATTAAAACAAAGTTCGAGTCTCTTTAAAACAGGCCAAACAAATTCAACATCAAACTTAAAACAAAACAATTTAATAACTACACAACTCCTCAATCCCGAACCCCATGATGCATCACCTTCAAACCTGTAATGGACGATGCTTATTGATCCCTAGAGACTGCTCACCAAGATTGGGTCATCACAGGATCAATAAGGCATAGCCATGATCAACATGCACAAGCAAAATCACGTAATCAGCAAAGCTGAGTACTACATACTAAATCAATAATAACCCTAACATGATTCTATTAAACGAATAATCCTAACATGATACTAATAACGTAAGTAAGAATAACCAAGACACATTCACTTTCATATCACAGTTGACTAGACTAGACTGGACTAGACTTTCATAACATTAATATTATTTTAGTTGAAATAGACAATGGACCGAGTTGTCCGTCCAACAGTCTTCACTAAGGAAGACGAGGTACGGGCGCGACTCCGTAACCTCACTGACCTGCGATATCGAGGAACGTTTGAATAAAAATAGGACACGGTGATCAATCCGGTCCCAGAGAAGGCCATGGGCTACCACCATGAACCCCAACTCCTGTTTTTCCGTCACTTTAGACGTGCACAGTCTAAAGCTATTGCTACCCAGTTTCACTTTACATGATTTACAAATTGAGACTCTGTTATGACTCAACAATCACATAAGGCATACAATCCACATTTGTTCACAACTGTTTTTATCTTGGAATTAAGTAAGTGATCATAAAGGCATCAATCAAGACTCATTCCAATTTATCCAACCTTTCCTTTAACCATGATCAACCCCTGTATATGGGTGTAAAGTTTCAACTTACTAAACAAGGTCCACCGCCCTCATAAAGTAGTGAAAAGCTAAAAAGGAACAACGATCGATCAATCCAAACCAACATATATAGAATAATCTAGTGTTCCCAACCAACATGTTTGTATCAATCATCCATACTAGCATGTTATAATTCTCATAATGCAATATAAGTTCAATATGTCCGTCCAACAGTATTAAACATGCAATTTCAACATAACCAAGTTCGTCAATAATATCAACATCACCAAGTTCAACAATAATATCAACATGGTTTCAACAAATAGCACGCATTCCAAGCACACAGGTATGTACGTACCTTGTGTAAACAAATAATAGGCCACTTTAACACTTTCAAAAGTCGCCTACAAAGAATTATCCGCCTAAAACAACCAACAAATAATCCCAATCAATTCCTAATCATTGACAACCATAAGAGAGCATTCTAAATGCATCCTAAACATATTTAGAACTTTCCCCAATATCAAAACTTAAACATTTGATTTCTTAGCATCATAATTATTGAATTAGTGATTGAAATTCGTTGAAACTTTTGCAAACATCGTACTTTAAATTTTCAGCAATATAAATTCATTTAAAAGCTTCACCAAGGTCAATCTGCGTTCCCAGTATCTCAAAACAACCAATTCAATAATTCATACTCAACCTATCATGATTAAAAATCATAAAAACCTCGAATTTCATACTTTAAACAATCAAAATTCATATTTCAAAGTAATTTGATAATCTGAAAATTAATAACTTTATTATATAATTTGCATAATCTGAAATTTATAATTTAAATTACAAAAATCATCACTTTAATTCAAGAAACATAATTCAAATTAATGAAACATAATTCAAATTAATAAATCATAAATAAGCCCTAACTTATAATTCAATCAACCAAAACTTGAAATTAATTCGTTTATAAACTCAACCAACATCTGAAAATCATGTTCAAACCATAAAAATTATGAATTTAATATCAAGAACATAATTTAAATTAACAATTATAATTAATTAAAATACTTAGTTACTTAGGGTTTAAGAAATAACCAAAGAGAGAGGAAGAGGAAGTGCTGGCCGGCGGCAAACAACACACGGCAGCGGGCCTGGCGGCGGCAGGGCTGGGCGACGCGGTGGTCGGCAATGGTGGTTGCGTGTTCGAGCAAGAAACACAGAAGAGAGGCAAGGCTGCTTGTGTGCGTGGAGGAGAAGGAGGGAGGCCGACTGGGCAGGGCAGCAGCGGCTATGCGGGTGGTGCGGCGCAGCGTGCAGGGGAACGATGAAGGTGGCTGATGGTCCTCGGTGGTGGCTGTGCGAAAATAGAAGACCCGATTAAGGAGAGAGGAGGAGTGATAAACGGAAAGGGAACGAAGGAGAAGAGAAGGTTGGCTTACCAGACGAACGGTGGAGGAACAGGGATGCCGACGGCGGCGGCTCGACGGCTACGGCGCAACAAGAACTCAGTGAGAGGTTTTGGGGTTCTGAGGGTGAGAGTTTCACAAGAGAGTTTCATGAGAGGAGTGAGTTATGGGTATGAGAGTTTTTTTGTTTTTTTTTTGTTTTACGTGAAAAGCAATGAGAGGGAAGTATGGGTTTATTTATTTGGGCTTCACCAATTTGGGCCAAGATTAGGATTTAGTTTAGTACTTGAATCTAAAATCGATTAAGATTGCTTTCAAATTTCAAACGTGTTTTTGTAATTCAAATTCTTTTCAACATGAATTCTAAAATTATTTTTGATTGCCCAAACCGTTAAAATATTTAGAATATATTTAAATAGAATTAAATATGCATTAAATATATAAATATAATAACATTCAAAAATCGTTAAATATTTAGAACGTACTTAAAATAAAATAAATATACGTTAATTATATATTTATTACTAAAATTCATAAATTCTATTTAATTATAGATAATATACGTTAAAATATATTAATAAAATTTATAAATTTACGGGGATTACATTGTTGTTATCAACAGGGAAAAGGCGGCTATGATCCCTCTTCTTCACAACCACATATGTCACACGTGGTTGATAGGTCTCTTGGATGGATTTACAGGCCTTTGAAAATAAAAAATAAAAAGAATGAAATAGAAGTAAATATTCAAAAAATAAATACACCAGAGTGTACTTCAAAATGTGATATCTGTAACAAACTTTTCTTGTAACAAAAATTTCAAACTCAATTGCTACCAACTGCAGGTCACATGACACAAGGTCATAGGATAAATTCAACCGATTTAGAGATTTAAGCTCAACTTAGATACAAATTAAAAAAACTCAATACATGTCGTATCACATCAACCTCATGCAGCCTGAGCAAACTGGCCTTCGCTTACTCTATCTCTGTCCAACAAAAAACTAAGATTAAGAACGAGAAAGACATCTGAGACACATTTATACCTAAAGAATATGGTCCTTTTAGAATATTTTGCAATTAGATACACTCACATGTACAGTTGTACATAATATACATACCCTCTGCAACGAATCTTCCAACTCCTCCTTGTTCTCTATTTTCTCCATTTCCCGCTGACTGTAAACAAAATTAGCCGCTCTACGTACTCATACCAACCTTGCATGTGTCTTTGACCTCTCAGTTTTCAGTAATATCCAAGTGTTTTCCTCTTCGCACCAACATGTTTATGGTGAATAGCCGCACGTACGCACTCTTTATATACTTTCTTGTATCATCTTACGCATTAGCGATTGATCCAACCGTTCAATTCACCAAGTTCTTTCTCAACATGCATTTTCACCTCATTTTTAGCTGCTTGTTGCAACTCATGATCAATGATAAAGGTATTTTTCGTCGATGAAAGAACACACCCCTACCAAACAAAATTTGTAAAACTCCTAACTAACCGACTATATTGACTATAGCGGCAAGCATAGGGATCGTCCCATAGAAACGGAGTGAATTGAGTTTGCTAGTTAAGCTAGTTTAGGACGGAATTTGGTTTTGAATTATCAACTACTAATCTAAGCTATCAAACAAGTTTATCCAAATAAGGGAACCGCTAAGGAATCGGGGATAGGCTAGGGTAATCGGGGAAGGACAAAGGAATCACACAATCAAGATGCAAGGAATTGATACATAGGGGAAAAGCTACAATTGACGTGCTCGCCACCTCTCGGATAGAACACGCTAAGCCTCTAATCAAGGAAAAGCTCTCGCATGATCCTAAAACTAGACAACTCACGATTGAGAACTACTTTTCACATGCATCATTGTAACACCCCAAAATTTGGACCTTTCAATATAATAAAATCCTCATTTTTATTTGAGAAAACGGTCGTCCAAACATTGGGAGTATTACATGGCACGCATTTCCTCTCGAAAATGAATGCGATATAACAATATATATAACAACATTCACTAAGTAGTCTAAAACTTAGTGAATGTTGTTACAACCAAAATTTAGAAAAAATGAAAAGTTGTCCGACTAAAGTGATTACTCTAACGTTCGCCCTCACTCGAGTCGTCCCCCATATTTAACCTGCACATACATAAGAAAAGAGAAAGAGAGATAAACTCCCAAAAATCAGAAAACTGAGTAATTACGACTCCATCCCGTAAAATAAATAATTTTATTTTAAAAACTTTTAGATTTAAACATAAACAAAACATAGTAACTAAATTAGATAAATCCGTTAATCAAATGACAAACAATAATTTATATTTTATTTAAGAGAGGGAAAGAGAACGCTAGTAGGCCGGGACTAGTCCCAAAGTAACCACCTACTAAGAAAGGGTCGCGCGTCACCCTTAAATGATGGCCAAGTAATCCAGATGACAGGATGTCCCTAGTGTGCACACCCCTCACTAATACTTCATGATTAGGAGGAAGACTTATAACAGAGAATTGATAGAGAAATACGGAACCTACTAGAAGCCTATTGAGTAGCGACACATTACTCAATAGAACAACATCTAGTAGGGCAACCTGTTCATCACCCTTTCGGATTTCATTTCCCCTCTTAGATTTTTTTTTTACTTGTTATTTATAGAATTAAACGACTCTAAACACATGGTAAAGTAATTTATTTTGGAGCAACCAACCAAAATTGTATTTTATAAACCATATACTAACTAGTATCCATAATCCTTACTTTTACGAATATCTCGCGTGAGATATCCTAATAATGACAAAACAATGGATTAATAAAAATTGTCCAAAGTTTAATTCGAACAAAGCCCATCATCTTAACCAATAATACAAACATACTCTTAACAAAATAGTAATAATATGAAGATATTTTTGACAACATAGTTGCACAATGCATAGTTTCGAAATAGGTACGTAGTAGTATAGATAGCAGTAAGTCAGTAACGACACCCTTCCTTGTAAATACTTGCAATCGATCTCCAATAACCTTAATATAATGTATTACACTTAGCACATAGTTATATATATATATAAAAAAATTACCTCTAATGAGACCCTAGAGATGATAGACATCGATAATTACCTCGCAAAACGTAAAACCCGAAATACGTAGTACCCGAAACTATAAACTTTCTTGAGTGTTGGTACCTATGTAGCATCCGTCTATGAGATGGAGTAGTAGTTTGGTGGAGAAGTGTGAATGATGAAAGTAAGGGAGAAGGGATGGGTATATATATACTCCTTCAATGGAAAATGAATGGTTAAGCAATAATGACTAGGTGAATTAGTAAGTTAAAACCTATAGAAGTTCAACTGGGTGATCATTGATGATGTCGGTTAAGGGATATATAACACTTCATATTATCAACATTTACTTCGTTTGTCTTTTAATACTTGGAGTTATAAAAAGAGAAAGTTTTAAAACATCAAAGTTGTTTTTACATAATACAAAATAACTCATGCTAAGAAATCTACGTAACTAGCTGGTCCAAATGTTACTAAATACTACTACGTAAAATATTTACTTTTTGAAATAATAAAGAAAGGTTTTATTTGAAAATAATAATTTATGATACGTAAATTACGGGATATTACAATCATAGAGATTCACAATCTCTTGCCAAACCAAAACAATGCACTCCAATCAAACCTATGGAACTAGCATTTGCAACTACTAATTCTATAGACATGGAAATCCTAGCATCAACTCAAGTTTAATCACATCAATAATCAACAATCATCCTCTAATTTTCCCCAATTTAGCTCCTAGATTCTCCCCTATCCCTAACTAAAATCTACTCACTACTCATGCTTTTAACTAAGAAATTCAAGTGTTCAAAGCTACTAGACATGGAATTGAAAGGATGAATGCAAGGAATCAAGAAATTAAGAGTTCAATTGAGAATCAATGAAAATAAGAATCAACAAAACAAACTAACATCAAAGCAATTAAGCAATCAAAATTTCAAGAAGAATTGCAAAGCATTAAAGATTGAATTAAAATTGCAAGAAGAAGTAAAGAGTTGAGAGAGATTACAAATTGAAGCTTCTCCAATGGAGTTTTCTCCCTCCTAAAACCAAAGCTTGAAGACTAAGAAAACCTCTCTAATTTACTGAAAAATCTAATTATGAATTAATGTTTTAATAATAAAAACGAAAAATCTATTTATACGATTCCTAGAAATAGAAAATTTAAACTCGAAAATGTCAGCCCGCGCAGCGATGCGACCGCGGAGACCCAGGTGCGATCGCACTGGTGCGAGCGAACGGGTTACAGACTTGTGCGATCGGGCTCAGCGACGACTTCTCTTCTTCGCACCGTGCGAACGGGCCCAAATTCTGCGGGAACGCACGGCCTTGAGATAGGCAAAAGCTCTAAAATCCTCATGTGCTCGCACGAAATTTATGTGTGTGCACACGAATATTGGGTGCGAGCGAGATGGAAAGGCATACGAGCGCACGAAAACCTTGAGAGTTCCTGCATCGTTTTTGCGATTTTGTGCGAACACACAAATCTGGAGCTCGGTCGCACGGCCAGCATGACTTCAACACCAAATTTGCTGACCCGTGCGAACACACAAATTTCCCGTGCGATCGCACGGGCCTGATTCGAGCAGTTTCCTACTTATTCTCCATCATTGTCCAATATTTTCCTGAAAAGTTCAAAGATGGTATAAGGGCATAAAAATGTAACAAAAGCTATCTAAAACTACCAAAAAGCATAATAAAATTCTATAAAATCCTAAGCTTAGAGCGACATAAATGCCGCTCATCAAACAACCAACCAAATTATGTAAATTAGTAAATGTAGTATGGTTAAAGGCTTCATAATGCATCAGATACATATAGACAGGTATGTTATCTTCTGGATATATCAACATTTTTAAATCTATGCACCAATGTCTAAGTGGACCCTATTGTTTATTTCAGTTAAGAAAGCTGAAAATATGTTTAGGCAATATACATTAATAACAAGAGGCATGGCTACTAACATCAGTTGGTAAAAAGAGCCAGGTACCTACAAACACTGTGACAACGAAAAAAGCTAGCCAAGGAAGGTGGAAGATAAAGATAGGAAAAGTGTTCTGCTCCTCGCCTCCAGCAACAGTTCCTACAGTTAAACAAAATCATGTTTAGGACAACAAGTTGGGGCACGAATTGAAGAAGGGAAATGGCACAAAAATTGGCAAACACAACAACAAGTTCTGGACCAAAAATATATGTACCCAATCATGACCCAAAATTCCATTCCACCCCATAAGTTCTTAATGATTGCTTCTATTTCTACTGTATAATTAACACCCTTGAATTGACAATCCCCAAATAGTAATTTCTCAGTACAAATCAAAATACCTAAATGAAAGTGGGATTTGATGACCTGCGCCGCGAATTGTGACAAACATCAGTCCTTCATAGGCAATTGTCCATCTACCAACCTGCAAAATCAGAGTTCCAACTTGATATTACTACATTTTACATCAATGCAAGTACCTTTATAAGACAAAACAATCAAAGCCCCATTTCGAATTTCAAAGATTTAAGCAGACCAACTATACCCAAAATTAGAAATTGAAAATTAAATCTAGGTTGATCCAACAATTAACAAGAAAAAGGGATAAAATTAAACACACTTTACATGATTCAAAACACCTAAAACAACAATAAAATGATTAATAATATAACTACACTATCATTAACGACTAATTCAAAAAATTAATCAAACAAAATATTAAACAACAAATTTGCAATTGACAATTAAAGAAGATGAAATTATAGAGCGAGAGAAAGAGCAAACCAGTGAAGTTGGAGAGTTTAATGATGTTGGCTTGAGCATGGTAGGTTTGAAGTTTTGGACCAACACCAGAAACAACAAATTTCGTCGTCTCTTGCTAAAGAGTGAAGAAACAGAGATTCTCGGTGTAATGTATAAAGATGAGAGATAAAATGGAGATTGATGATTTTGGTCGCGAGAGAAGGGAGGCAGAGAAATTCCAATGAAGAGGAAGAAAGGGGATCTTGAACAAAGAGAGGGTGAGGGTAGAGGGTACAAACGTAATTGCAAGGTCAATAAGGGTAATTATGTCACCACGCTATTCTTAAGAGAATTATCAATTTTTATAAGAAGGATAGGAGGGCTATTATGGGCATTAAAAGAAATATTAACTTTCATGTTTTGGGCTTTTGGCTTTTTAAAGGGTAGAGATTATGAATTTTTTCAAATCTAATTTTTGAATAAATCTTCCTTGCCTTTTGTATCTCTTCTTAATAAGCAAGGTGTTTCTCTTTAATGTGAGTTACTCGCTACTCAGAAACACAAAATATTTTCCTTTACTTATACATTTGTAAATTAGCAATTTACCTGTTACATCTTAATTACGAAATAAAATGCATGTTATTCCAATGTCCATAAAAGTCATTTTACACAATCAAATAACCACTAACTTTTAGCAATCAGCTAATTGTTACCAAACACATTTATACAACCAACTAGCCAAATCTGCTAAACAAAAAGGTAATCACCTAACTTCTAATGCAAACAGTAATTAAACCTCTAACCTCTAGTTGTCAAACAGGGTCATTATTCACACACTAGCCTCCTGCATCTAACCTTTATTTTCTTCTTTCTATCCGCAACTTTGTACCCATGTGAACTTCTTTTTTTTTTTTTACTTTCTAATTCTAATTGAGTATAGAATTTTAATGTTTTTTACAATTTAAATTCAGAATTTTAGTTTTACATTAGCCTCCTTCATCTGACCTCCATTTTCGTCTTACTTAATGTTTGAATATTCAATATATTTGTTATACTAGACTCGTGTATTGTATTAAATTATATATTAGAACTTTGAAATACTTGAAAACTATTGCAATATGCTTGTAATATTATGAGTAGTATTTCTCTATTTGCAAATCAAGAATTTGTATATTTTAAATTAAGAATAATTTATTTTTTAAAATAAACTTGTTTTATTTATTCAATGCTTATTCAAGAAATAAAATAAATTTCCTTCAAAAAAAAAGAAATAAAAATAAATAATCAACATAATAAACCATTTGTCTAATATTTACCTCAAAAAAAACCATTTGTCTAATATTAATAAGAAATAAAGTATTAAACAATAAATTATATCAATGCCCTTAACGATCATTTTACATATTAAACAGCTACCTGCTAATTACCAAACATTTTTACACAAGCAGCTAATTCAATCAGTTAGTTAAATCAGTTAATACAAACAGCTAACCGCTAACAACTCATAACCAAATTGGGCCTATAATTTTCCTTTTTAAATACTAGGTATAGATTTGATCACATGTATTTGTAATTTTAACAATTTTATGGATTGTGGATTGAAAAAATCGATTTTGGCGTTCACTTGTTCGGTCCGATTTTGGACCGGTGATCAGCCATAGGTCGGACAGTTTGTGGTAGAGAATTAAGCTCACCTTATATTTTCTCCTCTATCGCGCCTTATCAGTAAGCTCTAAGAAAAAGCTTCAATGGCTACTCTGAGCTTCAACCCTACCAAATTCAGAGACCAAAAAGCATCAATCCCTTACAAACCCATTTCCAATTTCACTTCTTTTTCCCAACCCACCAAAATTTCATGTACCTCAACCCCTCATAATCTATCAACCTCTCCCCTTAAAACCTCATCAAAGTGTAGCAAACGACACCGTTTCCAGCTGATCAATTCAGTCTCTGAAAGCTCAATTTCATCCCCTGTCGAGGAAGCTGAAACAATTGAAGAAGATGATAAAGTTGAAGATGACCCGACTGCAGAAATGAGCTTTCTTGACCCGGGAACTGAACCCGAAAACATAACGGAATGGGAATTGGATTTCTGCTCAAGACCCATACTTGATATAAGGGGTAAAAAGATATGGGAACTTGTTGTTTGTGATGATTCTTTATCTCTCCAATACACAAAGTATTTCCCAAATAATGTTATTAATAGCGTCACTTTGAAGAATGCAATTGTTGCCATATGTGACGATTTGGGTGTCCCTCTTCCTGAGAAAATTCGATTTTTCAGGTCTTAATTTTCTGGATTTCTACTTGTTTTCAGTTTCTTTTAAGATGAAGTTTGAGTTATATTGACTTATAACTTATTGGGTGTGTTTCTTAAGTTCGTGTAGGATAATGTTCACTGATTGTGGGTTATTGGGTGTTAATTTGGTCAATTTGCAGGTCTCAGTTGCAGACCATTATAACCAAGGCATGCAAGGAACTCGGAATCAAACCTATCCCAAGTAAAAGGGTAATAAAACTGTTATGATTTCTTTGTAAAATTTGATTGTGTATAAGCTTAGATTTCCTAGTTGAGTATGTATGTCCATAGTCGATGTTAATATGTAGCGTAATTGCAGTGCTTATCGTTGCTTCTATGGTTGGAAGAACGGTATGAGACGATTTATACACGGCATCCAGGGTTTCAGAAAGGAGCAAAGCCGCTTATGGTGTTAGATAACCCTTTTCCTATGGAACTTCCTGAGAATCTGTTTGGGGAGAGATGGGCATTTGTCCAGTTGCCTTTTTCAGGTATTCAGAATCAAAACTCAATCCTAGGAGAATTGAATAACAAATTGTAAAAAGTTAGTTGATATTGGAATTACTAATAATGTCAGCGGTGCGAGAGGAGGTGTCAACCTTGGAGAAGAAATTTGCATTTGGTGCAAGCCTAGATTTGGATTTGCTTGGGATTGATATCGATGAGGAAATACTGATTCCTGGTTTAGCTGTTGCATCTTCACGTGCCAAACCGTTAGCAGGTATTGCTGCATCATTTTCTCTTCTGCTTGTATTGATTCTACAAAATTAGTCCCAAAGAACACAAACACGAACACAAACACAAACACAAACACAAACACAAACACTTGCTCTTGAATCTAATCCTAATTTTGTTTATGTTTAAACTGCAGCTTGGATGAATGGATTGGAAGTCTGCTCCATTGAAGCAGATACAGCACGGGCAAGCTTGCTGTTATCCGTGGGGCTTTCCACCCGGTATATTTATGCTACATATAAGAAAACACCTGTCACAACACAAGAAACTGAGGCATGGGAAGCAGCTAAGAAGGCTTGTGGAGGCTTGCATTTCCTTGCCATCCAAGAGGACCTTGACTCTGATGATTGTGTTGGCTTTTGGCTCCTACTAGATTTGCCACCACCCCCTGTATAACTATAACCCCTTTTATTTTCTCAATGACAAACCCGGCTTTTTGTTTCATTTATGACAATGGATCATCTTAGGCATTGTGTCTTACAAACAAACAACATGTCATTGTAAACAATAGTAGCACCAACACTCGAGTATTTGTATTTTGTGACCAATACTAATGGGCATTAAACTTGTCAACTCCAAACATGGGTGATGACTAGTGTCATAATACAACAGAATGCAACAAGGCTAGAATGTTGCCATGTTACAAGATGTTAGCACTCTTCTCTGCTACATAGATAAGCTAATTAAACAGGTTATTATTCCAAGTGTACAAATCAAGCTAACAACCCGTCAGCTTAAGCTACGATACAGAGGCCTGCATATTCCTAATCATTTACAACAAAGCTGGAAAACTGACTATAACACTGGAAAACAGCAGTCTACAGCCCACTACACTAGTTTCTCATTAAGTCTGTATCATCCAATTAAGGTGACATGAGAAACCAGAAAAGCCTGAGAGAAACTGCACATTTCAGGGTAGAAAGAAATTATCATCTGAACCCATGTGAGGCCCCGAAATTTCCACATTCACTGCAACTGCCCTTAGGTGCAGGCAATCAATGCACTATGACCCCAACTAAACAATGGAGAAGACGAATGCACTATGGTCTATGGGCCTTAGCCCACCTGCTACCAAAACTGTGAGAACCTTCAGCTTGGATCTATATACTTGATAATCAAGATTTTAGTCTCTTTTGTTTCTGTGGGACAAATCTGATCCCTTGCTTTCCAAGTTCAACGGTCTTTGCTCTTCCGTCATCAAGATCAACAGACAACATTGCTGTCCCATCAATAACATCACTAACAACTCCTTTGTGCCTGGAAAAGGTAGAATTTATACAGATACTAATTATCAGAACATTATAGTGTAGTTGAACTGAAGGCACTAAAACAGAGTCAACTAGCAGACTAAAACAAGAAGAAGAAAAAAACATATTAGAACCACACATTTCAGCCCCAAGGTAAGTGATTTGTGGATAATTTAAGTAGTGAAGCATGATCATGATATAAGTTATATACATATCCAGAACAACCAAAATACAACCAGATTCCTTCCGTCTAGTATGAAGGAAGACTCACCAGGAATTATCAGATGGCTGATGAACTTCTACTCTCTTTCCTATAGCATCTTTACCCAACTTCTTCAAAATCCAGTTAGCATCCATGATTTCATTCATTAAATTGTCATCTTGTGATTCTGTCACATCTTCCTGTTCATGATGTTTAGGCTTTTCCACCAAGGGTGATGGCCTCTTTCTTTTAGAGCGTTGACCCTTCACAGATCCTCTCTCTTCCTCACTATGTGGAACCCAGGAACCCGGATAAGGAGTCTTGAACTTGAGTCGTAGCAAAGGCCTGGAGTCTTTAAGCGAACCATCTACAACAGATGATGCTGGCTGGATAGTTTTATTGCTATCACCAGAAATGTCATTCCTGTTATCTGGATGCTTTCTCAAGGAAACCTTTTCCCCCTTTGATACATTGTTTGGAATCCCTTCACTAGCTGCATTGCTTCTTTTGGATGACATGACGTGTGAACTCTCTAGACCAAACAATCCATTCCCCCTGTGAGACTGGGGGCCAGAAGCTTCAAATTTGCCTTTACCAAGCTTTATTATGTTACGATCCCGTAGTGGTTTCCCTTTTATTTCGTGAACGCCGTCAACTTTGTAACCTGCAAATTCCCACGAGTCAATAGAAAATCATATTCAATCCAAGAAGCTGTACTACAGTACTGGTTAAATACATACCATCATCAGAGTTTGATGTGCCATCTAATCTTTCCGTCAGATAATCACCTGCCCTATGCTGACTCACTGCTTCATTCCCTCCTAATGCAACCAAATAAAAACAGAAGCTATAAAGACCAAAAAAGACTGGCCTGAATAGAGATCAGGTAAAATGAACAAGGTGCAACCAAACTTTCAAGTTATATCACATATAAATACAAGTGATGGAACACAACTATATTTCAAAAGGCTACGTTGATATACAACAGTCAAAATCCTGCCATAAAATCACGAAAATAACTTTAACGCAATTGAGAAAAACACAAGCCACCGCAATTGACATCATAATTAGCCATTTCTACATAATTGGCACTGCCCACATCATAAAACAACACTTTCTTCTAAGGGGAACAATGCACCAGCAGAAAGCGGACAGCCCAAAACAAACACTGATGTATGCAATGCAAGACTTACCACTTAGAGTCACCAATTCTTGCTCCCTCTGATAACTTGAAGAATCAGACCTCGGAGAGTCGGTTATGGTTTTATTTCGTCCACCCAAATGTATAACTAGCTTAGTTCCCTTAATAGTCTTTGGTTTGCTGCCAACTTGACCCACATCCTCACTAACAGCAGTGTCATTAATCTTCTTGCTCTTAATCTGTAGAACATTTGCTCTTCTGTCCGCATTGTTCCCTGCAACCTCATCTATAGATTTGTGCTTCAAAACTGCTTGTTCCTTGGAGAAAATTCTGTCAGTTGGACTGCAACTTCCAGAAACTGGAGAAGAATATAAATCTCGTCCATGTGGTTGTGAAGCCTCTTTATTGTTCCCTAATCTAGATCCAAAAAACTGGGTTTCACTGTATTCTTCAGGCTTGACCTCCATTTTACCATCCAAAGACATCTGATATCCCTTTTTCTTCGCATATTTTTTGCTAGATGGTTTTTTGCCATAATCCTTGGTCTTCTTAGGGGAATAATCGGCCAAACTTTTCAAAGAGAATCTAGCACGCCCATGTTCACCCTTCCCAGCACTCAGATCATCTTCATCATCAGAGAACGGTGAAATAGAAAATATTTCCTCCTGAGTTGGCAAGCCAGCAGCTGCTCTTAAGCTTGCTATTAGATCTTGATCTGCTTCATCTCTTCTCCTCCACAGCTCTTGCACAGCATCTTCAAGACCCCTCACCTGTAAATAACAGAAAATAGAGGGGAGGAAGGGTTAATCACATAAAAAATAATAGTGGTGGTACTAGTAGTAATTGGAAAAACCTCCTCGAAGCACACCTGGTAGCACTCGCCACGACATGTTGGGCATGTGTATGGAAGATTTCCGTCTATTTGAAACTGCAAATATCTCTCATCACTGCGCATTTAATGACACGATTAAAGAATGTCATCAGAAGTTGAGGCTTCAACCTTATTACTCGCTACAAAATGAAGATAAATGCACCGCAAGAGTCACGCAAAAAAAGTTGACCTGATTCCATCACATTCGATGTGCACCCAGCGCTGGCAAATATCACAGCAGACCATGGGTGTTGCCTCTGAATCTCTATAGACCTACAACATTATAAGGTTGAATAAGTCAACTATCACTGATTCATATTAGACAATGCACATGTTTTAAATATCTTCAGATAAATTAATTGGAAATGGGAAAGGAATGTTCAAAAAGTAAATGGCACACCCAACATCAAACTACTTAAGTTCCTGTAGCAGTAGATGCCGATATGAGTCGTATGACTGAGACAACCAACATAAAATTCGTAATTTATCCACGAAATAGCACATGTAGTAGTATCTTAAACAAAACCGAATATTATAGTCATACCTTCAGACAGGCAGGACAATAATTGCCTTTTGTAAACAATCTCCCACAAGCATCACAGCAAGTATACCCTAAAAACCACCTGCAGCATCCAAGAGATGATCAACAGATGGATATTGTATTAAGAAACATGATATGACAGTTAAAAAAAAAGTAAGTGTAACAGCATTCAATTTATGCATTACAGCACTCCAAACAAAGATCAATATTGCCCACCTTGGATCCCAGTATCCGACAATGGAAAAATCGGAAAGTCAAATACGCACGCACAAACTTTTCCTATATATATAAGCAACATGATTGATGCAAAATATGATGTTAGCTGCATGAGTGTACCCAAACACCAGAAATTTTCTTCATAAATTACAGCCAAAATGAGTCCATATGTTGATTTAAGCCCAAAGGAATATGCCTTACACTGTTACACAAAGTGTCTCATTTATACATGATCAACAAAATCTGTAACCAGCAACTTCAACGCATTATGCAGCCAAACATCACAAACCTAATATGACAACCAACAAAATTCAACAATTACCTTACACTCAGACCATTTCCAGGAACATTTGACCCGCAGCTGTGGCATTTTGTATGTTTAGGGCATAAGTAAGGTCCAGAACTAACATTCTGCAGCAGGAAAATAAATAAGTTCCAACAATTT
The DNA here is from genome assembly GCF_020520425.1 of Spinacia oleracea. Lineage (NCBI taxonomy): Eukaryota > Viridiplantae > Streptophyta > Magnoliopsida > Caryophyllales > Amaranthaceae > Spinacia > Spinacia oleracea. Next base: position 91,038,168 of record NC_079487.1, read on the forward strand.
GCACAGTGCAACAACTCAACAACAACAAAGCCTTAGTCCCAAAAGTGCAACAACTCAACATTAAAAAAAAAACGACAACCTTGTGCGGTGGCTGCATACAGTAACAATGGAAGGCACCATCACATCTCTTGCAAAACTTAAACTTGTTTGGCTCTCCAGTCCTGCGGCAAACCTGGAAGAGAAAATTGGATAAGAAAAAGACATTCATTGTCAAGAAAGAAAAAACATGAGTTACCAATTTTGCAGCACATAAAACTAAGTCAACTAATTATGAACTGTTTTTCATATTCTTTAAAGGAGAACTTTAAAGAATAAAAGCTGCTTTCCAATGGAACGATATTGAGGGCCCAAGGAGTGAATTGAGATTAAGTAATCATTTCGAGAGTAGATGTTCAATAATTAATTGACACATAGTCCACGTGCTGAATATGAAACCAACCTTGAAACAAAAATATCAAACCATAACAAGTTGAATGATATGCACAAAGCACTTTATTATCATCCAATACAAAAATATAGAATAAGCCTTTAACTACCATTGCTAATATGGGATTAAGAAGTAAGAACACATGAGGAATGACTATGAATGTCTGGCAACATCGTTTCAATGTCATTATCAAAATATCACTTTTTATTAAGATTTATTAATACATTATTAAAAATGCTTCTGGCCACAGATGTGTCTACCTACTATAACAGCTACTTTTTTCGGAACAGGCCCTAGTTCTAGCAAAGAGAAGGCTTTCAGCTACCTGCAAGAATCTAGAATAATACATACAATTGCTTTGATATCCTTGGGAGTGTAGTTTAACTACTACAATCTTTTATTCATAGGTCACATCATTATAATGGACAGTGAATTTAGATGATATGAATTGATGAAATAAAAGCTACTTATGATCTCATACAGCATTGAAGTGACTTATTCTGAGTAATGCTTGTAGCTATAATAATTTAATCCGCATAAAACAAATCTTCACCTCCATATCAACAGAATATTGTTCAAAAAGCGGAACCCATAGTATAAACCTAAGCTGGAAAATTACAGCCGGCCACTCATAAGAAAGACAACCTATCGACCACAATAAATCATACTGCTATTAAGCAAAGATATAGCAGCATATAATTACCTCACATGCACGGCATGAGGGGCATGTCCATGAACTCCAGTGAAATAAATCTGCAGATAGAAACATATCTCAGAAGGAGAATGTAAAATTTTAACTAACCCAAGGACCCACAACAACAAACCTCTATGTTGAGACCAAGTTTTCAAGCAACTCCTGTGATACTTTTTCCCACAATTACTGCATGGATGCATCTTCTTAGCTCTTTCACTCCCTTCATTTTCACCAGAGAAGCACAATCGACACATCACATTCACGTTGGATAAACCCTGCTCCTCTACACCAGAATCTTTGATGGTATCCTAAGATTAGCAGCAGATGACTTAATAAGCAATGCAATATACAATATAAAAGGAAGATAACAAAAGGAACTAGTCACTGTGAACATATACATCTGATATGTATCCCATTTCCTACTCTTTCAAATCGACATCTTATATATATATTATTGTAAACAACTTTAAGCTGCTGGTAAACCAACAAGTAACTAGATAAATGCTGGAGAATCTTTTCCTTCTACAAATAATTCTCGTATCTATATCCTCTCGCACGTTGCAAAGACAGAACTTACAGTATTATCACTTACAAAGCTACCAACAAACGAACAACATTTTTTCCTCACTCGCCTTTTGTCATCTTAAATTAAAGTCACATTCTTTCCCCAACAATGGTTAGAGTTAGACTACCAATAACATCCTCCAATCCACAATATCAGTCCAGTTAACTAATTTTGTTACTCCATATTATATGAGTTTTACTTGACAATCCAATTGCTAACAACTCTTCAATGTGAACATAAGCTTGGAATACAATAATACCAAAATTATGGTCGAGTAGCATCAAGCAGATCCGTACAAGTCAATGGGCAATCACCAAGCACACTCAATTTCAAAATCACATCAATCAACAATTAATATAATTAAAAAAAATGAATCGACAAAAACAAGAAAAGAGAGCTCACCGCCAAAGCACCAGATTCAAACCTCCTGGCATAATCCTCGGCGGCCATAGAAGCAACAGCAGCCTTCTTCTGCAAAGCGACGCGCTTAGTCTGAGCAGACAACAACTCTTCAGCGGCGGCCAAATCATCACCATCAATGACGGCGGAAACAGGCGGTGGAGGAGGCGGCGGAACAACTTTAGGAACAGGAACTTGAATGGTAGCACCATCCTTAACCCTAATTAACCAGGGATCCTTCAAAAAGTCTTGAAGACGAGAAATTTCCCCCAAGAAATCAGAATTTGCAGAATTGGAGTGCAAATTAGCCGGAAACCCTAAAGCACAGAAGCAAATCCGCTTGCTATGGCGAGGAGAGAAGAGAACGAAGAAGAAGAAGAGGGAGAAAGAATGGAAGAGAGAAGTTAAAATAAAAGGAAAAAGGAGAGGGAATAATACTGAAAATACAAGAGAAGTCTGAGTAAACTTACCATGTAATTGGACAAGCGACGTGAAATGCCATATTATTTTGATAGAACTACAACAAGCAATTTAGCAAACGAATGCCCTTCACAGGGTCTGGGTCTCCGATTACCTTTTCTTATTTATTTTTTTCTCCAAATTATTATGAGCATCAAAAACCAAACCCCTCTTTCTTTTCTTTTCTTTTCTCCTTTATTTTTATTTTTATTTTATCAACCCAAACCTCCTTCTCCTTCCCCTTCCTCCTAACTCACTTTCCCATCCTCTTTCTTTACCATTCCCGCACCCTCCTTTTATTTTTGGTCAATATTACCCCTATCCAATATACGAAAAACTTTTTTTACTTGCGTCACTAGACAAGTTAACCAGACTCGGTATAAAATATTTTAATGGTAACTATTTTGATGACGGTGTGATTTATTTTCTATTTCATGGGTGACTTCTATCTTTTAAGATGATAACATTAGATTTTGACCATGTTGTTGGTATGAGATTATAAGACTGCTCAAAAAAATTCTCGGGGTACAAGTACGAACGATCTACTTGTATAATTTAAGGAATGTCACCTTCAAATCTTACATTACAACATCAATGAACTAAGTATACTTGGCATACTAGTTAAGTTTTTTTTTTGAATGTATATCATTGGTTAAGTAAGGAAAACTCTCGTACATAATAAGTTTATGGTAACTTAGTTTGATGATGGAGAGATTTATGACGATAAGTTGGTAATTTGTTATGAAAAATAAGTATAAAATTCAAAGAAATTAACAACTTTCTAGTTTGTGGGAATTGTGACATATATTCCCCATCAAATCTAAAACATAATCAATCCACTTACTTTAACAACTATTTCCTCTGTCCCAAAAAAGAATATGTGGCAATCTTTTAGGGGCGGAGGGAATAGTACTTACATTTGATTTCAAGATTTGAATATGACTAGCAAATCATCTTAGTTGTGTTAATTAGTAAGTGTAAGATTAGATATAATTGTTATTAAATTAATCTATGAAGTGTTAATTTTGATCTGACACATGTACTCTAATCGGTAATACAAGTAAATTCTAAAAAGGGGTTTACAAAATTGATTGATATGATGTTAAAAGAAGGACTACAATGCGGGAAACTCAATCTCATAACCCCCGTGTTCAAATTTAGGGTCATGTTGTTGAATAATCAAGACAGACGCATTGGTGGAGAAAGCAGGGCATGATAGTAAATCCCCTAAGGGACCTAATTCTGGACAATGTTCCCAATCGTTCATTCCCACAGTCAACATTGTATTTGCACGCCCTCCTCTTCCCACGATAAAAAGTTGATACAATCCTTCTAATGATCGTAATATGGAGTAAGCTTGTGTTGAATTCACCAGGTGCTTCTCTTGGTAGGACACTTTTCCCCCCGCAATAAATTTATCGTAGAAATTTGCAAAGCATTCATCATCTAGTTTCATCTCTTCTATTTGTTGACTTGTTCTTCTTGTGCTATTATTCTCTATATCGGTCGCTACTAGGAATCTTATAATAGTAAGTTTCACTCTACCATGGTAGGCTACACGTCCTGCATAAGCTAATGCTTCCCTGTCATCTTTTCCCCCAATAAATATAACAACAACATTTAAAGTGTTGTTTGATGATTTTGATATTAACTTCTTCACTCCACCAAGACCTCGATCGACCATCACTGCAACGGAGCATGGAGCATTGCGAAGAACCTAGCTAGTAAAGCACATGTTAAAATCAATAACAAAAACAATAATAATACAATATAGGCATTATATTATATTATATTAATTACCTTGCGGTTTACATATCTGAATGCGTCATTGCCACTATGAGTATTGTTGACATTTGGGAGACCAATATGAAAAGGAAGGATTATTAGAGTGATAAACGAGTCCTCTGCTAAGTTGATAATTTCCTGGTGCATATTGTTGAAAGTGGCCAAGGCCATTGCTCTTTGAAGGGTTATGTCATCTTCACTGTCTTGTATATATTCGTGTAATGAAGTGGTAATTTTATCTCTATTTTTAATAACCGTCTCATCAGTAACCTCAACCATATCTATACCTCCCGAAACTAATGTGGCAGCGATCTCGTCTGTCAGTTGTATCATGTCAGTAGCATATACCACCATGCCTGGATCACCACTCTCCTTGGAGATCTCCATAAAATTTATGGCACAAGGGACATTTTCTGGGCCATGAAACCCTATTAGAATCCTAAGTTCCTTGTCAGGATCATGCCATTGTAATGCTAAAGGTTGATTGGGGAAACGTTTCCTACCACGTCGAATGATTTGTCGTGCAATAATTGGAATGTAGATGATCTTGAATAGTATTGCTAATATCATAGATATACATGTTGAATAAGTGATGAGTTGATTCTGCATCAATACTAACCCATGAGATTGACAAACCAAAAATATATAAATGTGAATTAAAACTAAAGAGAAAAGTGAAAAAGATGTGTGTGTACCTTCATGGCAATAATAGTGAGGTATATGTGCAAATGACCTTTGACATTCAAAAGTAATGCAAGTTTTGTGGACTCGGGCCAATGAAAATCAAAGATCAACCCCGAGAAAAGAGATCCAAGAATCTTAGCAACCATTTCGACGGCAAAGAAGCCAAGTAACCTTAACCAAGCTTGATCTTCCAAAACCTTAAATTGACCAATACGAGCTTCCAAACCCACCCACACAAAAAAGTAAGGATAGAAAACAATGGCCAAAAAGTTATTAACTTTAGTAACAACAAATTGGGAAATCCTGCCTTGTCGAGGTAAGAAAGCCCCAGTCACAAATGCGCTAAGCACAGGGCTAAAACCCATAAGAGGTGAAATGCATCCAACACACACAGAATATGCAACGGAGAGAATCATGTGAGAGCCTTTAATTGTTTTTCCATGGGGATTTGCATCATTGACCCATCGAAGAACGATAGGTCCCGTTACAATTGTTATGATGGTTTGTGCCAATAGTGTTGCACTAACAAGGATGGCACTATGACCACTCCCTATTTGTTGACCGCGAAACAAAAACCCACCTTCGGGTTGAAATATGGCATAACCAATGCAACTAATCAATATTGTTATTAATTCAGTGTATACAGCTGCTGAAATAGCAAACTTGCCGATGTTAGACTTGCCAATCTTAAGGTCTGTCAACACACGTGTTAGCAAAGGGGATCCTGTACTCGACATTATTATAGAGAAAGCGAAATAAAATCTAAGGTTTGTGCTCACTCCATAATGTAACAAAGGAGAAAATACAATGGTCAAAATAAATGTAAAAACCATCCCAGCATATGCAACTATAGCTTCTCTCTTAGGAATGCGAATAAGCGATGAAGCGTCCATCTCAAGTCCCAAAACAAACATGTAGATTGTCATCCCAAAATCTATTACAAATTTCATGCTTTGCAATTTATTAGAATCTACTTCTAGTTGTGTTCTCACCAATGACCAATTGCCTAAGAATAACCCCACCTGCAATTTAATTACATACATATCGTTAATTAATGTTAATAATTAATACTCCGAATTAATTGAGTTGTGTTTCTACTTTCTAATTAATGATTAAAATGAGGAGTTGAAGACGTACAATGATTTCCGGTATGAACCGCGGCTGGGAAAAAGGTTTAAATAGGACATGCAAGGCATGGCACAATACCAGCAAACCAACAAAGGAAAGACTATTTGTGGCAACACTTGATATTGTACTGTTACAATTTGCGCCATCCATACCCATTTTCCCACACTTGTTTTTCTTATTTCCTACCAATTATAGTATCACTTCTTTCTTCATTTCTGCTACTCTTCCGATTCATCTTTCTACATATATTACAGAGTATCTCATCAACAAACTTATTCATTCAACTCGTAACTCGTAACTCGTAACTCGTAACTCCTAAGGTTACACATTTCTGGTGTCTATCTATTTATCTATCTATCATCTATCATGTTGTTTCAATCATCTTCTTATACTGACTCTGACTCACAACTATATCATCAAAGCATAGCATGTCAGTCGTGCAAAACTAGAAAGTAGAAAGATTTGCAACGTATGTGACAAAGTACACATTAAATAATTTCCTCCATAAAAATGTACTCATGCATGTAAATCACAGTCGATCAATAAATGATCTCAAGGGATTTAACTAAATGGCATGATGCACCTATTATTTAAATAAAGAAGATACATGATCATAAAAATAAAAATAAAAATATAGATGATTTACTTACCCAATTGAGCTTGCCAACTTGAATCATAAACATATATATATACTTATATATATGTATAAGAACAAAAAATCATCGTAAATTCATAATCCTTTTACCCAATAATTGTGAAAAGTGAATCTGATTTATTACAAATCAAATTTATTTAGCCAAAAGAAATTGAATCAGATATAAATATTTCCCTAAATATTAAAAAGAAAGAGTAAATAATGAAGAAAGCAAATAGTATAACTGGAGTAATTACCTTATAAATGGCTTTGAGTTATCATTGTGGAGGCGCTCATAAATTTAGATGCAGAGAGAAGATGAAAAAAGTCGAAGAAAACAAAATATTATAAGTTGTTAATCAATCTAGATCAAACACATTTTCAGTTTTTTAGGACTTTCTACATATGCGATCTATCAATTATATTTGTCAACTTTTTTTAATTGACGAAGACAATTATATTTGTCATTTGTATTGAGATGCAATAGCTACGGACTTTTCTCTCTCATTTATTGACATTTTAGATTAGGTCATATTACGTATATATTTTATATGTTTGATATGTTAATTTGATCAAAATATTTAATAGTTTAATTTGATCAAAATATTTGATATACTAATATAAGTATGTTGATTTGACTAAAATATTGAGTAAATACATTTTTCATTCTTAATATAACGATTTGGCTAAAATATTGAGTACCAAAAATCATTTTTTGCAAACTATAATTATGCGGCGTACTTCGAATATAATTTCTATAATCTATAAACAATTATTTTTTTCCATACTAAATTGTACTCCCTCCGTATTTTTATAAAGATCACACTTACTATTTCCGGTCGTATTTTATTAGGAGTCATATTTCCATTTTTAGTAACTTTCTACCTCGATCACCTTCTAATTATTTAATATATTTAATTTCCTAAGGACCACCACTACAAATAAACTTCCTCTTTACTTTGATTAAAATACTTTTCCCCACATCTTTTTTCTATTTGTTTATTACTCTCTCCCCACTTGCTTTATTATTTTTATTAGATTCAACTCTCCTTCGTTAATACACGTATCAATGAACATGTGACTCCTAATAAAATAGGGAGGGAGAAACAAATAAGGATGGAAGATAAATTAAAAATATAAATTATAGATTTTTTAGGGAAAAATTATTTTTTTTGGAAAATTTTGCACCATGAAATGACACGTGTCACTTGTAGTGTTTGTTTTGGTATGATGTAATAGATAGATAAAGTTTTGTGACTTTTTTTTCTTTCTCTATACTGGTATGACGGAGCGCGTATTATATATACTAGTATATAAATATATATTTTTTAGTAGATAAGAAGAAGAATTCTATTGAATCAACATCTATCTCATGTTAACTAGCCGAGCTACGCAAGCCCACACTTGAGTCACTTCTAGGCATGCCGTAGCTAATGGGACTCAACATTATGACATCCAAATCACAAGAAGCCCACACTTGAGTCACTTCTAGGCATGCCGTAGCTAATGGGACTCAACATTATGACATCCAAATCACAAGATGAGTTATTCACCCACAATACCAACTTATGTTGGTTTGAACGATGATATATACATAGTATCAAACTATCAACGTAAACGATAGCAATAATATTTTGGCTATCAAAACCCATGAGGATGCTAACAAGGTTGAATGCCTTATTCTATTAGAAACTTGAGCCGTAACATAAACTCAGAAACATAAGTGTTATCTATTTAAAATGTTGATGCATAAAGTACAAAGTACATTTGACGATAAACGGGGATTAATATTGATGTATACATATTACATACTATAATTATTAGAAAATAGTAACTATGATGAATGATTGAGCATGGACATCCAGGCACAATATGCACAAACAATCTTCTGAGATATATAGACATAAACACCAAAAGAGATGCTCATCAGCAGCACATCTTTCCAGTCACCCTTCTGTTTTGGACCCAAATTCTCTTTCAATTTTGTTCCAAACTTGGACAATCCACTTACAACTTGAATTGTCAACAATGGCTTCTCTTTCGAATCTTCTTCCCCTGTAGGCTTTCTGCTTTGGCAAGATAAGGGGAGTGATGATGTTTTAGGGATGATTATGTTTTTATGTTCTTTGATGGTTACTTGGTTTTTGCCGAGGAGGCAGTAACTCATAGAAATTGTAGCCATTTGAATACAAGGTTAAAGAGAGGAAATTATGAAACCTTAAGCTTTGTAGTTTTCCTCACTAATAAGAGAAGATCAAACGGCACTGTGCTACTGTCACTTTCAAAATAATGGATGCACACAAATATCTTAGATGAAAAGCCAGCAAATAACCACATAAAAAGTGGATAAGGAAGCATAAGTTTGGTCCCATCAAGACTAAAGTTGGTTTGTATAAAAATATCTTCCAAGGGTTTGGTTTGTATAACAACAATTGTTTGACAATTAAGTAACAACACAAGACTAAAGTTGAATTGGCATACAGTTGGAAAACTATCATATTTTCCAAAGTAACAACATAAGAATAAAGTTGAATGGACAAACTTATGAATTTCCTAAAGATGCATTGCCTGCTGCCTATTCAGCATCAGAATCATCATCATCAGAAATATCATCGGCTGCATCAGAAAAACTGTCAGATGATGGTTGGTCGCTTTCAGAGTCGCTCAGAACATAAGTTATCTGCTTCTTGTTTGCGCGCTGAGGTCTAGGCCTTGACGGCAAGGCTTCATTGATGCTATCCAAAGAAAATGCGGATACATCAGCATTCTCTATACTGTTGTCTGACGACTCTCCTTTGTTCAAAACAGACCCACTTTTCTTGTTGAATGGGGAAGGCCTCATCCTCCTCACTTTCTGTTCTGGTGATGTTTCAGTTATCAACTTTTGCCCTGCCTCAGATTTCTTATTCGCTGCTCCTCTCTTCTTTGTTACAGCAGCTCTACCCCTTCCTTTCTTTGCTATTTCAGCCTCAACATCGCTGTCTGCCTTATTTGGTGCATCACTTTCCATTTCTGTTCAAACAACGAAACCCAATTACTACTTACTACTACTAGCAAATGGAATGCATTTTGTTATATCTACTAGCAAGTGTAAATGAGAATTCACCAGCAGATTTGTCAGGAGAGGAATCCCCCAAACGATAGGCTTCAAGCCGTTGTCTTAGATCAGGAATGTCATCCCCTTCTTCCTCAATTTCCACCACAGGAGGTTTTGCTTGCTGAAAAATTCAGTTCTGATAGTTAGCATCTTCCCACCTCAGTTGTAATTGAGTACAAACTAATTAGAGATACACTCACCTTCTTAGCCGGAGCCTTCCTTGGACGAGGAATGTCATCCTCTTCTTCCTCAATTTCGACTACAGGAGGTTTTGCTTGCTGAAAAATTCAGTTCTGATAAGTTAGCATCTCCCCACCTCAGTTGTAATTGAGTACAAACTAATTAGAGATACACTCACCTTCTTAGCCAGAGCCTTCCCTGGACCTGCCTTGCCTTTTCCCTTTACTTCCTCTGGCTGATATTCTAATTAATAATTTAACAAGAAAGATGGTCAAAATTTGAAAAAAGTAGTATGTCAAGATTTTTAATGCAAACCATTTATATATGATAGATGGTGCAACCTGTATCCATTGCAGCAGCAGATGATCCACTGACAGGTTTAGGTTTTGCTTTGCTCACATTCCTGTTATTCTTGGGCGGCTTTTTAGCTTTTTTGCCAGAAGCAGTAACCCTTTTCATGCACTCTTTGGCCTCCTCCGCTTCTCTTTTATCCTTCTCCTGCACATATAAGAATAAATTATTACAACTGTAGACTGAATAACAGTAATGCGAAGAATACAACCAACTTTAGTCGTTTAACACTTACATCAAGAGCCTTTTCAAGAGCATCAAGATCCTTCAACCACAAAGACCTCTCAGTTTCATTTGTTAACTGCTCAATTTGTTTGATGACTCTATCCTTGTTGGCGCAAAGGTCCTTCACTTTCTCATGTGTCAAGTTTCCAATTGTCATGGACAACAGATAATCAAAGTCACTCAAATGTGTTTCAGTAGATGCTAGATTCTCAGCGTGATCCTCCGTGTTCTCTGTCTCTTCACTATCTTCAGGTGACTCAACAGGTTTTTTCTTGTGGATAGGAATAAATCCTCTCTCTCGCAACTCATTGACCAATTCAGCCTTCTTTCTTTTGCACACCACAATTTCTCCTTCAACTACTCCAAGGATAAACCTGACCTGATTATCCAACTTTACCAACTCAGCTTTATATATCTCCAAGTATACTTCCTGCAATGTTTTATTGAACCAGAAATCAGTACTCAGTAGTGTACATAAGAACAATGCATTTGCTTAACTCATTTCATGCTTTATGACTTACCCTTCTTTTCGTATAGTATACAAGCCTCATACCATAGAACTTCTCAAGAACTGCAAAAGATGTCATTAAAAAATTAATAGCCATTCAACACAAAATGCACCCTCACTAATAGTATAAAGACATACTTTTTTCAGGGGATTCGTATCTAACAATCTTATTATCTGCGTCGAAGAGGTGCATGTTACTAGTGCTGAGGGTAGTTGTGAGCTTGAACTTCTTTAACAAGCCCTCCTGCTTGGCAAGATTATAGTTCTTCTTTGTTAACACTATCTCAAAATGTACTGTGTCATTAGTACTGTAATCCAAAAAGTCCTGCAGGCATAAATGAAACAAAATTACTCCAAAACTTTTTTGTGAACCACATCATGTACGCAAAATAAACGTAGATCACCTTGATGAATGGTTCCTTTGTCCTATCCGCCTCCTTGGCAAGCGAAGTCAAAAACTCCTTGTAATCTTGGGTCCACTTCCGAATTGGCAGTTCAGTGATTCTAAGAGTTACGTCTTCATTGTTATCTTCTGTACTGCTTTCATCGACTACCTCAATAATTCCAGTAACAGTGTAAGTGATTCCAGTCTCTTTCATTGCAGTTCTTTGGATAGTTCCTTTGAAATTATTGTACCAAGGATCCATGACAACTAAAGGCTCGTCATTCATCAAACGCCTGAAATTTGCTATGATGTCTCTGGGATTATAATTAGGAATAAATGTACTCCAGCCCGTTCCAATACCTTCAGATCCATTGACAAGAACTGTTGGTATAACAGGCATGTACCTGAAATACAAGGTAAAATTAGCTTCTTTTGAACCTTGTCAACTCAAGAGCTGTCACCTCTACACAATGAGATAACTCACCAAACAGGTTCAATGGTCAAGCCATCTTCTTTCAAGTAGTTGAGCAGGATATCGTCTTCCTTTGGAAACAGGAATCTGGTGATTTCGGTAAGCCGTGTGAAAATGTATCTGGCACTGGCAGCATCCTTTCCACCCTGTAGAATAATATTAAATTAAAGGAATCAGAAAGATGACAGAATTCATACAATACTATGATCAGTTTGAACTTTGAAGAAGTCAATGGTGCACAATTTTCTACTTAGCCAAACATACCAAGTTACGCGTTCCAAACTGTCCACTGGGCGTGAGAAGATTAATGTTATTGGCCCCAACGTAATTCTGTGCCATGCCAACAGTTGTGCTCTGTATGCTTGTTTCACCGTGATGATAAGATGTTTTCTCAGATACGTAACCACTGAATTGAGAAACTTTTATCTCATTCACTAAGTTCTTCTTGAATGCAGCAAAAAGAACTTTTCTTTGTGTTGGCTTCAGTCCATCAACCATGCATGGTATTGACCTTTGAAGGTCGGCTCTGGAGAACAGTTTAAGCTCCTTGTGGACGAAATCTCGGTACTTAATTATTTCTTTTGTATGATCAAGGAAATTTCCAGTCTGCATTCAAAACAAAAGATATCAGAAACTGCAGCCAGACCCTAAAAGTTACTCGGCAAATTTTGAATAAGCTCATACCTCATCTTCACGAAGCCAATCCTTCCTAGCTTCGATCTTCTTCTTACTAAAGGCCAGCTCAATAGCACTGCCATCATTGTCATCCTCCCAGCTGAAAATCTTCCTGTGCCTCTTGAGATTTGCAAAGTATTCCTTTCCCTCATTTGCGTCACTAGTTCCCAACCCCTGTTTCATCAACTCTTAAATTAAGCAAATCACAGCTCCCTACACCAAATATAAATTATTATACCCACTGGGGAGGTATGTACTAGCAAACCTTATAGTACTTGACGGTCCAACTTTTCAGATTATTTCCCATGCTTCTGATCCATTCTTCATACTCAGGCATGGTATAGAAAGATATCACCTGTTTATCCTTCGCCTTTCCACGAGTTGCCTGGCAGGAGGTAAGGTTATTTGAGTATCATATTGTTTCAATAAACTGCATAGAGCATAGGATAAAGCAAGGAGTATATGTATTAGTGCTGCAGACCTTCACTATAGGCGTTATAAACTCGAGCATGAAGGAGGGGTTCCTCAGCAATGAAGGCCAGAATGTGTGAATGAAGTTAATAATAAGCCCCTTAATGTGGGAACCATCATGATCCTGTGCCATAAAACAGATTAAACCTGATGTACTGATTGGGGAGGAGAAAATATATTCTGAACTAAGCAGAATAAATAAAAACTATAATACTGGAAAGGAGAATCTAAGAGGTTTTCAACCTGATCTGCCATAATCATTAGATGACCATATCGCAATAACTTGATACTGTCATCTTTGTCATACTTTTCTCCCTGCTTGAGCCCGAGAATCTTTTTGATATTATTAATCTCTGCATTATCTGTGATCTGCTTAGCACTTGCTTCCCTTACATTAAGCAGTTTGCCTCGCAGAGGAAATACACCATAATAGTCTCGGCCAACAACAGAGATCCCAGCCAGCTACAAGAAGTTGTTTCGTGCAAAAAACAATTAGAAGATTGTCTCAACTCACAGGCACTTGTGTGCAATTGAAAACCTAAATCAAGCTAGATAACTTACAGCAAGTGCTTTTGCTGAGTCTCCTTCTGTAAGAATCAAAGTGCATTCATGAGATTTGCTACCTCCAGCCTGATTGGCATCCTCTAGCTTTGGGACATCAAGTATCCTTCTAGTCTTGGATCCATCAGTTTTCTTGAGCTCTTTGTTCGTCTTGAATTCATCCCATGTAATGAGGCTTTCCACCACACCAGATTTATCCACCACTGAAATCAAGTTATGGAAGAAAGTACTAACATCAGAAATAAAGCCTTGATCAGAAAAGAAACTTAGTACTCAGTTTACACAAGGATATCAACCATTCTTCAGGAACTTGTCCGAAAGTTGACAAGTAGTCCCAAAACTGTTTGAGCGAGTTGTTAAGGTTTCCTTTGTCTGAGAATCAAACGCAGGATTGTCAATAAGAGCATTGACAAACACCCACAAATGGTTCTTCGCAACATGTGGCTTGATGTTTGCAGTTTTCTTCTTCTTCTTAACAGCATCAACCACATACTTGGTTATCTGGGCGGTTATGTAATCAACATGAGTTCCACCTTTGATCGTGTTTATGTTGTTCACAAAGCTGACCTGGTTGACAAAATGCATAGGTTTGTCAATTACGTGCTTAAAATAAGAGAAATAGTTTCTCCCATTCCCATAGAAGCTGTATAGTACCTGTTGAAACTGTCCATCACTGCGACTGATAGATAACTGCCACCTTGGATTCACATCCTCTTTGCTGCTATTGTCAATCCTGTTTACTAAAACATGTCAGTTTCCAAGAAGAGAACTACTATCTTTAACAATTAGAACAAAGTAATAACAAATAGCATGTTTTATGCACCTGGGTAGTAATTCGTCTCCTTTCTGGTCAACAGAATTCAGATACAGCTGAGCATAGTCATGAAACGACTTCACCTGAATCTCTTCTCCGTTTAAAGTCACTTTTACTTTTTTACCAGGACACGCAGCCAGGCATCCCGCCAAGTCCACAACTCTTTTCTTCATCAAGGCGACCACATCATCTTCTAGATGGGTCATCTGAAACTTGCTCAAGTCAGGCCTAAACGTTACTTTGGTCCAATTCTCAGTAGTCTTGCACTTTTGAGTCACAGGAACTCCCTTTTGAGACATGTTGTTGCCAAACACCTTCACATCAACCCCACAGGTCCAGTTTAAATAAGCAGCATATTGCACCAAAATTTTATAGCCACAGAAAATCAATCACTGTATTCATAAAAACTAGACAAAATGACAAATTACCAGAGCCATGGGCATCGGCATATCACTACTCTACAAACATTATACAAGTCAAAGGAAGCAATTTATCAACCAGAAATCCTAAGATCGACATTGCAGGAAACACACTATAAAAAATCCGAGACTATTTTCAACAACAATCATCCAAAAATTGCACAGATTAAAATTCAGCTAAAAGTACCTAAATCTAACAAATAATTTACAAAACCCTAACAAATGAACAATAAGTAACCTAATTGCCTAATTAATTTCAGTTCTAGAACAACAAATGACCTAATTAAGAACACACAATGAGCTGAACACACAATGAGCTGAAATCGACATTGCAGGAAACAATTTATAAAAAAATCCGAGACTATAATCAACAACGATCATCCAAAAACTGCACAGATTAAATTCAGCTAAAAATACCAAAATTTAACAAATAATTTACAAAACCCTAACAAATACTGAAATGATTAAAGCGACAGAAATTTTACCTGTTTATACTTCAATTGACGCTTTCCATCTGCAGTCTCAATAATAAACTCAGTGGAGAAAATATTAGTAAGCTTAGCACCATAACCATTCCTACCACCAGTGGTCTTCTTCTCATTATCATCGTAGTTGCTACTCGTCAACAAATGCCCGAAAATCAACTCCGGCACGAAAACTCCTTCTTCTTTATGCATTTCCACCGGAATTCCATCTCCAGTGTTGTAAACGCTGATTAGATTTTCTTCTTGATCAATCACCACTTCAAGCCGATCCATCTTCGGATCTCTCTGCTTGTTATCGGCAGCATTTACGAGGATTTCGTCGAATATTTTGTACAGGCCAGGAACATAGCTCACAGTTCTGTAAACCATTTCGCCGGAAGTGTCGTAAACCCAGAGGGATTGTTCGTGTTTTTCGATGGATCCGATGTATGTATCGGGTCGGAGGAGGACGTGTTCTAGCTGAGTTTTTTTCTGGTACATTTCTTCAATGGTTTTTCCGGAGGCAGGAGGCATTTTGTGTGGGTTGTCGGAAGGTAAGGGTTGGATGTTGACGGTGGTGCTGGTCTGTAGGGGTTGTTTTTTGGGAGGCATGGTTGAAGTGAGGAGAGAAGACGTTGGAACTTGGAAGAGAGAGAAAGACACAGAGATGGTGTCTGGAATGGAATGAGATTGAAATGGAAAGAGGCAAGTGAAACCGGGGGTTTTTGAAAGGGCCGCAACGGTCCGTAAAATTCAAAATTCAAATTTTGAATTTGTGAGCGGGATACTTTGTTTGAATTCACCTGACACACACGCTGTCTCTCCTTCGTATAGCGAATCTTGTAAAGGAAGAAGATGAGTGTTTCATTTTGTTGCGTTGAGACTTGAGAGTCAAGGGATTTATGGGGAAATGATAAATCCAAGGAAAATTTTACTTCTTCCAAGGAAATCCACATTTTTTTAAAGGTGATTTCCTTGGAAGAAGTGAAATTCTTCCTTGGATTTATCATTTCCCGGATTTATGGGCTTTGCTATGACTCTGAGACTACTACTTCATATTTTTATACACCGAAAGTAAGGATGGTCAGTCAGTCAGTCGGGTTTGACCCAGCTCACTCTGAAACAGTTCGTAGTGGGTCATATGGGTCGGATATACTTATGACCCATGACATAACTCGTCCAATCCGGATATTTTTTTTGATGAATTGTGGGTTGGATTTTTTCCACACATGACACAACCTTTTTGACCCACCCCATCGGACCCGACAAAACCCGACACGGCACACCCGACGCACCCAACCCAACACACGAACCCAACGCACCCAACACAGGAACACAACCCACGAAACTCATCCTGATTTTAAAAAAATTATATGTTTAAAATGCTAATAAATTCAAATTTTTTTGTGTAAATATACATTAACCACATTTATGTGAGTAAGTGAATAACATAAAATTTAATTAATTTAAGTTCATACAAAATTTGTAACATTTTAACGTTTTATTAATCGTCTGATATGCATGTTTTATATAATATTTTTACCCCCGTCCCTTAGTACTTTTATGTGTCAAACGTGCTCTTAGGAGCCGTTTCTAGTACTAATGTGTGTTATTGAGTGTGCCTTGAGTTTCAGGTTCTATTATGAGAAATTGGTCTTTTTAGACCCATTTCATGTTGATCTAGGCCACTATATGAGCCCGAGGAAGTTCGGGACCTTCATCGTCGACTTTCGGGAGCCTTGGATGCTTATGGTTGAGCCCCGGGAGTTAGACTCGGTGATATGGGCGAGTTATATTGAAGATTGCAAATCGCCCTGGAAGCTGAGGGCGAAATGCAACCATCGGGCGGTTTAGGAGCAAATTAATCTCATCAACACGCGCCCGATTGGGCGCAGCTCGCCCGATCCGGATCGGGCAGTCATCCGGAAGCCTATGTGAAGAGTTCGCAATCCCCCCGATCGGGCGGATTTTGGCCCGATCGGGCCGACTATCGAGTGCATCGCCGCCAACCCCCTGCGCTTATGCGCGTGTTTTCTTTCCGGTTTTTGGCTTGTATTTTGGGCAAACTATAAATACTAGCCCCTTATATTTTTAGAGACATCTTATTTTCCTAGTATTAAGCACTTAGTTTATTTCTCTAAGCTTAGTTTTCTCTCCAATTGTTCCAAACACTTAGTTTTTAATTTCAATCAAAAATTCAAGCTTTCATTATTCATTGTTCTTCATTTAGGTATTGCTTCTTACTTTGATTTATTATTTTGCTTTAATCATGTTTTCAATAGTATTAATTGCTTTGTTTATTGTCAATATGCTTGAGTAGTTTAATTTCTAGGGTTTGGGGATCCATGAATTAATATGATGGGATATTGAATAATTGTGATTGTTGGCATTGTGATTAATTCCTATTGATTGGTTTATTCCACTATTCAATTAGATTTGCGCAGGTTTAATTGTGTAGTTATGCAATATCAAGTTAAAATTCGAGAGATGCAATTTGATGTTTAGGCTTGTGTCAATAGGTAGAATTGGGATTAATAAGTAGCGAGAGCCCGTTAATTCTAAGTCTATGACTAGTATCTATTCGAGAGAGCATGCTAGTCTAATTAATTACCTTGCCGATTATCGTGATTGTTCATTGTCCTGGATTGTTAATTGTTGTTGAACTTATGCCCTAGATTCCCTTAATATATTGATTCATACTTATTTAATCATCGTTCGTAGTATTAGCTTACAAACAATCAACCAAATCTTGTTCCCAATAGTTTAGTTTAATTAATTAATAGTAGGAAGAACGCATGTCTCCCTGTGGATTCGATCCTGACTTCCCTTGCTACCTAGCTAGTGGACCTTAGGTTATTTTTGATTAGGTGATACGACTTTAGCCTGTCAAATTTTGGCGTCGTTGCCGGGGACCATGCTACCAGAGGACCATGTTCCCGTTCTACGATCAGTATGCCAGGCAGGGCTATATTGCCCCAGATTATGAGCACCCTACCTGGTATACCTATCCCGCGGAGGGATATGGAGCTCCGGTTCTATGGGCACCTTCACACCTACCCAGTACGGAGGGTGGGGAGCAGGTCCTAGCGGGCATGGTGGCAGATATGATGGTGATGATGTTGATGATGATGGCGGCCAAGGCCGTCAATGATGGTGATGAGGATCGAGTTGGTTCGATACCCTTGAGCCAATGAGGACATTGTCTGATTTGGTTGGGGGGGGGGGGGGGTTTCACATTACTCATTACTCGTACATTGTAGGTATGTTTTTCTTTTCTTTTTTGCATTTCTTTATTTTGGTGTGTTTCTTTGGTGTGTTTATTGCTTTATAGAGTAGTTTATTGTAATCCCCCGTAATTTTATACATTTGATTTATATATTTTAACGTATATTTAATATATTTAAATAAGAATTTATAAATTTTGGAAATAAATATATAATTAACGTATATTTATTTATTACTTTTTAATATTTTCAACGATTTACGAAATCGAAAATGATTTTAGAATTTTAAGTTGAAAAGAATTTGAATTACGAAAATTGATTGAATTTATAAAACGATCTTATTCGGTTTTGGATTCGAATCCTAAAACTAAATTCCTAATTCTAGCCCAATTGACAAAGCCCAAACAATAAAGCCCAAAACTTCTCTCATCCCTTCTCTACCTCTAATGCACGTGAAACAAAAAAAAAATTGAACAAAGCAAAACCCTCCCACAACTTCACGTGAAAAAGAAAGGAAACAAATCTCTCAAACCCTGCTTCACCATACACGTGAACTCCCAAGCTATATTCAGTCGCCGCCCGTCGTCACCGTAGACCCCTACACTCCTTGCTTCACCACCGTCGACGTGCTCCTCTCCCCTTTGCCGGTACTCTCTCCTCCTTCCTCTTCTATTTCGTTTTCTCTTTCTTTAGTTTTATACTCCCCTTAATCGCAGGTTCTGTTTTCTTGAACCACCAGCCAGCCGCCGCGTGCGCAGCCGCGACCCCCAGGCCAACCACCACCTGCATCTTCGTCGCAGCCCTGCTCAGCCGACACCCTCTTCGATCTCTCTCCTCCTTCGCGTAGAAACCATCTCCTCCCCTGCTTGTTTCTTGCGCAAGCCAGCCGGCCGCCGCCACCGCCAACCATAGCATTGCCGTTGCCGTGCCGCCGCGCCACAGCACCACCTCCGGCCAACCACCCTCCCTTCCTTCTCTCTTTTGGTTAATTCCTTACCCTTTTATTTCATTAATGTAATATTTATGTTCTAATGATTTAATTAAGGTTTTCATAATTTAAATTATTAGTTCTGATAATTTAATTTAGAATTCAGATTATATGTTGATATTACAAACTAATTAATTTTCAGATTTTTGTTAATTATGTGTAAGTTAGAGTTTTAATTATGTTTATTAATTTAATTCATGTTTTCTTGGATTAGATTTATAGTTTTATGGTTTAATTATAATTTTCAGATTTTATATGTTTTATATAATTAAGTTGATAATTTTCAGATTATATAATTTGATTAAAATAGGAGTTTTAATTATTAAAGCATGGATTTTTAATGGTTTTAATAGTTTTGAAATCATGGTAGGATGATTATAAATTATTAAAGTTATTGTTTTTATGATTTCAAAGTTTTGGGAATAGTTTGAAATTAGTTATATTGCTGAAAATTTAAAGTATGGTGTTTGCAAAGAGTTTTCAACGAATTTCAATCACTAATTCAATAATTGTTATGCTAGGAAATCAAATATTCAAGTTTTGTTATTGGAGAAAAGTTCTAAATATGTTTAGGATGTAGTTAGAATGTGTTATTATAGCTGTGAGCGATTAGAAGTTGATTGGGAATCCTTGTTGGTTGTTTAGGCGGAGAATTCTCTGTAGGCGACTTTTGAATTATTAAAGTGGTCTTGCAGTTTGTTTACACAAGGTACGTACATACCTGTGTGCTTGGATTGTGTGCTAATTGTTGAAACCATGTGGAATTGTTAATGAACTTGGTTATGTTGATATTGTTGATGAACTTAGTCAGGTTGAAATTGCATGTTTAATACTGTTGGTAGACATATTGAACCTATATTGCATTTTGAGGATTATAACATGTTAGTATGGATGATCGATGCAAACATGTTCGATTGGGAACACTAGATTACTTTGTATATAATTCAGGTCATTTGATTGTTGTTCCCTTTTAGCTTTTCACTACTTTATGAGGGCCGAGGACCTTGTTTAATAAGTTGAAACCTTATACCCATATAGAGGGGTTAATCAGTATTAAAGGAAAGGTTGGATTTAATTGGAATGAGTCTTGTTTGATCCCTTTATGATACTTAATTCCAAGATAAAAACAGTTGTGAATACATGTGGTTTGTATGCCTTATGTGATTGTTGAGTCATAACAGGGTTTCAATTTGTAAATCATGTAAAGTGAAACTGAGTAGCAATAGCTTTAGACTGTGCACGTCTAAAGTGACGGACAACCAGGAGTTGGGGTTCATGGTGGTAGCCCATGGCCTTTAATTCGGACCGGATTGATCACCGTGTCCTATTTTTTATTCAAACGTTCCTCGATATCGCAGGTCACTGAGGTTACGGAGTCGCGCCCGTACCTCGTCTTCCTTAGTGAAGCCTCTAGCTAGAAAACTCGGTCCATTGTCTATTTCAACTAAAATAATATTATTGTTATAAGTCCAGCCTAGTCTAGTCAAGTATGGTCGTCAAATTATCATGTTTGGTTTGCCCTTATTTATGTTCATTAGTATCATGTTAGGATTATTATTGTTTTAGTATGTAGTACTCAGCTTTGCTGATTACGTGCTTTGTTTGTGTGTGTTGATCATGGCTATGCCTTATTGATCCTGTGATGACCCAACTTTGGTGAGCAGTCTCTAAGGATCAATAAGCGTTGCCCATCTACAGGTTTGAAGATGATGCATCATTGGGATTGGGATTGGAGAGTTTGTAGTTCATTTGATTTTCTAAGTTGGATTTGGTTTGTTTAAGTGGACTTTAAAACTTATTGAATTAGTAACATTAACTTTGTTTTTCGTTGATTGGTTTTTGGGATTTATTCTGTAATTGATTATCTAGAAACCTAAAGTTAGTTTTATGTTTTCCGCTGCAAAATTCTGAATAAGCCGTTACGTTTTCACACGGGCGATAATGCCTTGATAATTCTCTACGTTTTATATTTAAAAGTTATTTTAGAAAAGAGAGAATTGTCGGGGTGTTGCAAAGTGGTATCTAGAAGCTTATGGTTTTACTTCAATGATTTTTAGGCGCCTAAACTAGCTAGTTTCCTAAAACGAATTTCCTAGAATTGAGTTTCTATTTATTATATCATTCAAAAATGCGTACTTTTTTTTTGGGGGACCAAATTCATTTTATTTTGTTTGAAAGTATATTAATATTTCTTATTTAAGTTCGAAATTAACTTATTTATTCGAAACTTTTCTTTTATGTGAATTAAGTACGTTTTTTTTCTTTTCGAAATTATATTATATATGAAAAAAAATATCTTATTCCTTAAGTATATTTATTCGTTTAATAAATATTAATTTGTTTAATAAAAATTTCTTATTATTTATTTATTCGTTTAATAAAAATTTCTTTTTTTATTAATCGTTCTTGTTTCATTCTTTAAATGCTTCAATGTTTTACTTATGTTGATTTATTATGAGAGATGGGTAAAATAGGAAAGGGCATATAGAATAGAAACATTATGTCTGCATTAAATAGTTAGTTCAACATGATTGTATTTTCTCTACTTGTTAAATGTCTATGTCTTTCTCATGCCTTATGATTGTCATTGTTCTTACTTATTGTACTATGGGATTGTACGGTAAGCCAAGAGTACTAATTACTAACGTAAGGACTATGTTTAACTGTCATAGATCACTAACCATGTCTGGCATAGAAGAAAATAGAGTAGGGAGCCACTCCAACCCTATCGTTCTGAGCGATGATGAAAATGTGATGAATCAGGAATCTAACAACGATAGAATTGAGCGAGAGCGCACTTGGCGCGAGACAATAAGAGTAGGTGTGTTTGATAGTGATGATGAGTCAATTCGTGAGTATGACCGTGCTGTAGGTCAAACAAAAAGGGATATCTACAATGCTTTTATGAGGGTTGAAACTTATTCTGAACATGAAGAAAACGAGGACGAGGACGAGCCTCAACTTGAAGTTCCGCAGAGATCCGCAAGAGGAATAAGACGAGTCTATTATTATAATGCTGACGATGAGGATGAAACTAAATATGATCTATTTATCTCAGAAAACTACGATGAGTCAAAAGATAAAAATGACGATGTTTCTCTCTAGATTGTTTATTTATTTAGTTGTGTTTGGGAATAAGGTTGGACAATTCGTCCAACAATAGGTTATGTTTATATCATAGAACTTTTATTTTATTTTGAGGACAAGTGTGTTGTTAATATTTAGGGATTGTTATAAACATTCTTTTGAGGAATAAAAGTTAGATCATTGATTATCCAAAGGATGAAGAGTTTATTTTGGGCACGCAAAGGGAATGTTTTCTTCTTTTATTCTGCCTTATTATTCGTGATGATTGAATTTGTTCCTTGTTTCGCAGTTGAATGTCATGTATGCGAATATCATTCATAAATGATTGTGTATGTATGTGAATTCTGGATGTTGGTGTGATATTATATTGCTAGGATAATGTTAACAGAAGTTTCGAACCTAAAATAGAATATATTACTCACAGGTCGCGCTCTAGGATGGCCAACAATAATGACCTAGCTGCTGCTATTCGCCTCTTGGCGGAAAAACTAGCTCAGGAAAGAACTGAGTACCCCGATCCTGCAGGGGACATGTTTGAAAGGCTTGCAAAAATTAAGCCACCATACTTCAAGGGGCAAGCAGACCCGACCTTCCTAGAAAACTGGATTAGGGAGTTTGGAAAACTATTTTGGGCGGTAAATTGTCCTGAAAATATGAAAGTAGGCCAAGCTGTCCTTTACCTAAAAGATGAGGCTGATCTATGGTGGAAAGAAAATAGAACTAAGCTAAGTGTTGTTGAAGGATTTAATTGGGACTCATTTGTTGTTGCATTGAGGGAAAAGTTTTATCCTCCTTTTATAACAAAACGAAAAGCGCAGGAATTCATAAACCTTGGGATGGGGAGTATGACCATCGCTGAATATTATAACAAATATATAGCGCTGTCGAGGTTCGCACCTGAGGTTGTAGCCACAGAAGAGATAAAGGCTCAGAGGTTTGAGCAAGGGTTGACCGATGAGATCCAGTTGGGATTAGGTGGAGAAACCTTTACATCTTTAGATAATGTGTATGAGAGAACCGCTCATATTTACGGTTTACAGTCCATAAGGGACGAGAAAAATGTTGTTGGGGAGAAAAGAAAAGAGTTTAATGTCCGGGAAAACCAAGGAAATTTCAAGAGGAATATGAATGAGAATAGGAATGAAAATGGAAATGAAAATTTTCGAGGAGGAAACAGTCAGGGGCACAACAATAAGAGTAAATCCGAGAGAGTGTATCACTGCAAGAGGTGCAACAATAACCACCCTGGGAAGGACTGTAAAGGAAAATTGGTGAATTGCCACTATTGTCAGAAAAGGGGGCATAGAGAGTTTGAGTGCTTCACTAAGCACAAGAAGGAACAAAATAGTAATGGAGGTGGGAACCAAGTGAGGTTTAACCAGTCTGGAGGTCAAAATTCAAAGCCTGGAGGGGCACAAAACAATCAAGAGAACTATAATAAGCCTGTAAATGATAACAACAACCAGAATAAGACTCCTGGCAAACCGTTCATGATGACTAGAAATGAAGCTGAACATTCTGCAGACGTAGTTCATGGTACTTTTTCTATTAACTCCGTGCTAGTTAAAACATTATTTGATTCGGGAGCAACTTATTCTTTCGTTTTGTCATCTGTTATTAAAAGTCTGAAGTTATTAGATTTTGAATGATTGATTTACCTGTTATTATGTCTACTAGTGTAACCATAAGGTGTACAAGATTATTTAAGAACTTGCCTTTGAAGACAAAAGATTGAGTTTTCCCTTCTGATTCGACAAAAGTTTAATTTTAGGGACCTAGATGTAATTCTGGGGATGGACTGGCTAAGTTTGTACAAGGCTAAGGTAGATTGTGAAATTCAGAAAGTAAGTTTAAGGAACCCTATTGAAAGGTTGAACTCATATAGATGTTTTCAGAAGACCAAGAATCTTTAGTTATTTCGGTAATGCAAGTGAGGAAATTGATGAATAGGGAGTGTGAACTATTTTTCCGTAGTGTGTTAGAGGTGAGTAAAAAAGTTGGAGTGAAAACCGAGGATGTTGCCATTATGAGTGGATTCATTGATGTGTTTCCGAGTGAAATTGCAAGTATGTTACCTGTTAGAGCCTTGAGTTCACTATAGACTTAGTTCCTGGAACGACGCCTATACCTAAAGCACCATGTAGAATGACACCTTCCGAAATGAGCGAATTAAGACACTATTGCAAGAGTTGTTTCGTTAAGGGGTATATTAGGCCTAATGCATCACCACGTGGAGCTCTGGTGTTGTTTATTAAGAAGAAATATGAGAGTGTGAGATTGGGTATCGATTTTAGGGAGCTAAGCAATGTAACCATCAAAAACAAGTATCCTTTGCCTAGGATAGATGACATATTGGATCAATTGAATTGGGCGAGTGTGTTCTCGAAGACTGATTTGCGTTTGAAGTACCACCAATTGAGAATAGATGATAAGGGCCTAAGACCATTAGGATTCGCCATTGTCATTAAAGGTTTATAGTAACGTCTTTTGGGTTAACCAATGCACCTGCATTAATTATGGATTTGATGAATGAGATTTTCTACGAATTCCGAATTAAGTTCATCATTGTGTTATTGATGATATCCTGATTTATTCAAGGAATGAGAAAGAGCATGACAAACACTTGAGGATTATTTGGAGACGCTTAGAAAGAATCTAGTGTTATTAAATGAAGTATACAAATCTTGAGGTCATATGTGTATAAGTGACACCGACGGAAAAGTGAAGGACTACATTGATTGAGAACTATGTTACGTAAGGGAATAAATTTAAGAGGAGATTTGAGTGGTCCAGGATCGTTAGAAACCATTTGGCGTCTTGAAAAGATGAAAGGAAATATATGAATTGGTGAAAGAGCTAGGAGTTGTGCCCAAAAGTTATACATCCATGAAAGGCATAATGAGGTTTGGTAAAAAGGAAAAGTTGACCAGAAAGAGTCTCTGTAGATCCGGCTATGATTCAAGATGTGAGTGAGTGACCTATTCCAAGAACGTGTCCGATATCTAAAGTTTTCTAGGCCTAGATGACCATTATAGGAGGTTGTGAAAGACTTTTCGAAGAGAGAAAAACCATTGACCAACTTGTTGAAAGAGGAATCGAAATTCGAGTGGAGTAAGAAATGAAAAAAAAAAGTTTCTAGATTTTAAAAGAGCGTTTGACCTCTGCACCTGTTGCCGCGTCAATTGAAACTTTATGAAACCAATTACCCTACCCATGAGCTAAAGCTAGCTGCTAGTGCGTTCGCTTTGAATGATTTGGAGACATTATCTTTATGGGGCAACATTTGAGATCCTTTCCGACCACAAAAGTCTGAAATTTTGGCAATAAGGTCTAGTTGAATCTTGGGGACAACATTGAAAACGAGTACTGCTTTCCACCCTGCAATTGATGGTCAGCCTGAGAGGACTAACCAAACTATGGAATATATGTTGAGAGCCTGTGCTATTAACTTTAATGGTAGTCGAGAACCACATAGATTTGATTGAATTTTCTTACAACAATAGCTACCATGCGAACATTAAGATGAAACCTTTTGAGGCATAGTATGGAAGTAAGTGTAGAAATCCCACTTACTGGAATGACTTCCGTGAAAATGTTGTATTGGGAACAGGATTCGTTGAATTAGGAATATCCAGAATTATTCCCTGAGATGAGTTACGAGGGCGTAACTCGTTTTCTTTTAGGGGGTAGAATGCGATAGAAATTCGCGCTTTTTACCTATTTTTATGGTGTTTTTATGCATTTTTATGCTTATTTTTAGCAACTTATTCATGTTGATGCAAAGTACATAGATTCTCCGCATAAGAAAATGTGTTCGTGAATATAACAAGTAACTCTTAGTTGGCAAAAGAGTGCACAAGAGTGGCACAAAGTACTTCTACAATAAGAATAAGTTGAAAAGTTTGGAAAGATATTTGAATTTTCGTGTCAAGTTTCGGGACGAAACTTCTTTTAAGAGGGGTAGATTGTAATCCCCCGTAATTTTATACATTTGATTTATATATTTTAACGTATATTTAATATATTTAAATAAGAATTTATGAATTTTGGAAATAAATATATAATTAACGTATATTTATTTATTACTTTTTAATATTTTCAACGATTTACGAAATCGAAAATGATTTTAGAATTTTAAGTTGAAAAGAATTTGAATTACGAAAATTGATTGAATTTATAAAACGATCTTATTCGGTTTTGGATTCGAATCCTAAAACTAAATTCCTAATTCTAGCCCAATTGACAAAGCCCAAACAATAAAGCCCAAAACTTCTCTCATCCCTTCTCTACCTCTAATGCACGTGAAACAAAAAAAAAAAATTGAACAAAGCAAAACCCTCCCACAACTTCACGTGAAAAAGAAAGGAAACAAATCTCCCAAACCCTGCTTCACCATACACGTGAACTCCCAAGCTCTATTCAGTCGTCGGCCGTCGTCACCGTAGACCCCTGCACTCCTTGCTTCACCACCGTCGACGTGCTCCTCTCCCCTTTGCCGGTACTCTCTCCTCCTTCCTCTTCTATTTCGTTTTCTCTTTCTTTAGTTTTATCCTCCCCTTAATCGCAGGTTCTGTTTTCTTGAACCACCAGCCAGCCGCCGCGTGCGCAGCCGCGACCCCCAGGCCAACCACCACCTGCATCTTCGTCGCAGCCCTGCTCAGCCGACACCCTCTTCGATCTCTCTCCTCCTTCGCGTAGAAACCATCTCCTCCCCTGCTTGTTTCTTGCGCAAGCTAGCCGGCCGCCGCCACCGTCAACCATAGCATTGCCGTTGCCGTGCCGCCGCGCCACAGCACCACCTCCGGCCAACCACCCTCCCTTCCTTCTCTCTTTTGGTTAATTCCTTACCCTTTTATTTCATTAATGTAATATTTATGTTCTAATGATTTAATTAAGGTTTTCATAATTTAAATTATTAGTTCTGATAATTTAATTTAGAATTCAGATTATATGTTGATATTACAAACTAATTAATTTTCAGATTTTTGTTAATTATGTGTAAGTTAGAGTTTTAATTATGTTTATTAATTTAATTCATGTTTTCTTGGATTAGATTTATAGTTTTATGGTTTAATTATAATTTTCAGATTTTATATGTTTTATATAATTAAGTTGATAATTTTCAGATTATATAATTTGATTAAAATAGGAGTTTTAATTATTAAAGCATGGATTTTTAATGGTTTTAATAGTTTTGAAATCATGGTAGGATGATTATAAATTATTAAAGTTATTGTTTTTATGATTTCAAAGTTTTGGGAATAGTTTGAAATTAGTTATATTGCTGAAAATTTAAAGTATGGTGTTTGCAAAGAGTTTTCAACGAATTTCAATCACTAATTCAATAATTGTTATGCTAGGAAATCAAATATTCAAGTTTTGTTATTGGAGAAAAGTTCTAAATATGTTTAGGATGTAGTTAGAATGTGTTATTATAGCTGTGAGCGATTAGAAGTTGATTGGGAATCCTTGTTGGTTGTTTAGGCGGAGAATTCTCTGTAGGCGACTTTTGAATTATTAAAGTGGTCTTGCAGTTTGTTTACACAAGGTACGTACATACCTGTGTGCTTGGATTGTGTGCTAATTGTTGAAACCATGTGGAATTGTTAATGAACTTGGTTATGTTGATATTGTTGATGAACTTAGTCAGGTTGAAATTGCATGTTTAATACTGTTGGTAGACATATTGAACCTATATTGCATTTTGAGGATTATAACATGTTAGTATGGATGATCGATGCAAACATGTTCGATTGGGAACACTAGATTACTTTGTATATAATTCAGGTCATTTGATTGTTGTTCCCTTTTAGCTTTTCACTACTTTATGAGGGCCGAGGACCTTGTTTAGTAAGTTGAAACCTTATTCCCATATAGAGGGATTAATCAGTATTAAAGGAAAGGTTGGATTTAATTGGAATGAGTCTTGTTTGATCCCTTTATGATACTTAATTCCAAGATAAAAACAGTTGTGAATACATGTGGTTTGTATGCCTTATGTGATTGTTGAGTCATAACAGGGTTTCAATTTGTAAATCATGTAAAGTGAAACTGAGTAGCAATAGCTTTAGACTGTGCACGTCTAAAGTGACGGACAACCAGGAGTTGGGGTTCATGGTGGTAGCCCATGGCCTTTAATTCGGACCGGATTGATCACCGTGTCCTATTTTTTATTCAAACGTTCCTCGATATCGCAGGTCACTGAGGTTACGGAGTCGCGCCCGTACCTCGTCTTCCTTAGTGAAGCCTCTAGCTAGAAAACTCGGTCCATTGTCTATTTCAACTAAAATAATATTATTGTTATAAGTCCAGCCTAGTCTAGTCAAGTATGGTCGTCAAATTATCATGTTTGGTTTGCCCTTATTTATGTTCATTAGTATCATGTTAGGATTATTATTGTTTTAGTATGTAGTACTCAGCTTTGCTGATTACGTGCTTTGTTTGTGTGTGTTGATCATGGCTATGCCTTATTGATCCTGTGATGACCCAACTTTGGTGAGCAGTCTCTAAAGATCAATAAGCGTTGCCCATCTACAGGTTTGAAGATGATGCATCATTGGGATCGGGATTGGAGAGTTTGTAGTTCATTTGATTTTCTAAGTTGGATTTGGTTTGTTTAAGTGGAATTTAAAACTTATTGAATTAGTAACATTAACTTTGTTTTTCGTTGATTGGTTTTTGGGATTTATTCTGTAATTGATTATCTATAAACCTAAAGTTAGTTTTATGTTTTCCGCTGCAAAATTCTGAATAAGCCGTTACGTTTTCACACGGGCGATAATGCCTTGATACTTCTCTACGTTTTATATTTAAAAGTTATTTTAGAAAAGAGAGAATTGTCGGGGTGTTACATTTATTGCTTTGAAAAAAAAAATACAAAAATACTTTCCGATGAATACAAAATCATGCTTCCCTGTGCCCCTTGAGCGGAAATTGTTTTGATTCTTGGTATTTGATGATGGGCAATGTAGATATGTTAGCCATGATTTGATATTCGATTGCTTTGATGCCTTAACATGAGTCAACTCCGACTAACTATTTGTGGACTTGGTGCTTGACTAGTTGACTTGGTTAGGATGTGTAATAGCTTCCTGGTGTGTCATTGATTTTGAGTATTGGTTTGCAACTGTTAGTAGTGTTTTATGACTCATATACATGCACATTGTGGAGGACGAAGGCATTTTTCTATTTAGGTAGCCTTCAGATGAATTTAGATATATTTGTTCCCTCTTTTTCTACCCATGTTGTGCTTGTGCCTTTTATTCGGTGACTAACCACATTACAAACCCGTGAATTCCCCATTGGTTACTAGTCCCAAGCCTAGCTTGGGGGAGCTTATAGTAGTGGGGTGATGGAGTTGTAGTGTGGTGTATTTTTGGGCATATTGAGTGTGGAAAAAGAGAGGTTCTCCTTATCATGAGTGTTATTGAAAATCAAAAAGGAAAAAAAATGCGATGGGGAGAATGAAAAGAATGTGAAGGCTCCGAAAGAAAAAAAGGATATACAAGAAAAAAAAAGATTGAGCAAAAAGAAGAAAAAAAAATCGTTAATCTCAAAGTAATTCAAAGTTTTTGTCACTCCGGTATTGCAATTTCTCATCTTCATGAGTGACTAGTTATAGTTGTGAAAAAAAAAAGGAGGCAAGAAAGTATGGTGTTGGTGTTTGTTGTTTCATCATGTGTTTAGTGGGAGAGTTGTGATCATTATATTGTTCGATCGTGGTTGTATTTAGGATTCATGCTCCCCAAAGCCAAGGGCTTTAAGCTCACATTATATCCAAATTTACCGCACCCTTACCTAAGCCTAACATTACAAGCCTTGAAGACCTTCCGACCTTTGTGCATAGAGTCGTACTTATGTGAAAATAGTTGTTTATCAATGCAAGTTATGACATGACACATTCCGAGTCGACTACTAGGTTGAGTGTATGTTTTTCTAGACACACGAGTGTTGTGAGTTTGGGAGGGCATTGTACACTTATATGTTGGGAGGGGAGCGAGCGGGTACATTTTTTATCCGTCACATAAATGAGTGACGAGTGTGTGAGCATTAGTCTTGAATTCCAATGTGCATTTGTGGTTCGCTTTGCGTGACGATTGTTAAGGTGGATTGGCGATTGAATAAATTTGATTGGTTGACATTGATGCATGCTTGTTGGATTTTGCCTCGAATTATGTTTTTCATTTTGAATTATGTTGGGGGTGAAGTTGGTTTTGTGTTCATCGATGATTTCCTTGCTTAGGGACAAGCAAGGATCTATCTTGGGGAGGTTTGATATGCATGTTTTATATAGTATTTTTACCCCCGTCCCTTAGTACTTTTATGTGTCAAACGTGCTCTTAGGAGCCGTTTCTAGTACTAATGTGTGTTATTGAGTGTGCCTTGAGTTTCAGGTTCTATTGTGAGAAATTGGTCTTTTTAGACCCGTTTCATGTTGATCTAGGCCACTATATGAGCCCGAGGAAGTTCGGGACCTTCATCGTCGACTTTCGGGAGCCTTGGATGCTTATGGTTGAGCCCCGGGAGTTAGACTCGGTGATATGGGCGAGTTATATTGAAGATTGCAAATCGCCCTGGAAGCTGAGGGCGAAACGCAACCATCGGGCGGTTTAGGAGCAAATTAATCTCATCAACACACGCCCGACTGGGCGCAGCTCGCCCGATCCGGATCGGGCGGTCATCCGGAAGCCTATGTGAAGAATTCGCAATCTGCCCGATCGGGCGGATTTTGGCCCGATCGGGCCGACTATCGAGTGCATCGCCCGATCGGGCGAAGCGATGCCCGATCGGGCGACGCCAACCCCCTGCGCTTATGCGCGTGTTTTCTTTCCGGTTTTTGGCTTGTATTTTGGGCAAACTATAAATATTAGCCCCTTATAT
The DNA here is from genome assembly GCF_020520425.1 of Spinacia oleracea. Lineage (NCBI taxonomy): Eukaryota > Viridiplantae > Streptophyta > Magnoliopsida > Caryophyllales > Amaranthaceae > Spinacia > Spinacia oleracea. Next base: position 91,069,744 of record NC_079487.1, read on the forward strand.
TTTTAGAGACATCTTATTTTCCTTGTATTAAGCACTTAGTTTATTTCTCTAAGCTTAGTTTTCTCTCCAATTGTTCCAAACACTTAGTTTTTACGGTTTTTTCATGAAATGCCCCCGAGGTTTGCAAAAACGCACCAAATACCCTCGCGTCTTTTGAATCACATAATATACCCCTATTTTTTCCCAAGTTTGCACCATATACCCTTAAACCGACCTTCCGTTAGTCCTCCGTTAAGTCGTGTTTATAATTCACAGAATACCCCTATTTATAAATTTATTGCATAATATACACCTATTTTGAAACTAAGTTGCACCAAATACGCAAAATACTATTAAACTACAGAATTTGATTTCCACAAAGCATTCACCTAATTAATCAAATTAATCAACCAAAAAGTTAAACCTAAAACATGAAATAGAAGTAATAATCAAAGAAAATTGAAATGCTCAAACAACAAATTAAATAAGAAATTGATTGAATTGAATTATACTGTTGGTATACATATCGACCAGTGCATTAGTCACTGCAGTACTACATTTAAATCCAGCAACCACAATGGAGGAACGAACTCTCTTCCCAAGTGCAAGGAAACCAGACTCATGAATTTACTTCATTATGTTATACGGGGAAACTAATCTGATAACTGAACTTGATGCAACTGTTCGAGAAGCTGCTTTACAGGGGTTTTTGGAGCTAGCACGTGAGAAACCTTCTGAGCCTGAAAAAAATGCATAAACAAATGCATACTAGTCATACCCATTCTTGCAGCAGGTGCGACACTGCAACACACAAAAAAGCACCATTAGCACTAACCTCAAGCATCTACCGAACTAGGCTTAAGTGTCCTCACCAAAAGCCTCACAGCAGGATCTATCTTGTACAAAATTTTCAAGAAGATATTATTCTGATATAAACAAATATTCTCTTGCAACTTAAGAGAATTCAAGCTCATAAAATCATCAAAATTAGTCTCAATAATTCGGTAGTTCCAAATTGGTTCAATTTTATTGAACTTAACAATATCCACCCACTATCTTTAAACTTTGCATACAGATCAGTTATAAAGTCAGTCCGATCAACATATTTTCTCATATACAAGTAATTAACAACCCAACTTTTAGCCTTATCAAACATGTGTTGTGAAGCTAAGTAGCTAACTCTACTCTTTCATCTTCAGGAATATAGCAAAGGTCCAAATACTTTCTACATTTCCGTATCCATATTCTAGGATTAGACCCATAAAATATGGGAAATTCTGGGTTACATACATACCAAAGAGGCTGATTGAATGATCTTTAATTCACTAGATTTTCTTGGAGATTTCTTGATTCTTGTGTTTCTCCTGAAACCTGATTACTAAAACAAGTATGCAACAAACCTACAATCAAGCATTCAAGCCCCGCAAAATTCTAATTTTTGGAAAAAAGATAAATTTACAAACTCAACACAAATATGGTTCATAATAGCAGCAAATGTACGGAATATTATGTTTGAATTCGAAAAATCAATCAATTTACTCTATCACTTCCACCGACAACAACAACCAGAAATTGGCAGCAACAACAACAATGGTTGGATTCGAAAAAAACAAAAAATTTACTCTAATAGTCTATCAATTCAATCGACGACAACAACAACAACCAGAAAATTGAAAACAATAGCAACAAAAAAACAACAACAATGACGGCAACAACATTCAACACTGAAATCAACAAATGCAATTCCGTTCTAATCAAAGAGAGAAGGAGAGAATGGAACCTCACGACGGGCAAACTCGATAGCGCGAATAAGGACGTCGGAAAGGGGAAGGCGGGAATCGCCCTCCGTCGGCGACCAGAGAGCGGGAATTGGACGCCGCCGGCGACCAGAGAGCGGGAATCGGACGCCGCCGGCGACCAGAGAGCAGGAGGAAGAACATCTGAGAGGAGAGATAAAGAGAAAGAGAAATAAGTTAGAGATTTTTTTTTAATTTATGTCCAAAAATATGTATTAAGGGCAAAATAGTAAAATGTGACTAACGGCAGACTAACGTCGTTAACTCAAAGGTGCATCTCATGAACAGTACGAAAAAATAGGGGTATATTATGTGATTCAAAAGACGCGAGGGTATTTGGTGCATTTTTGCAAACCTCGGGGGCATTTCATGAAAAAACCGTAGTTTTTAATTTCAATCAAAAATCCAAGCTTTCATTATTCATTGTTCTTCATTTAGGTATTGCTTCTTACTTTAATTGATTATTTTGCTTTAATCATGTTTTCAATAGTATTAATTTCTTTGTTTATTGTCAATATGCTTGAGTAGTTGTTGGCATTGTGATTAATTCCTATTGATTGGTTTATTCCACTATTCAATTAGATTTGCGCAGGTTTAATTGTGTAGTTATGCAATATCAAGTTAAAATTCGAGAGATGCAATTTGATGTTTAGGCTTGTGTCAATAGGTAGAATTGGGATTAATAAGTAGCGAGAGCCCGTTAATTCTAAGTCTATGACTAGTATCGATTCGAGAGAGCATGCTAGTCTAATTAATTACCTTGCCGATTATCGTGATTGTTCATTGTCCTGGATTGTTAATTGTTGGTGAACCTATGCCCTAGATTCCCTTAATATATTGATTCATACTTATTTAATCATCGTTCGTAGTATTAGCTTACAAACAATCAACCAAATCTTGTTCCCAATAGTTTAGTTTAATTAATTAATAGTAGGAAGAACGCATGTCTCCCTGTGGATTCGATCCTGACTTCCCTTGCTACCTAGCTAGTGGACCTTAGGTTATTTTTGATTAGGTGATACGACTTTAGCCTGTCAAATTTTGGCGCCGTTGCCGGGGACCATGCTACCAGAGGACCATGTTCCCGTTCTACGATCAGTATGCCAGGCAGGGCTATATTGCCCCAGATTATGAGCACCTTACCTGGTATACCTATCCCGCGGAGGGATATGGAGCTCCGGGTTCTATGGGCACCTTCACACCCAGGGGTGTTAATGAGCCGAGCCGAGACCGAGCTTAGGTAGGCTCGGCTCGAGCTCGAAACTCTTAAGCATAGGCTCGGCTCGAGCTCGAAGCTCGACGAGCCTGAAAAATTGAGCTCGAGCTCGAGCTCGGTACAAGGCTCGACTCAGCTCGAGCTCGACTCCGCTCGAGCTCGACAAGCCTATAAAAACTCAAGCTTGAATCTTGTAGACCGCTTAGCTCAATTGCTTAATTCAGCCCAAGTAAAATTTTAAGGCCCAAATTGTTGCAATTGAAGCAGGTTGTTTAATTGCAAATGTATTGGTTATTTTACAACTTCTCATTTCTCTCACTTTTAGATATACAACCGATGTGGGACATGTTATTTTGTTTTTTTTAAGCAACTCTTGAATACTTTTTTCTATTTGCTACCTCTGTATGATTATTTTGTTTATGATAATCCATGAAGAACATAACACCAAAAAAATAAGAAATCTAAAGGTAATTAAACCATAATCTGCACGAAAAAAACTCAATAATTCAAATCACAAAATTACATTTTAACTAAACTGAACAAATAATTGTGCGTTGTTTTGGCAATTGAAGCAGATTGATTTGCGAGAATCGGGTTTTCTATTTCTTCAGACATCAAGAATAAGAATTTTTTGGTTCATCAAAATCAAAATCAAAAGTTTTCATTGCTTACAAGACTGCAGTAATCAAAGAAGAAGGATACACAAAATCTTCAAATTCAAAATTTTAGGCAAAACCAATAACATTAATTGAAAAGATCATACTAAAGTTACTAGCAGGAGATAAAGGAAGAAAACATAGATGTTTATCAATCTATTTGTAATGAAGAGGTTGCCATTGATGCGTAAAGAAAAAGACATCTTTCTCTTTCACCAACTTGGTATACTAAGGAAGCCAATTACAAAGTGTATAACAAACTCCTAATAATCAAGAATAGGTAGAGATCTTGGGTAGATGTTAGATGATATGGATAACTGAGTAAGGAGAGGTCAAGCGAATTGGTGGAGGATAGAGTTAGGTCGGATGAAGGGATAGAAAATGAAGTGCAAAAAATGAAGAGACAAAAAATGGGCGTCTAAGAAAATGGTAGAATATTAGTGAGAGAGCTTAATTAAGGTTGTGGTTACCGAGTTGTATCAATTAACATTATACTCACATGTAGACCGTAGTATAATAAATGAGTCACTCATCTATTAAAAATTGTGTTATGACTTATGATAAAGGTGCCTTATATATTCCACAAAACTTTTCAACATATGTATATCCACCGATGTGGGACTCTAAGTCACAAAATATTTTTACACTATAAACAAAGTCGAGCTTGTTTACGAGCTTTCGAGCCGAGCCATGGATAGCTCGGGCTTGGCTCGTTAAGATCTCGAGCCGAACTCGAACTCGAGTCGAGCCCACTCGAGCCGAGCTTTGACCGAGCTTTGCCGAGCCGAGCATCGAGTAGTTCACGAGCAGGCTCGGCTCATTAACACCCCTATTCACACCTACCCAGTATGGAGGGTGGGGAGCAGGTCCTAGCGGGCATGGTGGCAGAGATGATGGTGATGATGTTGATGATGATGGCGGCCAAGGCCGTCAATGATGGTGATGAGGATCGAGTTGGTTCGATACCCTTGAGCCAATGAGGACATTGTCTGATTTGGTTTGGGGGGGGGGGGGGGGGTTCACATTACTCGTACATTGTAGGTATGTTTTTCTTTTCTTTTTTGCATTTCTTTATTTTGGTGTGTTTCTTTGGTGTGTTTATTGCTTTATAGAGTAGTTTATTGCTTTGAAAAAAAAATAAAAAAATACGTTCCGATGAATACAAAATCATGCTTCCCTGTGCCCCTTGAGCGGAAATTGTTTTGATTCTTGGTATTTGATGATGGGCAATGTAGATATGTTAGCCATGATTTGATATTCGATTGCTTTGATGCCTTCACATGAGTCAACTCCGACTAACTATTTGTGGACTTGGTGCTTGACTAGTTGACTTGGTTAGGATGTGTGATAGATTCCTGGTGTGTCATTGATTTTGAGTATTGGTTTGCAACTGTTAGTAGTGTTTTATGACTCATATACATGCACATTGTGGAGGACGAAGGCATTTTTCTATTTAGGTAGCCTTCAGATGAATTTAGATATATTTGTTCCCTCTTTTTCTACCCATGTTGTGCTTGTGCCTTTTATTCGGTGACTAACCACATTACAAACCCGTGAATTCCCCATTGGTTACTAGTCCCAAGCCTAGCTTGGTGGAGCTTATAGTAGTGAGGTGATGGAGTTGTAGTGTGGTGTATTTTTGGGCATATTGAGTGTGGAAAAAGAGAGGTTCTCCTTATCATGAGTGTTATTGAAAATCAAAAAGGATTTCCTTCTATGTTGTACTCCATCCATTCCTTTTTGTTGTATCCGTTTCCATTTTAAGCGTTTCTTTTTGTTGTATCCGTTTCTATTTTTGGACATACATTTTCTCCTAATATACCCTTACATTTCTATCTAATTACCAAAATACCTAAAGATTCCCCACCTAAATTTCCTCACCCCTATTATTTAATTCTTTTCCCTTCCCCATATACTCACTCTCTCACCTCCTTTATCACCCATCATTATCACTCCTCTCTCTTACCTTATTTCTTTATTATTATTTTTTTTTATTTATTATAATCTCTTAAATACAATCATTTTTCTTACACCCAATCATTTACACTTATACCAATACAAATTAAGATTCCAATTTTCTTAAAAATACAATCCTTTTCCAAATGGATACATCATTTAGGAATGGAGGGAATAATATATAAAATGGTTTTTTTTTCTTTTTTCGATTTAAATAAAGGGTAACATGGGAAATCATTTTGGAGACTATGCCACATGTGTTCCCTTATATTTCGTATAATAGAGAAGATATAAAACCAAGGCCTTGCGTCTAAATATCGTTTGCACAAATGACAAATTGAAGGATCATTGTTAATTGTTATTGATCGAATAGACTACGATTTTCTTCGAGTTTTACTCCCTCCGTCCCGGAATACTCGACCCGATTTGACCGGCACAGAGTTTAAGGGATTTGAATTGACTTATTTAATTTATTAGGTAGTAGTTGATAGTGAGGTACTCCCTCCGTTCCGGAATACTCGACCCGGTTTGACCGACACAGAGTTTAAGGGACTTGAATGGACTTATTTAATATAATAGATAGTAGTTGATAGTGGGGTATTAATTTAATGTAGTTAGTGGGAGGTGGGTTAAGAGGTGAGGTTGGGGGAGAGTAGGGGTTGAATTTTTAATTATTTTTTGTATGGAGTAAGGGGTAGGTGGGTTAATAGGGGTGAAGTGAGAAATAATATAATATTGTTAGAATATTTCCATTTTTAGAAACAGGTCAAGTATTAAGGGACGGCCCGATAAGGAAAATAGGTCAAGTATTTCGGGACGGAGGGAGTATTATTTTAATGTAGTTAGTGGGAGGTGGGTTAAGAGGGGGTTGGGGAGAGTAGGGGTTGAATTTTTAATTAGTTTTTGTATGGAGTAGGGGGTAGGTAGGTTAATAGGGGCGGAGTGAGAAATAATATAATATTGTTAGAATATTTCCATTTTTAGAAACAGGTCAAGTATTAAGGGACGGCCCGATAAGGAAAACAGGTCAAGTATTCCGGGACGGAGGGAGTAAGTATTTAAATCGAGAATTGTTAATGAAGGAGATCTAGTGCATTGTGATTTGTGAAGCAAAGGATCGAAGGCATTATTGGGTAGAAGGTCTCTATCAGAGGCAAATACGGAGTAATGCATGGTTTCATAAACTATAATAATTGTTGCTAGGGAGTTGTTTCAGTGTTTAGTGTTCGGTGTTGAGTGAGTTCTTTTTCCTCTCTTTATGATTTAAGATATGATGTATAATATTGTGGTCTTAATAATATGAAATTAATTGCTTACCGCAAAAATAAACAAGTATTATGTTTATTTAGTTACGAACTCGATTATTTTCCTCTCTTTTGTTTCGCTAAGTTTTGACTCGGGTTTTGTTGTCCAAGTTCCCAACTTCCTCTAGTTTGAGATTTTGTTGACCAAGGCTTTCATGAGTCCTATTTTGGTGTCCAAGTTCCTGACTTCCTCTAGTTCGAGGTTTTGTTGACCAAGACTATCTCGAGTTCAATTTTGGTGTCCAAGTTCCCGACTTCCTCTAGTTCGGGGTTTTGTTGTCCAAGTTCCAGACTTTATCTAGTTCGGGGTTTTGTTGACCAAGACTTTCCCGAGTCCAATAGTAATTTTGATGTCCAAGTTCCTAACTTTCCATAATCCGGGTTATTTTTTTCCAAGTTCCCGACTTTCATTAGGTCGGAGTTTTGTTGACCAACTTAGTTTATGCTAAGTTTTAATTCAAAGTATTTTGTCAAGTCAAAGTTTTGCGTGAAAGTTGTAAGTCGGAGTTTCTCGTTAAAGTTTTGAGTTGTCGGAGTTCATAATTCTTGACGTAAAATGACATTGCAAAAAGTAGAATATAAGCCAACATTAATAACACCTTAAAACATCAATTTGTGTTACAATAGGGGATTTTATAAACTTTTTGATTTCTAAACAAATAGGCAAACATTACAAACCTACTTGTACGGTTCCTCGACATTTTACCACTCTAAGAACTTGTACCTAAATCTTGACCACAAACTAGTCTAACCACCTAATACATTCTAGCCATTACAATCCCAACAACAACTGAGATGAGCACACACAACCAATTGTGTGGCAGTCAACTCTATTTTCACAATAACTTTAACAACCCATGTGTTCAACTCTTTAATGTCAGCTAACATCTTGAACTTATCTTCCTCATGGCCGTTGATTTCCTTCTTGAGTAGATCAATTTGGGATTGCAAAATTCAGTTTTCAAGCAACAATTGGTTGGTAACATCCTTCTGCCAGTCAAGGATACCTTTGTCCAGCGGCCACTCAAAAAACTTACATCCCCTTCTGCCAGTTGCATAGTCATAGAACTTGTAGGCTTTGAACCTTCTTTATGGGTTTTTCATTGTCCACGCCTTTAATGGCCCAACAACAGGAAGTCCACAGTTACATGTGGAGCGAAATCTCTGAAGTGATGAATGAGAAAGAGAAAACATTTGCAATGGGAATAAATTACAACAGTGAATTTCAATTGATTACAATTTGCACCAAAAATTTCAAGAGATGAAAAGATAGATAATCATACCTTTGGATCTTGAAACTAGTTTCTCCCCCCCCCCCCCAATGAACCAATTACTTTCCCTCCAAAAAAATTAAGGGTAGATCTAAAAAATTTGTGCGTATTGTTGTTCTTATAAGAAGAGCAACAGAGGCGCGTGATTTTTGGCTTGGTTTGTTCCGCACATGCATAGTTTTTGGAGGGAAGTTTGAATCAATGGTCGGAAAATTGATAATTTGGCCGGAATATTACTATAAGGTACTATTTTTAACACAATTTTTTAATTTAAAGTACTATTTGAGAAAACTGAAAACATAAGGTACTAGTTCACAAAAACCATGTTATTTTGAACTTTATTTGGCTGAACTGAACTTAATAGAACTGCAATTAAATCCAAAAACACAGGGCCAAAGTGAAGCAAAAGGAAAGTACGAAGTATATTTTTTGACAATTTGCCTTTATGATATGCACAAATAACAAACTATGACAACAGCCATGTTATGAGGTAAAGGTAAAGGACAAAAAGTGCAGAGAAAAAATTTGGGGAAGCTGATATATATACGGATATACCCTGTGGGTATGGAATAGCGTCATACCCTGGACTCTCATTGGTTGTTTTCACATAAGCAACCCCACATGTGATTTAAATTTAAATCTAAAATAGCAACCCCACATGCAATTTACAAATTTAAACCAATCACAACCCAGGGTATGACACTATTCCATACCCATTGAGTATATGTAGCCTTTTCGAAAATTTGGAGCATTGGTAAACCTCTTTCGACTTTTGCCACTACCTAAAGAGCCAATCACGTCAATTTCATAAACACAAATTTGAAAAATTATCCCTTTAATTTCTGCAATCCTATCGGAGTACTACACTTTGTCCTTTAACACTCGCACCGCTTTTTTTTTGGTACGTTCCTTAATACTTACACAGCTTCTATAAATAGAAGTAGATAATTTTACCAATATTGTATTATTTCTCACACTTACCTGCTAACCCACATACACCCCTACTCCCTACAAAAAATCATTTAAAAATTCACATTTTCCACTCATCACTCCCCACCCCTTACACATTTCCCACTAACTATATTAAAAAAATACTACACTATTAACTACTATTAAATTAATAAGTCAATTAGTGTCTTAAACTCCACATTGACTAAACCGGTGCGAGTAGTAAGAGACGTCGGAAATAATAGTACATACATCATACATGTGCTTCTGGCTTCTGCAACAAATCGGTGCAGTTTTTAACTTCCTTCGGTTCTATTGTGATAGGACTATACGAGTAGTTGTGATACGAGTAAGAGCAGTTTATTTTACAAATAATTTTTGGACTTACCGTGTATGGAATAGTAAACTACTCCCTCTGTATTTATTTAAGAGATACACTTGTATTTTCCGGCCGTATTTATTTAAGAGATACACTTGCCATTTTTAGTAACTTATCAACCCCCATCATCTAATTAAATAATATATCTACACCCCACTCCCACCCCCACCCCCACTCCCTAAAATGATATGGTCCCCACTTGTTTTTCTTATTAAAATATCTACTCAGCCCCACTTGTTTTATTACTTTATTCCATTCAATTCTTCTTCTTAATACCTGTGCCCGGCCAAGTGTATCTCTTAAATAAATACGGAGGAGTAATACACAAGTGACAAGTCCATAATATACTTTTGTTTTTATATCTCTAAACGTAGTTAGGAGGTTCATTTATCCAATATCATTTGTATGTTTCATGTTTGCTCATTCATAGCCTATTAGATTCTTAAGTAAAAAGGTATCAACACTTGAAAATTTAATTCCTTTGAAGTATCTTTCTCTTCAAAGCCTACAAAAAGCTAACTAATTTGGATTTGAGTATGGTCAAACCTCAATTAGGGAGAAAGCTCTCTTACTAGAAATCACCATAAATTAAGGAGGAATGGGTGGTTTTGAAAATTTAACCGACAAACAGACAAATCCATCAATTAGTAATTTGGTATCCATCCCTAACCCCTTTCTCTCTTCTCATTGAACCTCTCAACAAACTCTTACTCCTATAAAGCCACGCTTTCTTTTCTCTCTCTCTCCTCAAACCAAACATGGCAGCGCCAATCTCAATCTGCATCTCTTTAGCTCTGCTACTCACTATTTGTTCTGCCTTGGGAGCTTCTAATAATCATAATCATATTCACAGGGGAGGTAACTTGCTTAAACCCTACTCATTTTTCTGTAACCTATGTTATTTTCACCTGAGTTTTTTCTGCAATTATCTGAATTATATGAGAATATAAAGTAAATATATATAGTGAGAAAAATGGAGCCTAGTTTTATATTGTTTCTATCTTATTGGGACAAAAAATGAAGATAAACCCTACTGGTTTCCTGTGTTGGGTTCAAGCTTTAGTTTGTAAAATTCAGACATTTTAGTGAAAATCTGTCAAATCTTGTGTTGGATACCTGATATTTCACTAGAAACTCACTGCAAATAATACGGAGTAGATCCTTTTCTTGACATCTCAATTGAAAAGAACAACAGTTTTATTGCTTTCTATAGTTTGATATAAACCCTAAACAGCCCTTTAACTACCCCCCATACATGACAGAAAGATTTCAGATAAGCAAATTCTGAGCTACTGTCATCATGTTTTAAAAAATTAGGTTGTGTAGTTTGTTGGTTTGTTTTGCAAGTACTCTCAAATTGGACAAATATTTTGCCAATGTCCTGCTTTAAGAGGTTTTTAGCTTGTTTCAAAGGGACACATCTAATCATTTCATATGTCTTTAGGGCTGATTCCAAATGGAAACTTTGAAGAGCCACCAAAGCAAGTGAAGAATACCAAAATCATAGGGAAATTCTCCCTGCCCAAATGGGAAATCAACGGACTTGTCGAGTACATCCACGGCGGGCCTCAGCCGGGAGGAATGTACTTTGCCGTTGCCCATGGTGTACACGCTGTGAGACTCGGGAACGAGGCCTCTATCACGCAGTCTGTACCTGTGAAACCAGGGTCATTCTACGCACTGACCTTTGGGGCCTTTAGGACTTGCGCCCAAGAGGAGGTCCTAAGGGTCAGTGTCCCTCCTTTTAAGGGTGACTTGCCCATTCAAACACTCTACAGTACTGATGGAGGTGATACTCATGCTTTTGGATTCAAGGCCATTTCTAAGGTTGCTAAGATCACTTTCCATAATCCTGGGGTGCAAGAAGATCCTGCTTGTGGCCCTCTAATTGATGCTATTGCTCTCAAGGAGCTTTTGCCTGTATACCCTTCAAAAGGTATATATCAACTAAATTTGATGTTTGCTGTCACTTTTTCTGTTTCATTGTTGCATAACCTGCTTTGCGAATTTTATAGCTTGCTTGTCCTGCATAATCTCCCAATTTGTTCAGACATAACTTCAGCAACTTTTAAATCTGGATCCAAGAATATAGTTTCAAAAGAATCAACTAGAAAATTATATATCTGAACAATTCGCTATAGAATACTAGTGACTATTTGATGATGCATTTCCAGTCAGAAGTCACAAGTAAATATCTTGCATTTACCAATATCTTTTGAAGCATACCATGCTTGATTTTGTGGTTCATATGGTATGTTACAACTTGGCTCTAATAAATTACAGAAAACACTGCGTTTGCTAGCCCTCAAACTTTGTAAAAGTTAATTCCAAATTGTTAACTCCTTCCTGTAATGTCCTAACAGGGAACCTCATAAGGAATGGTGGTTTTGAAGAGGGCCCTTACCGGTTGCTCAACACATCGAATGGTATCCTTCTCCCCCCAAGACAAGAAGATATCAACTCCCCGCTCCCTGGATGGATTATTGAATCTCTCAAGGCAGTTAAGTTCATTGACAAAAGGCACTTCAATGTTCCATTTGGCCGTGCAGCCATTGAGCTCGTAGCTGGAAGGGAAAGTGCCATTGCGCAAGTTATCTGCACAGTTCCCAACAAGATGTACAACCTCACTTTTACAATCGGAGATGCCAAGAATGGGTGTAAAGGATCAATGTTGGTGGAAGCATTTGCTGGGAAAGATACCCTAAAAGCACCCTTCCTTTCCCAGGGGCTTGGGAGATTCCAAACAGTCAGTATGAAATTCAAGGCAATTTCAGACAGGACTAGGATTACTTTCTACAGCTCTTACTATCACAGCAGGGCTGATGGGTTTGGGATACTTTGTGGTCCAGTTCTGGACGAAGTTAGGGTTTTCCCTACTTCTTAGATGGTAGGAGTACATTTATGTTATCCCTTCTGCCACCCTTGTATAACTTTTGGAGTCTCAAGTAGTTCAATACTATGTCTTATGTTAGGGATTTGGGAATGTTATGCCACTCCAATATTTCTAGGGATGCATTACAGGATGTAAGCAAAATAGTAGTGTAACAAAGGGCGACTGTTATTTGCTCTGCTTCTGTTGTTATGTAGTGTGAGAATCTCACGAGTTTTTAGCAACAAAGCAATAATACTCCCCTTACTATTCTCTTCATGCCTATCTTTAAATATTAGGATGTTCCACAACTGCAGGATATCCATGTACGGAGTAGTTCTTAATGCTAGATGGTCTATCTTTGTTAAATAATGAATCAGACACTATCAGAATATCCTATTGACCAGATAATACGGTCTATCTTTTTTAAATCCTAGATGGCGTAAATTATCAGATAGAGTACTACTGCAGCTATCATTATTCATTATGCTCATTGATAGCATCCAACAGAGGTATTGTATGCTCCAAACCTATTGGAATTAGGGAAGTCATACACGAAGTATTATTAGTCCGTTGATAACACTTTGCCCTACTTTAATATAAAACTCTGGTAATTCACTCATAACATTAAGATAAACTGATATCCCACGCACAATATTTCACAAACAAACACGAAAACAACAGAAATTAAACTCACACAACAGACAGGTAAAAAGTTGTTTTACGGAGTATTTTATTGTATGATTCAATGTACTACATTGTTGTCAGATATACAACATATTGGCCCATATTCAATAAAAACAATCTGGGATTCAATACGAAATAGAACTCATAATTTTCAGTTTATGTGTCATGTAGACAGCAAGCAATTAGCATAAGTTGTGATGTACCTCTTGCCAATCATTGCTAGTTTGAGACTTGGCTACACTATTACTTCCCACCTCTGTTCTCATCTAAGATACCCACCAAACACTTCTCGAGTAAGAAATCTGCATTTACCCAAGCATGGTATTTATCTAAAGAAGGGTCAAGGAATTCAAGTCTCAGTAGAAATATTGAACGCATGTGTAGCACTTGAAATAATGTGAAATTTTGGGCAACATAATCAGTAGTTTCAAATGGATTTGTACATGCAGCTTTATTCTGACTTACAACCAGTTTCTCAAGGCGAGGCACAAAATTTTCACAAGAAATGCTTCCCCCGCTGGAAAATATAGTCACATCTACCTTTTCTTATATAGTAATAGTTTTCTGATTAATTTTTCCTTTTATATCCTTAATAAAATTGAGTAATGGAAATAATACGGGAATAGTCAAACTAGTTTCAAAGGACTTTAGTAAAATTATGTTGGTAATGTGATTTTCTAGACAGCGTAAAATTATGTTGGTAATGTGATTTTTTGTTTTTTTTTTTCTCTTCTTAAATTTCACTTTAATGTGGAGATCCCTGAATGAAATGCCAATTGTCAAAGGATACTGAATAATGATGTGCAGTCTTTTCCTACAGCTTTCATTAACATATCAACACCTGCAGTTAAAACAAGCAGCACAGGAAGTGAGAGACGAGTAGTAGAGAGAAAGGAAATTAAAAAGAGGATCTTGCAAGGTGAAATTATGTATGAGCAAGGAGATCATGGTCAAATATATCAAAAAATAAGAGTACATCAGTGACTAGATATGGTTGCAGTGATATTTCAAAGAATATGTTTGACCCTGATACCAAAGAGCAAGAAGTCCCATTAGCCTCGTTGTCATTGGCCATTTTTTTCCACGGACAATGGATTCTTCTAAGATCTCTAGACCAAATGGATTTATGACACCACAAGTCATTTCCTATCTATATTTTTCAGAGCTGGGGGGTGGGAGACTGGGGGACTGGGGGAGTTACTGGATAAGAACTTTCCTTGGTTTGACGGGGAAAAATAACAATGAAAATCTAGAAGCTTCATCAATATCTAAAATACATCAGGAGAATGACAGCTTAGAAGTTAGAAAGAGTAGGGAAGGGCGGAAGACCATGTCAGATGGGTAATGCTCCAAGTACTATGTATGGTATGGGCGTATGGCCCCAAAAATCATTCAAGTAATGTAATTGTACTTAGCCTTATCTGTAGAATTCGTCAACCAAGTCCTGCGCAAATTAGCTGCTTGGCAATGAACTTAAACAATAGATAAAAAGACTTATGATGGGTCAGAATACTTAGAAGCGGCTATCAGGCCTATCACAGACTCAATCCAATGAAACATATAAGCAAGACGAATCCCTTTAGGTCCAACTCGTCCAAGAGATGAAGAGAGTGCCAGGTCAAACTCTTTCTAAGCTTACTTCGGTTACAACTTGATCTACGGGAATACATTACCTAGACAGGTAATGTATCATGCCAAAATAAATGATAGCTCCAACACTATCTTCAGACCCAGAGATTTCGCAACAACCAAAAGGACCACTTGCCTCGGATGCTTACTGATTATTGTCATAAATACACCATCCGAAATCTCGTTCGTTACAAATATACGAAGTATGAACAAATTAGAACCACCAGGCAACACATTGCAGATTCCGATCGGGTGGGCTGGGTGACTTTGAGACAGATAACTATAAGTGGTAGGGTAGGGTAGGGTAGGGTGGTACACCCAGATTGTGACCAATTGTGGTATCTGTTCAAGACACTTTTACCCTTGTGATTATGTTGGCGAACATGCCGATGCGTACTGGTTATTGTCATAAACACACCATTCAAAATCTCGTTCGTTACAAATAAACGAAGTATGAAAAATCAGAACCACCAGGAAACACATTGCAGATTCCAATCGGGTGGGCTGGGTGACTATGAGACAGATGGCTATAAGTGGTGGGGTAGGGTAGGGTGGTACAGCTCAGATTGCGACCAATCATCGTATCTGCTGAAGACACTTTTACGGATTGAGGTTACGTCGGTGAACATGCCGATGCTCATATTACTAAAGGTCATATATAGTGCCAAAATAAACGATGGCCCCAACTAAAGATATATTTATGATGTAAACTCATTGTATTCAATTTTCAAGAAAATATTTCCCATATAAATGGGGACATAGGCACATAGCTTACTACACCTAAAAGTTGAGGCTTCAGGTTCAAGAGTATCAATGATACTGTCATTGATTTCCTCTGTCTATTCTGCCATTGTTTTATTTTCTCTCTATTATGAAAGTCATGCTAACTGTTCCTAGTATTTCCCTTGTGCAAATGTTGACATTTTCTAACATTCCATAAAACTCTGCAGAAAACTTTCCAGATTCACCAATGCACTTGGCACCAAGATATACACATAACTCTTTCCAAACTACATGAAGCCAGCTGCATAAATCAATCACACCAGGATTCACATCAAAGATCAATCCTGGGGAAAGTTGACAACTGTGACAAGTCTCCATCTACTGGCATACCCATTTTCACTGCCTGTACCCTTCTTCCTGTTTCTCCCGGACTCAAATACAAAACTTCTTTTGCTAAAAGATTTCCAAGGTCCACAAACTCTATTTTTTTCACAGTTGTCATCGTTGGTTTTTGATACAAAAGACCCCCCCTCCCTTTTTCCTATTCCTCCCCACCAACAGCTAAAGAAAAGTGCCTTTCATTCAGACCAGATTCAAGGAAATCAAAAAAAAAAAAATGGCATTAGCACATTGCATCTAGATGATAACATGGATTGATAAAACTGCCAAATTATATAGACCATTAAAGTAGTAGAGTAACAGCAAAAATATTGTCCATACCTCCAGGATGAAATTTCATATATGGAGAAATGTTATACACACGTCCTTGCAGAACCGTCCACATTGAGCCTTCTGTTTGATGTTGTTTAACTTCACTCATAGATATAAGTCTCCTATTCGACTGACCATTCAGTCCTATTTCAACAGTTGAAAAAGAGAATGGAACATTAAAGAGGGTTCATCGTTGCATTATATAACCAAGAAGCAGGAGTAGCCATAAATCAAAGCCACTCTTCAATAAACTTGACCTTCCTAAATTTCATCAGGCATCAACTATTCAGCTTAAGATGAAGAGAAGTGGTTGGTAAATAGAATCTGTATCATTTAACTTCATCTTAGAATTTCGAAGGCCAGTGATATGACATTGTTCAGATTTAGTAATCTACAAACACCCATATAATCCTAGGCTTCCATAGAAAGTTAGCGTATTTGATCAATAAACAGGGTGGGGAAGGAGGGCTGTCTCCTGTCTGTTATTAGCCTCCCCAAAGCACATTCATCTAGACACACCAAAAATAAAGAGAACAAAATAACCAATCGGATCTAATCCCAGATATAAAGTCAGCACAATATTACATTCTTTACTGGAGAATTGTAAAAATCATAAACCTTAGGAACAAGAATATCAACAAACCTGCAAGGTCAGGATGCGTACGAGTAAGCTTGAGCCAATCCATTGGGCTATAGCCCTTCTCAAAAGGAACCTTGGCCCGAGCAGCAGGCTTCTTGGCAACAGGTTTCTGGTCTGCTGGATCCTTTACTGAATTCCCTGCTTGTTTTGGTGTAGCGCTAGACTGCTTTTGAGTTGTACTGATGACATTGAAAGACAAAGATCCAATCTTTTCCTCCTTCACAGTGATAGATACAGGAGGAATCGTATTGTTCCATGGATTAATTTGTTCACCACTATCACTACTCGAGACTTCCTCATTAATAGTGATGTTGCTTATGCCTGGGACCACTGTTTGTTCATCAAAATCATCCTGATTGATCGGTGCACTGACCTGGATACAAAAAATAAAGTACACAAAAGTTACACTAAACCTTCACATTTTCACAAAACCTCATCGTCTAATTAGTGAAAGTAGTGAAAGTAGAAACTTGCCTGGCAAAATGTGAAGTCGTCGTCCTTTTCACTTTCCATCCAACAAAAAAATACAAAGCTTATGAAAAGTGCAGTCTTCCTGTTAATCCAATGTACAATCCAAGTTATACGAGTACTAACGATGATCAACTAACCAATTCAATGGGCTAACATTGAACAACTAGTTCACATTTGAAACCTAATTTCCAATCAACAAACATTGTCAAATCATTTTCGTAACAATGATCAACTAATTCAAGGTGCTAGCATAAAAACATCATACAATTATTTAATTTCAATTAATTTCATTTTTCATCAACAGTATGATGATTTCCAACAACATAGAGCTCCAAATTAAAATTCATCACTCTTCCCATCAAACCCTAAAATTAGACTTATACGTTTGCAATCACTATCATATAGTTAAAATTAAACGGTTGGGGGAAACAAATCTCATTACGCAGCTGCATACTTATCGAACTTGTAAGAAAATTAGTCGACAAAAAAAGAATTGAAATTAAACTTTTTATTCGAAATTTTTAAATTGCAATCATGCTAAATTCTACAATTCAAACTAACATTATACTTAGCAATCAAACAAACAACAACTTGACAAGTAATCAATAGCAATACACAATCATCAAGTAAATAGATCAGAAATAGGATAACAAAACAGAGAAAACGTCAATTTTCGAAAAAGATTCAAAGAAAAAGAAGTAATCTGCAGAATAATCGCTGGAATTGATTACCTAGGAGGTGTTTGATCAGTGATTCTCTCTCCTCGTCAGTTGGCCTTGCAGCGTAATGGAGTAGCCAAGGGATTGTTTGGTTGCATGGATAAAAATGGTGAATTGATGGGACTGAAAGTAAAAGGTCAAAATTGTCTTTTGCATTGCAAAAGAAAGTCAATTTTGGTTGGATTGACCCAATAGGGTTTCAACAATGGGGAAATTTGGCCGCCAAGAGCTTACTAGGATACATCACATACATCATGTTCACAGGATATTTAATGGCTTAAATTGATTTTAAAATAAGAAATTGTGGGTCCAACATTATTTTCAACTAAGTATTAGACCGACTTTCACCATGTTTTAAAAATCACCTAACAATTTTGTGAAGTTTTGAACCATCATACAGTCACATGTAGTTAAATTTCGAATACATGAATTAATAAATAACAACACATAACTGATCACAATGTTAGAATTTTTTTATGAAATCAAATGTATATAAGAATAATTTCTACAAATGTTAGAGATGTGAGCATGCATCCATCTACACATGAATTAAGGGGGTGGGGGGTTGTGTGTGTGTTTGGCGTGTGGGAAAATGGGATAGGGTTGGAGATAAGAAGGAAGAGGGAAGAGATAGAAAAATGTTAATCTGTAGGTTTGTTTAGGAAAGCGGGGATAAAACCCATCTTATCCAGTCAAATAATAGTACTTGAGGAGACGATAGATAAGGGTGGGCATAAAGACTATTTTTCCCTTGGTGAAAAGGAAGGAGAAAATAAGAAAGATTAAGTATGTATCTTCACCTCTTATCCCAGTCTTATTCCCACTCTTAATCAAACAAAGGACAACAATTATTTTATCCTTATCCCCCTTACCGATTCTCTATCCTCATCTCAGCCTCTTATCCTAATCCTAATTATCCTTACGGAGTTACGGGCCATTTGGTATGTGGTAATGAGAGTCTGGAGATTAGAGGGTTATGAAACTTGAAAATTGGTTGTTGGGTATTCATGAAAATATGACCAAACCTTGTTTGGTGGTTGATGAGAATATGTAGTGAATAAATAAGAAATTTACAAAGTTAACCTTATCAATAATTCTCCTCCCTATTTTATCAATGGTAATATAGTCATTTTGTGTCTATCCAAATTCCCATCTCGTAATACCAGTCCCCTAGATATTATTTTTCATGGGAATATAGGAGTTTCAATCCTAAACTCAATCCACTTATAGTCCCAACTTCACATAACAAGAGGTTCTCCATACAATGAGACGCAAGCAAAGTGGGAAGGGACTCATGACAATAAAAATTGATTTTGAGAAGGCTTACGATCGGCTTAAATGGTCATTCATACGTGATACACTCAATGAGATGAACTTCCCCCTTCGCATGGTGGAGGTCATAATGGAATGCATATCTTCCCCCACCATGTCAGTCCTATGGAACGGGGAACGCACAACTGCCTTCACACCTACCCGTGGCATTCGACAAGGTGATCCCCTTTCACCTTATTTGTTCGTTCTCTGTATGGAAAGATTGAACCATATAATTGAAGAAGCCATAATTCAGAAACACTGGAAACCCATCAATGCTAGTCGAGGTGGTCCCCTTCTCTCAAATCTGTTTTTTTGCGGATGATATTATATTGTTCTCGGAAGTCTCGATTGAACAGGCTAATGTTATACGGGACTGTTTAGACAGATTTTGTGCAGCCTCGGGTCAGCGTGTTAGCCTTCAGAAGTCCAAGACTTACTTCTCCAAGAATGTCAATGAAACAGACCAACAGATTATCAGTGCAGCCCTTGGAATGGAACCAACGTCAGACTTGGGTTTATACTTGGGGATGCCTACTCTAACCAGTAGAGTCACGAGGGACACCTACGCCCATCTCTGTGAAAAAATTGATAGGCGATTGGCGGGGTGGAAGTCTAAGCATCTCTCTCTAGCAGGTCGGATTACACTTGCGAAGTCCACACTCACTACAATGGCTACATACTCTATGCAAACTGCAAAAATCCCTCGAACCATCTGTGACTCCATTGACAAACGTACAAGAAGATTCATATGGGGAGGGGATGAGGAAAAAACCAAGATACACCTACTATCCTGGAACACTTTGCAGCTACCTCGCAACAAGGGGGGAATGGGGCTCCGTTCAGCCCGCCAAACCAATGCGGCCTTCCTCACCAAACTGGGGTGGAGAGTGCTTTCGGAACCCAATGCCTTATGGTCCCGAGTTTTGCGTCACAAATATTGTAGGGGGAGATGTGATATAGATATGTTTACACCCACCACCAATATGTATAATGTATGGAGGGGTATCACTGACAATGCTCCATGGATTAAGAAAGGCTCTGCAGTAGCTATTGGCAATGGGCGAAACACCCTTTTTTGGGACCACTGTTGGGCGACAGCACAACCGCTCCGTGAGCAAGCTACTGGCCCAATCCCAAACCACATTGAGGGCACTACTGTTGAAGAGATGTGGCAGCTAGGTGATGGTTGGAAATGGGACTCTTTTGCAGACTTACTCCCAAACCAAACCATTCAACTCATAGCTGCGCATAAGCTGATAGAAAATGAGGAAATAGGAGACCTGCGGTATTGGAAAGGATCGAAAACAGGAGGCTTCTCAATTAAGTATGCAATGGAGATTATAAAAGATGAGGACACCACGCCACATGACCCCAAGTGGGACCTTATATGGTCGATCTCGGCCCAACAACGGATTAAGGTCTTCCTGTGGCTCACCCTCCATGATAGAGTTTTATCCAATGCAAACAGGTTGAAAAGACATCTGACAGACGACCCGCGGTGTAACAGATGCGCTTATAATGCTGATGAGACCCTACTCCACCTCTTGAGAGACTGCCCAGCTGCGAGAGCAATCTGGTCGAGTGTTGGTGGGGCTGCGAACTACCCCTCCTTCTATGTAGGCACCCTCACCGAGTGGATCACGCGCAACATCAAAGCTGAAGGCCTAATCTTCTCTGATAAATGGCCTACTTGTTTTGCTCTTTCTCTATGGTGGAACTGGAAATGGAGGAATAATGTGGTGTTTGGTAGACATAATGAAATCTCAATTAACACAGGGGACTTCCTACGTACTCGTGTGGAGGAGACTTGGGATGCCTTTTATGGGGCCAACACCTCTAACCTAGTGGTCCATGGTACTGCAACTTTGAAACGAGAAGTATACATCAGTTGGCATGCACCACCCCTAAACTGGTTGGCCTTAAACACGGATGGCGCCGCCAAAGGAGCACCAGGTGCAGCAGGAGGGGGTGGCCTCATTCGGGACAGCAGGGGTATCTTCATCAAGGGTTTCACCGCAAAATTTGGTGTTTGCTCCGCCTACAAGGCTGAACTCTTAGCAGCGGAGATGGGACTAGAAATGGCAGTAAGTATGGGAATTGGGAAGCTCGTTCTACAGATGGATAACAAGGCGTGCATTGAGGTTCTTAGCAATCCAGACTACCAAGGTGGAGAGTGCGTTCATATTTTAAATCATTGTCGTAGTTTAATTAATTTGTTTGGCTGTAATTTTCGCATTGAACATTGTTATCGGGAGGGCAACAGGGTAGCTGATAAACTTGCTAATTTAGGTGTTGATCTTGAGGAGAGGAAGGTGTTATTTGATGTGGCGCCACAATCAATCACCCAACTCCTTCATGATGACATTGTGGGGGTTGCTACCCCTCGCTTAGTTGCTTAATTTTGGTTTTGTTTCTGTACGGAGTTTTAACTCCTCTTCTGCACCAAAAAAACATAACAAATATGGGCTTTTGATGCAAATGAGATTAAAACCCTCATTCCATCCCCAATTCTCACTAAACAAACGCCTCCCTAACATCAAACGACCACAACATTTTAGCGGAGGTGGATAACATGTCTAAATCTAAAAAATTGTTATAAAGAATAATATGGCATGGTTATCTCACAATTTTGTTAATTTGGAAAATAAATGAGTATCAGAAGCAAAATTCAGAAATTACTTTGTATGTTGCTTAAAAATAAATAATGAAACATAAACTAAAATTAAGTTTTTTGTTTTGCCAAGTATGTTGCCCCGTCACAAATGAGTCTATCACGTATTAGACCGTTGTTAATCATGGGAAAAAAATCTCTTCACCCCTTTCTCTCTCCCCACTTTCTCACTCATCCTTTTTTCATTTTTCTCATTAACAAAAAAAAAAATCCTTCATTCCTCTCTTATCCACGAGCAAAAGAAAAACTCTCAACCCTCTTTCTATCTCTAACAACAATAATAATAATGATAACCAGAATGGAGAGAGAAATGGAAAAAAAATGTGTTAAATTATATTAAAATGAATATCTATCTGTAGATCTCAAATTTTTATGAGGTAATTTCATTTTATTTTTTTATAAATCAGAAATATAAAAAATTTCTCGTTGAAAAATAATCGATACGAGATCATTCATGCCACGTGGCGAGTTAAGTTTGGGTGAATTTTCCCACTCTAAATCTAAAAAATCCCCATGCCAAAGTGATTTTTGGTTTTCCACTCCCCAAATGCAAAATTTTCCCAACATTAAGACCCTAATTTTAGTCTTTTCCCTTTATTTATCCCCAAATACAAAAGAAATACACATGGTTAACAATTGGGGGTTTTTATTCGACGTGTTATTCCGCTAAAAACGCCCTCATTTAAAAGGTAAAAGTACACTACTACCCTTATAATCATTTACCCCCTCCCTCCCCTTCCCTTCCCACCTCGGCCCTTCCCTGCCTTAAATCACCACCACCACCACAAACCGCAAACATCACCACCACCACCACAAACCGCACATCACCACCACCACCACAAACCGCACCACACTACCACCACAAACCGCACAATATCACCGCCACAAACCGCACCACCACCACTGCACCTGTGACGCTGCACTACCCACCGGAATTCGTCGTTGTCGCTGTCGCTGATGGAGAAAAGCACAACCACATGCGCCTTGTGCCCCTGTCGCTTCCTTGCTCGAGAAAGTCGGATCCAATTCTTCCCCTGTCGTTTCCCTACCACAGCCGGCGTCGCGTGGTATTTTTTCGATTTTTTTTTTAAGTTTTCGTGTGCCACCCAAAAATGGCGGCCGTGGCCTTGGTTGAACCGCCATGGAAAAGCGGTGGCAACCATGGTACCAACCGCCATTTTCGGGCGGCATTATACATTTAAAAAAAAAATTAAACAGAGCTGCCGCCCAGAATTGGCGACGGAGCTCCATGGTGTCCCACCTAGAAAATGCGGCACCTACCATGGTGGGTAACGCCTTTTCTGGGCCGGCCACCATGGAGCTCTGCCGCCAATTTTTGACGGCAATAATACTCAATTTGTTTTAAAAAAAATCAAACCTCCGACGGAGACGGTGGTGAAGGAGGTAAAGAAGAATAAGGAGATGGTGGTGATTGTGAGATGGTGAAGGAGGTTAAGGAGATGGTGGTGGAGACGGTGGTGGAGAAGATGGCGGTGGAGACAGTGGTGAAGAGGATGGTGGTGGAGAGGGGGCTGCCGGATTTTTGTTCCCCGGAAAATGTTTTCACAAACCGGAGAGAAGAGGGAGGGTGGAGTTTGTGGTTAAGGGCAAAAATATCATTTCATGTAAAATACGCGGGCGTTTTTAGCGTACGAGAACGTCGAATTCTCCTAGAGTTTGTGAAGTAAATCGTATCCACTGTAGCAAATACATGAGTAGTATACACCAAACAAGTTAATGACTTTTCTAGAAACCAAAGCATAGACGCAAATAATAGGTTGATGTTGAAGTGAATTAAAATTGGAGAAGAAAGTGGATTAACAAATTTGGTAAGATGTAAAGTAGTTCGTAATGAGTAAAATACAAAAGCGTAAACATCAAACAACTCACAATGTAGAGGAAATTCTAAAGTGGTTAATAAAATCCTCGTTCGTCAATTGCCGTATTTGTGTCGAACAAGCAAATAAAACAACAAATCACACTTGGCAATTGGCGCTTAGCAGTTAGCACGGCTGTCTTACTGCCTTTCACGCCCTCCTTATAATATTTTCTCCAGAGCATCTCCTTACTTTTCTCTCCTCTAAACTTCTCTGCTTTCTCCTTCTCTCGTCTTCTTCAGATCCTCTTTACAGTATGCGCCTTTTCTCTCTCCTCATTCTTTCAATTATTCACCCCTTTTTTTTAAAAAAAAAGTTTTATGATTGAGTTCAATTTTGACTTGCTATTTTTAATTGCAGAGCTACAAGAATGTCAAAAACTGGAGCTTTTGATCTAGCCACTGGCGTTGGCGGAAAGATCGAGAAAGACGATGTTCTTTCCGCCGTTGACAAGTAATCTCCTTTCTCTCTCTTTTCATCTATCATTCTGCATTGTTGATTATTTGTGATTGAGTTAAAGATGAAATCTTTTCATTCAATTGAGTGTGTATGTGGGTCCACTTATTCACCACTGCTCAAAATCACACGTGAATACCTGAATTTATGAATCCCAGCTACTAACATTTACTTTTCCAAATTGAATCAAATTATGATATTTGATTCACTGATTTTTTTTATTATTGATTCCAATTTTACAGTATTAGCAGAATAATCCGCTATATTGTGTTGTACGTTATTCTCCCATTGTCGTCTGTTAATGTTGTTGATTGTGGATTAAGGTTTATTGTGCTAGATCTGTACCATGTAGTAACATCTAAGCACAATCTTAGTGACTTGGTGTCTTCCTCCACATGTGTTTTTCATTGTTTGTCACGCAATCTTTGTTCACTTCATATTTTGGAACAAATGGAGTAATTATCCTTCATTTTCATTTAGGATGTGTTTTTAGATTACCAAGTATTATGGGGGAGTATTTATCTTACGTGTTGAGAACATGTACTAGCCTCTCTAAGTCAAGCAAATCATTTGTCGTGGCTCTTAAACTATGTTACATTTTCACTCTTTCTTTGTTCTGTAAACACTGTTGTTGATTGTCATGTGAAATCAAATTTTTTTGGGTTGGATCTGTACTATGTAAGCTCAATCTAGTGTCTTTCTTTACCATAACCTTGCGGAAGGAGGTTCGTGAGAGAATCGCGCACAGTCCTGTTTGATCGAGATGTGAATGCCCGTGATCTCTTTAGGGGTTGTTCATTATTCCTCCGTTCCGGAATACTTGAACTGGTTTGACCGGCACGGAGTTTAATACAAAGTAATTGACTTATTATTTAATTAGATGGTAGTTGATAGTGGGTATTTTTTAATATAGATAGGGATATGTGTCAACTTTTTAAAGGGGGTAAGGGGTAGGGGAGGGTGCATGGGACCACAAAAGAACATGTGAAGGGGTTAGTTGATATAATATTTATAAAAGTTTGCCATTTATAGAAACGGTGCAAATAATCCGGGAAGGCTTTATAAGGAAAGCGGTGCTAGTATTCCAATACAGAGGGAGTACACAATGTTGGTCTGCTTCATAATCTTTGTTTGACACCTCAATGATTGCGAAGCGTGTAAATATTGTGTGACTGAGGGGGTGTGTTTGACACCTCAATGATTGCGAAGCGTGTAAATATTGTGTGACTGAGGGGGTGTTATCGTTCACCTGAAACATCTTTTATGTGTTTAGAACTTTAGCTTTGTAGGTCATCAAAATGATAAACTTGCTAATGCTAAGAACACGGTCACTTAATTAAATCGGTTGTAAATCTGCTTAATTGAATCAAATTTTTTGTGGTGAAGCTTATTGCTAGTTTCTTGTTGCAAATGATGTAAAAACAATAAAGAAGAAATATAATATGGATTTATGTTGAATTAATAAATTGTGAATCCTATGAATGTTTTCTCTTGATATGCGCTTGATATCATGATGCAAAATCCAATATATACGCAACATTGATTTCTTCTTCCATGTTTAGAATGCTTGTCCTGTTTCTGCTCTTCCCCAGCATCAAGTAACTATGGAGTAATGCTTATTTGTTGTTTCAGGTATGAGAAATACCATGTCTACTATGGAGGTGAAGAAGAAGAAAGAAAATCCAACTACACGGATATGGTAATGAACATTAAAATTACACCGGTAGTTATTTGGTTTCAGGGTTTATGATTTGGTGGTTGATTGACATCACGACGTCTAGTACTACTTTTTTCGTTGTGTTGCCAACTTCCACTACTTGTTTTCAATTGTGATTGTTGACGACAATTATGAATTGGAACATCTTAGTGTCCATGTATTAGGTAGGGAACATGTCAGCTATCTAAGAGTGTCTTTGCTAGTATTCAATAAGCACTGCTTCAACTGAAGGAGCAGACTTTACCTTTTCCTTTTAATGCTTGTCAGGATGTATGCTTCTCTATTCGTTTTGACAAGGAAACTAGAAAGTTTGTAGAACCTAGCTTTAGTATATAACTAAACTGATGATCATCAATTTCTAATGCTGGATGAGTTTGATTGTTATAATTATTCTTTTCCTTCAATTTTACCCAATGAGTTATTTATATTTTGATGTACTCTTATGACAGGTCAACAAGTATTATGATCTGGTTACTAGTTTCTACGAGTTTGGCTGGGGAGAGTCTTTTCATTTTGCTCACAGGTTTGCCTTCATGTTTCTAAAACTCTTTTATGTAATTATGTTGTTAGCATGTTTCTCCAGCTTTTACATTTTAGTGGGAATGGAATTGCATGTAACTCTATGCTTACAGATGGAATGGAGAATCTCTGCGTGAAAGCATCAAACGCCATGAGCACTTCCTTGCTTTGCAACTAGAACTGAAACCCGGACAGAAGGTTGTTTTCTCTTCTCTTTTGGGGTGTGTGATGGACTAATTTCAGCACTATGATTTAATCTCAGCGTTTTCCTGATATTTGGGTGTTTGACATTCCTCAGGTGCTGGATGTAGGATGTGGTATTGGAGGACCACTCAGGGAAATTTCTAGATTCAGGTACGATCCTTGACATGTATTGCTACAAGTTCAATGGTCGAAATGTTATATTCTTGTTCTTTAGATCTCAGGTCTTTGTGAGTTTGTCTCTTTGAGGAAAACTATCTGTTCTTTGCATTGCATATCAAATATTTGTACCATCAATAAACACTGTTGATAATCATGTTGGTATTTTGCAGTAAAGTTATGAAGTCTTAGTTTGGTACATGTTATTGTTTGATTGCTTTCATGTCAAGACACACACATCTATGTTGTAAGGCAAGTGTCAAGTTTGATATGCAGATTGCAAAGTAGTGTTTTACTCAGTATCTGCCAATTTCGCATTGTTGAACCAAACAGGTGTTGTTGTAAGTATTGTGTAGGACCAGCTGATTGTATATGGTTCGAATATCCTGTTTACTATAAAGATAAATCATAAATGTCTTGAAATTTCTGACCTTTTCCTTTTTTTATTTGGTTTATCTGATAACCTTTTTTATTAGTTGTCAGATAGATGGATTTATTCTGTGTAATATAAAGATAAATATCTGGAAAATTCTGACCTTTTCATTTGGTTTATTTGATAACCTTTATTTATTTATTATTATTGTCGGAGATCTGAATTGCTGAATTTTTGGCAGCTCAACATCTGTGACAGGGTTGAACAATAATGAATATCAAATTACAAGGGGGAAGGTATATCCTACTCTCTCCTTTGGTGGTTTTTAGTTCTCTTGTTTCTATTTCTGCATTAGGTGAATGATTTTTCATGCCAGCAAACCCAGCATCCACATTTACTTTTACTGTCAACTAATGGATAGGCTTTTAACTGTTTGTCGGTCTAAGGGTATTACATTTGTTTATAAGTTTGAACTTCACTGGATGACAGGAACTGAACCGGATTGCAGGGGTTGACAAGACATGTAATTTTCTCAAAGTAAGGTTAATTACACTATGGGGATTTAACTTCTGCAACTGTAACATAACAGATTACCGAGATATGCTACAACCTCCTAATAACTTACGAACTTAAAAATCATTGGTTTCAGGCTGATTTCATGAAAATGCCGATTCCAGAAAATTCTTTTGATGCAGTATATGCCATTGAGGCAACATGTCATGCGCCAGATGCTGTATGTTGCGCATCAGTCTTCCTTTTTTTCTCAACCTTTTACGTGTGGTTAAAATCTGAGACATGCATACTCACATGTGTGTTATTTCATTTCTGTTGGAGAAAAGGTCGGGTGCTATAAAGAGATATACAGAGTGTTAAAGCCTGGGCAACGTTTTGCTGCATATGAGTGGTGCATGACAGATGCCTTTGATCCCAATAACCAAGATCACCAAAAAATTAAGGTTGTTACTGAAACAACTACATATAATACTGTTTTCCAGTGGCCAATTTTATATGCAATTCTGGAAGATGACTAACATTTAACAAAATTGCATTTTTGTTGGTAATCTGATGAGTTCAGTCAGAAATCGAACTTGGTGATGGGCTTCCCGATATCAGATCAACGAGACAGTGCCTTGATGCTCTAAAGAAAGCAGGTTTTGAGGTTCGCAGTTCATTTTTTTTCCCCAATCAACCTCCATTGGTATATTTCAAAACTTGGGCTAATTGTTTTTTGTGTTAAGGTCATTTGGGAGAGAGATCTTGCACCTGATTCACCAGTTCCTTGGTACTTGCCTTTGGATACAAATCACTTTTCTTTGAGTAGCTTCCGTCTAACTTCTGTGGGACGTTTCTGCACGAGAAACCTGGTAAGCATAAAGATTGGCATGCTAAAACTTAATAATACTTGGGAGTTTGCTTTACCTGCTGTCTGCAACTCTTAACTTGGGTGTCTTTCTGTTGTAGGTCAAGTCTCTAGAATACGTCGGACTTGCTCCAAAGGGAAGTCTAAGAGTTCAATCTTTTCTAGAAAAAGCTGCTGAAGGACTTGTTGAGGGTGGAAGGTTAGTAATATGAACCTTCCTGGGAATATGTAGAATGATGATGAATCTGGTTTTAATTAGCTTACTTTTTCAGGAGAGAGATCTTCACTCCTATGTACTTCTTTGTGGTGCGGAAGCCCTTGTCACAGAGCGAGTAGCTTTAGAACATGGACTGGATTTGGATTAAAAGCAGCTATGAAGCGGTTGAGGCACCTACGGTTAGTGAAGTTTCACTGTGACCAATAGAACAAGCTTCGATACAGTCTTGCGCATGCAATTCAGTACATGTTAACCTCGATCTAAAACGTTGCTAGCTCACTCGGATCTTTTTCCCTCCTTTGCCTCTTGTTAACTTGGTTTACAATTTTAGCAGGATGTTTTTTTCACCTTATTCTTATACAATGTTCAACTTGAATAACTTTATCATTTATCAATGTGTAATTTGCCAAAAAAATTACTGCAGTTTCAGTCTGTTAATTACTAGTGCAGTTGTCTTTGAATATTGAGTAGTGAAACATGCTCTACCACGCGTAAATGAAGCTGGCCATGTTGCATGTTATTGTTTCAGAGTTTAAGTTGTGTAATGTGTATAAAACTGTCTGTTAGATGCGTATGAAGGGGTGGAATATGCTATGCGGCCACTGTGGTCTGTGGGGCTACCGCCTACATGTCTATTGTTTAGATATTAAAACTTTTATCTGCCAGGACCATTTTTTCCTCTTTTTTTCAATAATACCTTTTCAAATACTCCGTATAATATTTATCAACTTCATACCTCACATCTTAAAGTCAAATTAGTTACATTATCATCATTCTGTACCAAGTATGAGGTAAACAGAACGTACGGAGTATTACTTTGTATTATACTAGTTTAATATGACATCTTGTTCGATTGTTTATAATTCTTTTGGTTAACTATTGTTTATAATTCTTTTGTTAACTTGTACGGAGTAATAAGTTTATAAGTGCACTTGTATGAGTAGTGATTAAGACAATACGGATGAGTAATAGTCAAATATTAGTTTATTGGAGACTCCGAAAAGGCAAATGTAAAGTCTATTATGGAACTTGTCAAGTATAAGTTTTTGCAAATTGCTCCTTCCATTACCAATTTACCACAGGCACTTTCAGGGGTTAATGTTTTGGTATTTCCTCTTATTTTCAAATTATTTACCTTCCATGTCCCATTATAAGAAAGCAAAATGCATTAAATTTGATCCGTTGTTTATGTCCTTTTGCAAATGCGGTGTAGTTTTGTAGGGTTGTAGTTGCAACTTGCAAGTGTGTACTCGTACCACCCAAAGTGGATTTGTAGCCAGCTTCTCTGACTTACAGATTTGATCCGTTGATTATGTCCCCTCTCATTCTCTCTCTCACCCGTGAACGAGGGAGGGAATCTACCTTTCATACGACTTGGATATTTTGCATAGTCTCTGGACCAAGTCATCCATTTTCAGGGAATTGTCTTCCAATCATGTGCACTCTTAACACGCGCCTTTAATTAATCCCATTTCTAAAGGGCCTTGCCCGCTAACCCAAGCTACACTTGATCCGAACAGGGTTCCAATTGGTAACGAAAAGGCTACATATACCCCATAGGTATGGAATAGTGCCATACTCTGGGTTGTGATTGGTTTAGATTTATAAATTCCATGTGGGGTTGCTATTTTGGATTTAAATTTAAATTCCATGTGGGGTTATTAGGTGAAATAGACCAATGGGAGCCCAGGGTATGGCACTATTCCATACCCAAGGGGTATATGTATCAGCTTCCGATTGGTAAGGACTTCTCCTTACCCAACACGGCCCACACACACAATTTATTGAAACAAACCACCAACAAAAATGGCAAATTTACCTACACCAGATGCTCCTACCTCACTTACTTATGCAATTAGTCTTGGAGTAGAACCAGCACCAGAAGCTCCTACCCCGTTAAATACCTAAATGTTGTGCTATCAGCCTACCATGCACAGGTGCAATAAATAACAACACCCAAACTAGCATAAAAGTCTCTCTAATTTTTTCCAAATTACTTAAATATTTAACTCGTATAGAGGTGACGTGACCTCAATGAAACTTGAATCGTGCCCTCAAGGTATTTTTATGGATGTGTGGTTTCTATCACATTTTCTCTTCACATGCAAGGAGAAAATCTGAAATGTAAGGTGCAACCTATAATATGTTCTAGACAAGCTTATAAGACAAACTCAACTATGTAAGATCCCTTCAGTGTCACCATTAGTTTTTGGTATTGTAAATTATTTGATTTATATTGAACCATGAACTAAAAACTAAAAATAGTCATACCTGTAAAAACAATATTGAACTAGTACATTAAAAAAAAAAATTATTAGATTATGGGAGTAACTTTTGACACTTTCTAAAGAAGGTTTACAACTTAAACGTATTAATGTATAATTGGTCAAATTACCAAGGATTTGGCACATATGTGAGATCTTTACCTAATATTTTAAAATTTGAAGCGAGGGGAAACTTAAAGCATCTTCTACCTAATTACCTCTTGTAGAAGCATTGAATCTTGTTCATAATCATAACATGTTCGTAATTGATTGCACCCAATAATAGCATTTTGATTTTTACCAAATATTTCTACATCAATTTAATCTTCCCTCTTAATTACTACTACCCTAATTTTGTACTCCGTATTGATTACTTGGAAAATGGAGATTTGGAGCAAAACAAACCGACAATATACAACAAAAAGATACAACAGAATTTAAATTAAATAAACAAGCACAATAACAAAATTAACAACCCATTAAATCATAATCAATCCGCATAAAAATCCATCAAAACAACCAATCGCTGAAACTACAAGCAATCGTTCTCTCATCATAAAAATGGTTAACAATCTGTGTATAATGATCCCCTTTTTCCTGGGAGAAGGGGTATCAAAAAATCAACAAATAGAATAAAGGATTAAATCCTTGGTGTAATCAACCCCAGAAGAAGTCCCCTTGCAATCCAAAGCGCCGCCGTCTTGCGATGGAAACTGCTGGAGACCGGAGGCGGAATTCTTAGGCGGAGGGTGGTAATACAACCGTGCAGTTTGGGGGCAATGAGAATGGAAACGGGCCGCTATTCTCACCCCAATATCTATCAACTCTGTATATTTCCCCATTTGTATGAATTAATTAATTTTTTTTCTCTCTTCCTCTTCGAATATTTCTGGGAATTCTGGTTCTCGAGGAGAGAGAAAAAAAGGGGGAAGTTGAAGAAGAATGAAAAAGAATGGTGAAGCAAAGATGTTAGAAGACGTCAAACATGTGAGAGCCCATAAAAATGAGGGACGGTTGTTGCTTTGTTTGGAGGAGAGATTACTGGTTATTTATAGGTGGCTGGCTTTTAGGGATTTCATTTCCTAGGTTATTTCCTCTCTACATTTTATTTTTATTTTAATAAATAAAATATCAATGTATTTACTTTTATGTCCTTGGTCATTGGCATTGAATTGGGCAATAAATTTGGAAGGGAAGTAGCGTTGAAGGTACAAAGGAGAAAGAATCGCGTTAATATTTTTCGAGATGCGCGAATCGTCGCGGCGTTTGGTAACCGCTAATTTGCTGTTACCTAATTCTTCGGAAGCACTTCAGCTACCCTTTTCATTTCGTGGAGTATTACTCCGTATTTACATTTCGGTATTATATACGCAATTTAACAATTAATTAGTGTGTGGTCCGGGCGTTGCTCCGGTTTCTTACTTTTATTCGAGTTTATTTATTTTGTAAATATGTGCAAGTATTGATGGAGTCGTCATCGACATCAAATTATGTCATTACGGTGGTGACACAAGATTAGTGGCCGGTCAACAAACTTTCCAAATATGAAATCCCACATTTGAAGATCAAAACAAAGTTAGATACTTTTCTTCATAATTAGTTGATTTATTACACCATTTTTTATTTTTTTTATTTTGAAGCTTAAGCTAGAAAATTAATAATTGTACATTTATAAATTAAGTAATCATTCTTTTTTTTCCCTTTTTTCATTCACTTTTATTTGATGTATTATTTAATGTCAAAAGAATATATATGTTTATATAGAAAGATATAACATGAGTTGTGGTTGGCTAAGATGGTAGGAAATGTAACTTTTAATAAAGAGGTCTTGTGTTCGATCCTTGTTACATGTTTTTGGTTGTATGTCATGATGCTAATTAGTGGTGATGTGGCGTAATGAGGAGAGGTATACGTGACACGTATACATTCTTAAGAACGCCTTTTAATATATTAGTATAGATTGATGTTGATAAATATATTTTTTTAAAAAAAATTAAGCAAATACGGAGTACTTATAATAAAGGCAAAGTGTAGACGCCTACATTTGTCCCTATGCCCGACACTGTGTGTTCAATGATGAAACCAAACACCGCTTGACTAAGCTTTCCTAAGTATGCGACGAACGATCCATGACTGACTGATAATCCCGTAAACCATATTTCCATTTTTAGAAACCGCTATTTATAGTAACTGTTATGCTTGAACGTTGTCCATAATAGCAACCGTGTAAGATAAAACATCTAAACGTTTGAATCGCCTTGCGATTCATCATTAGGTAAGGACTAAGAGTTGCAGTCCAACTCGTGTTCCTAAAGGATAGAAAACGTGAGTAAGATTTGGTAAAAAACCGATAAGACTGGAAAAGTGAAGTAAAACACCAGCTCTGGAAAATTCCAGCGCTGGCAGCCAGAGCGTCATTTAATTCCAGCGCTCAAACCATAAGCGCTGCTTTATTCCAGCGCTGCAGTTTGCTTCTTACACAATCACGCAAAAGATATAATTGATCCAGCTGTCACCAGAACAGATCTGACGCGCAAAATGCAAGCGCTAGAAATAACCAGCGCTCCTGATCCAAGCGCTGGAAATTTCTAGCGCTCAACAGATCTCAGTTGGAACATTCCCATTCCGAAATTTATCTTATTCTGGCCTATTTTACTATAAATAGGGCCTCTGAAAACCGGAAAAGAACACACAATTCCAACCCTAAACCCTTAAGCTTGAGTATTGATCGAAGCTTTTCTCTGTCCCAGTATTTGTGCGTCTGTCGTTTTAACACACTGTTAAGCAGACCCTACCCGCACGACCGCCTGATCGCTGAATACTGTCGAAGTGCTGCTGAGATCTAAACACATTCCTTAAGCCTAAAATACTCAAAACTCTGGAAGAATCCCGTCCCATAGTTAGTCAGTCATCGAAAAGTTCTAAAGCCAAACGGAAAGCTAGCAAAGTCAAGTGGTAGGTGTTCCTGAGAACCGCAGTAAAGCCAACGCTTTGCTGTAAAGTGAATCTATATTTTTATTGCTTTCCCCACCATATAAATCTGCTAACTTTAATATGTTATATTGCTCACGCCTAAATCAGATAACTCTTGGATAAATCGGTATTGTTAAGCTCCTTAAATCAATCCAAATCAGCGTTTTGACATTTGTTTAGCAATATTTGTGCATTAAAATCAATCAAGAGTAGTAACGTAGCATAACGCATGTCCCATCATCGTCACAATTGAACTAGTAAGGACCGCGCCGCGTGGGCTAATGCTGGGCACTCCCCGTATTAGTAAACATCCCCCGAATTCTCAATTTCTGCTCCGTTGGATGTACGTTGAGGGATATCCACACGAGGGATCACAAGGGAACCTATAACCGTTGTGAATCACATATGTTTGCACTCCAGGCATATCACGACAACCGGGTTTTGTCAGTTTTCTAAAATTGAATGACGACTACTAAAGACTAGTAAAAAGAGGCTAACGCCCACAGTTAGTCCCTATTTACTTAATATATGCTTGCCACATCTAGAGGGGAAAAGTCGTGCGGGTCATATACTCTTCCTAAAAGGCTCCCCGTCGTGTTTTTCGACCCCCTCACAGTGGTGACTCCGCTGGGGACAATATTGAAATAATCTGTGCAAGTAGTGCGTCGGTGAGGAAGCCGTATAGCAGAAATCGAACGCTACGCCACAATTATTTCCATATTAAGTTGGGATGACCTGAATATACAATGTGATGAATGATCCGCGACCGAACCGCATAAACAAACCTCGGCTTCCTTGGCATGTTACATCTCGGAAGTCCAGACTAAGGACACTGTTGTTCCTAGGTTTTGGTTGATGACACACACATATTGCAAACTTCCTGATTGTGGTTGCTAATGACTTTAGACAGGCAAGTGCCTAAGTTCCTATTAGGATAGGAACTTGAATCAGATGTTGAAGTTCCTGATTTACACTTGGAACAACCACTGGAGTTCCTGAGCTGGAAGTTGTATCTGTTCTAGTTTGAAGTCACAAGAGGAGCAACACATTTTACATATCAAGAGTTTTTCATGCCCACAAGAACAATTACAGACTCAAGGCCACGAGTTCCTATGATAGCCAGAGAGGAACTCATCATTGTTCCAGAGCTGGAACGTCTGAAGCTTCTGAGTTGCAAGTTCCAGACAAAGGGAAGACATAAAAGTCTAGGTAGTCTACTGTACTTAGAATTTTATGTAAATATTAATTATGCAAATGGTATATAGGGTACTCAAGGAACTTGTGATTTAATTAGGCCATTTATTTTACTGGAAGAAATTTTTATGGAAAACATGTAATTAAATAAAAATAAGTTTTAATATAAAATAGATTCACGTTTTATTTTATTTAATCAAAACTTATTTTCCTAAAAATTCTCCTCAGTTTTTGTAGATAAATAAAATCTGTTTTGAAGGAAATCTTTTAGGGTTTGATTGAGTCAAACCACTAACTGCTTTGTGGCTGAAACGTGGGAAGTGGTCTTCCCCTTGTTCCTCAAGTCAAGGGACGTGAAGACCAAAGTGCTGGCAGTTAGCAGTTGAGGTTTTGAAGGGAACTAACCCTATGGATAAACACTATAAAAGGGCAAACATATTTTCTGGAAAATTACACAAACATTCTAAGAGTTTTTGCTTTCCTAAACGTATTATCAAAGATTTTCTAAAACAGTTTGTGTCCTAGTTAATTCAAAGTTCCTAAGTTCCTTATATATATACAAAAGAATTATTAATATCTAGAGTCATCTAAACACGAATTGTATTTTGTATTAGTGAGGATAGAGTTATCCTGTAAAGACTTAGAGTTTAAGTCTGAGAGAAAGTGAAAGATATAGAGTTGTAATCTGAGCAGATTACTGTGAGGAACACGAGTTAGAGAGAAACTTGTGTTAGAGAGTTGTTGTAATCGAGGTATTACTATAATAAAAGAAATTCTCTTCTTGATTAGGCCCTGTTCTTTAGAGCTGAACTGAACTGAACTGAACTGAACTGAACTGAACTGAACTGATCTGAACTGAATGCTCCTGAACTGAACTGAACTGAACTGAACTGAATGCTCCTGAACTGAACTGAATTGAACTGAACTGAACTGAACTGAACTGAACTGAACTTAACTGAACTGAACTGAACTTTACTTAACAGAATATATTACCGAAATAAATAATAAATAATAAATAATAAATAATAAATAATAAATAATAAATACTCCCTCCATTTCTTTTTGATCTTCCTGTTTCTATAAATGTCGTTTCTATTTGATCTTCCTGTTTCTATTTTGGGACATGACTTTTTACCATAAATTTCCCCACCATCCCTTATTTAATTCATTCACATTTCCCTATTCACCCACCCAAACCCACTTTTATGATTTTTTATTACTTTCATAAAAATAACTTCTCTCTCCTTCATTTCTTTATTACTTTCTTCATTTATTTATTATTTTCTCTTACACCCAATCATTACTCTTACACCCAATCATTAAAAGATTCCAATTTCTTAATTTCCACCCAAAACTCCAAACAGGAAGATCAAAAAGAAACGGAGGGAGTAATAAGTAATAAATAATAAATAATAAATAATAAATAATAAATAATAAATAATAAATAATAAATAATAAATAATAAATAATAAATAATAAATAATAAATAATAAATGGTAAATGGTAAATAGTAAATAATAAATAATAAATAATAAATAGTAAATAATAAATAGTAAATAATAAATAGTAAATAGTAAATAGTAAATAGTAAATAATAAATAATAAATAATAAATAATAAATAATAAATAATAAATATAAATAATAAATAATAAATAATAAATAATAAATAATAAATAATAAATAATAAATAATAAATAATAATAATAAATAATAAATAATAAATAATAAATAATAAATAATAAATAATAAATAATAAATAATAAATAATAAATAATAAATAATAAATAATAATAATAATAATAAATAATAAATAATAAATAATAAATAATAAATAATAAATAATAATAATAATAATAAATAATAAATAATAAATAATAAATAATAAATAATAAATAATAATAATAAATAATAAATAATAAATAATAAATAATAAATAATAAATAATAAATAATAATAATAAATAATAATAATAATAATAAATAATAAATAATAATAATAAATAATAAATAATAAATAATAAATAATAAATAATAAATAATAATAATAATAAATAATAAATAATAAATAATAAATAATAAATAATAAATAATAAATAATAAATATAAATAATAAATAATAAATAATAAATAATAAATAATAAATAATAAATATAAATAATAAATAAATAAATAATAAATAATAAATAATAATAATACTAAATAATAAATAATAAATAATAAATAATAAATAATAAATAATAAATAATAAATAATAAATAATAAATAATAAATAATAAATAATAAATAATAAATAATAAATAATAAATAATAATATAAATAATAAATAATAAATATAATAAAATAATAAATAATAAATAATAAATAATAAATAATAAATAATAATAATAAATAATACATAATAAATAATACATAATAATAATAAATAATAAATAATAAATAATAAATAATAAATAATAAATAATAAATAATAAATAATAATAATAATAATAAATAATAAATAATAAATAATAAATAATAATAATAAATAATAAATAATAATAATAAATAATAAATAATAAATAATAAATAATAAATAATAAATAATAAATAATAAATAATAAATAATAAATAATAAATAATAAATAATAAATAATAAATATTAAATAATAAATAATAAATATTAAATAATAACTAATAAATACTACCTCCGTTCCTAAAAGTTCTTTACGCTTTCCGTTTTAGTCCGTTCCTAAAAGTTCTTTACACTCCTACTTTATTCCATTTTACTCTTATTGGCCCACCATAACTTACCCACTCACAATACTTTAATATTAGTTTCCACCCACTCACATTGTTGGACAATTTATAGCCACTCATTTTCCATTTGTTACCCCACCATCACATGTTCACCAAAATTCCTTAATTACCGTGCAAATAGTAACCGTAAAGATCATTTAGGAACGGAGGTAGTAGTAAATAATAAATAATAAATAATAAATAATAAATAATAAATAATAAATAATAAATAATAAATAATAAATAATAAATAATAAATAATACTAATTAATAAAAATAATAATAAATTATATTAATTATTAATAAATATTTAGTTATAAATAATAATAATAAGTAATATAATAATATAAGTATAAATAATAATTAATATAATAATATAATAATATAAATATAAATAATAAGTAATACAATAATATAAATAATAATATAATTAATAATAATAATAATATAATTAATATTAACAATAATAATATATTATAATAATAATTATTATTATTAAAATAAATTAAATTAAATTGAATTGAATTGAATTAAACTAAATTAAACTGAACTGAATTTAATGCTCCTGAACTGAATGTTCCTGAACTGAACTGAACTGAACTGAACTGAACTGAATTCTCCTGAACTGAACTGAACTGAACTGAACTGAACTGAATGCTCCTGAACTTAACTGAACTGAACTGAACTGAACTGAACTGCCAAATAAGTCCTGAAGCTGAAATTAAGCCAAAAAGAACAGGGCCTTAGTGTCAAGAAGTTCTCACAATTGTTATTTTAGTCTTTCTTGCTCTCAGTTTCTTTACTGTTCCTTGGTTTCGAAAGAAACTCTATCAAAGTTCGAATTACAATTCACCCCCCCTCTTGTGTGTGTTCCTACTGGAATATCAATTGGTATCAGAGCCAGTACTCACTAAAAACACAGGAAACCCTGTTTGAGTCAAGTTCCTGATAGTATGAACTCACAAGAGAAACTGGAAGAAGGCTACTCCACGCAAAGGCCACCTATGTTCAATGGCAAGTTCTACTCATACTGGAAGAACAGAATGGAGATATTCATCAAAGCTGAAAATTACCAACTTTGGCGTGTAATTGAAGTTGGAGACTTCAAGGTAACAAAGACCAATGCTGAAAACGAGGTAGTTCCTAAACCAATGTCTGAATTTTCTAAAGAATACTTTGATAAATATGAGATGAATGTTATGGCTGTCAAAATCTTGCATTGTGGACTTGGACCTCATGAACACAATAGGGTCATGGGGTGCAAGAACGCAAAACAGATTTGGGAATTACTACAAGTAACCCACGAAGGAACTAATGAAGTTAAGCGTTCCAAAATTGACCTTTTGATGTCTAAATATGAAAGATTTGAAATGCTTCCAAAAGAAACTATTCAAGAAATGTTCAATAGATTTACTAACATAACCAATGAATTAGTTTCTCTTGGTAGAATCATTCCCACAGATGAACAGGTAAGAAAAATACTAAGGAGCATGCCACAAGATGATCGTTGGAGAACAAAGGTCACTGCACTATTTGAGACCAAGGACTTTACCAAGTTCAACATTGAACAACTTGCTGGTTCCTTGATGACACATGAATTGCATCTTGGAGCTGCTGTTCCTGAGAGCTCCAGAAATCGAGGACTTGCTCTAAAAGCTGAGGAACTCGACGAATCTGAGCCAGATGAAGAAGAGGCTGCCATGCTGGTTAGAAGAATGAGAAAGCTCTACAGGAACTTCAAACCAGGAAACCAGAAAGGAAGGAACTTTGCTAAGAAAACCACTAGTTCCAAAACTGAGCAAGGTTGCTTCAAATGTGGAGAAACTGATCATCAAATTCGGGAATGCCCTCTGTGGGAGAACGACAAAGCCAGAGGAAAAGGGAAGGAACAAGTCAAGGAACACTATAACAAGTCTACTTTCAACAGGCCAAACTTCAAGAAGGCCATGATAGCTGCATGGGGCGAAGCAACAGACTCAGAAGACGATGAGGAACAACCAAATGAAGAAACTGCAAATCTCTGCCTTATGGCTAGAACAGAAGGAACTGAACAAGTTCCATCAGAAGAAGTAAGTTCCTCCGCTCTTCAGTGCCTTTCAAAGTAAAAAATAATTGAACTGTTGCTAGAAACTCTAGATGATTACAAAAAGATAAGTATGTTAAAAGCACAAAGTGATAGAGCCTTGGAACTCAGTAAAGACCACATAAATTATCTGAACAATATTAGATCTGATGTTCAAGGTGTAAGGTTATGATACATATGACACTACATAGATCATGCGGAAACAACCATTAACCCAGGACAACATATTATTTACACATAATCATATAGCATAATTTAGATGCATACTCTTTGTTGCGTGCCCTCCCTAGCTGCGCCCGAACCGAACAAGAACAAGTCTTTTAGGACTCCAAGTGTCGTCCCTCCGTAGATAGTCCACAGCACGTCCGGATCCGCCTTAAGATTGACCAACTAGAATCGCCCTTAAGGTACTAGAAAATTTCGGCACTTTATGAGCAAGATGTGTGTTTTAATTTTCTCTCAAAAAACTCACTTTTGAATACTTTGAAACTTATGTATAAATTATGACCCCTAGGCCTTTATTTATAGAGTTATGGAAAAGGAATCGTAATCCTAGTAGGATACGAATTAATTGGAATTAGAATCCTACATGAATTCTATTTAATTAATTTATCCAAATTAGGAATAGAAATTTAATCATACACTGACTCTTGTAGATTCAGGAATCACGCATGAGCACAAACTCACACACACACGGCAGCCACAAGGGCTGCCCATGCGCGTGCGAGCAGCAGCCCGCGTAGCACGGCCCACGCAGCCGTGGCCCTTGGCGCGCGCTGGGCCTGCCTTGCGGTAGGCCTGGGCGCTGCCTTGGCTGGGCTTGTGGCGCGCATGCTTGCTGGGCGATGGCCCCGGCTTCGTGCTGGGCCTTCGTCCGGCAAGCCTCGTCCGATGCTAATTCGTACGATACGCTTCCGATTAAATTTCCATTTCCGGAATCTTTTTCCGATACGAACAATATTTAATATTTCCGATTCCGGAATTAATTTCCGTTTCGAACAAATATTTAATATTTCCGTTTCCGGAATTATTTTCCGATTCCGGCAATATTTCCGATTCTGACAATATTTCCGTTTCCGGTAATATTTCCGATTCTGGTAATATTTCCATTTCCAATAACATTTTCCGATACGTACCATGTTTCCGTTTCCGGCAACATCTACGACTTGGATAATATTCATATTTCCGATACGATCCATATTTCCGTTTCCGGCAATATCATCGTTTCCGGAGTATTCATTTCTTGCCTGTGACGATCTTAGCTCCCACTGAAACCAAGATCCGTCGGTTCCGAATATTCATAGATGGAGTATTTAATGCCATTAAATACTTGATCCGTTTACGTACTATTTGTGTGACCCTACGGGTTCAGTCAAGAGTAAGCTGTGGATTAATATCATTAATTCCACTTGAACTGAAGCGGCCTCTAGCTAGGCATTCAGCTCACTTGATCTCACTGAATTATTAACTTGTTAATTAATACTGAACCGCATTTATTAGACTTAACATAGAATGCATACTTGGACCAAGGGCATTATTTCCTTCAGTCTCCCACTTGTCCTTAGGGACAAGTGTGCATTTCCTAATTCCTTTGTCGCTCGATGCTTGCTCTTGAACATAAGGTAAGAGTTGTCATCCTTATTATGTCCAGAGGTGTTCCTCGGTTTCAGAGTTCAACTGATCAAATAAACAGATAATCATAGCCTATGATTCATCCGAGCACGGC
This sequence comes from Spinacia oleracea, assembly GCF_020520425.1. NCBI lineage: Eukaryota > Viridiplantae > Streptophyta > Magnoliopsida > Caryophyllales > Amaranthaceae > Spinacia > Spinacia oleracea. The sequence continues at coordinate 91,111,577 of NC_079487.1, forward strand.
CATGCATTTCACAGTTTCTAGCTCTCCGAGTGGCCTTGTACAACTTTTAAGCATCTCATCCCGATTTATGGGAGGACAATCCCAATCTTGCGATCTTGAGATTAGACTTCGTTTGATAGGTGATTACCTGAGCGTTGCCTTTATAGCCTCCTTTTACGGTGCGACGGTTGGTCAACGTCAAAGCAACCAGTTCTCAAACAAGTAATCTCAAATCACTCAGGTATTGAGGATTTAGTGTCTAATAATTTAATGAAATTTACTTATGACAGACTTTCATCTCTTACAGTAAAGTTTCATAGGTCTTGTCCGATACTAGTCTTCCCAAAGTAAGTATCTATGCAAATGATTATGACATTGCCATGTCCACATAGTTCAAGAAACAGAACTACTAGTCATCTTGCACTCTAATCGTCTAACGTTTTCTATGCGTCCAATTTTATAGAAAACTCCAATTAGGGACCATTTTCAACCTTTGACATTCAAGTTCACTTGATAGACATTTCTTAGTCACAGGACTGGTCCTGACAGTCTATCTTGAATATATCGTCAAATTGAAGGGACTCATCATTTAATAAACCACAAATTAAATGGAAAAATGAATTTCTTTCATTTATTGTGAATGATTAACCAATAATGTTTTACAAAGATTTAAACTCTAAAACTTTAAAACATTAAACAGAGACATCAAAGCCATTCTCCAATATGCTTGATTCCCATAGCTGCAGTGTGCGAGTTGTGCTTCGCTTGCGGCAGAGGTTTAGTTAATGGATCTGATATGTTGTCATCAGTTCCAATTTTGCTTATCTCGACTTCTTTTCTTTCAACGAACTCTCGTAGAAGGTGAAATCTACGAAGTACATGCTTGACTCTCTGGTGGTGTCTAGGCTCTTTTGCCTGTGCAATAGCTCCGTTATTATCACAATACAGGGCTATTGGTCCTTTAATGGAGGGGACTACACCAAGTTCTCCTATGAACTTCCTTAGCCATATAGCTTCCTTTGCTGCTTCATGTGCAGCAATGTACTCCGCTTCAGTTGTAGAATCCGCAATGGTGCTTTGCTTAGCACTTTTTCAGCTTACTGCTCCTCCGTTGAGGCAGAAGACAAACCCAGACTGTGATCTGAAATCATCTTTGTCGGTTTGGAAACTTGCGTCCGTATAGCCTTTAACAATTAATTCATCATCTCCACCATAGACCAGGAAGTCATCTTTGTGCCTTTTCAGGTACTTCAGAATGTTCTTGGCAGCAGTCCAATGCGCCTCTCCTGGGTCTGACTGGTATCTGCTCGTAGCACTGAGTGCGTACGCAACATCCGGGCGTGTACATATCATAGCATACATTATTGAACCAATCAATGATGCATATGGAATCCCATTCATTCGTCTACGCTCATCAAGTGTTTTTGGGCACTGAGTCTTGCTTAGAGTCATTCCATGAGACATGGGTAGGTAGCCTCGCTTGGAGTCCGCCATCTTGAACCTATCAAGCACCTTATTGATATAAGTGCTTTGACTAAGTCCAATCATCTTTTTAGATCTATCTCTGTAAATCTTGATGCCCAATATGTACTGTGCTTCTCCTAGATCCTTCATCGAAAAACATTTCCCAAGCCAAATCTTGACAGAGTTCAACATAGGAATGTCATTTCCGATAAGCAATATGTCGTCGACATATAATACTAGGAAAGCAATTTTGCTCCCACTGACCTTCTTGTATACACAAGATTCGTCCGCGTTCTTGATGAAACCAAAGTCACTGACTACTTCATCAAAGCGTATATTCCAGCTCCTGGATGCCTGCTTCAATCCGTAGATTGACTTCTTTAGCTTGCATACCTTTTTAGCATTCTTTGGATCCTCAAAACCTTCAGGCTGTGTCATAAACACAGTTTCTGTTAAAACGCCGTTTAAGAAAGCAGTTTTGACATCCATCTGCCATATTTCGTAATCGTAATATGCAGCGATTGCTAACATTATTCGAATAGACTTTAGCATTGCAACTGGTGAAAAGGTTTCATCGTAATCCACACCGTGGACTTGCCTGTAACCTTTTGCAACCAATCTAGCTTTGAAAACTTCAAGTTTCCCATCCTTGTCCTTTTTCAGTTTGAAAACCCATTTGCTTCCAATGGCTTGGTAGCCATCTGGCAAATCGACCAAATCCCATACTTGGTTTTCAGACATGGAGTCTAATTCAGATTGCATGGCTTCTTGCCACTGCTTGGAGCTAGGGCTCGTCATAGCTTGCTTGTAAGTCGCAGGTTCATCACTTTCAAGTAATAGAACGTCATAGCTCTCGTTCGTCAAAATACCTAAGTACCTTTCCGGTTGAGATCTATATCTTTGCGATCTACGCGGGGTAACATTTCTAGATTGACCATGATTCTCACCAGATTCTTCTAAAGATCTATGAGTTTCATCCTGAATGTCATCTTGAGCATTCTCTAGAGTTTGTTGTTCGACTCGAATTTCTTCGAGGTTTACTTTTCTCCCACTTGTCATTTTGGAAATGTGATCCTTCTCCAAAAAGACACCATCTCGAGCAACAAACACTTTGTTCTCAGATGTATTGTAGAAGTAATACCCCTTTGTTTCCTTTGGATAGCCCACAAGGATACATTTGTCAGATTTTGGATGAAGTTTGTCTGAAATTAATCGTTTGACGTATACTTCACATCCCCAAATCTTAAGAAAAGACACATTTGGAGGCTTTCCAAACCATAATTCGTATGGAGTCTTTTCGACAGCTTTAGACGGAGCTCTATTTATAGTGAGTGCAGCTGTATTTAGTGCATGTCCCCAAAATTCTAATGGAAGTTCGGCCTGACCCATCATTGACCTGACCATGTCTAGCAAGGTTCTGTTCCTCCGTTCTGACACACCGTTCCATTGTGGTGTTCCAGGAGGAGTCAATTCTGATAGAATTCCACATTCTTTCAGATGGTCATCAAATTCATAGCTCAGATATTCACCGCCTCTATCAGACCGCAGTGCCTTAATCTTCTTGCCTAATTGATTCTCTACTTCACTCTGAAATTCCTTGAATTTGTCAAAGGATTCAGACTTATGCTTCATTAGGTAGACATAACCATACCTACTGAAGTCATCAGTGAAAGTGATAAAGTAGCTGAAACCACCTCTAGCATTTGTACTCATTGGTCCACATACATCTGTATGGATTAAACCCAATAGTTCATTTGCTCTTTCTCCAACTTTAGAGAAAGGTTGCTTTGTCATTTTGCCAAGTAAACATGATTCGCATTTACCATAATCCTCTAAGTCAAATGGTTCTAGAATTCCTTCTCTTTGAAGTCTTTCTAAGCGTTTTAAGTTTATATGGCCTAATCGACAATGCCACAGATAGGTGAGATCTGAATCATCCTTTTTGGCCTTTTTGGTATTTATGTTATATACTTGTTTGTCGTGATCTAATAAATAAAGTCCATTGACTAATCTAGCAGATCCATAAAACATCTCTTTAAAATAAAACGAACAACTATTGTCTTTTATTATAAAGGAAAATCCCTTAGCATCTAAGCAAGAAACTGAAATGATGTTTTTAGTAAGACTTGGAACATGGAAACATTCTTCCAGTTCCAAAACTAGCCCGGAGGGCAACGACAAATAGTAAGTTCCTACAGCTAATGCAGCAATCCGTGCTCCATTTCCCACTCGTAGGTCGACTTCACCCTTGCTTAACTTTCTACTTCTTCTTAGTCCCTGTGGATTGGAACATAAGTGTGAGCCACAACCTGTATCTAATACCCAAGAAGTTGAATTAGCAAGTATACAGTCTATAACGAAAATACCTGAAGATGGAACGACTGTTCCGTTCTTCTGATCTTCCTTTAGCTTCAAGCAATCTCTCTTCCAATGCCCCTTCTTCTTGCAGTAGAAGCATTCGGATTCAGAAGTGGGTTGACTGACCTTCCTCTTTGCAGATTTGGCGCCAGTTTGCTTAGTTGGGCTGGCCTTGTTGCCACCTTTCTTAGCATTCCTCTTCTTTCCAGATTTCTTGAACTTGCCCCCACGCACCATAAGCACATCCTGCTTATCACTTTTGAGCGTCTTTTCAGCGGTCTTCAGCATACCGTGAAGCTCAGTGAGCGTTTTGTCCAGACTATTCATACTGTAGTTCAGTTTGAACTGATCATACCCGCTATGAAGAGAATGGAGGATGGTGTCTATAGCCATTTCCTGAGAAAATTGCTGATCCAGCCGACTCATATTCTCAATGAGTCCAATCATTTTGAGAACATGTGGACTTACGGGCTCGCCTTTCTTAAGCTTGGTCTCAAGAATTTGCCTATGAGTCTCGAATCTTTCGACTCGAGCCAGATCTTGGAACATGTTCTTCAACTCACTGATGATTGTGAAAGCATCTGAGTTGATGAACGTTTTCTGCAGATCCGCACTCATGGTGGCGAGCATTAGACATTTCACATCCTTGTTGGCATCAATCCAACGATTGAGGGCAGCCTGAGTGACCCCGTCGCCAGGAGCTTCGGGCATCGCCTCATCTAGGACATACTCCTTTTCTTCCTGCATAAGAACTATTTGCAAGTTCCTTTGCCAGTCAAGGAAGTTTTTCCCGTTCAACTTCTCCTTTTCGAGAATTGATCGAATGTTGAATGAATTGTTGTTTGCCATATTAAAAACTACAATTGAAAAGAATAAACAAATAAATAACCATTCACAGTTTCTCTTAATAAACTTAAATTCTAGCATACATGCATAATTCAATGTTTATTAAGCATTTTATTCAAGTTATGTGTTCCGGCAGGTGTGAATAAAATGATTCCAAGATCCTAAAATCATTGAAGAACTAAGCACAGTTTGTCGACTTAATCCTAGAACATCTTAGGTAAGCAAAAGCCTTTTGCTAATAGTCTAGAAACTATTCTTGGTTGATAGGTACGTCTAAGAACTTATTAGGTAAACCTATCGAATTTGCCACGACATAAAAGGACTCCTTACTTATATCGTTGAGTTTCACCAAAACTAACATGTACTCACAATTATTTGTGTACCTTGCCCCTTTAGGACCAATAAGTAACACCTCGCTGAGCGAAAACTATTACTAGATTGATGTAAAGGATATCCAAGCAAGTGTATATTTTGGCATGGCACCTTTTAACTCAATTTTTAAGTTTGGAACTTAAGGCTCTTACTATGTTGGTTAGATTTTAAGTGAACTAAAATCCTTAATCATGCAACATAATCAAGCTTATGATCTCATGCATTTTAAGACATATTTAAAACAATAAATAACTTAAAACATGCATAAGATATTTGTGATCTAGTATGGCCCGACTTCATCTTGAAGCTTTGACTTCAAAGTCCGTCTTGAAAATCTCCGTGGGAGGCACCATTTTCTTCAAATAGGATAAGCTATAACTAATTACAACTATTTGATGGTTCGCAGACCATATTTGAATTGAAAAATAACTTTGGTACTTTAGACCAATTACATTCAAATTAATGGTACGCAGACCATATTTTCTATCCTATTTGGGCCATACTAGTCACTTCATAACCTGCAAAACAGTACATATACAATATATACCATTCACCCATTCATTATCATGAATGGCCCACATAGCTGGTTAGTAAAACACATTATGCATCACGTAAACATTTGCAGCAATTAATCAAGGGCACCAATAATCTACCATTTATTCAGTCCTTATTAATTCTAATCGAGTTGTTTTAACCTTAAGGATTTGTAGACCTAATCAAGAGTTTATGACTAAAAAGCGCTCCCACTCAAACCAATAAATTCATATGCTTTACTAATTTTAAACATAAAATTGTATTTCTAGTCTAACCGGAAACATACAAATTTAATTAAAATTTAAAGCTCATATAAATTTATAATTGAATCCAAAAGTTTAATTTAATTTCAGTCGCATTTAAATTAATTCATGATTTTAATTTTAGTAAAATAATTAGAATAAATAACATTTATTATAATTATAATATTCAAAATTAAAATCCAAGAAATTAATTCAAATTATTAATTTTAAAATTAATTAAAATTACGTGAACTGAAATTTTCAAATTAAACATTCAAAACGATCTAATCGTAACGCAAAACACCCTACGCGTTGCACGCCCATGGGCCGTACGCACACAGCCATTGCTGGCCATGTGCGCGCAGCCCATGCGCTCGTCGCATAGCCGCTGCTGTCCTATCGCAAGCCTCCGCACAGCGCCCCATCGCACGCGAGCTATCGCTCGCAGTGCGCGCGCGCGAGATCGCTCGCTGGGTGCGCTGGCTCGCTCGCTGTGCGCGCGAGCCATCGCTCGCTGGGGCGCGACATCGCTCGCTGGGCGGGCGACATCGCGCGCTGTGCGCGCGAGCCATCGCTCGCTGGGGCGCGACATCGCTCGCTGGGCGAGCGACATCGCGCGCTGCGCGCGCGAGTAGTGCTGGGCGCAGCGCTCGTGGCACGCGAGCTTGCGCTCGCTGCGCGCGAGGCTGCGCGCACTTGTGCGAGGCAGCGCGCGTTGTGGCGCAACTCGCTTGCTGCCCACACGCGACTGCCTTGGCTCGCCCTTCGCCCATGCCCATTCGTTCATTGCTCGTGGCACACGACACAAGGCAGGGCTGCTGCCTTGTGCTCGTGCACTACGCCCTTGCTCATTGCATTCGTGCCGCACGGGCGACGAGCTCCCTTGCTCGTCGTCGCATGCCCGCATTATACAACACCCCTTAAGGGTAACACGAAGCGTCCATTGCTTCGTGCGTGCAAGTTATTTGAACGAATCGCATAAAAATTTAAAATTTATATTTAAAATTAATGACAAATTAATAAATATTATTAATTTCATAATTTTAGGGCGAAAAATCGATAATTTATTATCCAATTGATTTCCGATTGATATGGATTCAAGTTTAGGTCATAAAAATTTAAAATTTATCGTAAATTTACAATTTTTTATGGTGGTTTTTAATCATAGGTTTCTAATTAAATTACAATTAATTATGAAAATCAAATTAATTCTAAATTATTCTAATTTTCAACAAATTAATCATAATTACAAATTAGATTGCATAATTAACAAGACTAGGCATTCAAACTTGTTAAACATATGCAGTAGGTCAATCAACAATTCAAGATTTATCAACAAGAATCGCAAATATTTAATTTAACATCTTAAATTTACGAAATTTTGCATTCGAAAAACTAAAACCTTCGAAAAGTCATAGTTAGGCTTCGAATTTGAGAATTCTGGGTTCGGCAGAAAAATACTATTTTTGTCAAAATTTTAGAATGCCTTTTACATGCGGAATTGACACAAAAATCACTCAATTCGGATGAGTAATGAAGAAACTGCCGAAAAACTGCGTACATATAATTAAATAAACGCAATTTGCAATTAATTAACAATTACGAAAATTAATCACCCCTTTTAATTCTTGCAAATTTGTAATATTTAACCATGTTCATGCAATTTAGATTATGAAAATAATAAGGGGCTCGTGATACCACTGTAAGGTTATGATACATATGACACTACATAGATCATGCGGAAACAACCATTAACCCAGGACAACATATTATTTACACATAATCATATAGCATAATTTAGATGTATACTCTTTGTTGCGTGCCCTCCCTAGCTGCGCCCGAACCGAACAAGAACAAGTCTTTTAGGACTCCAAGTGTCGTCCCTCCGTAGATAGTCCACAGCACGTCCGGATCCGCCTTAAGATTGACCAACTAGAATCGCCCTTAAGGTACTAGAAAATTTCGGCACTTTATGAGCAAGATGTGTGTTTTAATTTTCTCTCAAAAACTCACTTTTGAATACTTTGAAACTTATGTATAAATTATGACCCCTAGGCCTTTATTTATAGAGTTATGGAAAAGGAATCGTAATCCTAGTAGGATACGAATTAATTGGAATTAGAATCCTACATGAATTCTATTTAATTAATTTATCCAAATTAGGAATAGAAATTTAATCATACACTGACTCTTGTAGATTCAGGAATCACGCATGAGCACAAACTCACACACACACGGCAGCCACAAGGGCTGCCCATGCGCGTGCGAGCAGCAGCCCGCGTAGCACGGCCCACGCAGCCGTGGCCCTTGGCGCGCGCTGGGCCTGCCTTGCGGTAGGCCTGGGCGCTGCCTTGGCTGGGCTTGTGGCGCGCATGCTTGCTGGGCGATGGCCCCGGCTTCGTGCTGGGCCTTCGTCCGGCAAGCCTCGTCCGATGCTAATTCGTACGATACGCTTCCGATTAAATTTCCATTTCCGGAATCTTTTTCCGATACGAACAATATTTAATATTTCCGATTCCGGAATTAATTTCCGTTTCGAACAAATATTTAATATTTCCGTTTCCGGAATTATTTTCCGATTCCGGCAATATTTCCGATTCTGACAATATTTCCGTTTCCGGTAATATTTCCGATTCTGGTAATATTTCCATTTCCAATAACATTTTCCGATACGTACCATGTTTCCGTTTCCGGCAACATCTACGACTTGGATAATATTCATATTTCCGATACGATCCATATTTCCGTTTCCGGCAATATCATCGTTTCCGGAGTATTCATTTCTTGCCTGTGACGATCTTAGCTCCCACTGAAACCAAGATCCGTCGGTTCCGAATATTCATAGATGGAGTATTTAATGCCATTAAATACTTGATCCGTTTACGTACTATTTGTGTGACCCTACGGGTTCAGTCAAGAGTAAGCTGTGGATTAATATCATTAATTCCACTTGAACTGAAGCGGCCTCTAGCTAGGCATTCAGCTCACTTGATCTCACTGAATTATTAACTTGTTAATTAATACTGAACCGCATTTATTAGACTTAACATAGAATGCATACTTGGACCAAGGGCATTATTTCCTTCACAAGGCAGGTTCTTTGAATTGTTAGATAGAAGTACCTCTATTAATGAGTCATTCGAGAAAATTAGAAATGAAAACATCCTTCTACAAGTGCAACTCAGTCAATATAAGATGTTTAATCTAAGTTTAGACCCTACAAATCCTTGGAGATCAACATGGGAGTTTTTAACATCGACTTAGAAAGATTAAACAAAGATCTGATCACCACAAAGGAACAGAAAGAGAAACTAGAGAGGGAACTAGCCATGGCCAGGGCACAGAGACAACCACCTAAAGTTCCTCCCAAATGGATTGAGAATGCTCAATCTAAGAGAACAGAAGGATTAGGTTTTAATCATAAAACCAGTCATAAGAAAAAGCTGAAGGAAATAATGCCCTTGGTCCAAGTATGCATTCTATGTTAAGTCTAATAAATGCGGTTCAGTATTAATTAACAAGTTAATAATTCAGTGAGATCAAGTGAGCTGAATGCCTAGCTAGAGGCCGCTTCAGTTCAAGTGGAATTAATGATATTAATCCACAGCTTACTCTTGACTGAACCCGTAGGGTCACACAAATAGTACGTAAACGGATCAAGTATTTAATGGCATTAAATACTCCATCTATGAATATTCGGAACCGACGGATCTTGGTTTCAGTGGGAGCTAAGATCGTCACAGGCAAGAAATGAATACTCCGGAAACGATGATATTGCCGGAAACGGAAATATGGATCGTATCGGAAATATGAATATTATCCAAGTCGTAGATGTTGCCGGAAACGGAAACATGGTACGTATCGGAAAATATTATTGGAAATGGAAATATTACCAGAATCGGAAATATTGCCGGAAACGGAAATATTGTCAGAATGGGAAAATTACCGGAATCGGAAAATAATTCCGGAAACGGAAATATTAAATATTTGTTCGAAACGGAAATTAATTCCGGAATCGGAAATATTAAATATTGTTCGTATCGGAAATAAATTCCGGAACTGGAAATTTAATCGGAAGCGTATCGTACGAATTAGCATCGGACGAGGCCTGCCGGACGAAGGCCCAGCACGAAGCCGGGCCATCGCCCAGCAAGCACGCGCGCCACAAGCCCAGCCAAGGCAGCGCCCAGGCCTACCGGAAGGCAGGCCCAGCGCGCGCCAAGGCCACGGATGCGTGGGCCGCGCTGCGTAGGCTGCTGCTCGCACGCGCATGGGCAGCCCTTGTGGCTGCCGTGTGTGTGTGAGTTTGTGCTCATGCGTGATTCCTAAATCTACAAGAGTTAGTGTATGATTAAATTCCTATTCCTAATTGGATAAATTAATTAAATAGAATTCATGTAGGATTCTAATTTCAATTAATTCGTATCCTACTAGGATTACGATTCCTTTTCCATAACTCTATAAATAAAGGCCTAGGGGTCATTATTTATACACAAGTTTTAAGTATTCAAAACTAAGATTTTTAAGCAGAAAAATCAGCCAATATTCTTGCCTACCTAACCGAAAATATTAGAACCTTAAGGGCGATTCTAGTTGGTCAATCTTAAGGCGGATCCGGACGTGCTGTGGACTATCTACGGAGGGACGACACTTGGAGTCCTAAAGACTTGTTCTTGTTCGGTTCGGGCGCAGCTAGGGAAGGCTCGCAACAAAGAGTATGCATCTAAACTATGCTAAATGATTATGTGTAAATAATATGTTTCCTGGCTTTATGGTTGTTTCCGCATGATTTATGAACTGTCATATGAATCATAACCTTACAGTGGTATCACGAGCCCCTTATTATTTTCATAATCTAAATTGCATGAACATGGTTAAATATTACAAATTTGCAAGAATTAAAAGGGGTGATTAATTTTCGTAATTGTTAATTAATTGAAAATTGCGTTTATTTAATTATACGTACGCAGTTTTTCGGCAGTTTCTTCGTTACTCATCCGAATTGAGTGATTTTTGTGTCAATTCCGCATGTAAAAGGCATTCTAAAAATTTTGACAAAAAGAGTATTTTTCTGCCGAACCCAGAATTCTCAAATTCGAAGCCTAACTATGACTTTTCGAAGGTTTTAGTTTTTCGAATGCAAAATTTCGTAAATTTAAGATGTTAAATTAAATATTTGCGATTCTTGTTGATAAATCTTGAATTTTTGATTGACCTACTGCATATGTTTAACAAGTTTGAATGCCTAGTCTTGTTAATTATGCAATCTAATTATTAATTATGATTAATTTGTTGAAAATTAGAATAATTTAGAATTAATTTGATTTTCATAATTAATTGTAATTTAATTAGAAACCTATGATTAAAAACCACCATAAAAATTGTAAATTTACGATAAATTTTAAATTTTTATGACCTAAACTTGAATCCATATCAATCGGAAATCAATTGGATAATAAATTTTCGATTTTTCGCCCTAAAATTATGAAATTAATATTATTTATTAATTTGTCATTAATTTTAAATATAAATTTTAAATTTTATGCGATTCGTTCATATAAATTGCACGCACGAAGCAATGGACGCTTCGTGTTACCCTTAAGGGGTGTTGTATAATGCGGGCATGCGACGACGAGCAAGGGAGCTCGTCGCCCGTGCGGCACGAATGCAATGAGCAAGGGCGTAGTGCACGAGCACAAGGCAGCAGCCCTGCCTTGTGTCGTGTGCCACGAGCTATGAACGAATGGGCATGGGCGAAGAGCGAGCCAAGGCAGTCGCGTGTGGGCAGCAAGCGAGCTGCGCCACAACGCGCGCTGCCTCGCACAAGAGCGCGCAGCCTCGCGCGCAGCGAGCGCAAGCTCGCGTGCCACGAGCGCTGCGCCCAGCATTACTCGCGCGCACAGCGAGCGATGTCGCGCGCCCAGCGAGCGATGTCGCGCCCCAGCGAGCGATGGCTCGCGCGCACAGCGAGCGATGTCGCGCGCCCAGCGAGCGATGGCTCGCGCGGCCAGCGAGCGATGTCGCGCGCCCAGCGAGCGATGTCGCGCGCGCGCACTGCGAGCGATAGCTCGCGTGCGATGAGCGCTGGCGCGCGCAGCGAGCATCAATGCGTGCGGAGGCTTGCGATAGGGAAGCAGCAGCTATGCGACGAGCGCATGGGCTGCGCGCACATGGCCAGCAATGGCTGTGTGCGTACGGCCCATGGGCGTGCAACGCGTAGGGTGTTTGCGTTACGATTAGATCGTTTTGAATGTTTAATTTGAAAATTTCAGTTCACGTAATTTTAATTAATTTTAAAATTAATAATTTGAATTATTTTCTTGGATTTTAATTTTGAATATTATAATTATAATAAATATTATTTATTCTAATTATTTTACTAAAATTAAAATCATGAATTAATTTAAATACGACTGAAATTAAATTAAATTTTTGGATTCAATTATAAATTGATATGAGCTTTAAATTTTAATTAAATTTGTATGTTTCCGGTTGGACTAGAAATACATTTTTATGTTTAAAATTGGTAAAGCATATGAATTTATTGGTTTAAGTGGGAGCGCTTTTTAGTCATAAACTCTTGATTAGGTCTACAAATCCTTAAGGTTAAAACAACTTGATTAGAATTAATAAGGACTGAATAATTGGTAGATTATTGGTGCCCTTGATTAATTGCTGCAAATGTTTACGTGATGCATAATGTGTTTTACTAACCAGCTATGTGGGCCATTCATGATAATGAATGGGTGAATGGTATATATTGTATATGTACTGTTTTGCAGGTTATGAAGTGACTAGTATGGCCCAAATAGGATAGAAAATATGGTCTGCGTACCATTAATTTGAATGTAATTGGTCTAAAGTACCAAAGTTATTTTTCAATTCAAATATGGTCTACGAACCATCAAATAGTTGTAATTAGTTATAGCTTATCCTATTTGAAGAAAATGGTGCCTCCCACGGAGATTTTCAAGACGGACTTTGAAGTCAAAGCTTCAAGATGAAGTCGGGCCATACTAGATCACAAATATCTTATGCATGTTTTAAGTTATTTATTGTTTTAAATATGTCTTAAAATGCATGAGATCAAAAGCTTGATTATGTTGCATGATTAAGGATTTTAGTTCACTTAAAATCTAACCAACATAGTAAGAGCCTTAAGTTCCAAACTTAAAAATTGAGTTAAAAGGTGCCATGCCAAAATATACACTTGCTTGGATATCCTTTACATCAATCTAGTAATAGTTTTCGCTCAGCGAGGTGTTACTTATTGGTCCTAAAGGGGCAAGGTACACAAATAATTGTGAGTACATGTTAGTTTTGGTGAAACTCAACGATATAAGTAAGGAGTCCTTTTATGTCGTGGCAAATTCGATAGGTTTACCTAATAAGTTCTTAGACGTACCTATCAACCAAGAATAGTTTCTAGACTATTAGCAAAAGGCTTTTGCTTACCTAAGATGTTCTAGGATTAAGTCGACAAACTGTGCTTAGTTCTTCAATGATTTTAGGATCTTGGAATCATTTTATTCACACCTGCCGGAACACATAACTTGAATAAAATGCTTAATAAACATTGAATTATGCATGTATGCTAGAATTTAAGTTTATTAAGAGAAACTGTGAATGGTTATTTATTTGTTTATTCTTTTCAATTGTAGTTTTAATATGGCAAACAACAATCAAAACATCATCATGGGTTCTGAGCTTATGGTCAAGCTGAACCTGACAAATTTTCTTGAATGGGAAGCTAAGCTAGTTGAAATAGTCAAACTCAATGGACTTGAGTATGTACTGTCACATCCCATGCCAAGCTACTATGCCAGAGACATGACCCCTGAGAGGTTTTACGCCTGGGATGCGGATCTCAAAAAGGTTATGAGTCTCATGCTGAACAATATCCCTGATGATTGGGCTAGAAGGTTTGTAGCCTATGAACCTTTTACGCTCATCAAGAATCTGAGGGATATCTGTCGTGGAAGTACGGAGGACAGGGACCTGAACGTCCATGAGTTGATTGAATCAATGTCTGGTCTAAAGGTTAGTTCTCCCAACAGGTGTTATAGGATGGAGGTCCAAGAAACACATGTTCAGCTCCTTCGCACTAAACAGAGGGTAGGCGTCCCACTGAGGTTCCATGTGGATCTTATGTGTTCATACTTTGATCGCCTAAGTCTACTAGGAACACCAATAAGCGAAAGGATGGCAGTCTCTGTCTTGCTCAATTCACTACACAGTGGGTTTGGTCGCTTCAAGCAACTATACCTAAGTGAACCAAGAGAAGAAACAGTTGCAGAATTTGTTCACCTTGTCAGAAAGGCTGAAATAATACTGGACTGTGAAGCCAAAGATTTACTCAAGGCTAGAAAGAGACCGTTCAAGAAAGGTGGAAAGTCCAAGGGCAATGCTAAATCAAAGCAGGACAAGTCCACATCAAGCTGTCTTTATTGTGATGGAATAGGCCATTACAAAAGAGAATGTCCAAAGCTAAAGGAAGATCAGAAGAACGGAACAGTCGTTCCATCTTCAGGTATTTTCGTTATAGACTGTATACTTGCTAATTCAACTTCTTGGGTATTAGATACAGGTTGTGGCTCACACTTATGTTCCAATCCACAGGGACTAAGAAGAAGTAGAAAGTTAAGCAAGGGTGAAGTCGACCTACGAGTGGGAAATGGAGCACGGATTGCTGCATTAGCCGTAGGAACTTACTATTTGTCGTTGCCCTCCGGGCTAGTTTTGGAACTGGAAGAATGTTTCCATGTTCCAAGTCTTACTAAAAACATCATTTCAGTTTCTTGCTTAGATGCTAAGGGATTTTCCTTTATAATAAAAGACAATAGTTGTTCGTTTTATTTTAAAGAGATGTTTTATGGATCTGCTAGATTAGTCAATGGACTTTATTTATTAGATCACGACAAACAAGTATATAACATAAATACCAAAAAGGCCAAAAAGGATGATTCAGATCTCACCTATCTGTGGCATTGTCGATTAGGCCATATAAACTTGAAACGCTTAGAAAGACTTCAAAGGGAAGGAATTCTAGAACCATTTAACTTAGAGGATTATGGTAAATGCGAATCATGTTTACTTGGCAAAATGACAAAGCAACCTTTCTCTAAAGTTGGAGAAAGAGCAAATGAACTATTGGGTTTAATCCATACAGATGTATGTGGACCAATGAGTACAAATGCTAGAGGTGGTTTCAGCTACTTTATCACTTTCACTGATGACTTCAGTAGGTATGGTTATGTCTACCTAATGAAGCATAAGTCTGAATCCTTTGACAAATTCAAGGAATTTCAGAGTGAAGTAGAGAATCAATTAGGCAAGAAGATCAAGGCACTGCGGTCTGATAGAGGCAGTGAATATCTGAGCTATGAATTTGATGACCATCTGAAAGAATGTGGAATTCTATCAGAATTGACCCCTCCTGGAACACCACAATGGAACGGTGTGTCAGAACGGAGGAACAGAACCTTGCTAGACATGGTCAGGTCAATGATGGGTCAGGCCGAACTTCCATTAGAATTTTGGGGACATGCACTAAATACAGCTGCACTCACTATAAATAGAGCTCCGTCTAAAGCTGTCGAAAAGACTCCATACGAATTATGGTTTGGAAAGCCTCCAAATGTGTCTTTTCTTAAGATTTGGGGATGTGAAGTATACGTCAAACGATTAATTTCAGACAAACTTCATCCAAAATCTGACAAATGTATCCTTGTGGGCTATCCAAAGGAAACAAAGGGGTATTACTTCTACAATACATCTGAGAACAAAGTATTTGTTGCTCGAGATGGTGTCTTTTTGGAGAAGGATCACATTTCCAAAATGACAAGTGGGAGAAAAGTAGACCTCGAAGAAATTCGAGTCGAACAACAAACTCTAGAGAATGCTCAAGATGACATTCAAGATGAAACTCAGAGATCTTTAGAAGAATCTGGTGAGAATCATGGTCAATCTAGAAATGTTACCCCGCGTAGATCGCAAAGATATAGATCTCAACCGGAAAGGTACTTGGGTATTTTGACGAACGAGAGCTATGACGTTCTATTACTTGAAAGTGATGAACCTGCGACTTACAAGCAAGCTATGACGAGCCCTAGCTCCAAGCAATGGCAAGAAGCCATGCAATCTGAATTAGACTCCATGTCTGAAAACCAAGTATGGGATTTGGTCGATTTGCCAGATGGCTACCAAGCCATTGGAAGCAAATGGGTTTTCAAACTGAAAAAGGACAAGGATGGGAAACTTGAAGTTTTCAAAGCTAGATTGGTTGCAAAAGGTTACAGGCAAGTCCACGGTGTGGATTACGATGAAACCTTTTCACCAGTTGCAATGCTAAAGTCTATTCGAATAATGTTAGCAATCGCTGCATATTACGATTACGAAATATGGCAGATGGATGTCAAAACTGCTTTCTTAAACGGCGTTTTAACAGAAACTGTGTTTATGACACAGCCTGAAGGTTTTGAGGATCCAAAGAATGCTAAAAAGGTATGCAAGCTAAAGAAGTCAATCTACGGATTGAAGCAGGCATCCAGGAGCTGGAATATACGTTTTGATGAAGCAGTCAGTGACTTTGGTTTCATCAAGAACGCGGACGAATCTTGTGTATACAAGAAGGTCAGTGGGAGCAAAATTGCTTTCCTAGTATTATATGTCGACGACATATTGCTTATCGGAAATGACATTCCTATGTTGAACTCTGTCAAGATTTGGCTTGGGAAATGTTTTTCGATGAAGGATCTAGGAGAAGCACAGTACATATTGGGCATCAAGATTTACAGAGATAGATCTAAAAGGATGATTGGACTTAGTCAAAGCACTTATATCAATAAGGTGCTTGATAGGTTCAAGATGGCGGACTCCAAGCGAGGCTACCTACCCATGTCTCATGGAATGACTCTAAGCAAGACTCAGTGCCCAAAAACACTTGATGAGCGTAGACGAATGAATGGGATTCCATATGCATCATTGATTGGTTCAATAATGTATGCTATGATATGTACACGCCCGGATGTTGCGTACGCACTCAGTGCTACGAGCAGATACCAGTCAGACCCAGGAGAGGCGCATTGGACTGCTGCCAAGAACATTCTGAAGTACCTGAAAAGGCACAAAGATGACTTCCTGGTCTATGGTGGAGATGATGAATTAATTGTTAAAGGCTATACGGACGCAAGTTTCCAAACCGACAAAGATGATTTCAGATCACAGTCTGGTTTTGTCTTCTGCCTCAACGGAGGAGCAGTAAGCTGGAAAAGTGCTAAGCAAAGCACCATTGCGGATTCTACAACTGAAGCGGAGTACATTGCTGCACATGAAGCAGCAAAGGAAGCTATATGGCTAAGGAAGTTCATAGGAGAACTAGGTGTAGTCCCCTCCATTAAAGGACCAATAGCCCTGTATTGTGATAATAACGGAGCTATTGCACAGGCAAAAGAGCCTAGACACCACCAGAGAGTCAAGCATGTACTTCGTAGATTTCACCTTCTACGAGAGTTCGTTGAAAGAAAAGAAGTCGAGATAAGAAAAATTGGAACTGATGACAACATATCAGATCCATTAACTAAACCTCTGCCGCAAGCGAAGCACAACTCGCACACTGCAGCTATGGGAATCAAGCATATTGGAGAATGGCTTTGATGTCTCTGTTTAATGTTTTAAAGTTTTAGAGTTTAAATCTTTGTAAAACATTATTGGTTAATCATTCACAATAAATGAAAGGAATTCATTTTTCCATTTAATTTGTGGTTTATTAAATGATGAGTCCCTTCAACTTGACGATATATTCAAGATAGACTGTCAGGACCAGTCCTGTGACTAAGAAATGTCTATCAAGTGAACTTGAATGTCAAAGGTTGAAAATGGTCCCTAATCGGAGTTTTCTATAAAATTGGACGCATAGAAAACGTTAGACGATTAGAATGCAAGATGACTAGTAGTTCTGTTTCTTGAACTATGTGGACATGGCAATGTCATAATCATTTGCATAGATACTTACTTTGGGAAGACTAGTATCGGACAAGACCTATGAAACTTTACTGTAAGAGATGAAAGTCTGTCATAAGTAAATTTCATTAAATTATTAGACACTAAATCCTCAATACCTGAGTGATTTGAGATTACTTGTTTGAGAACTGGTTGCTTTGACGTTGACCAACCGTCGCACCGTAAAAGGAGGCTATAAAGGCAACGCTCAGGTAATCACCTATCAAACGAAGTCTAATCTCAAGATCGCAAGATTGGGATTGTCCTCCCATAAATCGGGATGAGATGCTTAAAAGTTGTACAAGGCCACTCGGAGAGCTAGAAACTGTGAAATGCATGGCCGTGCTCGGATGAATCATAGGCTATGATCATCTGTTTATTTGATCAGTTGAACTCTGAAACCGAGGAACACCTCTGGACATAATAAGGATGACAACTCTTACCTTATGTTCAAGAGCAAGCATCGAGCGACAAAGGAATTAGGAAATGCACACTTGTCCCTAAGGACAAGTGGGAGACTGAAGGAAATAATGCCCTTGGTCCAAGTATGCATTCTATGTTAAGTCTAATAAATGCGGTTCAGTATTAATTAACAAGTTAATAATTCAGTGAGATCAAGTGAGCTGAATGCCTAGCTAGAGGCCGCTTCAGTTCAAGTGGAATTAATGATATTAATCCACAGCTTACTCTTGACTGAACCCGTAGGGTCACACAAATAGTACGTAAACGGATCAAGTATTTAATGGCATTAAATACTCCATCTATGAATATTCGGAATCGACGGATCTTGGTTTCAGTGGGAGCTAAGATCGTCACAGGCAAGAAATGAATACTCCGGAAACGATGATATTGCCGGAAACGGAAATATGGATCGTATCGGAAATATGAATATTATCCAAGTCGTAGATGTTGCCGGAAACGGAAACATGGTACGTATCGGAAAATATTATTGGAAATGGAAATATTACCAGAATCGGAAATATTGCCGGAAACGGAAATATTGTCAGAATCGGAAATATTACCGGAATCGGAAAATAATTCCGGAAACGGAAATATTAAATATTTGTTCGAAACGGAAATTAATTCCGGAATCGGAAATATTAAATATTGTTCGTATCGGAAATAAATTCCGGAACTGGAAATTTAATCGGAAGCGTATCGTACGAATTAGCATCGGACGAGGCCTGCCGGACGAAGGCCCAGCACGAAGCCGGGCCATCGCCCAGCAAGCACGCGCGCCACAAGCCCAGCCAAGGCAGCGCCCAGGCCTACCGCAAGGCAGGCCCAGCGCGCGCCAAGGCCACGGATGCGTGGGCCGCGCTGCGTAGGCTGCTGCTCGCACGCGCATGGGCAGCCCTTGTGGCTGCCGTGTGTGTGTGAGTTTGTGCTCATGCGTGATTCCTAAATCTACAAGAGTTAGTGTATGATTAAATTCCTATTCCTAATTGGATAAATTAATTAAATAGAATTCATGTAGGATTCTAATTTCAATTAATTCGTATCCTACTAGGATTACGATTCCTTTTCCATAACTCTATAAATAAAGGCCTAGGGGTCATTATTTATACACAAGTTTTAAGTATTCAAAACTAAGATTTTTAAGCAGAAAAATCAGCCAATATTCTTGCCTACCTAACCGAAAATATTAGAACCTTAAGGGCGATTCTAGTTGGTCAATCTTAAGGCGGATCCGGACGTGCTGTGGACTATCTACGGAGGGACGACACTTGGAGTCCTAAAGACTTGTTCTTGTTCGGTTCGGGCGCAGCTAGGGAAGGCACGCAACAAAGAGTATGCATCTAAACTATGCTAAATGATTATGTGTAAATAATATGTTTCCTGGCTTTATGGTTTTTCCGCATGATTTATGAACTGTCATATGAATCATAACCTTACAAAAGCATGTGGATCTTCCAAGTGTGAAAGTTTGTTTCTCATGTGGAAGTGGAAGTCATGTAAGAACTGAGTGTTCCAAGATGAAGGAATAGGATCAAAGAAACATAAATTATGTAAAGCAAAAATGGGTTAAGAAGTCAGCTGTTGTAGTTGAAAAGGAACTCGAGGAAACCCGAGTTCCTGTAACTAACCTTTGATCTCTTTACAGGTTCTAGTGAAGGGGAACAACTCGTGGTATCTCGACAGCGGGTGTTCCAAACACATGACAGGAGACAAATCTAAATTCCTCTCACTAGAAGCCTACAATGGAGGAACTGTGACCTTTAGAGACAACATGAAAGGAGAAATCGTTGGAATTGGAAAAGTTGGAAGATCAAGTTCCTATGCCATTGAAAATGTATTTTTAGTCGAGGGTTTAATGCACAGTCTACTAAGCATTTCTCAATTTTGTGACAAAGGAAACTCTGTAAGTTTTACTTCTGAAAATTGTCAAATCATTAATAATAACACTGGGAAGGTTATTTTGGAAGGAACTCGTAAAGGGAACACATATTCTGTGGATCTCAATACAGTTCCCAGGAACTATTTAACCTGCCTCAGTGCCTTTGAAGAGGATCCCCTACTATGGCACAGGAGGTTTGGACATGCTAGTTTCTCACTGCTTGGCAAACTAAGATCAAAGGAACTGGTTCGAGGACTCCCCTCAATCAAGTTCCTAAATGATAAAGTCTGTGATGCATGTGCAAAAGGCAAGCATGTCCGAAGTTCCTTTAAGCCTAAGAAATTGGTAAGCACAACAAAACCATTGGAACTCATCCATATGGACTTATGTGGCCCAATGAGAATTCAAAGCAGAAGTGGGAAAAAATATGTTTTAGTTATTGTTGATGATTACTCTCGCTTTACTTGGGTCATATTTCTAACAAGCAAAGATGAAACGTTTGATGAGTTTGTTGCATTTTCAAAGAAAATCCAGAAAACTACAGGTCATCAACTGATCCATATAAGATCTGATCATGGAACAGAATTTGAAAATTACAAATTCGATGAATACTGCAAGGAACAAGGTATGGACCACAATTTCTCAGCTCCCAGAACTCCACAACAAAATAGAGTTGTTGAGAGGAAAAATAGAACCTTAGAGGACATGGCAAGAACCATGTTAATAGCCAGTTCCTTGCCTAGGAACTTCTGGGCTGAAGCAGTCAATACAGCTTGTTATATTGTAAATAGAGTTATGATTCAAGCAATCCTAAACAAAACCCCCTATGAGCTACTAAAAGGTATAAAACCCAACATCTCTTACTTTAGAGCTTTTGGTAGTAAATGTTTTGTCCACAACAATGGCAAAAGGAACTTGGGGAAGTTTGATGAAAGAAGCGACGAGGCAGTGTTCCTAGGATATGCTTTAAATAGCAAAGCTTACAGAGTCTATAACAAAAGGTCTATGTGTAGACACCTACTTTTGTCCCCATTCCCAAAAGGGAAGGTTCGATGATGAGAACATAAAATCTCCACTTGGCAGCGCATCTCCTATAAAATAACGAATCTCAATCCCCCTTTTCATTTCACCCGAAACCTGCTATTTATAGAAACCTGCTATTTATGGAAACCTACTAAAAATAATAACTGCCGTAATGGGTAGTTGTTAAAAGTGGCAAGTCATAAAAGATAGAAACCCGTCAGAATTAGGTGTTGCACTCCAACATAAATCCTAAATGAGATAGAAATTGCGAGAGGAATCCTATTCCTAATATGATTCGAAAACAAGAGTTACGTATTAATCCTAATGAGCATAGAGTTCGTAATGGGACCAGACGCATTCCGTCATAAAGTTAATACGCGCTAAAAGACTCGAATAAGTCTCAAACACTCCGGATTCTAAGAGTCCAAACCTGACAAAGAAAACGGCCCAGACCCTATTTTCAACGCCTGGCTCTGGGCGCCGAAATCTTCGGCGCCCAGCCCTGGGCGCTGAAATTACCTTGGACGTGTTCTTTCCTAATTCTTTGTGGATTAGAGCTCTAAAATTCTATCTTTCCACAAACTCTTTTCTATAAATATAGCCCCAAGTTCGACTTGAAAAGGACACACACAATTCATATTCTGAGTATTGACTCCAACCCCTAAGCCTAAGCCTCACGCTGCGAAATTGATCACGCGTTCTGTCGCAATCGATCCAAAAATCGAATAGAACGTATCCTGTCCCGTAGTTTGAGATTCGTTAAATAAGAGGAGAAATAGCAAAGTCAAAGTGGTTAGTTTTCTGAGAACCATGACGCACCTCTCAAGGGTGCGTCGTAATGTGCCCCTTCGCATGATTTAATCGCTTTCCTCGCCCTTTTATGAACTGTTAAACTAATCAAATCTGATAGTTCTATCACGCCTAATAAAGATAATATGTTGGGAAATTGGATTATCATGCTAGGTCCCTTAAAACAATCTAAATCAGATAATCGCAATCGATCTAGTATTATATGTTGCATATTGTTAAAATCAACTCAGATTAGTTTAATAGTTAACGCATGTCCCTTCAATTATTTATGCTGAGCTAGTAAGGATATCCTGCCTCTGGAGTTATCGACGAGCGAGTACTCCTCTCGGTAGTTACAGTCCCCCGAACCCTCAATCTCTACCTTGCGGGTGTATGTTGAGAGATCCCCACACCAGGGATCACAAGGGAACCTATGGCCGTCGTGGTCAAACATAATTGCACTCCCTTTATGTCACGA
This sequence comes from Spinacia oleracea, assembly GCF_020520425.1. Classification (NCBI taxonomy): domain Eukaryota; kingdom Viridiplantae; phylum Streptophyta; class Magnoliopsida; order Caryophyllales; family Amaranthaceae; genus Spinacia; species Spinacia oleracea. The sequence goes on from NC_079487.1 coordinate 91,134,000, forward strand.
TAACCGGGTTTTGTCAGTTTTTCTCATTGTCGTTAAAAACTGAATGGCGACTCCTATATTACTAGTCAATTGGGTGTAAACTCACAGGAAATCCAATTACACTTGATTTGACAAAAAGAAACGTCACACCCACGAGGGACGAGGTCACGCATTAGCCTTGTGCTTTTTCGACCCCCTCACAGTGGCGACTCCGCTGGGGATAGTGAAGGAAATACTCGTGCTTGTAGGTAATCAAAATAGTCGAAGGGTGAAACGATCCTACCCCGCGTTTATTTCCCCATCAAGTTGGGACGACCTGAAAATCAGCATATTAATGTGAACGGACAGAACCGCATAACGAATCTTGGCTCCCTCAGGGAGTTTGGACTAAGGATACCCATCGCCAACCAGGGGGTGCATACGCTTCGAATGTTGTCCACTCGGCACTTTCGCTAGTAGTACACCCGTCCCAAACCCAATCGCTCGCCCATTAGGTCCCTCTCATTGGTGCATGCCCCCTTGGCTTACATCGTGATTGGCCTCTTGGGCGAAATTCGTCTGTTGAAGGCACTACCTCGACCGGGGCATGTGTTGGATCTGCGATAGAAGCGGTACCAAGCCAGGCGCAAATACTATCCATAGAAGCCTATCATAAACTACATGACATGTTATTATTGCCTCATGATGTAATGTTAGTTATGTGTAGTGAAATGTATGACTGTGTGTGACAAATAATGTTAGAAAACCAACGACCTTAAAAATTTCCCAAACATTCATAACCCAATTGGCCAAAGAGTTATACCAAAATACGTGTTCCGCAAACCCGAACGATCGCCACAAAAATAAGCGACGCTCGGGATGGCCCGTAACGAATCCCACAAACGCTGCACAACGCGTAAAGGACGTTATTAGGCAAGCACGCAAAATCAAAGTCGCATAAACAAAAGTATACGCAAACAAGAAACGAGAATCAGCCAGGGATGCATCTTCAACGCCCCTGGCTGGGCGCCAATATTTCTCACGCCCTTCGCTGGGCGCTGAAGTTGCTGCCTGGCCTTTTGGTCAGGCACTACAGCCTCGGTGCCCGCGCATAAAAAAATACGTAGCAGTAAAAGAAAATTCGTGAAAATTGCTGCAAGGGCGTACGAAAAGGCACTCAATTCTAAGAACGACTTATAAAAAAAACAACTCTTTGTGTCGTCATTAGGCCTCCTATGACGACAATGTTCGGCATCAAAACCGAGCATGCTAATTAAAATAACCTTGAATGTCACAATGGGCAAAAAAATTCGAAAAATGATGTTCAAATAAAGTTTTCAAGGAAAAATAATGTTCGAATAAAAAAATAAGTAAATCCGAGTCTAGACTAGGCTATGCCGAAGTACAATCTAAATCCTAAGTCTTAGTTGTCTTATCCATAGAATCGGTCCTAATGCTTGGTGTCGTTCTGCAAGTTAAAAGGTTAAACCATATTGGGTCTCCCTTCCTAACATTTAAATCAATAAGCACCCATATGTAATTGTCATACCTTGCTAAGAATCTACGGCCTCAATACTCTCTCTCACCAACAAAAAGAATATATTATAGTATTTGCAAAATGGAAACAGTCACATTCTGAAAATCATTCCCCCATAGTCGCACAACCCCCAAAGTGAACCTAAGGTGTCAATACCATTGGCAAGAAAAAATTAATGGCCTCAAGGCTTATGATCACATTGGGTCACGACCATCATAGTCCTCTCGAGCCACTCGCTCCTTGAAATACTCCTAAGTACGGACTAAAAGATTTTCCATGAATGCAACATGACGAACCATGAAAATACCCAAATCGGCATGCCATAAGGCTACCATCGGGGTAAAGCAATACACACTAAGAGGGAAACCGCACTAATGATTCTAGTCTTGCAAAAAAAACTCGATCTCCCCAACTAACTACCTTGCCAACATTAAGCAAAATGGCGCATGACAAATGAACACCCAAGGGTTAAAATCTAAAGTGTCAACCAACGAAAGTTATGGTCCAATTAGCCTAAGTCTAAAAGTTGCTTGGTCAAGTATTATAGGCTTACGCCACGTCATTATTTTGAGTCCAGGCCACCTCCTTGTATTCATACACGGGTTATAATCAGAAAAATTAATGAAAGTTCGAGTCTAAATCACAACTTCCAGTTTAAATCCCGGAAACTGGAACCTGAAAAGAAGCAAAAAAATTATTTTCGATATAATTCTTTCGTTAAATTTCAATAAAGTGAAAACAAGATTTCGAATCTACGCTATTTGCACATTTTAAGAAACGACTAAATATGCTTGCAAAGTAAGACAATTTAAAGGTCCACCCTAGACCTACTAAAGCTAAAGGTCCACCCTAGGCCTACTAAAGTTAAAGGTCCACTATAGGCCTACCAAACGAGGCTCACTCAGTCTCGCCTCGTGACTCAAAGACCACAACCATCTACCTTTTAGCCCAAATAAATTTTTTTATGTTGGGGAGAAATCCCAAGCAAAAAGAGAAAATAGAAAGAGAAAAGGGAGAGCGAAGAGAGCAAGCCATGAAATACTTAGCCCGTACCTCCCAAAGTGAGAAATTTACCCAAGTAAACGAAGGAAAAGAATTGAGTCAACCAATACAAATCATGTCACAAAAACTACATAAAGTTCTACGATGTCTACCCTTTCCAATCCTTATGTTCTTAGACGCCTTCGTTCTGGGGCCCCTGTTCAGCTCATTTAACCCATCCATGTTCTCATCGCCATAACCCAAAAAACCATTAACTCGACTCTTGTTCTTGAACTTGTTATCAACTGCAAACCACGTACGACCATTGACACGTGCGTCATACCCATTATTACACCACCATTAGTATAATGACCATATAACTTATTTGGATACATCCTTGAACCGTCCCTATGCTATTCATTGGCCTTAGTTGATGTAATCCTCGTGCTTGACCAATACCTATACAAATTATCCTATCTCATTCAACCCATCTTTCAAACCGTCTTGAGTCACGAATAAAAAAGAAGACAAATGAAAAGTACAAAAAAAATAATAAATAATAAAAAAGCAAACTTTGCAAAGCGCCTCTAAAGTTAGTCTAAAAAGAAAAAGAAGCATTTAGCGCACCAAAAAAAAAAGATCCGCCCAGAAATCATTTTCAGCGCCCAGAGCTGGGCGCCGAAATCTTTAGCGCCCCAGCCTGGGCGTTGAATCTCTCTGCTTGCTAAAATTTGTCCAGAAGTGCTCGTCAATTTATCCGCACGTACACGGAACAATAACGAACACTTGGAGGGGTACAACACGTATTCAAATATACGTACCCAAAAAAAAAAACACATGAAAAGATTTTTGTGCGAATACATGTACTTAAAAAAAAAAAAAAAATTTCGGCTTACGGCAAGGCAGCAGATTAAAATAATAATAAACTTCACTTATTCCACCGTTTCAAATAATATGTTTCCACCACAGAACGTACTTGTTTAAAATCGGCATTCTAAGAAACCATTTTCTAGGCTAAGAACTACGCAAGACCTGATTCCAAATTAAATCTATTTAAGGCGGATACGTAGGCAATCCATGATTCGGTCCAACCAATTTGCAAAGATGTTAAAGCCTATAGAATAACAAGAATAAAAAGTCCCTTATTGAAATTTAATTACTTGCAATCCAAGTCGAAAGAAAAATTTAAGTCAAAGGAAGAATCCAAGTCATCAAGATGCCAAAACGAGCACACATCAAAAAATAATAAGGGCACGTACCCTTGCCAGAAGGAGCACTCACACTCCTAGGCACTTATCCAAGACTCAAAAGATCGCTTTACCTCAATTGAATGGGGGCTAGCGCAAGCGTCCGTGGCCTCTAAAGTACTCGACTTGACCCTCCCTGAAGCGAACTAACTCACTTAAAGACCTTCTTTCACCACTAGACATAGTCGTTCGCTTAAAGACCTTCTTTCACCACTAGACACAATCATGATCGCCAACAAGTAGTAAAGGCAGTAAGCTTGCAATGAAGAAGATTGTTCTACGACATCGTCCCATCGTTCCTTCGAACTCAGGGCACCCGTTCATGGTAATTCGAATGCTTGCTAATCTCCTTTGAAAAAATCAGACATTGTCAATAGGACTTGGCACTTAACCAAGGCTCACCCTACTTAGACATATGACACGGGCATCTAAAATCGAAATCTGAAAGCATCATTGATAAAAAGACATAATAGCAACTGGGGGCTAAAAATTGAAATGAAAGAGCTAGGGAAAGAACTAAGTATACCTTGACCTTTTTGTGCAGACATACACCAAGTAAATCTAAGTCAATTTGAAAACGGTTTATATTCCCGCAATTCTGGAAAAGATGGCCCTAAAAGCCTAAAGCATATGCCAAACGGGCACAAGTATATCTTGACACCTGCAACCTGGCTTCCAGCAAATCCTTAGACAGCATTCCAAAAATCGTAACAGTATTTTGATTCACTCATGTAATCCTGTACGAACCCTTCTATAAGTCAACTTACTTAGGACACCTCGGATTGTACGCAGTAGGACTCGGACTTCAAATAATTTTCAAAGACTTCTTCGAACATAATAAAGTGTCGTTGGTTTAAGATAAGTATGCGTTTATCTCGATGTTGCAAGTGAGTCAAAAGATTTCCAAATATGGTTATGGGTAAAGGAAGGCACCTAGCTTTTGGTCAAGGCACACTTCAACATGTGACTACCTTGACCAGGCAATGTCGCACAATACGACATTTACAAGAGAAGTAGCAAATCACTACTCGAACGTGCCTCGCACTAAACGAGTCTGGTTCAAACTATTCATGATCCATGTCACCATGAATGCATAAAAACGTATGCCAAGCATTATAGCAGCAAGCCAATCCCGTAGCTACAATTGGGGGCTTGAGAAAAACACTCTAAAAATGCTCGAAATGACGATTTTATCGCAAATTCTCGACGCTAATGCTATACACACGTCATAGGGGCACAATCCTAAGCTTTGATCGTGTAAAACGAACCTTAGAATGGCTACAACCCCTCCCAAATTCTAAGCACTACTTAGAATATATAAAGTCACCCCACTAATAAGGGTAACTGAAAATCGCGAGTCACCAAAACTCCGATCAAGCTACTGCACATAACGCTCGCCCTACAAGCGCCCGTTACACAGTCTACGTCGTTCCAAAGCAAAAGCGAAAGAAAAATCAAGGATAAGAAAATAAAAAAGAAAGAAACATCTATGAATCCTCGCATCGAACAAAGTAATGAGTCGTGCGCACCCGCGAAAGAAGATGCTACACTTGTTCGAGCACCTGAACGAGACGTGATGAAGTACTCCAATGCAAAAAATAATAATGATATCCCAACACCTGGAGGAATGTTCTAAGACACGCCGTTAGGCCATACAAGCCTACGTTGCACCATAAGTTCAACCATCCCACGGTACAAGTCTAAAAAAAAAAAAGAGTAAGGCATATTGCACTAATGCGGGCTACGTTGCACCATAAGTTCAACCATCCCACAGTACAAGTTTTAAAAAAAAAAAGAGTAAGGCATATTGCACTAATGCGGGCACGACCAAAGAGCATGTGTAAAAGAGGCAAAGACTACTTATCGCCCAAATTCAAAATGCAAGCCACACGACTTCTACATTAAGGATTAAAGGTAGCAAAATATTACCTACCACGAAAGGGATAGTGTTAGGTTATGATACATATGATATTACATAAATCATGCGGAAACAACCATTAACCCAGGAATACATATTATTTACACATAATCATATAGCATAATTTAGATGCATACTCTTTGTTGCGTGCCCTCCCTAGCTGCGCCCGAACCGAGCAAGAACAAGTCTTTAGGACTCCAAGTGTCGTCCCTCCGTAGATAGTCCACAGCACGTCCGGATCCGCCTTAAGATTGACCAACTAGAATCGCCCTTAAGGTACTAGAATTTTCGGCACTTTTGAGCAAGATGTGTGACTGAATTTTTCTCTCAAAAACTCACTTTGTATACTTGAAAACTCGTTATAAATTGTGAAACCAGGCCACATATTTATAGGGGTATGGAAAGAGAATTGGAATCCTATTAGGATACAAATTAATTAAACTTAGAATCCTACAAGAACTCTAATTAATTAATTTATCAAATAGAATTAGGAATTTAATCATTAACCGAACTCTGCACGTTTTAGGAATCGTGCATGAACACAAACTCACACACACACACACGGCAGCCACGATGGGCCGCCCATGCGCGTGCGTGCGAGCAGCAGCCCACGCAGCGAGGCCCACGCAGCCGCGGCCTTGGCGCGCGCTGGGCCTGCCTTGCGGTAGGCCTGGGCGCTGCCTTGGCTGGGCTTGTGGCGCGCGTTTGGCTTGCTGGGCGATGGCCTGGCTTCGAGCTGGGCCCTCGTCCGGCAGGCCTCGTCCGATGCTTATTCGTACGATACGCTTCTGATTAAATTTCCGATTCCGGAATTCATTTCCGATACGAACAATATTTAACATTTCCGATTCCGGAATCAATTTCCGTTTCGAACAAATATTTAATATTTCCGTTTCCGGAATTATTTTCCGATTCCGATAATATTTCCGATTCTGACAATATTTCCGTTTCCGGCACTATTTCCGATTCTGGCAATATTTCCATTTCCGATAATATTTTCCGATACGTACCATGTTTCCGTTTCCGGCAACATCTACGACTTGGATAATATTTATATTTCCGATACGATCCATATTTCCGTTTCCGGCAATATCATCGTTTCCGGAGTATTCATTTCTTGCTTGTGACGATCTCAGCTCCCACTGAAACCAAGATCCGTCGATTCCGAATATCCATAGATGGAGTATTTAATGCCATTAAATACTTGATCCGTTTACGTACTATTTGTGTGACCCTACGGGTTCAGTCAAGAGTAAGCTGTGGATTAATATCATTAATTCCACTTGAACTGAAGCGGCCTCTAGCTAGGCATTCAGCTCACTTGATCTCACTGAATTATTAACTTGTTAATTAATACTGAACCGCATTTATTAGACTTATCATAGAATGCATACTTGGACCAAGGGCATTATTTCCTTCAGTCTCCCACTTGTCCTTAGGGACAAGTGTGCATTTCCTAATTCCTTTGTCGCTCGATGCTTGCTCTTGAACATAAGGTAAGAGTTGTCATCCTTATTATGTCCAGAGGTGTTCCTCGGTTTCAGAGTTCAACTGATCAAATAAACAGATAATCATAGCCTATGATTCATCCGAGCACGGCCATGCATTTCACAGTTTCTAGCTCTCCGAGTGGCCTTGTACAACTTTTAAGCATCTCATCCCGATTTATGGGAGGACAATCCCAATCTTGCGATCTTGAGATTAGACTTCGTTTGATAGGTGATTACCTGAGCGTTGCCTTTATAGCCTCCTTTTACGGTGCGACGGTTGGTCAACGTCAAAGCAACCAGTTCTCAAACAAGTAATCTCAAATCACTCAGGTATTGAGGATTTAGTGTCTAATAATTTAATGAAATTTACTTATGACAGATTTCATCTCTTACAGTAAAGTTTCATAGGTCTTGTCCGATACTAGTCTTCCCAAAGTAAGTATCTATGCAAATGATTATGACATTGCCATGTCCACATAGTTCAAGAAACAGAACTACTAGTCATCTTGCATTCTAATCGTCTAACGTTTTCTATGCGTCCAATTTTATAGAAAACTCCGATTAGGGACCATTTTCAACCTTTGACATTCAAGTTCACTTGATAGACATTTCTTAGTCACAGGACTGGTCCTGACAGTCTATCTTGAATATATCGTCAAATTGAAGGGACTCATCATTTAATAAACCACAAATTAAATGGAAAAATGAATTCTTTTCATTTATTGTGAATGATTAACCAATAATGTTTTACAAAGATTTAAACTCTAAAACTTTAAAACATTAAATAGAGACATCAAAGCCATTCTCCAATATGCTTGATTCCCATAGCTGCAGTGTGCGAGTTGTGCTTCGCTTGCGGCAGAGGTTTAGTTAATGGATCTGATATGTTGTCATCAGTTCCAATCTTGCTTATCTCGACTTCTTTCCTTTCAACGAACTCTCGTAGAAGGTGAAATCTACGAAGTACATGCTTGACTCTCTGGTGGTGTCTAGGCTCTTTTGCCTGTGCAATAGCTCCGTTATTGTCACAATACAGGGCTATTGGTCCTTTAATGGAGGGGACTACACCAAGTTCACCTATGAACTTCCTTAGCCATATAGCTTCCTTTGCTGCTTCATGTGCAGCAATGTACTCCGCTTCAGTTGTAGAATCCGCAATGGTGCTTTGCTTAGCACTTTTCCAGCTTACTGCTCCTCCGTTGAGGCAGAAGACAAACCCAGACTGTGATCTGAAATCATCTTTGTCGGTTTGGAAACTTGCGTCCGTATAGCCTTTAACAATTAATTCATCATCTCCACCATAGACAGGGAAGTCATCTTTGTGCCTTTTCAGGTACTTCAGAATGTTCTTGGCAGCAGTCCAATGCGCCTCTCCTGGGTCTGACTGGTATCTGCTCGTAGCACTGAGTGCGTACGCAACATCCGGGCGTGTACATATCATAACATACATTATTGAACCAATCAATGATGAATATGGAATCCCATTCATTCGTCTACGCTCATCAAGTGTTTTTGGGCACTGATTCTTGCTTAGAGTCATTCCATGACACATGGGTAGGTAGCCTCGCTTGGAGTCCGCCATCTTGAACCTATCAAGCACCTTATTGATATAAGTGCTTTGACTAAGTCCAATCATCCTTTTAGATCTATCTCTGTAAATCTTGATGCCCAATATGTACTGTGCTTCTCCTAGATCCTTCATCGAAAAACATTTCCCAAGCCAAATCTTGACAGAGTTCAACATAGGAATGTCATTTCCGATAAGTAATATGTCATCGACATACAATACTAGGAAAGCAATTTTGCTCCCACTGACCTTCTTGTATACACAAGATTCGTCTGCGTTCTTGATGAAACCAAAGTCACTGACTGCTTCATCAAAACGTATATTCCAGCTCCTGGATGCCTGCTTCAATCCGTAGATTGACTTCTTTAGCTTGCATACCTTTTTAGCATTCTTTGGATCCTCAAAACCTTCAGGCTGTGTCATAAACACAGTTTCTGTTAAAACGCCGTTTAAGAAAGCAGTTTTGACATCCATCTGCCATATTTCGTAATCGTAATATGCAGCGATTGCTAACATTATCCGAATAGACTTTAGCATTGCAACTGGTGAAAAAGTTTCATCGTAATCCACACCGTGGACTTGCCTGTAACCTTTTGCAACCAATCTAGCTTTGAAAACTTCAAGTTTCCCATCCTTGTCCTTTTTCAGTTTGAAAACCCATTTGCTTCCAATGGCTTGATAGCCATCTGGCAAATCGACCAAATCCCATACTTGGTTTTCAGACATGGAGTCCAATTCAGATTGCATGGCTTCTTGCCATTGCTTGGAGCTAGGGCTCGTCATAGCTTGTTTGTAAGTCGCAGGTTCATCACTTTCAAGTAATAGAATGTCATAGCTCTCGTTCGTCAAAATACCTAAGTACCTTTCCGGTTGAGATCTATATCTTTGCGATCTACGCGGGGTAACATCTCTAGATTGACCATGATTCTCACCAGATTCTTCTAAAGATCTCTGAGTTTCATCCTGAATGTCATCTTGAGCATTCTCTAGAGTTTGTTGTTCGACTCGAATTTCTTCGAGGTCTACTTTTCTCCCACTTGTCATTTTGGAAATGTGATCTTTCTCCAAAAGGACACCTGTAGACACTAAAAACTTGTAGTGTATTACAATTTAAATAAATTAATTAATTTGGACCGATATCATAATATTAATCCATTTTAATTAATTTAGCCCACCCAAAATAAATATCCGGATTACTCAAATACAATTTGGATCATATATTTTTGGGATAGGTCATATTGTTAGCCCAAAATAAACAAACCGAGTGGACCAAGTTAAAGACTCTTAAGTCACAAAATGGGCTCGGGCTTAAACCTACAAAGTCCAGTAAAGGAGTTTTCATCTCCTATAAATACTACTCGTCTACTTTAGTGGCGGAGATCAGAAATTCATTATTCTCAAGAGTCCATAAATTCTCTGGGAATTCTCTCTGAAAGTAGTCAATAAACACATCAAATTTGTGTCGACTGCTTAGCCAAACTCAAACTCAGGTTGACATCATCAGACGACTGTCACCCTAAACTCAAACTCAGGTTGACATCATCAGACGACTGTCACCCTAAACCCAAACTCAGGTTGACGTCATCAGGCGACTGTCACCCTAAACTCAAACTCAGGTTGACGTCATCAAACGACTGTCACCCTAAAACCAAATCCAGGTGTCACACACGTGTCATCGTCAGCTGCGAAACAGAATCAGAGGACTTAGTTTATTTTTTGTAAACTATCAAATACAGAGATTGTACCCAAACATTCAAATATCAATAAAATACTTTGTTGCATTATTTTCTATCTTATTTGCCTAGACTAGAAAATTTGTGTTTACAAATTTTGGCACGCTCGGTGGGACCTTCTCTGCCTCTCATCTCTGTTTCCATGGATCCAAAGAAAATTGGCTCTCAACCCGCTGGCGCGACATCTGTCACAGTTCAGGAGCGAGCTGCAGCATTGGCTGCAATGTTCCAGAACACTGGTATCATTACGAGAGGAATGCGGAAGAAGAATACTGCCTGTGCTGTAGCAGATCTGCAAACTGCATGCGTTCCTACCAAGGCGCGCAAACACCATGCTTTTCCCTCAGTTCCTAAGGTGTTTGTCACACCTTCCTCTCAAAGTTCACATGAAGTCCGTGTATTCGGTTCATTTCCAGCTGAACTGGAACAACATCCTGTTGCTTCTCTTAAACTGAAGCAAAACTTTCTTGGAGCTTATGACAAGATGGTCATCCACAATAGCCCACTCTTCGAATTTTATGACGGAGAGAACAACTCTGAAACTGGTAGTGTTTCTCCAACTGCGACATTCGAAGAGGTACCTGGTTCCGAAGACCCCTTTGAGTTCTCACATGCGGATACTGCGTCTGTAATGGTGATTAATGCGAAAACTGTGGAGGAGCAACTTGCTGAGATGAGGGTTCTTCTCGAACGGCTAAAGGCAGATGGAGAAGAAAAAGATGCTAAAATCAAGCATCTAACTAAGAAGCTTAACAAACGTCCTACAAACACCCCTTCAAGTCACAGGAGTTCTGAGAGTGATGGTGATAGCTCTGACTCTAGTAGTCATTCAGGTGGCTCTGTCAAAGTCAATGCCAAAAAAAATACAAGACATGGTAGCCAAAGCTATCAAAAGTGAACTGGGAGGAGGCTCTCACGGCAATCAGCGTTACGTCAAACCTTATACGAAGAGAATTGACAAGCTGCGGATGCCAACAGGTTACCATCCACCAAAATTCAACCAATTTGATGGGAAGGGTAATCCCAAGCAGCATGTCGCACACTTCATAGAGACGTGTAACAATGGCGGTACAACAGACGATTTGCTCATTAAGCAATTTGTCCGTTCTCTCAAAGGGACTGCCTTTGATTGGTACACTGGTCTGCCCGCGCAATCCATTGATAGTTGGGATCAAATGGAGACGGAGTTTTACAAAAGGTTCTTTAGCACTCAACGCGTAGTTAGCATGACAGAGCTAACGCAAACTGAACAATGGAAGGATGAGCCGGTCCTTGAGTACATCAACCGTTGGCGCGCGTTGAGTTTGGAATGCAAAGATCGTCTGACTGAAACTTCTGCTGTAGAAATGTGCATCAATGGAATGGACTGGGATCTTCTTTATATCTTACAGGGTATAAGGCCGAGATCATTTCAAGAGCTGGCAACGAGGGCTCATGATATGGAGATCTCCCTGAAAAACAAGAAAAAGGGGACTTCTTCGGAAGCAAAGAAAGAGAAGAAGGAATACACTAAGGTTGAGAAACCTTTCAAGAGTCTGACTAAGGAGACCATGTCAGTAACTACTAGTTCAGCGCCTATCAAGATTTCAGGAAAGGCAAAGGAGGAATACAAAGCCTCATCTTCCAGATTTTTCAAGAGTGACAAGCCTACCTTGAAAGAGTTGCAGGCTAAGAAGTACCCCTTCCCAGACTCCGACTTGCCTGGCATGTTGGATGACTTGCTTAAAAATAAAGTCATAGAACTTCCCGAGTCCAAGCGACCTGAACAAATGGGAAGAACTTCCGATCCTAAATACTGCCCATATCATAGGCTGGTGAGTCATCCTATCGAAAAATGCATAACTCTTAAGGAGAAGATTATGCAACTTGCTAAAGATGGGAAGATTGTACTTGATCTTGATGAGGCGGTTACAACTAATCACGCTTCAGTAGTTTGTGAATCACTTCTGCAGGCTCAAACCCTACAATTTGGAAGTTTAGAGCCAGTAATTGTCTACGTGATCAGACCAGCAGTTCAACATGATGATGTGTTGCCAGTTGAACACGAGGAGGATGACGGAGGGTGGACGGTCGTCACAAGGAAAAGGCCGAGAAAACAAGTACACAGGCCACAACCGCAACCCCCTCGTCACAAGAAGAAACCACAAAAGAAAAAGAGCGACAAGCGCTCGAAAGGAAAAAAGAAGTTTAGGGGTGCTAACAAACAGACTGTGCTCCCTATCGATATGCTTGAACAGGAGCCTTTGGATCCTGTAACTTTGGAAGAATTTTTTCCAGAAGATTACTTTACTGCAGTGACTGTCAATACAGTCTCATTCATTGAGGGTGAGGAGGAACTAGTCGGTGAAGAAGCGACGTCCATAAAATTGACCTCACCACATTCTGAACCAGTGGTAGATTCAAAAGTTGCCGCTATCTTAGAAGCGTTGCCATCACGTATGGGCTGGAAGCAAATTTTCCATTTGCCTAAGGAAATGTGTCAACAGGTGGCCCTTGCCCTCCAACACCCGGAATTATATGTTGACAAGGTAAAGGATGCTGGGGATCCTGCGGAAAATTCGGCCAAATGTTTGTCCTGTAATACAGCTTTAGCCTTTACAGATGATGATTTGCTCATGGGGTCAAAGCCCCACAATCGACCTTTGTTTGTGTCTGGCTATATTCGTGAACAAAAAGTTGGTCGTATCTTGGTCGACGGTGGATCCGCTGTCAACATCATGCCAAAATCCACAATGATTGATTTAGGGATAAAAACAAATGAATTGTCAACCAGTCGGATCGTCATTCAAGGATTTAACCTTGACAGCCAGAGGGCAATAGGCATAATACGCCTCGAACTCACCATGGGGGAGTTGACATCATCTACCCTTTTCCACGTGATTGACACAAAAACGTCTTACAAGATGTTACTTGGACGCCCTTGGCTTCATGAAAATGGTGTCGTCGCTTCGACCCTCCACCAATGTCTCAAATACTATCGTGGAGGTGAAAAGAAAATCAATAGGGATGTCAAACCTTTCGCCAAGGCCGATTCCTACTTCGCTGACGCAAAATTTTTTGAAGATGAAGGGGCGTCAAGTGAGATACTGCCATCTCAAATCCTCTCTACAGGCAAGAAGGATGATAAGAAGAAAGTTGATTCATCCTTAATCCCTAAGGAGCCGCCGATTCAGAGGAAAGAAATTCAGAAGGAAAAGGTGACTAAAGAGGTTGTCACTCAACCCACCCAAAAGGCAAAAGCGTCGTCGACCGCCCCTATCCTGCGGTACATCCCAAAGTCGCAACGCAAAGAAGGAGAATCACCATTTGAGGAATGCCAGGACCCTAAAATTGAGGGAAAGGTGGAGAAGAAAGTTGATGAAGTCGCTCTCCAAGACTTGAAGAGTAAAACAATCTTTCCCCTGGCTAAGGGTAAAAAGAATCGAATCATCAAGTCGCCTACAGTTGAAGAACCTTCAGGAGTCAAGGAGCTAAACAAAGAAAAGTTTGACCCGAATGCATATAAGCTCCTGGCGAAGTCGGGATATGATTTTGAAAACCCAACACCTATGGGTAAAGTCATTGATGCTAAACCTCATGGTCTCAATGACACACAAAAGAAACTTCTGGAGTACGGTGACGGGTTTCAAGAATCCAAGACGGGGGTAGGATTTAAACGCCCTACACCAGTCAAAATCTCGATATGGCGAAAAGTGAATACCTCATCTTCACAGTATATAACTGCAGAAGAGGTTGAAGAAAGTAAATTTGAAAGTGATGGTCGGCCAGAAAAGACTTCTGTTTTTGATCGACTGTGTCCACCTGCAACTAAGAACCAGGCATCTGTGTTTGACAGGCTTGGTGAACATGATAGTATGAGGAAGATATCATCAAGTCCTCAGACAAAGAGGAAAGGATCCGTCTTTAGTCGTGTCGGTGTGTCATCCATGCCTGACGACCAACCAAGACGTTCGGCACTTAGTCGCATCAGGAAGAGAAATGATGATGCAAGAAAAAACGACGACGCAAAGGAAAGTGATGACGCAAGAAGTGTGGTTCCCTCCCGCATGAAACGTACTCAAGACATAGACATCACCGAACAACAACCTCTTAAAGCAAGGGTTCGTACTGTGGTGTTTACCAATCAGGAGAAGTCATCTGATAATTTTGCAGAGGACGACCGAGAGTTTGTTTCCTCTAATCATGTGACAGCGCAAGAAGTCTCAAATTCTGATGAAGAAATAGAGACCGAGGTGGCTCCCAAAATACTTGAAGATGGGGGGCAGACGACTGTGGACGAACTAAAAGAGTTAAACCTTGGAACTCTTGAAGAACCACATCCTGTGTATGTTAGCTCTCTTCTCACTCAAGAGGAAGAACATGAGTATGCTGAATTACTCTCAGAGTTTAAAGACGTCTTTGCTTGGAGCTATAAAGAAATGCCTGGTCTCGACCCGAGAATTGCTGTCCATCGCTTGGCGATAAAAAAGGGTGTTAGTCCAAAGAAACAATCTCAAAGACGTTTTAGACCGGAGTTGATCCCTGAAATTGAATCTGAGGTAAACAAACTTATAGGTGCAGACTTTATTCGTGAAGTCAAATACCCCACATGGATAGCAAATGTAGTCCCCGTGAGAAAGAAAAATGGACAATTACGGGTTTGTGTGGACTTTCGTGACTTGAACGAAGCATGCCCAAAAGACGATTTCCCGCTACCAGTCACGGAAATAATGATAGATGCTACGACTGGTCATGAAGCATTGTCTTTCATGGACTGTACAGCCGGATACAATCAAATCCGCATGGCTCCCGAAGATCAAGAAGCGACATCGTTCCGCACACCGAAAGGGATATTTTGCTATAAAGTCATGCCCTTTGGATTGAAGAACGCAGGAGCCACGTATCAACGTGCGATGCAGAAAATTTTTGAAGACATGATGCACAAGATAGTGGAATGCTACGTTGATGACTTAGTAGTCAAGTCCAAAAAGAGGGAGAGTCATTTGTCTGATCTCCGCAAAGTCTTTGAAAGATTACGAAAATGTCAACTAAAAATGAATCCCCTTAAATGCGCATTCGGTGTCACATCTGGAAAATTTCTAGGTTTCATTGTCAGGCATAGGGGTATCGAAATTGATCAGACAAAGATTAAGGCAATCCAAGAGATGCCCGAACCTCGAAACCTTAAAGAACTTCGTGGCCTTCAGGGGCGTTTGGCATACATTCGAAGGTTCATCTCCAACCTTGCTGGGAGATGTCACCCATTCAACCATCTCATGAAAAAAGATACTTTGTTTGACTGGGATGACTCGTGTCGAAAGGCATTCGAAAGCATAAAAAAGTATTTGTCTTCTCCACCAGTGTTGGGGGCACCAGTCAAAGGAAAACCTCTTATCCTTTACATTGCTGCACAAGAGCGGTCGTTGGGGGCAATGTGCGCTCAAGAAATAGAGGATCGCAAAGAGACGGCTCTTTACTACCTGAGTCGGACTTTGGTGGGTGCTGAATTGAACTACTCACCCATTGAAAAAATTTGTCTTGCTTTGGTTTTTGCCATCCAAAAGTTAAAGCATTACATGCAGGCTCATACAGTCCATGTCATCTCAAAAGCTGACCCAATCAAGTATATCCTTTCAAGACCAGTTCTCTCAGGACGACTTGCTAAATGGGTTGTACTCATAAAACAATATGACATTGTGTACGTGCCGCAAAAATCGGTCAAAGGTCAAGCAATAGCAGATTTCTTTGCAGATCATCCAGTGCCACCTGAATGGGAGCTTTCTGTTGATTTGCCTGGGGAGGATGTGTTCTATATTGACGTACTCCCACCTTGGGAAATGTATTTTGACGGGGCTGCTCGTCAAGATGGCGCTGGAGCTGGGGTTGTCTTTTTGTCTCCAGAAAAGCATGTTCTGACTTACTCGTTTGTGTTAACTCAGTTATGCTCAAATAATATGGCCGAATACCAAGCCCTCATTCTAGGCCTCCAAATGGCTGTGGGACTAGGATTAAAGGACTTGGATATTTACGGAGACTCACAGCTAGTGATTAGCCAACTCTTAGGAGAATATGAAGTCAAGAAAGAGGATTTAATTCCTCATCACAGACATGCAACAAAATTGCTTGAGAAGCTTGACACTGTTAAGTTAAATCATGTCCCAAGGAGTGCCAACAAAATGGCTGACGCACTTGCAGGGCTTGCAGCCACTTTGGCACTGGGGGCAGAAGAAACCATGTCAGTACCGGTTTGTAACCGTTGGGTCGTTGCGTCAGACATAGACGAAATTGAAGATGAGGAATATGAGGAAGTCGACATGATCACTGTTCATCAAATTGACCAAGAAGATTGGCGTCAACCAATTGTTGACTATCTAAGTCATCAAAAATTGCCTAGTGACCCAAGGCATAGAATGGAGATTCGTCGTCGAGCCCCTCGATTTATACTTTTTAATGGAACTTTGTTTCGATGATCTTTCAACCACTCATGGTCGAGATGCATCGGAGACGAGGAAACAATGAAAGCCATGGAATAGGCTCACGCTGGAATTTGTGGTGCACATCAATCAGGTCCTAAATTGTATGATTGCCTTAAAACAATGGGCTATTATTGGCCAACAATGGTGCAAGATAGCATGGACTACGCGAAGAAATGTGAAGCTTGTCAGTTTCATGCTAATTTCATCCACCAGCCTCCAGAACCATTGCACCCTACGGTCTCATCTTGGCCTTTTGAAGCATGGGGACTTGACGTGGTTGGTCCAATTACACCAAAGTCGTCTGCGGGTCAAGCATATATCTTAGCAGCAACTGATTATTTCTCTAAGTGGGCGGAGGCCATTCCTCTTCGCGAGGTCAAGAAAGAAAATGTCGTCGACTTCATTCGTACCCACATCATTTACAGGTACGGTATACCTCGACGGATCATCACTGACAATGGGAAGCCATTCTTCAACACATTGATGACAAGTCTTTGTGAGAAGTTTAAATTCACGCAGCATAAATCGTCCATGTACAACGCTCCTGCAAATGGCCTAGCGGAAGCCTTCAATAAAACACTTTGTAAATTGTTGAGCAAAGTTGTTTCAAAATCAAAACGCGACTGGCATGAAAGGATAGGGGAAGCTCTTTGGGCTTACAGGACGTCATACAAAACAGCAACACAATCAACCCCATACGCTTTGGTGTATGGTGTCGAATCTATTTTGCCTTTGGAACTTCAAATTCCATCATTGCGAGTAGCTATTCAAGAAGGGTTGACTAAGGATGATAATGACAAACTTCGTCTAGCAGAGTTAGAGGCACTTGACGAGAAAAGACTGCAGGCACAACAGAAATCGGAATGCTATCAGGCTCGTCTGTCACGCGCATTCAACAAGAAAGTTCGACCTCGCTCTTTTCAAGTGGGGGACATAGTTCTAGCAGTGAGACGACCTATCATTACTTCACGTAAGACTGGAAGTAAATTCACTTCAAAATGGGATGGTCCATATGTTGTGCAAGAGGTATACACTAATGGGGCTTACAAAATCGTTGACGCAGAAGGACTACGCGTGGGGCCTATCAACGACAAGTTTCTAAAGCGGTACTACTCATGAAAAGTGGAATCTTTGTAAACTCCTAAGTAAGAGGATAAACTGCTCGCCCAAAAGAAACAAAAAAAAAAAAATGGGTGTTGAACTACGTTGGCTTGATCTTGTAAAGTAAATCATCAATTATTTTGCAAGTACGTAGGCAGCTTGAGTAACAAAAAAAACTATTCAAGTGCAGCCACACCAAAAAAAAAAAATCACAAACATTACTACACTCCTGGCCCGCAAGAGTCTAAACTGTGAACGGCAAAATAATTATTCATTACTACACTCCTGGCCCGCAAGAGTCTAAAACTGTGAACGGCAAAATAATAAAATAAACATGTTTTGTTGAACAAGTATCAAATTAAGGTATATATTGTTTGATCAATAGTCACTTTCATAAAATGGAGATTGACAACATGACATGGTTTTGGAGACATACCGTCAAGACATGCAATGCGACTCCCCTTTAGAGACCAAGGATCATCTGAAGATGTCAGGCTCACTGTGCAAACACGATGGCCTGACATCCCTGATGGGCTCACTGTGCAAACACTATGACCCATCACGATAAATCATCCTTCAAAAAGCGTCCAGGTCTTCAAACAGATCACCTGAAGATGGCAGGTTCACTGTGCAAACACGATGACCTGACATCCCTGATGGGTTCACTGTGCAAACACGATGACCCATCACGATAAATCCTCCTTCAAAAAGCATCCAAGTCTTCAAACGAATCATCTAAGGATGACAGGTTCACTGTGAAAACACGATGACCTGACATCCCTGATGGGTTCACTGTGCAAACACGATGACCCATCACGATAAATCCTCCTTCAAAAAGCATCCAGATCTTCAAACGGATCATCTGAGGATGACAGGTTCACTGAGCAAACACGATGACCTGACATCCCTGATGGGTTCACTGTGCAAACACGATGACCCATCACGATAAATCCTCCTTTTCCCATTTGGGCCTCCACTAAGCTGCAAAAACGGAAAAAAAATACGCATATACAAAAAAAATGCAAGTCAAAAAAATATAGTCTAAAGGGGTGTACAACAATCAACTTACTTAGTCTAAATTCCTGATTGTATCTCGAGGACGAGGCGGTGAAACAATAGGTCTTTCAAAATCGAGGACCTGCACACATAAAAAATCAAACGTGTCAAAGATGCACTCTTTCCCATTTTAATGAAAAAAAATATATATGGAGTATATAATGCCAAAATAGGTGTATCAAGGGTGTCAACACATTGCTTCTCTCCTTAAAAAAAAGAGTGATATATAATGCCCAAGATTGAATTGAAGTATCACAATACAAATATTGTAGAGAAAAGCACCCGATCGGAGAAAAGCAATTACAAGCAAAATCTCACCAAATTAACAAAATTGTCCAAGTTAATGTATCATGATGATGGAAAAAAAAAGAGAGAGACTTTAAAAAGAAAGACAAATACTACAGCAAAGTATGGCACCAACATAAAGACGTTGCTCAAAGAATTTTTTTATTTTTTTGTGCCATGGCTTTGTCGCACCAAATTTACAAGAGTTCAAAATTGATTATAAAAAAAAAGCTCGGTGCTAATCAGCAATACCTAAAATAGTTGATCATTAAGTCAAAATTTGCTGCTTATCAAAAGACAAAGAAGCTAAAGCCCTATTCAATAACATTTGTTTTTCGTATATCAAGATTAACATATTTTATCAAGATTAACTACAGTCTACAGAATAACAAAGCAAGAAGTGATTATAGCAATACAACTTTTGTTGGTGTAATTCTAAAAGCTAGATTAAAAATCCTAAGTGATAGTGGCAAAAGCTAGATTAAAAATCCTAGGTGACAGTGGCAATGAAGATACGCAATACGAAGTACACGGTAGTGGCGATTGTCATCAACCTCAAGCAAATTATGTGGGTTTTGATTTGGTACCCTATATCACAGTGAGCGAATGAGCGATCTAATTGGGATACCTTGTCAAATTGTTTGATCATGCGTCTAAAATTTGGCTAATTAATCTCTACTAAAAAAAAGTTAGGCACTTGTTTGTGGTATGCTAACATATTAGGTATACATATATACAAACAAGGTAAAGAAAAGAAAAGGGATTTACGAAGAGGGAATTAGATGAATTACCTTGAATTACCTTGTTCCCGTCAAGTCGTCAGCGATTGACAAAATAATTTAGTCTTCTTTTTATAAGTTGCGGGCCTTGCGGCGGATCTGTCAACGTAAAGTACAAACCCTAGTACAACTAAAATTCTTGGGTGGCAAGGCTCTTTGTTTGAGGTGTCATATTCTCCGTACTTCGTACATGCGATTAAGTATCAGTAGCACTTTGGGGCGATTGTCGAGTAGAAATCAAATAAGACACAAACAAAAGGCTGTTAAGTCAAGTTTGGGTAAAATTCAAAGGAGACTGTCAAGTCAAGACAGAGTTAAAATCGTGTAAGATGGTTAAGTAAGGATTTGATCTACTCATGGAAACAATGAAGTCATGATGGTTCGAGACCCCGTCACACTCAAACACTTCAAGTCGTGTATGCGACATGGTCTCGAGGGGGCAATTTGTAGACACTAAAAACTTGTAGTGTATTACAATTTAAATAAATTAATTAATTTGGACCGATATCATAATATTAATCCATTTTAATTAATTTAGCCCACCCAAAATAAATATCCGGATTACTCAAATACAATTTGGATCATATATTTTTGGGATAGGTCATATTGTTAGCCCAAAATAAACAAACCGAGTGGACCAAGTTAAAGACTCTTAAGTCACAAAATGGGCTCGGGCTTAAACCTACAAAGTCCAGTAAAGGAGTTTTCATCTCCTATAAATACTACTCGTCTACTTTAGTGGCGGAGATCAGAAATTCATTATTCTCAAGAGTCCATAAATTCTCTGGGAATTCTCTCTGAAAGTAGTCAATAAACACATCAAATTTGTGTCGACTGCTTAGCCAAACTCAAACTCAGGTTGACATCATCAGACGACTGTCACCCTAAACTCAAACTCAGGTTGACATCATCAGACGACTGTCACCCTAAACCCAAACTCAGGTTGACGTCATCAGGCGACTGTCACCCTAAACTCAAACTCAGGTTGACGTCATCAAACGACTGTCACCCTAAAACCAAATCCAGGTGTCACACACGTGTCATCGTCAGCTGCGAAACAGAATCAGAGGACTTAGTTTATTTTTTGTAAACTATCAAATACAGAGATTGTACCCAAACATTCAAATATCAATAAAATACTTTGTTGCATTATTTTCTATCTTATTTGCCTAGACTAGAAAATTTGTGTTTACAACACCATCTCGAGCAACAAACACCTTGTTCTTAGATGTATTGTAGAAGTAATACCCCTTTGTTTCCTTTGGATAGCCCACAAGGATACATTTGTCAGATTTTGGATGAAGTTTGTCTGAAATTAATCGTTTGACGTATACTTCACATCCCCAAATCTTAAGAAAAGACACATTTGGAGGCTTTCCAAACCATAATTCGTATGGAGTCTTTTCGACAGCTTTAGACGGAGTTATATTTATAGTGAGTGCATCTGTATTTAGTGCATGTCCCCAAAATTCTAATGGAAGTTCGGCCTGACCCATCATTGACCTGACCATGTCTAGCAAGGTTCTGTTCCTCCGTTCCGGCAGGTGTGAATAAAATGATTCCAAGATCCTAAAATCATTGAAGAACTAAGCACAGTTTGTCGACTTAATCCTAGAACATCTTAGGTAAGCAAAAGCCTTTTGCTAATAGTCTAGAAACTATTCTTGGTTGATAGGTACGTCTAAGAACTTATTAGGTAAACCTATCGATTTTGCCACGACATAAAAGGACTCCTTACTTATATCGTTGAGTTTCACCAAAACTAACATGTACTCACAATTGTTTGTGTACCTTGCCCCTTTAGGACCAATAAGTAACACCTCGCTGAGCGAAAACTATTACTAGATTGATGTAAAGGATATCCAAGCAAGTGTATATTTTGGCATGGCACCTTTTAACTCAATTTTTAAGTTTGGAACTTAAGGCTCTTACTATGTTGGTTAGATTTTAAGTGAACTAAAATCCTTAATCATGCAACATAATCAAGCTTTTGATCTCATGCATTTTAAGACATATTTAAAAGCAATAAATAACTTAAAACATGCATAAGATAAATGTGATCCAGTATGGCCCGACTTCATCTTGAAGCTTTGACTTCAAAGTCCGTCTTGAAAATCTCCGTGGGAGGCACCATTTTCTTCAAATAGGATAAGCTATAACTAATTACAACTATTTGATGGTTCGCAGACCATATTTGAATTGAAAAATAACTTTGGTACTTTAGACCAATTACATTCAAATTAATGGTACGCAGACCATATTTTCTATCCTATTTGGGCCATACTAGTCACTTCATAACCTGCAAAACAGTACATATACAATATATACCATTCACCCATTCATTATCATGAATGGCCCACATAGCTGGTTAGTAAAACACATTATGCATCACGTAAACATTTGCAGCAATTAATCAAGGGCACCAATAATCTACCAATTATTCAGTCCTTATTAATTCTAATCAAGTTGTTTTAACCTTAAGGATTTGTAGACCTAATCAAGAGTTTATGACTAAAAAGCGCTCCCACTTAAACCAATAAATTCATATGCTTTACTAATTTTAAACATAAAAATGTATTTCTAGTCTAACCGGAAACATACAAATTTAATTAAAATTTAAAGCTCATATAAATTTATAATTGAATCCAAAAAGTTTAATTTAATTTCAGTCGTTATTTAAATTAATTCATGATTTTAATTTTAGTAAAATAATTAGAATAAATAAAATTTATTATAATTACAATATTCAAAATTAAAATCCAAGAAAATAATTTAAATTATTAATTTTAAAATTAATTAAAATTACGTGAACTGAAATTTTCAAATTAAACATTCAAAACGATCTAATCGTAACGCAAACACCCTACGCATTGCACGCCCATGGGCCGCACGCACACAGCCATTGCTGGCCATGTGCGCGCAGCCCATGCGCTCGTCGCATAGCTGCTGCATCTCCCATCGCAAGCCATCGCACGCTGTGGTGCTCGCTGCGCGCGCGCCAGCGCTCGTCGCACGCGAGCCATCGCTCGCAGTGCGCGCTCGCCAGCGCTCGCTGCGCGCGCTCCATAGCTCGCTGTGCGCGCGAGCCATTGCTCGCTGTGCGCGCGAGCCATCCCTCGCTGTGCGCGCGACATCGCTCGCTGGGCGCGCGACATCGCTCGCTGTGCGCGCGAGCAACGCTGGGCGCAGCGCTCGTGGCACGCGAGCTTGCGCTCGCTGCGCGCGAGGCAGTGCGCGTTGTGGCGCAGCTCGCTTGCTGCCCACACGCGACTGCCTTGGCTTGCCTTTCGCCCATGCCCATTTGTTCATAGCTCGTGGCCCACGACACAAGGCAGGGCTGCTGCCTTGTGCTCGTGCACCATGCCTTGCTCATTGCATTGGTGCCGCACGGGCGACGAGCTCCCTTGCTCGTCGTCGCATGCCCGCACTATACAACACCCCTTAAGGGTAACACGAAGCGTCCATTGCTTTGTGCGTGCAAGTTATATGAACGAATCGCATAAAAATTTAAAATTTATATTTAAAATTAATGACAAATTAATAAATAATATTAATTTCATAATTTTAGGGCGAAAAAATCGAAAATTTATTATTCAATTGATTTCCGATTGTTATGGATTCAAGTCTAGGTCATAAAAATTTAAAATTTATCATAAATTTACAATTTTTATGGTGGTTTTTAATCATAGGTTTCTAATTAAATTATAATTAATTATGAAAATCAAATTAATTCTAAATTATTCTAATTTTCAACAAATTAATCATAATTACAAATTAGATTGCATAATTAACAAGGCTAGGCATTCAAACTTGTTAAACATATACAGTAGGTCAATCAAAAATTCAAGATTTATCAACAAGAATCGCAAATATTTAATTTAACATCTTAAATTTACGAAATTTTGCATTCGAAAAACTAAAACCTTCGAAAAGTCATAGTTAGGCTTCGAATTTGAGAATTCTGGGTTCGGCAGAAAAATATTATTTTTGTCAAAATTTTAGAATGCCTTTTACATGCGGAATTGACACAAAAATCACTCGATTTGGATGAGTAACGAAGAAACTGCCGAAAAACTGCGTACGTATAATTAAATAAACGCAATTTGCAATTAATTAACAATTACGAAAATTAATCACCCCTTTTAATTCTTGCAAATTTGTAATATTTAACCATGTTCATGCAAATTAGATTATGAAAATAATAAGGGGCTCGTGATACCATTGTTAGGTTATGATACATATGATATTACATAAATCATGCGGAAACAACCATTAACCCAGGAATACATATTATTTACACATAATCATATAGCATAATTTAGATGCATACTCTTTGTTGCGTGCCCTCCCTAGCTGCGCCCGAACCGAGCAAGAACAAGTCTTTAGGACTCCAAGTGTCGTCCCTCCGTAGATAGTCCACAGCACGTCCGGATCCGCCTTAAGATTGACCAACTAGAATCGCCCTTAAGGTACTAGAATTTTCGGCACTTTTGAGCAAGATGTGTGACTGAATTTTTCTCTCAAAAACTCACTTTGAATACTTGAAAACTCGTTATAAATTGTGAACCCAGGCCACATATTTATAGGGGTATGGAAAGAGAATTGGAATCCTATTAGGATACGAATTAATTAAACTTAGAATCCTACAAGAACTCTAATTAATTAATTTATCAAATAGAATTAGGAATTTAATCATTAACCGAACTCTGCACGTTTTAGGAATCGTGCATGAACACAAACTCACACACACACACACGGCAGCCACGATGGGCCGCCCATGCGCGTGCGTGCGAGCAGCAGCCCACGCAGCGAGGCCCACGCAGCCGCGGCCTTGGCGCGCGCTGGGCCTGCCTTGCGGTAGGCCTGGGCGCTGCCTTGGCTGGGCTTGTGGCGCGCGTTTGGCTTGCTGGGCGATGGCCTGGCTTCAAGCTGGGCCCTCGTCCGGCAGGCCTCGTCCGATGCTTATTCGTACGATACGCTCCTGATTAAATTTCTGATTCCGGAATTCATTTCCGATACGAACAATATTTAACATTTCCGATTCCGGAATCAATTTCCGTTTCGAACAAATATTTAATATTTCCGTTTCCGGAATTATTTTCCGATTCCGATAATATTTCCGATTCTGACAATATTTCCGTTTCCGGCACTATTTCCGATTCTGGCAATATTTCCATTTCCGATAATATTTTCCGATACGTACCATGTTTCCGTTTCCGGCAACATCTACGACTTGGATAATATTTATATTTCCGATACGATCCATATTTCCGTTTCCGGCAATATCATCGTTTCCGGAGTATTCATTTCTTGCTTGTGACGATCTCAGCTCCCACTGAAACCAAGATCCGTCGATTCCGAATATCCATAGATGGAGTATTTAATGCCATTAAATACTTGATCCGTTTACGTACTATTTGTGTGACCCTACGGGTTCAGTCAAGAGTAAGCTGTGGATTAATATCATTAATTCCACTTGAACTGAAGCGGCCTCTAGCTAGGCATTCAGCTCACTTGATCTCACTGAATTATTAACTTGTTAATTAATACTGAACCGCATTTATTAGACTTATCATAGAATGCATACTTGGACCAAGGGCATTATTTCCTTCAGATAGCTCGCACCTACACGAGCGAAACCCCAAGGCATCTTTCTCGAAAAAACCTACAAAAATCGTACGCCAAAAGGAAGCATCCCAACATGCATACTTGGGGGCTCCAAGCTACGAAACGACCATAGCAAAATAAAAGATCTCGAAGCAAATGATTGAACGATCGAAAGGGCACGATGCTTGAGCCCACTTCATGAACGGGCCTGAACCCTATCAAGCCTCTAAGCAAATTATTCAAAATCAGTCATTGCTCAAAAAATGATTCAAGCAAACTGATTAATGGACCGCACACAATGGCCATTCTATGAACGCCCGTTCGCACATACATCGAACATTCACGAACGCGTTTAAAAGAAAAATATATACGAGCGATCAAAATATACGCCTCAAGGTATGTTCCTCGGGCCATATAGACTCGCCCAGCTATTGCAATAACTGTACACCTTAAAGAGCGGCAGTTCCTTTAAATAATCGCCCCAAAGCGACAAACACCGTAGTCCACCAATCGGCTACGGCTTTTCGAGAAATCATCACGATCACTCAATGTGAGGGGGTCGAAAAAACGCGAGGCTAATGCGTGACCTTGTCCCTCGTGGGTGTGACGATTCTTTTTATTCAATCAAGTGTAATTGGATTTCCTGTGAGTATACACCCAATTGACTAGTAATATAGGAGTCGCCATTTAGTTTTTAACGACAATGAGAAAAACTAACAAAACCCGGTTATCGTGACATAAAGGGAGTGCAATTATGTTTGACCACGACGGCCGTAGGTTCCCTTGTGATCCCTGGTGTGGGGATCTCTCAATATACACCCGCAAGGTAGAGATTGAGGGTTCGGGGGACTGTAACTACCGAGAGGAGTACTTCGCTCGTCGATAACTCCAGAGGAAGAATATCCTTACTAGCTCAGCATAAATAATTGAAGGGACATGCGTTAACTATTAAACTAATCTGAGTTAATTTTAGCAATATGCAACATATAATACTAATTCGATCGTGATTATCTGATTTAAATAGCATTAAGGGACCTAGCATGATAATCTGATTTCCCAAAAATATTATATTTGTTAGGCGTGATAGAACAATCAGATTAGGTTAGTTTAACAGTTCATAAAAAAGGGCGAGGAAAGCAGTTAAATCATCGAAAAGGGACACATTACGACGCACCCTTGAGAGGTGCGTCACGGTTCTCAGAAAACTAACCACTTTGACTTTGCTATTTCTCCTTTTTATTTAACGAATCTCAATTATGGGACAGGATACGTTCTGTTCGATTTATGGATCGATTGCGACAGAACGCGTGAACAGTTTCGCAGCGAGAGGCTTAGGCTAAGGGTTGGAGTCAATACTCAGAATATAACTGTGTGTTGTTGTGTGTCCTTTCACGTCGAATTTAGGGGCCTATTTATAGGGAAGAGTTCGTGGAGAGATAGAATTGCAGAGTTCTAATCCACAAAGAATTAGGAAAAAAACACGTACCTAGGTATTTTCAGCGCCCAGGGCTGGGCGTCAAAGATTTCGGCGCCCAGCTCTGGGCGTTGAAAATATGATCCAGGCAATTTCAGCGCCCAGGGCTGGGCGTTGAAATTGCTATTTGGGCCGTTTCTTTGTCAGATTCGGATTCCTGAAATCCGTAGAGTTTGAGATTAATTCGAGTCTTTTAGCGCGTATAAATTTTATGACGGAATGCATCTGGGCCCGTTACGAACTCTAGGCTCGTTAGGATTTTTAATTAATACGTAACTCTTATTTCCGAATCCTATTAGGAATAGGATTCTCGCAGTTTTCTATCTCATTTAGGATTTATGTTGGAGTGCAACACCTAATTCTGACAGGTTTCTATCTTTTATGATTTACCACTTTTAGAAGCTACCTTTTACGAAAATTACTATTTTTAGCAGGTTTCCATAAATAGCAGGTTTCGGGTGAAATGAAAAGGGGAATCGAGATTCGTTTATTTTATAGGAAATGCGTTGTCAAGTGGAGTTTTTACGTCTTCATCATCGAACCTTTCCCTTTCGGGAATGGGGACAAAAGTAGGTGTCTACAGTTAGCCCCCACTTTGACTGAGTCTTGGAGTAAGACGATGGTCAAAGTATTAGACGGAGTGCGTCACACAAGCCATGGTGTATGTGACCTGTTTTGCGAGGGTCTTACGAGCCCCCGAGTGATAATATTTGACTTAAGGGTCATCACTTGAAGTGTCGATATATCCCTCATGTGTCATTGGGATTTGTCAACTGATAGTATAGAAACTTCCTCACTTTGTCATTGGAAGGATTTAAAGGTGCGTAGAAACTCCCTCACTTTGTCATTGGGAGTAGCTACAGATGTTTTCAAAATCAAAGCTGTAAAGTGTAATTGGGCCTGGCCAAGCCCAATCACGAGGTAAAAATGTTTTTAAAGATTCTCATTTTCAGGGCTAGCTAAACGAGAAAACCCCCTTGTTTTTATAGGACGTAAAACGAAGGAAAATCCAGCAACCGTTCTTTTTTGGAAAAACGGAAAACCAATCCTTTAATTTTTGGAAAAAGGGAAAACAGAAAAAAGTTATCGCTGCAGCGACTAAGGACCTGCGCGGTTAGTGACGCAGACCCCGCCCGCTGAAGGTGGGCGAGCCTGTCCGCTGAGGGTGGACTCCCCGTCCGATAGAAGTGGACGAATCTGTTTTGATGTTTTGAAAATAAGGACCTACGCGGTTTGTGACGTAGACCCCGCCGGCTGAAGATGGCGAACCTGTCCGCTAAGGGTGGACACCCCGTCCGATAGAAGTGGACGAATCTATTTTGAAATTTATTTTGCTTTTTTGAAAATAAGGACCTACGTGGTTTGCGCCGTAGACCCCGCCGGCTGAAGATGGCGAGCCTATTTTAAATTTGAAGATTTTATTTCTTTCGAAAACTGAGGACCTGCGCGGCTAGTGACGCAGACCCCGCCCGCTGAAGGTGGGCGAGCCCTGTCCGCTAAGGGTGGACGCCCCGCTCGCTGGAGGTGAGCGAACCTGAATTCGTCTTTTCGATTTGGGATTCGTGTGCCGCGATCTTGCCCGATTGAGGTGGGCAAGTCCCTATTTCATTTCTTTTCTTGTGATTTCTTTTGAGAATTTCTTTTCATTTATTCTTGCAGGAGCGAATTCTTTCGAGGGATGCTCGGATTTAGTTGCAACCTGAATGTGGGTTGACAACATGCTTAGACGGACCATTGTCTTGTGGTCATCATCCTTTATGGTTTTGAGTTAGTCCTTACGGCTCAATTTTGCCACTACCTGGGTCCTTGATTAGGGGACCATGTATAAGTATCAACGACGACCTTTGTCTTGAGGTCGTAAACCGGTTCTTTTTCTTTTGAGATTATCCAAACACGGGACTTTGTATAGCGTAGTCTGGGAATTTTGTTTTAACCTTGCATACCTTTTTTGAAATATATATTTTCTTTCGAGCCCCCAAGCATTCGTGCTTGACGGTCATTTCTTGTCAAAGAGGTTCCTTGGGGATACGCATTTTGTAATGTCCTTGATCGTGTTTTGGGATCGTGCTCGTAAGTGCGAGCGATCTTTGTAGTGGTGTGCTATTCTTGACGAAGTCGTGAGGTGCGACTTTCAGTAAGGAAATCGGTAATCTTTGAGTCGAATGGATGCGGCAGGGCCCAATAGAAGTTAGGGCCTTTTTTTGAGCCTAGGTTCTTTTTCGGCGCCCAGGCCTGGGCGTTGAAATAATTCACGCCCAGGTGGGGCGTTGAAAGTGTTGTTTGGGCTGGTCTTTTGATGACACAGTTGGCCTCTTGTTTCATTCGTTTATTTCACTTGAAAGTTCTATGTATTCTCTTTTCTTTTGTTTTTTTCTTTGTTTTTAGAACGTGATGATTTTCTTGAGAAGCCGTAGCCGATTGGTGGACTACAGTGCTTGTCGTTTTGGGGCGATTATTTTAAGGAACTGTTGCTCTTAAGGCGTACAGTTATTATGACAGTTGGGCGAGTCTATATGGCCCGAGGAACATACCTTGAGGCGTAAGACTTTGACTGCTCTTGTTGTTGTATATTCCTTTTGAACGCGTTCGTGAATGTTCGATACTTAGAATGATGATATGTATGTGCGAACGAGCGTTCATAGAATGGCCGTTGTGTGCGGTCCTTTAATCAGTTTGCTTGAATCGTTTTTTTTGAGCAATGACTGATTTTGAATAGTTTGCTTAGAAGCTTGATAGGGTTCAGGCCCATTCATGAAGTGGGCTCAAACATCGTGCCCTTTCGATTGTTCAAACATTTACTTCGAGATTTTTTATTTTGCTATGGTTGTTTCGTAGCTTGGAGCCCCCAAGTATGCATGTTGGGATGCTTCCTTTTGGCGTACGATTTTTGTAGATTCTTTCGAGAAAGATGCCTTGGGGTTCCGCTCGTGTAGGTGCGAGCTATCCCTTCCATGGTAGGTAATATTTTGCTACTTTTAATCCTTAATGTAGAAGTGTGTGGCTTGATGATAAGTAGTCTGTGCCTCTTTTACACGTGCTCTTGGTCGTGCCTATATTAGTGCAATATGCCTTACTCTTTTTTCTTTTTTTTTAGACTTGTACCGTAGGATAGTTGAACTTATGGTGCAACGTAGGCTTGTGTGGCCTAACAGCGTGTCTTAGAACATTCCTCCAGGTGTTGGGATATCATTATTATTTTTTGCATTGGAGTACTTCATCACGCCTTGCTCAGGTGCTCGAACAAGTGTAGCACCTTCTGCGTGGGTGTGCACGGCTTTTTACTTCGTTCGATGCGAGGATTCATAGGTGTTTCTTTCTTATTTTTATATCTGGGCAAAACTTGGCTGGCAGAAAGAATCAGCGCCCAGGCTGGGGCGTTAAAGATATCGGCGCCCAGCTCTGGGCGTTGAAAATGATTTCTGGGTATATTTTGACGGTTCTTATCCTTGATTTTTCTTTCGCTTTTGCTTTGGAACGATGTAGACTGTGTAACAGGCGCTTATAGGGCGAGCGTTAGGTGCAGTAGTTTGATCGCAGTTTTGGTGACTCGCGATTTTCAGTTACCCTCGTTAGTGGGGTGACTTTATATATTCTAAGTAGTGCTTAGAATTTGTAGCAATTCTAAGGTTCTTTTACACGATTAAAGCTTAGGATTGTGCCCGTATGATGTATGTATAGCATTAGCGTCGAGAATTTGCGATAAAATCGTCATTTCGAGCATTTTTAGAGTGTTTTTCTCAAGCCCCCAATTGTAGCTACGGGATTGGCTTGGTGCTATAATGCTTTGCATACGTTTTTATGCATTAATGGTGACACGGATCATGAATAGTTTGAACCAGACTCGTTTAGTGCGGGGTATGTTCGAGTAGTGATTTGCTACTTCTCTTGTAAATGTCGTATTGTGCGACATTGCCATGGTCAAGGTAGTCACATGTCGAAGTGTGCCTTGGCCAAAAGCTAGGTGCCTTTCTTTACCCATAATCATATTTAGAAATCTCTTTGACTCACTTGCAACATCGAGATAAACGCATACTTAGCTTAAACCAACGACACTTTACTATGTTCGAAGAAATTATTTGAAAATTATTTGAAATCCGAGTCCTACTGTGTACAATCCGAGGTGTCCTAAGTAGGTTGACTTATAGAAGGGTTCGTACAGGATTACATGAGTGAATCAAAATACTGTTACGATTTTTGGAATGCTGTCTAAGGATTTGCTGGAAGCCAGGGTGCAGGCGTCAAGATATACTTGTGCCCGTTTGGCATGTGCTTTAGGCTTTTAGGGCCATCTTTTCCAGAATTGCGGGAATATAAACCGTTTTCAAATTGACTTAGATTTACTTGGTGTATGTCTGCACAAAAGGTCAAGGTATATTTAGTTCTTTCCCTAGCTCTTTCATTTCACTTTTTAGCCCCCAGTTGCTGTTATGTCTTCCCATTAATGATGCTTTCAGATTTCGATTTTAGATGCTCATGTCATATTCCTGAGTAGGGTGAGCCTTGGTTAAGTGCCCAGTCCTATTGACAATGTACCATTTTTTTTTTATTTTTTTCAAAGGGGATTAGCAAGCATTTGAATTACCTTGAACGGGTGCCCTGAGTTCGAAGGAGCGATGGGGCGATGCCGTAGAACAATCCTCTTTATTGCAAGCTTACTGCCCTTACTACTTGTTGGCGATCATGACTGTGTCTAGTGGTTAAAGAAGGTATTTAAGTGAGTTAGTTCGCTTTAGGGAGGGTCAAGTCGAGTACTTTAGAGGTCATGGACGCTTGCGTTAGCCCCCATTCAATTGAAGCAGAGTGATGTTTTGAGTCTTGGCTAAGTGCCTAGGAGTGTGAGTGCTCCTTTCTGGCAAGGGTACGTGCCCTTATTATTTTTCGATGTGTGCTCATTAATTTGGCATCTTGACGACTTGGATTCTTTCTTTGACTTAAATTTTTCTTTCGACTTGGATTGCAAGTAATTAAATTTCAATAAGGGACTTCTATTCTTTATTCTTGTTTTTCTATAGGCTTTAATATTTTTGCAAATTGGTTGGACCGAATCATGGATTGCCTACGTATCCGCCTTAAATAGATTTAATTTGGAATCAGGTCTTGCGTAGTTCTTAGCCTAGAAAATGGTTTCTTAGAATGCCGATTTTAAACAAGTACGTTCTGAGGTGGAAACATATTATTTGAAACGGTAGAATAAGTGAAGTTTTTTTATTATTTTAATCCGCTGCCTTGCCGTAAGCCAAAAATTTGTTTTATATGTTTTTTTTAGTACATGTATATTTTTTGGTGGTACGTATATCTGAATACGTGCTGTACCCCTCCAAGTGTTCGTTATTTTTCCGTGCATGTGCGGATAAAATGACGAGCACTTCTGGACAAAATTTGACGAGCAGAGAGATTCAGCGCCCAGGCAGGGGCGCTAAAGATTTCGGCGCCCAGCTCTGGGCGCTGAAAATGACTTCTGAGCGGATCTTTTTTGGTGCGCTAAATGCTTCTTTTTTCTTTTTAGACTTTTAGAGGCGCTTTTGCAAAGTTTCTTTTTTATTATTCACATTTTATTATTTTTTTGCAATTTTCATTTGTTTCTTTTCTTTATTTGTGACTCAAGACGGCTTGAAAGATGGGTTGAATGAGATAGGATAATTTGTATGGGTATTGGTCAAGCATGAGGATTATATCTGCTAGGAATCACAATTTGCAGCCTTAAGCTAGTGTCCTGAGTTTATATCAACCAAGGCCAATGAGTAGCATGGGGACGGCACAAGGGTATATCAACAGGATGTGTCTGACCAAGGTATATGGTTATTATACTAACGGTGGTGTAATAATGGGTATGACGCACGTATCAATGGCCGTATGTGGTTTACAGTTGACAATAAGTTCAAGAACAAGAGTCGAGGTAATGGTTTCTTGGGTTATGGCAATGAGAACGAGGATGGGTTAAATGAGCTGAACAGGGGCCCTAGAGCGAAGGTGTCTAAGAACATAAGGACTGGAAAGGGTAAACATCGTAGAATTTTATGATTTGGATTGGTTGACTCAATTCTCTTCCTTCGTTTACTTGGGTAAATTTCGCACTTTGGGAGGTACGGGCTAAGTATTTCATGGCTCGCTCTTTTCGCTTTCCCTTTTCTTTTTCTCTTTTTTCTTTTTCTTGGGATTTCTCCCCTACATAAATCCTTCAATCAATTTGGGCTAAAAGGTAGATGGTTGTGGTCTTTGAGTCACGAGGCGAGACTGAGTGAGCCTCGTTTGGTAGGCCTATAATGGACCTTTAATTTTAGTAGGCCTAGGGTGGACCTTTAAATTGTCTTACTTTGCAAGCGTATTTAGTCGTTTCTTAAAATATGCAAATAGCGTAGATTCAAAATGTTGTTTTTACCATATTGAATTTTAACGAAAGAATTACATCGAAAGTAATTTTTGTTTCTTTTCAGATTCTAGTTTCTGGGATTTAATTGGAAGTTGTGATTTAGACTCAAACTTTCATTAATCTTTCTGATTATAACCCGTGTATGAATACAAG
Organism: Spinacia oleracea; assembly: GCF_020520425.1. NCBI lineage: Eukaryota > Viridiplantae > Streptophyta > Magnoliopsida > Caryophyllales > Amaranthaceae > Spinacia > Spinacia oleracea. The sequence continues at coordinate 91,167,711 of NC_079487.1, forward strand.
GAGGTGGCCTAGACTCAAAATAATGACGTGGCGTAAGCCTATAATACTTGACCAAGCAACTCTCAGACTTAGGCTAATTGGACCATAACTTTCGTTGGTTGACACTTTAGATTTTAACCCTTGGGTGTTCATTTGTCATGCGCCATTTTGTTTAATGTTGGCAAGGTAGTTAATTGGGGAGATCGAATTTTTATTTTTGCAAGACTAGAATCATTAGTGCGGCTTCTCTCTTAGTGTGTATTGCTTTACCCCAATGGTAGCCCTATTGGTATGCCGATTTGGGTATTTTCATGGTTGGTCATGTTGCATTCATGGAAAATCTTTTAGTCCGTACTTAATAGTATTTCAAGGAGTGAGTGACTCGAGAGGACTATGATAGTCGTGACCCAATGTGATTATAAGCCTTGAGGCCATTAATTTTTCTTGCCAATGGTATTGACACCTTAGGTTCACTTTGGGGTTGTGCGACTATGGGGGATGATTTCCAGAATGTGACTGTTTCCATTTTGCAAATACTATAGTATATTCTTTTTATTGGTGAGAGAGTATTGAGGCCGTGGATTCTTAGCAAGGGATGACAATTACATATGGGTGCTTATTGATTTAAATGTTAGGAAGGGAGACTCAATATGGTTTAACCTTTTAACTTGCAGAACGACACCAAGCATTAGGACCGATTCTATGGATAAGACAACTAAGACTTAGGATTTGGATTGTATTTTGGCATAGCCTAGTCTAGACTCGGATTTATTTGAACATTTATTTTTTTTGAAGACTTTATTCGAACATTTATTGTTTGAATACTTCGCCCATGTGACATTCAAGGTTTAATTAGCATGCTCGGCTTTGGTGCCGAACATCGTCGTCGTAGGAGGCCTAACAACGGCACAAAGAGTTATTTACTTTTTACAAGTCGCTTTTAGAATCGAGTGCTTTTTCATACGCCCTCGTAGCAATTGTTTTTACGAAAAGTTGTTTTTTTTGCTACGTATTTTCTTCATGCGTGGGCACCGAGGCTGCTGTGCCTGACCAAAAGGCCAGGCAGCAACTTCAGCGCCCAGCAGTGGGCGTGAGAAATATTGGCGCCCAGCCATGGGCGCTGAAAATGCGTCCCTGACTGGTACTCGTTTTCTGTTCGCGTATATTCTTTTGTTTTATGCGACTTAATTTTGCGTGCTTGCCTAATAACGTCCTTTACGCGTTGTGCAGCGTTTGTGGGATTCGTTACAGGCCATCCCGAGCGTCGCTTGTTTTTGTGGCGATCGTTCGGGCTTGCGGAACACGTATTTTGGTATAACTCTTTGGCAAATTAGTCTATGAATGTTTGGGCAATTTTTAAGGTTGTTGGTTTTCTAGCATTATTTGTCTAGCATTATTCGTACACACAATCATAACATAGTCACATAGTTCGCTACACATAACTACATTACAAACATGGATTTGAAAATTAAATATGTCACGTAGTTTATGATAGGCTTCTATGGGTAGTATTTGCGCCTGGCTTGGTACCGCTTCTATCGTAGATCCAACACATGCCCCGGTCGAGGTAGTGTCTTTAACAGACGAATTTCGCTCAAGAGGCCAACCCGCAAGTGCAAGCCAAGGGGGAATGCAGGCGAGATGGACCTAATGAGCGAGCGATTGGGTTCGGGATAGGTGTACTACCTGCACAAGTACCGAGTGGGAAACATGCGCGGCGTATGCACCCCCCTATTGGCGAAAAAAGGTATCCTTAGTCCCAACTCCTGAGGGAGCCGAGATTCGTTATGATGTTCTGCCTGTTCACATTAATATGCTGATTTTCAGGTCGTCCCAACTTGATGGGGAAGTAAACGCGGGGTAGGATCGTTTCACCCTTCGGCTATTTTGATTACCTACGAGCACGAGTATTTCCTTCACTATCCCCAGTGGAGTCGCCACTGTGAGGGGGTCGAAAAAGCGCGAGGCTAATGCGTGACCTTGTCCCTCGTGGGTGTGACGATTCTTTTTATTCAATCAAGTGTAATTGGATTTCCTGTGAGTATACACCCAATTGACTAGTAATATAGGAGTCGCCATTCAGTTTTTAACGACAATGAGAAAAACTGACAAAACCCGGTTATCGTGACATAAAGGGAGTGCAATTATGTTTGACCACGACGGCCGTAGGTTCCCTTGAGATCCCTGGTGTGGGGATCTCTCAATATACACCCGCAAGGTAGAGATTGAGGGTTCGGGGGACTGTAACTACCGAGAGGAGTACTTCGCTCGTCGATAACTCCAGAGGCAGGATATCCTTACTAGCTCAACATAAATAATTGAAGGGACATGCGTTAACTATTAAACTAATCTGAGTTGATTTTAGCAATATGCAACATATAATACAATTCGATCGTGATTATCTGATTTAAATAGAATTAAGGGACCTAGCATGATAATCTGATTTCCCAAAAATATTATATTTGTTAGGCGTGATAGAACAATCAGATTAAGTTAGTTTAACAGTTCATAAAAAAGGGCGAGGAAAACAGTTAAATCATCGAAAAGGGACACATTACGACGCACCCTTGAGAGGTGCGTCACGGTTCTCAGAAAACTAACCACTTTGAATTTGCTATTTCTCCTTTTTATTTAACGAATCTCAATTATGGGACAGGATACGTTCTGTTCGATTTATGGATCGATTGCGACAGAACGCGTGAACAGTTTCGCAGCGAGAGGATTAGGCTAAGGGTTGGAGTCAATACTCAGAATATAATTGTGTGTTGTTGTGTGTCCTTTCACGTCGAATTTAGGGGCCTATTTATAGGGAAGAGTTCGTGGAAAGATAGAATTGCAGAGTTCTAATCCACAAAGAATTAGGAAAAAACACGTACCCAGGTATTTTCAGCGCCCAGGGCTGGGCGTCAAAGATTTCGGCGCCCAGCTCTGGGCGTTGAAAATATGATCCAGGCAATTTCAGCGCCCAGGGCTGGGCGTTGAAATTGCTGTTTGGGCCGTTTCTTTGTCAGATTCGGATTCCTGAAATCCGTAGAGTTTGAGATTAATTCGAGTCTTTTAGCGCGTATCAATTTTATGACGGAATGCGTCTGGGCCCGTTACGAACTCTAGGCTCGTTAGGATTTTTAATTAATACGTAACTCTTATTTCCGAATCCTATTAGGAATAGGATTCTCGCAGTTTTCTATCTCATTTAGGATTTATGTTGGAGTGCAACACCTAATTCTGACAGGTTTCTATCTTTTATGATTTGCCACTTTTAGAAGCTACCTTTTACGGCAATTACTATTTTTAGCAGGTTTCCATAAATAGCAGGTTTCGTGTGAAATGAAAAGGGGAATCGAGATTCGTTTATTTTATAGGACATGCGTTGTCAAGTGGAGTTTTTACGTCTTCATCATCGAACCTTTCCCTTTCGGGAATGGGGAAAAAACAGGTGTCTACACTCAACTCATTATAATCTCTAATAAAATTCTACATTCCAAAAAATAAAGAAAAAACAAAAAAGAAGAGAATACGTAGAATTTCCAAGTGAAGTAGACGAACGAACGAACAAGAGGCCAACTGTGTCATCAAGAAACCTCGCCAGAAATTATTTTCAGCGCCCAGCACTGGGCGCCGAAATCTTTAACGCCCAGGCATGGGCGCCGAAAACGATCCCAGACCCAAAAAGGCCCCTGACTTCTATAGGGCCCTGCCGTATCTGTTCGACTCGAAAATTACCGATTTCTAAAAGTCGCACCTCACGGCTTTGTTAAGAGTAGCACACCACTACAAAGGTCGCTCGCACTTACGAGCACAATCCTTAACACGATCAAGGACATTACAGAATGCGTATCCCCAAGGAACCTCTTTGACAAGAAATGACCGTCAAGCACGAGTGCTTGGGGGCTCGAAAGAAAATATATATTATGCAAAGGTAAAACAATATTGCCAGACTACGCTGTACGAAGTCCCGTATCTGGATGTCTCAAAACATAAAACCGGTTTACGACCTCAAGACAAAGGTCGCCGTTGATACCTATACGTAGTCCCCTAATTAAGGACCCAAGTAGTGGAAAAATTGAGCTGTAAAGACTAGCTCAAGACCATGAAAGATGACGACCACGAGACAATGGTCCGTCTAAGCACGTTGTCAACCCACGTTCAGGTTGTAACTGAATCCGAGCATCCCTCGAAAGAATTCGCTCCTACAAGAATGAATAAAAAGAAATTCTCAAGAGAAATCACAAGAAAAAATGAAATAGGGACTTGTCCACCTCAATCAGGCAAGACCGCGGCACGCGAATCCCAAATCAAAAAGACGAATTCAGGTTCGTCCACTTCTATCGGACGGGGCGTCCACCCTTAGCGAACAGACTCGCCATCTTTAGCCGGCGGGGTCTACGTCACAAACCGCGTAGGTCCTTATTTTCAAAAAAACAAACAAGCTTCAAAAGAGATTCGTCCACTTCTATCGGACAGGGTGTCCACCCTTAGCGGACAGGCTCGCCATCTTTAGCCAGCGGGGTCTGCGCCACTAACCGCGTAGGTCCTTAGTCGCTGTAGCGATAACTTTTTATGGTTTTCCCTTTTTCCAAAAATTAAAGGATTGGTTTTCCGTTTTTCCAAAAAAGAGCGATGTGATTGGTTTTCCCTTTTTCCAAAAATTAAAGGATTGGTTTTCCGTTTTTCCAAAAAAGAGCGATGTGATTGGTTTTCCCTTTTTCCAAAAATTAAAGGATTGGTTTTCCGTTTTTTCCAAAAAAGAGCGATGTGATTGGTTTTCCCTTTTTCCAAAAATTAAAGGATTGGTTTTCCATTTTTCCAAAAAAGAGCGATGTGCTGGATTTTGCTTCGTTTTACATCCTATAAAAACAAGGGGGTTTTTCTCGTTTAGCTAACCCTGAAAATGAGAATCTTTAAAAACATTTTACCTCGTGATTGGGCTTGGCCAGGCCCAATCACACTTTATAGCTTTGATTTCGAAAACATCTGTAGCTACTCCCAATGACAAAGTGAGGGAGTTCCTAAGCCTCCTTAGATACTTACAATGACAAAGTGAGGGAGTTTTCTATACTATCCGTTGACAAATCGCAATGACACGTGAGGGATATGTCGACACTTCAAGTGATGACCCTTAAGTCAAATGTTGTCACTCGGGGGCTCGTGAGACCCTCGCAAAATAAGTCACCTACACTATGGCTTGTGTGACGCACTCCGTCCAGTACTTTGACCATCGTCTCATCCCGAGACTCAGTCAAAGTGGGGGCTAACTGTAGACACCTACTATTGTCCCCATTCCCGAAAGGGAAGGTTCGATGATGAGAACATAAAATCTCCACTTGGAAACGCATCCCCTATAAAATAACGAATCTCAATCCCCCTTTTCATTTCACTCGAAACCTGCTATTTATAGAAACCTGCTATTTATGGAAACCTGCTAAAAATAGTAACTGCCGTAATGGGTAGTTGTTAAAAGTGGCAAGTCATAAAAGATAGAAACCCGTCAGAATTAGGTGTTGCACTCCAACATAAATCCTAAATGAGATATAAATTGCGAGAGGAATCCTATTCCTAATATGATTCGAAAAAAAGAGTTACGTATTAATCCTAACGAGCCTAGAGTTCGTAATGGGACCAGACGCATTCCGTCATAAAGTTAATACGCGCTAAAAGACTCGAATAAGTCCAAACACTCCGGATTCTAAGAGTCCAAAACTGACAATGAAAACGGCCCAGACCCTATTTTCAACGCCTGGCTCTGGGCGCCGAAATCTTCGGCGCCCAGCCCTGGGCGCTGAAATTACCTGGGACGTGTTCTTTCCTAATTCTTTGTGGATTAGAGCTCTAAAATTCTATCTTTCCACAAACTCTTTTCTATAAATATAGCCCCAAGTTTGACGTGAAAAGGACACACACAATTCATATTCTGAGTCTTGACTCCAACCCCTAAGCCTAAGCCTCACGCTGCGAAATTGATCACGCGTTCTGTCGCAATCGATCCAAAAATCGAACAGAACGTATCATGTCCCGTAGTTTGAGATTCGTTAAATAAGAGGAGAAATAGCAAAGGTAAAGTGGTTAGTTTTCTGAGAACCGTGACGCACCTCTCAAGGGTGCGTCGTAATGTGCCCCTTCGCATGATTTAATCGCTTTCATCGCCCTTTTATGAACGGTTAAACTAATCAAATCTGATTGTTCTATCACGCCTAATAAAGATAATATGTTGGGAAATTTGGATTATCATGCTAGGTCCCTTAAAAGAATCTAAATCAGATAATCACGATCGATCTAGTATTATATGTTTCATATTGTTAAAATCAACTCAGATTAGTTTAATAGTTAACGCATGTCCCTTCAATTATTTATGTTGAGCTAGTAAGGATATCCTGCCTCTGGAGTTATCGACGAGCGAGTACTCCTCTCGGTAGTTACAGTCCACCGAACCCTCAATCTCTACCTTGCGGGTGTATGTTGAGAGATCCCCACACCAGGGATCACAAGGGAACCTATGGCCGTCGTGGTCAAACATAATTGCACTCCCTTTATGTCACGATAACCGGGTTTTGTCAGTTTTTCTCATTGTCGTTAAAAACTGAATGACGACTCCTATATTACTAGTCAATTGGGTGTAAACTCACAGGAAATCCAATTACACTTGATTTGACAAAAAGAAACGTCACACCCACGAGGGACGAGGTCACGCATTAGCCTCGTGTTTTTTCGACCCCCTCACACTATGTGCTTTGAGGAAAGTGTACATATAATATTTGATGAATCAAACAAATCTGATATAGTACAGGAACAAGAACATTTCGAGATTGGTTTATCTCGTGCTGCAGAAAATGATGAGGAGTTTCAACCAAGCAAACACACAGCCAGAGGAACTGCTCAACAAAATCAAGAAGTTCGCATACAAGAGGAACACGAAGAAATCCAAGAAGATCCAGAAACAACACCAGAACCTGAGGAACCCCACAATGACCAACAAGGAACTCAGGTCACAGAAGGAACTGACGAAAATGCCACAACACCAGTAGCTCAGTTTCAACCTAGACCTTGGAAGCATCAAAAGTCTCATCCAATGGAACTCATTATGAGTGACATCAGAAAAGGAACTCAGACAAGGTCACAACTAAGGAACTTTTGTGCATTCCACGCGTTCCTCTCCATATTTGAGCCAAGAAACCACATTGAGGCTCTGGAGGATGCTGACTGGATCATAGCCATGCAAGAAGAATTAAATGAATTCAAAAGAAACAAGGTGTGGCACTTGGAACCCAAACCAAAGCACCAGAAGGTGATAGGGCTGAAACGGGTGTTCCGGAACAAGAAAGATGAACATGCAACAATCATAAGGAACAAAGCAAGGTTAGTGGTCAAAGGTTATAACCAACAGGAAGGTATTGACTTCGAAGAAACATTTGCACCTGTTGCTAGATTAGAAGCCATTAGAATCTTAATTGCTTTTGTTGCCTTCATGGGCTTTAAACTTTATCAAATGGATGTTAAATGTGCTTTCTTAAATGGTTTCTTAGAGGAAGATGTTTATGTGGAACAACCCCCTAGATTTGAAAATCCCAAATTTCCAAATCACATTTACAAACTAGATAAGGCTCTCTATGGACTAAAACAAGCCCCTAGATCTTGGTATGAGAGATTATTAAAGTTCCTCCTTCAAAATGATTTTAAAAGAATTAGAATAGAAAAAACTTTATTTTTAAACTAGAGGAACTGACTTGTTAGTAGTTCAAATTTATGTTGATGATATATTATTTGGAGCAACTAATGAGAACTTGTCCAAGGATTTTGCAAACTTTATGAGCAGTGAATTTGGAATGAGCATGGTGGGGGAACTCAACTTCTTCCTTGGTTTACAAATCAAGCAAACTGAGGAGGGAATCATGATACACCAACAAAAGTATGTGAAGGAACTCCTAAAGAAAGATGAGCTAGAATCAGCCAAAGTAAACCACACTCCCTCAAACAAATATGAACAACTACCAGATAAGACACTGATCCAAATGGGAAAAGTGTGAATCAAACAAAATACAGAGGTATGATTGGATCACTATTATATTTAACAACTAGTAGACCTGACATTTCTTTTAGTGTAGGACTATTGGCAAGATTTCAATCCAATCCAAAGGAGTCCCACTTAACTGCTGTGAAAAGAATACTAAGATATCTCAAAGGAACTGATGACCTATGCCTATACTATCCAAGAAGTGGATCATTCGAGCTAAAAGGATATGCTGATGCTGATTATGCAGGTGACTTAGTGAATAGAAAAAGCACATCAGATATGGTACAGTTCCTAGGTCCATGCATGGTTTCTTGGGGTTCCAAGAAACAAAACACTGTTGCTCTATCCACAGCTGAAGCTGAGTATGTAGCTGCTGCAGCTTGTTGCTCACAAATTCTATGGATAAAACAACAGTTAAGAGATTTTGGTATTATCTATGATTGTGTTCCTATCTATAGTGATAACACTAGTGCTATTTGTATTTCAAAAGATCCGGTTCATCATTCCCGGGTCAAACACATCCACATTAGACACCATTTCCTTAAAGATAATGTTGAGAAAGGTTTGATTAAATTAGATTTTTGCCAAACTGATCACCAAATTTCTGACATTTTAACTAAGCCTTTGAACAGGGAGAAACATGAGAAAATGAGAATGGAACTCGGAATGATCAAGCTAAGGTAATTCCTAAATTGAAGTTCCTCTAAGGTAAAGGCAAAAACCATAGTACATATAGACTATTACAAACACAAAATCTTGTGTGCAAACATAGTTGAAGCTTACCATCGTGGCAAACAAACTCACACTCCAAATGTGCAAGGTAAGCAGTTCCTTTCAAACTAGTTAATTCAGAGATACAAAATTAAGCAAGTCAATACCAAGTCAAACACAGTTTTATTTTAATTTATTTCTATACTTTTCTTTTAAATCTTTTTTTAACAAATTTTTAAAATTCAAAAACGAATACCCATATTCAAAGAATGTTTGGAACGGTTCCATTGGCAATAAATAGGAGAAACTCTTCACTTTCCACATTCAATCCATGCAACCCCCTTTTCTCTCTCTCACACGCCTTCTCCACTGACACCACCTCTCCTTCCACCTATAAAAACCCTTCACCATGGTTCTCACAAGCAAGAACATTGATCTCACTTCCCTCAAACGAAAAAGAAATCCATCCTCTCCAGTTCCCATGGATACCTCACCCATACAATCACCAATTCCCCTTCGATATCACAATCCAATACTCGCAATTACTCAGGGGGAACCAATAGAAACTGACATTGAAATGAAATCCCCAATCTCAAACCCTAGATCTTCCACAAGGAAATCTAAAAAGCGTCGGGTAGAAATTTCGGGTGAACAACTCGAGGAAACTGAGGAACCACAGGAGGGTGCTCACACTCAGGGGGAAGGAAAAGGCATCAAGAAACTCACTGCTAAGGAGAGCAATCTGGTGGAAGGGTTTGCAATCAATTCAACATGGTGTGAAGCTACGAAGTTCAATGAATTGATGGAGATCCTCGAACACCAAAAGTGGGTAAGCTTGTTAAGTACTTATGCCAAATCACCCCTAATTCCGGAATCCATGAAAGAATTTGCAAAAACTTACTTGTGTTGATGATGTGTGTTCGAGTAAAGTAAATGGAACTCGCATAGAATTTAATGCCTCCTATCTGGAACAGTTGTTTGGTACACCCAATAGGGGTTTTGATATGTGGTTGAAAGGTCAGATTACAGTGACCATTGATAGTGTCAATGAAGATGATATTGTTGGTTCAATTGGAGGAAATTCCAAAGTGTTCACCTCCACAACACATAACTGTTTCTCACCCCTTCAAAAACTGCTATTCAATATTGTGTGGAGAGGTGTAGTTCCTCGAACCGAGAAAAGGAACATAGCCAGTTTGTTTGATGCATGCCTCATGTATTGTCTAGAAAGAAAAATACCCATAAACTTTCCAGCTATTATGATCAAACATCTATCCACCTGCATACCAAAATACAAAATCCCTTACTCTTCACTTCTCACTGAAATCTTCAAAAGCTTCTCAGTTGACCTCAGTCCCTACTATGTCATCCCTCTAAAATCAACCCAAATCCTACAACTTGAAATTCTCACTCTGTTAAACCTTAAAGTAGTTCAGGGGAAAGTCATTAAGGCTGGAAAAATAGAGAAAAAGGATGAAGAAGACCAAGAGGGTCCAGAAGTTAAAGAAGAAGAGGAGGAGGAGGAGGAACTCGAACACTTAGAGGCGACTTTATCTCAAGTTCCTCAAGGGAAAAAGAAGTGTGTAGGATCCCAAGGGAAAAGAAAGAGCATGAGGGTGGAAATGCAAGAAAACAAGAAAAGAGGGCCTATCTTTATGGAAATAAATGAAGAAGGGGAGGTCAAGGAGATGCCCATAGAGGAGGATGCTGTTCCAATCAAACAAGAGGAACTGCCTGAAACTGTTGTGCCAAGGACCAGGACACCAAGATCCTCCAAGAAAACCAAAGCTCGTCGTGTTCCATCTGCACAGGAACATGTTCAAGACCATGGGGGTGCCTGGAACACAAAAGATAATCAGATATTGGAGCTCAAGGCAACAATTGCCCGTCTGGTGGAACTGCAGGAGGGAACAGACCACAGGATCAGTTCAATGTAGGCTCACATAGGTGCATTGGTTGCCAGTGTCAAGACTCTCCAAACCAATATCCAACACTACTCAGATCAAGCCAATGCCACTCGTGCCACCATTCTCATCAAGATCAATACTCCGGAAACTTTTGAGGAGACAGTGATCGAGGAAACTGCTGGTTCTGGTTCCCCATCCCAAGCTTAATCACCCTATCCCATGTTTCAATTAACTTTTGCCATGGAACAATCTTTTTATTTTTTTTTGTGGTCTGTATAATTTTCAAACTTGGGTATTTGTTCCATCTTATCTTGACTTGCTTGGTTAAATATCTTTGTGTTTTCTAGTTTTGATCATTACTGCTTGCTTTCTAAATTTACTGTGTGAGTTGGTTTAATACTTTGAGGCTAGCTTAACTTGCCAAACGTTGATCGTGGGGCACTGTGTTTGGAATGGCTATATTTCGTGCTATGCTTTTTGTTGATGTCAACAGGGGGAAGTCAAGGTAAAAACTTCCAAGGTAAAATCAATCCAGTTCCTGAATCAACTTCTTGTGTACTCTCTCTGTAAGTTTTTTTCTCTCTTTTGTTTTTCTATTTTTTTGTGTTTTGTTCCACTGTAGTCTGCATCAGTTCCTGTTTATGTTTACTCTCATTTGTAAAAAGTTTGCAAGTGTTGTCATCACCAAAAAGGGGGAATATTGTTGTTCCTAGGTTTTGGTTGATGACACACACATATTGCAAACTTCCTGATTGTGGTTGCTAATGACTTTAGACAGGTAAGTGCCTAAGTTCTTATTAGGATAGGAACTTGAATCATATGTTGAAGTTCCTGATTTACACTTGGAACAACCACTGGAGTTCCTGAGCTGGAAGTTGTATCTGTTCTAGTTTGAACTCACAAGAGGAGCAACACATTTTACATATCAAGAGTTTTTCATGCCCACAAGAACAATTACAGACTCATGGCCACGAGTTCCTATGATAGCCAGAGAGGAACTCATCATTGTTCCAGAGCTAGAACGTCTGAAGCTTCTGAGTTGCAAGTTCCAGACAAAGGGAAGACATAAAAGTCTAGGTAGTCTACTGTACTTAGAATTTTATGTAAATATTAATTATGCAAATGGTATATAGGGTACTCAAGGAACTTGTGATTTAATTAGGCCATTTATTTTACTGGAAGAAATTTTTATGGAAAACATGTAATTAAATAAAAATAAGTTTTGATATAAAATAGATTCACGTTTTATTTTATTTAATCAAAACTTATTTTCCTAAAAATTCTCCTCAGTTTTTGTAGATAAATAAAATCTGTTTTGAAGGAAATCTTTTAGGGTTTGATTGAGTCAAACCACTAACTGCTTTGTGGCTGAAACGTGGGAAGTGGTCTTCCCCTTGTTCCACAAGTCAAGGGACGTGAAGACCAAAGTGCTGGCAGTTAGCAGTTGAGGTTTTGAAGGGAACTAACCCTAGGGATAAACACTATAAAAGGGCAAACATATTTTCTGGAAAATTACACAAACATTCTAAGAGTTTTTGCTTTCCTAAACGTATTATCAAAGATTTTCTAGAACAGTTTGTGTCCTAGTTAATTCAAAGTTCCTAAGTTCCTTATATATATACAAAAGCATTATTAATATCTAGAGTCATCTAAACACGAATTATATTTTGTATTAGTGAGGATAGAGTTATCCTGTAAAGACTTAGAGTTTAAGTCTGAGAGAAAGTGAAAGAGATAGAGTTGTAATCTGAGCAGATTACTGTGAGGAACACGAATTAGAGAGAAACTTGTGTTAGAGAGTTGTTGTAATCGAGGTATTACTATAATAAAAGAAATTCACTTCTTGATTAGTGTCAAGAAGTTCTCACAATTGTTATTTTAGTCTTTCTTGCTCTCAGTTTCTTTACTGTTCCTTGGTCTCGAAAGAAACTCTATCAAAGTTCGAATTACAATTCACCCCCCCTCTTGTGTGTGTTCCTACTGGAATATCAGACACCTATCAGCCCGGGGGTGCATGCGCTTCGGATGTTATCCCCTCGATGCATTCTCAATGTAGCACATCCACCAAAACTAAACCGCTTATCTCCTAGGTCCATTCACGGTATATGCCACTCCAGCAGGTACCCGATAGGCCTTGATAAAATTCGTCATGAACCTGGCTACTCTGACAAGGGCTTGTTGGGGGATTGGCGATAGGTTTGGTACACTTTGACACCCAAGATTTTTTGAACCTTAGAGACTAGCATAAACTAAGTGTGCATTATGCCTGAAATCATGCTCGTTGTTAGTTTGATGTAAATTTTATGTGCTATGTGAAACTAATCAACCAGACGCTTAGTTTAAGGTCAACAATGCTTATCAAACTCCTAAAACATGCTCTAACGTCGAAATAATATTAAAGCTACGAATTAGAAACGAAATTCCGCAGTCAAGAGACTAGCGCCGCGCCAGAAAAAAGTAGCGCGGCCCTGACCTGCGGTAGAAAATTCCAACGCTCAGAAACTGAGCGCAAGAAAATTCTAGCGCACGCGACCAGGAAAAGAAAAATAATCACAATGGCTAGCGCACCAAATTCCCACGTTGTCCAGGCCAGCGTTGCCATTATGTGCACTGGAAATTTCCAGCACACACTCACTTTTCCTCGCATTTGAAGTACTTACTAGAACTCGAAAATTCAGAACCCAGTCCATCGTGCAACCAATTCTAAAGACCAAAATACGCATTTGCCTTAAAGAACTACGTAGGTCTGGCTGAAAATACCCATTCCGGAATGCATATTCAAAACTACGCCGAAGGTATTTCCACGGAATTGAAGTACGCTTAAGTCAAAATTAAACGAAAATCCGCATTAGCTTTTACCAATCCAACCCAAAGGCCAGTACGCGCAAATTACTTATCACTTGCGTTGGAATGCTGAACGTTTGAGCGCAAGAACGCTCATCCAACCACATATGGACAAACTGAGAGAGCCATTCAGAAACCCGAAGTCATGTGTCATTGATTTTCAAGGAGGTTGGGAATATGACCTAGATTTGATTGAGTTTTCATACAATAATAGTTATCATGCTAGTATAGGAATGACACCATTTGAGGCCATGTATGGAAGAAAGTCTAGAAGTCCACTATGTTGGAGTGACATTAGTGAGACAGTGGTGTTAGGAACTCAATTGATAGAGGATACAATGAACCAAGTCAGGACTATCCAATCAAAGATTCAAGTAGCGCAAGATCGCCAAAAGAGCTATGCAAACTTGAAACGTAGGGACGACGAATTCCAAGTGGGTGACAAAGTGTTGCTAAAAGTTTCACCAATGAAGGGTGTGATAAGGTTTGTCAAGAAAGGAAAGCTAAGGCCAAAGTACATAGGTCCCTATGAGATCCTAGAAAGGATAGGAAATATAGCTTATAGATTAGCCTTACCAATGGATTTGCATAGAGTACATGTGTAGACACCTACTTTTGTCCCCATTCCCGAAAGGGAATGTTCAATGATGAAAGCATAAATCTCCACTTGACAACGCATCTCCTATAAAATAACGAATCTCAAATCACCCTTTTCATTTCACCCGAAGCCTGCTATTTATGGAAACCTGCTAAAAATAGTAACTGCCGTAAAGGGTAGTTGCTAAAAGTAGTAAGAATAAAAAGATAGAAACCTGTCAGAATTAGGTGTTGCACTCCAACATAAATCCTAAAAGAGATAGAAATTGTAAAAGGAATTCTATTCCTATCACAGTTCGATAAAAGAGTTAACGTATTAATTAAACTCATAACGAACCTAGAGTTCGTAAAGGGCCCAGACGCATTCCGTCGTAAATTGATACGCACCAAATAACTCGGATTAAGTCTCTTAATAAACTCCGTACTCTAGAGTCCAATCTGACAAAGAATTCTGCCAGACCCTATTTTCAACGCCCAGCCCTGGGCGTCGAAATCTTTGACGCCCAGAGCTGGGCGCCGAAAATACCTAGGACGGATTCTTTTCCTAATCCGTTTCGTATTCAAATTCCTGAAAATCTATCTTTCTACGCCACTCTTTCCTATAAATAGACCCCTTAAGTTCGACGTGAAAAAACACACAGCACACAATTATATTCTGAGTATTGACTCTAAACCCCTAAGCCTAAGCCTCACGCTGCAAAACTGATCACGTGTTCTGTCGCAATCGATCCATAAATCGAACAGAACGTATCCCGTCTCATAATTTGAGATTCTTTAAATAAAAGGAGAAATAGCAAAGTCAAAGTGGTTAGTTTTCTGAGAACCGTGACGCACCTCTCAAGGGTGCGTCGCAATGTGTCCCTTTTCCATGGTTTAATTGCTTTCCTCACCCTTTTATGAACTGTTAAACTAACTGAAATCTGATTGTTCGATCACGCTTAATAAATATGATATTTTTAGGAAATTGGATTATCATGCTAGGTCCCTTAAAACAATCTAAATCAGATAATCGCGTTCGATCTAGTACTATTTGTTGCATATTGATAAAATCAACTCAGATTAGTTTAATAGTTAACGCATGCCCCTTCAATTATTTATGCTGAGCTAGTAAGGATATCCTGCCTCTGGAGTTATCGAAGAGAGAGTACTCCTCTCGGTAGTTACAGTCCCCCGAACCCTCAATCTCTACCCTGCGGGTGTACGTTGAGCGATCCCCACCACCAGGGATCACAAGGGAACCTACGGCCGTCGTGGTCAAACATAATTGCACTCCCTTTATGTCACGATAACCGGGTTTTGTCAGTTTTTCTCATTGTCGTTAAAAACTGAATGGCGACTCCTATATTACTAGTCAATTGGGTGTAAACTCACAGGAAATCCAATTACACTTGATTTGACAAAAAGAAGCGTCACACCCACGAGGGACGAGGTCACGCAATAGCCTCGTGCTTTTTCGACCCCCTCACAATGGCGACTCCGTTGGGGATAGTGAAGGAAATACTCGTGCTTGTAGGTAATCAAAATAGCCGAAGGGTGAAACGATCCTACCCCGCGTTTATTTCCCAATCAAGTTGGGACGACCTGAAAATCAGCATATTAATGTGAACGGACAGAATCGCATAACGAATCTTGGCTCCCTTGGTGTTTCATCTTGGGAGTTGGGACTAAGGATACCCATCGCCAACCGGGGGGTGCATACGCTTCGAATGTTGTCCACTCGGCACTTTCGCTAGTAGTACACCCGTCCCAAACCCAATCGCTCGCTCATTAGGTCCCTCTCGCCTGCATGCCCCCTTGGCTTGCACTTGCAGGTTGGCCTCTTGAGCGAAATTCGTCTGCTGAAGACACTACCTCGACCGGGGCATGTGTTGGATCTACGATAGAAGCGGTACCAAGCCAGGCGCAAATAACTACCCATAGAAGCCTATCATAAACTACATGACATATTATTATTGCCTCATGATGGAATGTTAGTTATGTGTAGCGAAATATATGATTGTGTGTGACAAACTGTGCTAGAAAAACCAACGACCTTTAAAATTGCCCAAACATTCATAAACCAATTTGCCAAAGAGTTATACCGAAACACGTGTTCCGCATACCCGAACGATCGCCACAAAAATAAGAGACACTCGGGATGGCCTGTAACGAATCCCACAAACGCTGCACAACGCGTAAAGGACGTTATTAGGCAAGCACGCAAAATCAAAGTCGCATAAACAAAAAGTAGACGCAAACAGAAAACGAGAACCAGCCAGGGACGCATTTTCAACGCCCCTGGCTGGGCGCCGAAATTTCTCACGTCCTCCGCTGGGCGCTGAAGTTGCTGCCTGGCCTTTTGGTTAGGCACAACAGCCTCTGTGCCCACGCATGAAGAAAATACGTAGCAAAAAAAAAACTTTTCGTGAAAAAAAATTGCTACGAGGGCGTATGAAAAAGCACTCGATTTCAAAAGCGACTTATAAATAAAATAAAATAATAATAACTCTTTGTGTCGTTGATAGGCCTCCTACGACGGCAATGTTCGGCTCCAAAACCGAGTACGCTAATTGAAATAACCTTGAATGTCACATGGGCAAAGTATTCAAAAAATAATGTTCAAATGAAGTTTCAAGAAAAATAATGTTCGAAAAAAAAATAAATCCGAGTCTAGACTAGGCTATGCCAAAGTACAATCTAAATCCTAAGTCTTAGTTGTCTTATCCATAGAATCGGTCCTAATGCTTGGTGTCGTTCTGCAAATAAAAAGGTTAAAACATATTGAGTCTCCCTTCCTAACATTTAAATCAATAAGCACCCATATGTAATTGTCATCCCTTGCTAAGAGTCTACGGCCTCAATACTCTCTCTCACCAATAATAAGAATATATTATAGTACTTGCAAAATGGAAACGGTCACATTCTGAAAATCATTCCCCCATAGTCGCACCACCCCCAAAGTGAGACCAAGGTGTCAATACCATTAGCAAAAATTAATGGCCTCAAGGCTTATGATCACATTGGGTCACGACTATCATAGTCCTCTCGAGCCACTCGCTCCTTTAAATACTCCTAAGTACGGATTAAAAAGATTTTCCATGAATGCAACATGACCAACCATGAAAATACCCAAATCGGCATACCATAAGGCTACCATTGGGATAAAGCAATACACACTAAGAGAGAAGCCGCACTAATGATTCTAGTCTTGCAAAAATAAAAATTCGATCTCCCCAATTAACTACCTTGACAACATTAAGCAAAATGGCGCATGACAAATAAACACCCAAGGGTTAAAATCTAAAGTGTCAACCAACGAAAGTTATGGTCCAATTAGCCTAAGTCTTAGAGTCGCTTGGTCAAGTGTTATAGGCTTACGCCACGTCATTATTTTGAGTCTAGGCCACCTCCTTGTATTCATACACGGGTTATAATCAGAAAGATTAATGAAAGTTCGAGTCTAAATCACAACTTCCAGTTAAATCCCGGAAACCGGAATCTGAAAAGAAGCAAAAAAAGATTATTTTCGATGTAATTCTTTCGTTAAATTTCAATAAGGTAAAAACAACATTTTGAATCTACGCTATTTTCACCTTTTAAGAAACGACTAAATACGCTTGCAAAGTAAGACAATTTAAAAGGTCCACCCTAGGCCTACTAAAGCTAAAGGTCCACCCTAGGCCCACTAAAATTAAAGGTCCACTATAGGCCTACCAAACGAGGCTCATTCAGTCTCGCCTCGTGACTCAAAGACCACAACCATCTACCTTTTAGCCTAAATAAAAAAAAAATTGAAGGATTTATGTTGGGGAGAAATCCCAAGCAAAAAGAAAAAAATAGAAAGAGAAAAGGGAGAGCGAAAAGAGCAAGCCATGACATACTTAAAAAGAAAGAGAAAAGGGAGAGCGAAAAGAGCGAGCCATGAAATACTTAGCCCGTACCTCCCAAAGTACGAAATTTACCCAAGTAAACGAAGGAAAAGAATTGAGTCAACCAATCCATATCATAAAATTCTACGATGTCTACCCTTTCCAATCCTTATGCTCTTAGACGCCTTCAGTTCATCTAACCCATCCATGCTCTCATTGCCATAACCCAAAAAACCATTACTTCAACTCTTGTTTCTGAACTTGTTATCAACTGCAAACCACGTACGGCCATTGACACGTGCGTCATACCCATTATTTCCAAAACCTGCTCCTACACCACCATTAGCATAATGACCATATAACTTGTGTGGATACATCCTGTTGATATACCCTTGAGCCGTCCCCATGTTACTCATTGGCCTTGGTTGATGTAAACTCATGACCCTAGCTTGAGGCTGCAAATTGTGAGCCCTAGCAGATATAATCCACATGCTTGACCAATACCTATACAAATTATCCTATCTCATTCAACCCATCTTTCAAACCGTCTTGAGTCGCGAATTAAAAAAGGAAAACAAATGAAAAGTACAAAAAAGTAATAAATAATAAAAAAGGAACTTTGCAAAGCGCCTCTAAAGTTAGTCTAAAAAGAAAAAGGAGCATTTAGCGCACCAAAAAAGATCCGCCCAGAAATAATTTTCAGCGCCCATAGCTGGGCGCCGAAATCTTTAACGCCCTAGCCTGGGCGCTGAATCTCTCTGCTTGCTAAAATTTTGTCCAGAAGTGCTCGTCATTTTATCCGCACATGCACGGAAAAATAACGAACACTTGGAGGGGTACAGCACGTATTCAGATATACGTACCACCAAAAAATACATGTACTCAAAAAAATATAAAACAAATTTTTGGCAGCAGATTTAAATAATAATAAACTTCACTTATTCTACCGTTTCAAATAATATGTTTCCACCTTAGAACGTACTTGTTTAAAATTGGCATTCTAAGAAACCATTTTCTAGGCTAAGAACTACGCAAGACCTGATTCCAAATTAAATCTATTTAAGGCGGATACGTAGGCAATCCATGATTCGGTCCAACCAATTTGCAAAAATATTAAAGCCTATAGAATAACAAGAATAAGAAATAGAGTCCCTTATTGAAATTTAATTACTTGCAATCCATGTCGAAAGAAAAATTGAAAGCACGAAGAAAAATCCAAGTCATCAAGATGCCAAAATGAGCACACATCGAAAAATAATAAGGGCACGTGCCCTTGCCAGAAGGAGCACTCACACTCCTAGGCACTTAGCCAAGACTCAAAAAAAAATCACTTTGCCTCAATTGAATGGGAGCTAGCGCAAGCGTCCATGACCTCTAAAGTACTCGACTTGACCCTCCCTAAAGCGAACTAACTCACTTAAAGACTTTCTTTCACCACTAGACATAGTCGTTCGCTAAAAGACTTTCTTTCACCACTAGACATAGTCGTTCGCTTAAAGACCTTCTTTCACCACTAGACACAGTCATGATCACCAACAAGTAGTAAAGGCAGTAAGCTTGCAATGAAAAAGATTGTTCTACGGCGTCGCCCCATCGTTCCCTCGATCTCAGTGCACCTGTTCATGGTAATTCAAATGCTTGTGAATCACCTTTGAAAAAAAATCAGACATTGTCAATAGGACTTGGCACTTAACCAAGGCTCACCCCACTCAGACGTGTAGCACGGGCATCTAAAATCAAAATCTAAAAGCATCATTAATGGGAAGACATAATAGCAACTGGGGGCTAAAAAATTGAAGTGAAAGAGCTAGGGAAAGAACTAAGTATACCTTGACCTTTTGTACGGACATACCCCAAGTAAATCTAAGTCAATTTGACAACGGTTTATATTCCCGCAATTCTGGAAAAGATGGCCCTAAAAGCCTAAAGCATATGCCAAACGGGCACAAGTAATATCTTGACGCCTGCACCCTGGCTTCCAGCAAATCCTTAGACAACATTCCAAAAATCGTAACAGTATTTTGATTCACTCATGTAATCCTGTACGAACCCTTCTATAAGTCAACCTACTTAGGACACCTCGGATTGTACACAGTAGGACTCGAATTTTAAATAATTTTCAAATGATTTTTAAAGACTTCTTCGAACATAATAAAGTGTCGTTGGTTTAAGCTTAGTATGCGTCTATCTCAACGTTGCAAGTGAGTCAAAAAGATTTTTAAATATGATTATGGGTAAAGAAAGGCACCTAGCTTTTGGTCAAGGCACACTTCGACATGTGACTACCTTGACCATGGCAATGTCGCACAATACGACATTTACAAGAGAAGTAGCAGATCACTACTCGAACGTACCTCGCACTAAACGAGTCTGGTTCAAACTATTCATGATCCGTGTCACCATGAATGCATAAAAAACGTATGCAAAGCATTATAGCACCAAGACAATCCCGTAGCTACAATTGGGGCTTGAGAAAAACACTCTAAAAATGCTCGAAATGAGGATTTTATCGCAAATTCTCGACGCTAATGCTATACATACATCATAGGGGCACAATCCTAAGCTTTAATCGTGTAAAACGAACCTTAGAATGGCTACAACCCCTCCCAAATTCTAAGCGCTACTTAGAATATATAAAGTCACCCCACTAACAAGGGTAACTGAAAATCGCGAGTCACCAAAACTCCGATCAAACTACTGCACATAACGCTCGCCCTACAAGCGCCCGTTACACAGTCTACCTCGTTCCAAAGCAAAAGCGAAAGAAAAAAATCAAGGATAAGAACTGTCAAAATATACCTAGCTCTGGGCGCTGAATCTTTCTGCTAGCCAAGTTTTGCCCAGATATAAAAATAAGAAAGAAACACCTATCAATCCTCGCATCGAATGAAATAATAAGCCGTGCAAACCCACGCAGAAGGTGCTACACTTGTTCAAACACATGAACGAGGCATGATGAAGTACTCCAATGCAAAAATAATAATGATATCCCAAATGCCTGGAGGAATATTCTAAGACACGCTGTTAGGCCACACAAGCCTACGTCGCACCATAAGTTCAACCATCCCACAGTACAAGTCTAAAAAAAAGTAGAAGGCATATCGCACTAATGCGGGCACGACCAAGAGCATGTGTAAAAGAGGCAAAGACTGCTTATCGCCCAAATTCAAAATGCAAGCCCCACGACTCCTACATTAAGGATTAAAGGTAGCGAAATATTGCCACGGAAGGGATAGCTCGCACCTACACGAGCGGAACCCCAAGGCATATTTCTCGAAAGAACCTACAAAAATCGTACGCCAAAAGGAAGCATCCCAACATGCATACTTGGGGGCTCCAAGTTACGAAACAACCATAGCAAAATAAAAAAAATATCTCGAAGAAAATGTTTGAACAATCGAAAGGGTACGATGTTTGAGCCCACTTCATGAATGGGCCTGAACCCTATCAAGCTTCTAAGCAAACTATTCAAAATCAGCCATTGCTCAAAAAAAAAAATGATTCAAGCAAACTGATTAATGGACCGCACACAACGGCCATTCTATGAACGCTCGTTCGCACATACATATCATCTTTTCTAAGTATCATTTACGAACGCGTTCAAAAGAAAAAAAAAGAAAACGAACGATCAAGAGGCCAACTGTGTCATCAAGAAACCTCGCCAGAAATTATTTCCAGCGCCCAGCGCTGGGCGCCGAAATCTTTAACGCCCAGGCCTGGGCGCCGAATGAACCCAGGCTAAAAAAAAAAGGCCCTGACTTCTATTGGGCCCTGCCGCATCCATTCGACTCGAAAATTGCCGATTTCCTTACTGAAAGTCGCACCTCGCGACTTTGTCAAGAGTAGCACACCACTACAAAGATCGCTCGCACTTACGAGTACATTCCCAAACATGATCAAGGACATCACAAATTGCGTATCCCCAAGGAACCCCTTTGACAAGAAATGACCGTCAAGCACGAGTGCTTGGGGGCTCGAAAGAAAATATATATTATGCAAAGTTAAAACAATATTTCCAGACTACGTGTCTGGATGTCTCAAAAAATAAAACCGGTTTACGACCTCAAGACAAAGGTCGCCGTTGATACCTATACGTAGTCCCCTAATCAAGGACCCAAGTAGTGGCAAAATTGAGCTGTAAAGACTAGCTCAAGACCATGCATGAAAGATGATGACCACGAGACAATGGTCCGTCTAAGCCCGTTGTCAACCCACATTCAGGTTGCAACTAAATCCGAGCATCCCTCGAAAGAATTCGCTCCTGCGAGAATGAATAAGAAAAGAAATTCTCAAGAGAAATCACGATGAACAAAAGAAATAGGGACTTGCCCACCTCAATCGGGCAAGATCGCGCCACGAACCACGCGAATCCCAAATCAAAAAGGACGAATTCAGGTTCGCTCACCTCCAGCGAGCAGGGCGTCCACCCTTAGCGGACAGGGCTCGCCCACCTTTAGGGTGAGTTTATCCCCAGACTCACCTCCAATCTTCAGACTCTGCCACATCAGCTTTCCACTAACTTTTTCATTATTCAGACTCACACAAAACTCACCCTATTTTTACACATTATCCCCAGACTCACTTCAGACTCACCTACCTCTTAAAAATAATATTTTATGTATATATTTTTTTTGGTACATTTTCTAAATAATATTGAAACTATGTTTTCTTATATATAAACAAATTAGACCGGATCAAAAGGCTCCTTGGGCCGGGTTCGGGTCGGGTTGAAGACATAAAAATTTGTCCATTATGTTAGGGTGGGCCGGGCCAAGCTTCGGGGCAATTTGGTATGCCCAAAAACCCGCTATTCGAGCTAAAAATAGCGGGTGTTTCGGGCCAATTTCGAGTCGGGCCAAATTTATAACTAAAATTGTTGTTTTGCGTTGTCCAAAGCCCGTAAATTTTTTAAAAAAATCGTGTCGGGCCGGGCCTAATGCCCAAAACCCGATAATTTTCGGACTGGGTCAGGCCGGGCCAGCGCCCCCGGCCCATATTAGTCAGCTCTAAACCCTTAGCGGACGGGGTCTGCGTCACTAGCCGCGCAGGTCCTCAGTTTTCGAAAAATAGAATCTTCAAAAAACAAAATGAAACAGGCTCGCCATCTTCAGCCGGCGGGGTCTACGGCGCAAACCACGTAGGTCCTCATTTTCAAAAAAATGAACACAAAACAAATTTCAAAATAGATTCGTCCACTTCTATCGGACTGGGTGTCCACCCTTAGCGGACAGGTTCGCCATCTTTAGCCGGCGGGGTCTACGTCACAAGCCGCGTAGGTCCTTATTTTCAAAATTTCAAAAATAGATTCGTCCACTTCTATCGGACGGGGTATCCACCCTTAGCGGACAGGTTCGCCATCTTTAGCCGGCGGGGTCTACGCCACAAGCCGCGTAGGTCCTTATTTTCAAATTTCAAAAACAAGATTCGTCCACTTTTTCGGACGGGTCGTCCACCCTTAGCGGACAGGCTCGCCATCTTTAGCCGGCGGGGTCTACGTCACAAGCCGCGCAGGTCCTTAGTCGCTGCAGCGATAACTTTTTCTGGTTTTCCCTTTTTCCAAAAAATAAAAGGATTGGTTTTCCATTTTTTCCAAAAAAAGAGCGATGTGCTGGATTTTCCTTCGTTTTATGTCCTGTAAAAACAAGGGGGTTTTCTCGTTTCGCTAGCCCTGAAAATGAGAATCTTTAAAAACATTTTTACCTCGTGATTGGGCTTGACCAGGCCCAATTACACTTTATAGCTTTGATTTCGAAAACATCTGTAGCTACTCCCAATGACAAAGTGAGGGAGTTCCTACGCCTCTTTAGATACTTCCAATGACAAAGTGAGGGAGTATTCTATACTATCCGTTGACAAATCCCAATGACACGTGAGGGATATGTCGACACTTCAAGTGATGACACTTAAGTCAAATGTTATCACTCGGGGGCTCGTGAGACCCTCGCAAAACAAGTCACATACACTATGGCTTGTGTGACGCACTCCGTCCAGTACTTTGACCATCGTCTCATCCCGAGACCCAGTCAAAGTGGGGGCTAACTGTAGACACCTACTTTGGTCCCCATTCCCGAAAGGGAAGGTTCAATGATGAAAGCATAAATCTCCACTTGACAACGCATCTCCTATAAAATAACGAATCTCAAATCACCCTTTTCATTTCACCCGAAGCCTGCTATTTATGGAAACCTGCTAAAAATAGTAACTGTCGTAAAGGGTAGTTGCTAAAAGTAGTAAGATTAAAAAGATAGAAACCTGTCAGAATTAGGTGTTACACTCCAACATAAATCCTAAAAGAGATAGAAATTATAAAAGGAATTTTATTCCTATCACAGTTCGATAAAAGAGTTAACGTATTAATTAAACTCATAACGAACCTAGAGTTCGTAAAGGGCCTAGACGCATTCCGTCGTAAATTGATATGCACCAAATAACTCGGATTAAGTCTCTTAATGAACTCCGTACTCTAGAGTCCAATCTAACAAAGAATTCTGCCAGACCCTATTTTCAACGCCCAGCCCTGGGCGCCGAAATCTTTGACGCCCAGAGCTGGGCGCCGAAAATACCTAGGACAGATTCTTTTCCTAATCTTCGTATTCAAATTCCTGGAAATCTATCTTTCTACGCCATTCTTTCATATAAATAGACCCCTTAAGTTCGACGTGAAAAAACACACAACACACAATTATATTCTGAGCATTGACTCTAAACCCCTAAGCCTAAGCCTCACGCTGCAAAACTGATCACGCGTTCTGTCGCAATCGATCCATAAATCGAACAGAACGTATCCCGTCCCATAATTTGAGATTCGTTAAATAAAAGGAGAAATAGCAAAGTCAAAGTGGTTAGTTTTCTGAGAACCGTGACGCACCTCTCAAGGGTGCGTCGTAATGTGTCCCTTTTCCATGGTTTAATTGCTTTCCTCGCCCTTTTATGCACTGTTAAACTAACTGAAATCTGATTGTTCGATCACGCTTAATAAATATGATATTTTTGGGAAATTGGATTATCATGCTAGGTCCCTTAAAACAATCTAAATCAGATAATCGCGTTCGATCTAGTACTATATATTGCATATTGATAAAATCAACTCAGATTAGTTTAATAGTTAACGCATGTCCCTTCAATTATTTATGCTGAGCTAGTAAGGATATCCTGCCTCTGAAGTTATCGAAGAGCGAGTACTCCTCTCGGTAGTTACAGTCCCCCGAACCCTCAATCTCTACCCTGCGGGTGTACGTTGAGCGATCCCCACCACCAGGGTCACAAGGGAACCTACGGCCGTCGTGGTCAAACATAATTGCACTCCCTTTATGTCACGATAACCGGGTTTTGTCAGTTTTTCTCATTGTCGTTAAAAACTGAATGACGACTCCTATATTACTAGTCAATTGGGTGTAAACTCACAGGAAATCCAATTACACTTGATTTGACAAAAAGAAGCGTCACACCCACGAGGGACGAGGTCACGCAATAGCCTCGTGCTTTTTCGACCCCCTCACAACATGATGTGTTTCACATTTCTCAATTGAGAAAGTATGTTTCGGATAAGTCGCATGTCTTGCAACCGGAAATAATAGAGTAGACCAAAGTTTATCTTTCGAGGAAAGATCAGTTAAGATCCTAGATAGAAAAGTGCTTAGTGCGTAGATCACTTTCCCCATAATGTTCAAAAATTTTATGCATTATTGCTAAGTAATTTGATTGGTTTGTTAGTTTGTAACCTTAGTGTTGTCCATGTCAAACCCAATCATTGAAGTTATCCTTTTTATTTCATTCAGGAGAAGGAGAATGGCTAATCAAGGAATGTCTGAGGTTGTTAGGCAACTAGCTGCAGTAATTAGTGGCGGATCCAGAAATTTATAAATGGGGGTCTGAACGTTTTTCTAATTTGCTTTACAATTTATCTTTTGAGGGGCTGGTGAAAGCGAGGTAGTCAAAATTTTATAAACTTCATAATTAACCAATGAAGATTTATGAACTTTAATTTGTGGGTTTAATAACAATAAAACTCAATATGTGAAAATTATTAGATGCACCTGGGTGCACCATGCACCCAAGGGTATTTCTATGCCTATGGGTGATCCCTCTCATGTTTTCTCCTTACATGTAAGGAGAAAATGTGAGAGGGTGCACCGTGCACCCGGTGCACCTAATATGTTATATTATATCTTAGTCCAAATTACAAAATAACTTTGTCTGATTTTATTTCAAAAGGGAAAAAATTACAAGTGTATATGAGTTTTCATACTTTTATGGAGAATTAATTTATTACAATTGTCAACAAGTAGCACACACGTTATTCTCAAAACATAGGGGTATTGTGCTATTATATAATGAGCCCCCAAAATCTCAAAGAAACAACTACGGATTTTAAAGCATTAAAATAAAATACTAATATCTCGTAGCAATAAGAAATGTCACTCGTCTAATTTAAAATCTTGATCAAATAAACTTTGTCTATGTAATTACTTAACTTTTGCATTTTAAATTTAATTTGCACATAAAAATTTACAAGAACGTTTTGTAAGGAAGGCAAAAAAAATATGAAAGAAACCACAAATTTATTAAGAGATTAGAAAAAAGCATGTTAAAAAACACATAAAAAGCAATATTATAAAGTCCTTGATTGGGATTCTAAATAAATTAAGAGATTAGAAAAGAGCATGTTAAAAAAAACATAGAAAATAAATATTATAAAGTCCTTGATTTGGATTCGATCCCCGCACCACCAGCTAAGGCATAACGTTTCCCCGCATGAGTACTCCATACAACTGAGCTACAATGCATTTTATTGTTATCAACGTTATAAATTCAACAAAATGCGAAAATCGAATTGATAATTTGATTGGATTTTTGATTGATTTGTTGCAAATTTCTCATACACAAAGGTAGGATTTTCGATTTTAAGGTTTTTAAATTTCTTCAGCTTTTCATAGAAAAATTAGTTTTGATCTCCGAATTATTGAAAAAAATCTACTTCAGGTTTCAGAGAGGAACTATGATGCTCGAATCAGGTTTCAGAGAGGAACTATGCGGATTTCTTCAACAACCAGATATTTGAAAGGTATAATTAAGGTTAACTTCAAAATTTTGGGCTTAACTAAATTTTAGGTATCGTCCATTTTTTGATGTTTGGTGGTCGCTATACTCGCTGTTGGCAATCCATAAATGAGGATTAGAAGGCATATGGATATGCCAAAACTATGCAAGGATGACATCTAACCTTATCTTTGTTTATTGCACAAAATGATTCAAGTATTAAAACTGCGGAAAAGTAAACTAAATATCTCTAACAGTAAACCAAATATCTACAAAAGTAAACCTGATATATGTGGCCATAGATTTGTTTTCTGCTGATTTTTGCCTGGTTGCTTGAAGCAATCTACTTCTTACTGATGCACCTTAGATAAAATGGAAACTTTGGATGCTACTTGATTGATTGTTTCAGCGTCAATGAAGAACTCACAGATGCATAAAATCAACCAGGTTGTGGAACTATGACTTAAAGGAAAGTGTACTCAAAATTTATGTTATAATAATTGTTCTTTATAATTTCTTAATGGAAAATTCTCAGTTTTAGCTATTGTACTTACATAAATTTCCATATACAACATGTTGTCTGTAACACCCTAATAATTCCTTGCTTTTATAAATCATTTTTCAACTTAAAATAAAGGAATTACTAAAGTATTACCGCCACCGTGATAACGGTTAAGGCTATTACCAGAATTACGCAGCGGAATTTAATGTCAACTAACTTTTCAAAAACATAAATAATAAATTATCGAGGCCTCCTACAAATTGGAATCATGACGGCCCAAGAACCAAAGTATAAAAATTTCGACGAGTTCAAACATAATTAAAGTATAAATAAAATAGTTTCAAAGTACGAAAGTATGCAACTCTCTCAATCATCCCAAGCCACATGATTTCGATCTACCAACCTGCTATATTATTCTACTCCCCATCAATGCAAGTGCAAGTGATAGATCATCATAGGGTCATTAAGGCAAAGGCCATGACCAAAAGACACAAAGCACGTAGTCAGCAAAAGCTGAGTACTTACAAGAATAGAGTGAAACAAAACTATAAACATGCATCACTCACTAAGTACTAATCAATATGCAAAAGCCATTTAATAATAACAAGTAAATCATGAATACAAGACTCGACGCTTGACTCACAATTTAATTAGAATAAGCTTCGAACGGGCCAAAAGAATATTCCATAAAGGAAGGGTGATGGGAGCCAACCATACACCAAATAATAAATAGTAATAATAATAATATCGGGCCATAACGAGTGTCGGGCCATACCGAAGGAATTCCTGCACATAATATAAATGAAACAACGTCTTGTATCATTAGTAGGAGATCAAGCTTTCCGGCAAGTCTCCCCCCATTGTTCATACTCAAGGTATATACGTTCCAAGAGTTTTGAGGCTTGTTCTGGTTGCACTTTACGTTTATTAATATTTTATTAAAGGCGAACTCAAGACTCAACGACATACACACGTACAATTAATAAACAACAACCAAAATAACCTTATTTTAACGCTTTAGGACTTGTGATCAACAAAGTAAGACACTTGTGAAATTACTATCAGGTTCCTTCTCACAAAAGTGAGATTCCACATCATGCCCATTAACATGAGGGTTGTGCCCTTGCACGACAAATCCTAATTCATTTCATATAACATTCCCAACTGAACCCTACATGTGCGGTGGCTTACGTGAGCTAACTCTTCACATGTGGTAAAAATAAGTAGTACAACGTGGTACGAATAATTGGCTCAAAATATGCTAGACATCCCGTACAATAGCATAATAATAAATAATCCATCCCTTTGCATGTGAAATCAAACCATACATGCATAAATATTGAACAACATGATTGACAATGAAATCCATACTCATAATAATTCCAACATGCTTGTTCAACCAATAATTCAATAAATCCAACATAATACTTCACATGATCGTTCACCAAGATAAACATGAATCCACATAATATAATTCACATCAACAACAATCATGTAATTCTCTTGACAAATGGTGTGGTCGCCCTACACTTGTACGTACCTTGAATACCTAAGCGTAGGGGCCACTTTGCAATAACGAGCACTCACTTAGAAATCACCTCCTATCATCAAAATAATGAAACTTAAATGATTTCCATGTTCATTAAATTTCCAGAAACTTTATAAAATCTTCAACCTTGTTTAAACTTTAGAATTCAATCGTTCTTTAATAAAATAGTCGTCTCAATTTGCAAAACTAATCCCTAGTATGAAAACATACTTTTTCCGCCTTTAAAATCAATAAAAATCAACACTTTAAGCCTTTATATAAATCTAAAAATATAATTGATTATCATAATTAAAATCATCACCTAATTATGCTAATCAATTGACTCATTAGGTCTAGGTTAAAACCCTAGCTTGAAAATCCCAATAAAACCAATTTAACATCATAAAAAACAATTCTTTATTAAATAAACGAATCTGAAAATTCATGCTTTAATAATTAAAACAAGCCTAAAGAATCACAACACATAAATCCTCAAAGTACGGTGTTCATAACCGATTCCCAGCATTTTAATTATTTAAAACAATAATAGTATTATAATTTAAAATACGGAATTGAAATAGAATAGGCAAGGAAGAAGAGGATTATACCAATCCGGCCTATAGCACGGAACAACCACAAATTAGGGTGATTGGGCGAAAAAGATTGAGCAACAACGAACAAAATACACACACACACACACACACACACACGACGTGTGTGCGCGCGGCAGGGGACGAAGGCACAACACGCTGGCTCGCGGGCGAGGGCAGGCACAACACGCTGGGCGCGCGCGGGACAAGGGGCAACACAGCACGCTGGGCACGCGCGGGACAAGGGGCAGCACAACACGCTGGGCGCGCGAGAGGAACGAGAGGGCGAGAGGGGTGTTGGGCTCTGGGCGCGACAACACACGAGGGCACAAGGGGCGATGTCACGGCAGCACAAGGGCACGAGCACGAGTGATGTGCGGCGTGCGGGTGAGCCGGACAAAAGAGGAGAGGGAGAAAGAGTGTGGGGCAAGAAAAGCAAAAGAGGGTTTATGAATTTAAGGGGGATCATTTAATGAGGGGAGTCCTATTTATAGGCTCCCAAATTCTAATGGGCTAGGCTTAGGAAATTAGTATTGGGCTTAGGGAATTAAATGATTGGGCTAGCTTAGAGCTTTGAATTAAATTATTTTGATTGGGCTCATTTAATAAAACGAATTGGAATTTTCATTTAAAACCCAAACCTTTTAAAATTACTTGCGACCCATTAAATTTCCCGACCCGAAAATTAAATTCGTTTCGTAATTAATTAAAATAATAAATATACTAATTAATTGAAATAAATTCCAAAAAATCGTAAAATGCTTTATAAATATAATAAAATATATTTATAAATATTATAAAAATACGAGGTATTACATTGTCAATTGGACACAGTAAGTCTTCTTTGAGGGTGTATTCTAACAGTAGGGTCTTGGGTTGTTGTGTTGTGCTGGTGGTTCGGTTTTTCCTTCAGGTGTTGTCCATAAGTCTACTTTGGTAGGGTGGCCAAAATTGACTTGTTTTCTGTTTTTTTTTTTCAAAAGTAAGCTAAATTTATCTAAAAGTTAATTAAATATCTCTAAAAGTAAACTTAGTTTTGTTTACTTTTGGGGAGATTTAGTTTAGTTTTAGAGATGTTTTATTTACTTTATCTGCACAACGTAGGACTCATTGTACCTGGTTTTATGATTTCCCAATTAGTGTGTAGGAAATCAGGATTCAGTAATAGCAAATCAGATTGGTGTGTCGGAAATCAAGTAACTCAGATTTATCTTGGTTTGTTTCTCCTTACCTTTTATGTCAGATTGGTGTGTAAGAAAACACAAGTATTCTTTTCTCTTATTTAAAAGATTAAAACCTGAAAAAAGTAAATAGATTAGTTTGAGAAGTAAATTTGTGAAGCTAATGTGAATTCTTATGTTCTGTGGCAAGGAATTTCATATTTGGCACATTTGAGCTATTAAGGGTAGACCAATATGCTTTGAGTTGGAATAGTAGTTGATAATGAAGATGGTTTGTTGACCCAAAGAGATAAATTAAGTACATTGATCATAAGTAAATATATATCTCCAAAAGTAAACAAAATATCTCTAAAAGTAAGACCAATAATAATGAAACATCAATTATAATTTTCTCTAAAATATTTTTTGAAAACCTATTAGCTCAAATGGTAGAGAATTATGCAGATGCATAGAAGATGTAGGTTCGATTCCTACATAGGCTGTCTCTAAGAGTAATCTTTTTTCTAAAGAAACTCAAAAGTAAATAAAAAAAACTAAAAAGTAAATCAAAATACCTCAAAAGTAAATCATAATAACTAAAAAGTAAATCGAACTATATCTTAAGTACATGTACACATGCATGTACAATTATTGTTATACATTAAGAGTTTTGAAGTTTTTTTAAGTATCTCTTAAGTACATGTATAATTATTATACATATAGAGTTTTGAAGCTTTTTTTCTTAATTAAAGCATAAACTACAAAAAGTAAAGAAATTTACAATGTTACCTATAAACTACATGGAAATAGGTAACATTGTAAATGTTTAAAGGTAAATGGATTTGTTCCAAAAGAAAGCTAAAATTGTTTCCTACTTTCTTGTCCTCGATTTGATTCAAATGTAAAGATTGTTAATCTTTTTGCTCTAAAATAGGTTTATGTAATTTTTGTTTTGTTCAATTAAAAAGTAAATAAAGAACTCGTAAAAGAAATTACAACTAATTCAAAAATAAATATGTTAAATAGGAGAATTAACTTCATATGCAGAGTAGTAAAATTTGCCTATGTAGGATTCAAACCTACATCATTGTGCAATGCACAAAGCTCTACCAATTGAGCTAATAGACTTTACAATAAGAAAAACGACATGGTATTTTAAGAGGAAAAATGAGTATTGTAGACATCAAAATGATAACATAAAATCAAAGAAACTTTATAGATTGTTAAAAGGATCCATGTTTGTTGATTTGATATGAGGTGAGAGGGCGAGAGCCACCTTACTTTTGATTAGTGTGATGCTTCGTTCAATTGGATTCTAGATTTCCTCTCTTTGTTATGAGAGCATAGGTCAACTTTGGTCATGTTGACCAAATTGCAGCACACTAACCTAGCAAAAAATAGCAAAAAAAAAAACTAGCTCAAACAAGAGAAAGCAACACAACTCAACGATGATAGCAGAACCGCACGCCAGAAGCAGGCAGCAGAATATCCAAGCCAACAACAAGCAGACATATCAAACCACAACACCAGAAAAAAAATCATCCAGGCAACATCATCAACTCAAAACCAACTCAAACGATATCAGAAGTCCCTACAGCAACCATGCAGAACCACAAACTCCTCACAACACCAAACTACAGAAGCCCAACAAAGAAGACAACAACTTGAACTAATGCACCAACTACAATAGCATTTGAAACCCTACTTTTTAGCTCATAAACCAACTGCAATCAGAATCTGACCGTTTATAATTTAAAAATCACAAAAGTAAATACAAGGAATTCCAAAGTAAATAAAACAAACTCAAAAGTAATCATAATTAATCACAAGTAAACCAACCTACATAATTGGATTATCTGTACAATATTCTTTAGTTGTCAGGTTGTATGGAGTTATTTTCTGTTTCTAAAATCTTTTTTCGTTTAAGAAATATTTCTCAAGAGGTAGATAGGTAGACTTTCATCTCCATTCACAATTTCCTTTCCTTTAAAAACAACATTGTTAGTACTCAAATAGACAAGCCTCTTGATCCCGAATTTCAACATATATTGTTAGTACTCAAAATACAAACTGCATCAACATCTTACCAGGAAAACAACGCAAATTTAACCAAACTCAATACTTGTAAACTACTTGCACATTCATGAAAGGAAAAAAACACGGATTCAATGAAATCAACTCAAATCAATTAAATTTATCCAATTCGAGAAAATCTAATGCAGAACCCTCTTCAAGAAAAATAAGAACAAAAATCAAGTAAAACGCACAAAATTCAATTGAACCTCAATTGAAACCCAATTGAAACCCCAATTAAATTAAATCAACAATTAAAATTAGAATCGAATCACCTACTAGAATGAAATTTCGAGAACGACGAAGATTGAATCTCAAAACTTGCAAATCCCTAATTCTAGTAAAATCAGAACGAAAAATCAAATAGAAGGCCACAGATTTCAATTGAAAACCTAATTAAATAAAATTAACAACAAAATGTAGAATCAAATTCACTTACCGGAATAGAATTTGCGAGAACAAGAACCGAAGTTCAACGAGCAAGAGCGGATGTAAATCCGGAAAGGAAGCGCAAGAGATGAAAAAAGAGGAGAGAGAAAGACCAGAATGAAAAAGGCGGGAGGAGAAGGAAAATCTCGATCAGGAAGGTTGAAAGGTCATTCAATAGCCAAAACTAGGAAAATACCCTTAATGGATGAATTGAACGGATTAAACGTGAGCGGTAGGATTGAATGGATTGACGGCTAGGATTAGTTCTCAGTTCTCATCCTAAGTGGTGGTTCTCACCGGATCCCGATTCTCTCTCTCTCTCTCTCTCTCTCTCTCTCTCTCTCTCTCTCTCTCTCTCTCTCTCTCTCTCTCTCTCTCTCTTTATATATATATATGTATATATATATTGAAAGAAATATGTCCTTCACCTAAGGTGCATTAGTCAATACCAAGGTTCAGATTAATTACGAACAATTAAATCAGTCAGATCAAATGATCGGAACAGCTAGCTGGAGCAATGCTTCCGATCAGTGAGTTCTAATCTATATTAGGCTCACAACTTACTCTTAACTGAACCTATAAGGTCACACCATTGGCATGTAACAGATCACCGGATTAAATGAATCGAAAATTCATTTAATAGCTTTTCGGAAAACATAATTATACGATTTAACATTGGATCGTGAAATCGTATATCGTATTGCGTATATTCGTAAGCTAGGCGAGACGAATAACCGTATCGTACGACATTGGATCGTCAAGTACGAAACGATATATAATTTGTTGAAGGATAATTTGATCGCAACACGAAAGCAACCCACGAGCCGGAGCGCACAAGCGCAAGGCCCATGGGAGCAGCGCGCATGACAATGCAGCGCTGGCCCAAAGGCCTTGGCTGTGTGGCGCGCGCGGATAAAAGGAGAGGGGAGCAGCAGTGGCACGCGGCCCACGGCCCAGCAGTGCGCGCCTGCTGCTTGCTTCGCGTGTGGGCTTGGCCGGCCAACTTGGTTGGCTTGCCCACCAAGTTGGTTGTCTTGCTTATTATGACTACTAGGTTATTTTAATAACCTTAGTATACTTTTCCAATACACATAATTCAGTTTACACACCAAACCCTAAGGGGGAGAAAGAAACCCTAATTCTCTCTTAGCCTCCATAGATGTGTTCTTCCCAAAAGCACAAACTCTTGAATATTGTCTAAGCTACGATTATCAAGACGGATCTGAACATGTCGGTGAACCAAATAGAGGAACGACAATTGGAGTTCTTTGTTCGTGTTTGTTGATACTAAACTCGGGAAAACACGCTTCGAATGTAAGTTTGCTTAATCTGTGATTTATACATGTTTCCTGGCTTTGGGGATTGTTCCGTACATGTTATATATATATATATATATATATATATATATATATATATATATATATATATATATATATATATATATATATATATATATATATATATATATATATATATATATATATATATATATATATATATGTATATATCTGTGATGTATGTATATATATATAGTGCAGAATCTAGTAGAGACTAGGAAGAATCCAATCAATGACCCTGCTGGGGAAATGTTCAAGAAAGTAGCCCAAAGTAAGCCTCCACTGTATCAAGGTAAGTCTGACCCCAGTGTGTAGGAGAGCTAGCTAAGAGAGTTTGATAATTTGATCGCTGTTATGAACTGCCCAGAGAACCTTAAGGTGAATAGTGCTGTATATTACCTTAGGAGAGAAGCTGATTTATGGTGGCAGAGATGTGAGAACACCTTGAGAGCTACACTTGAGTTTAAATGGGAATAATTTAAGGTTGCCTTAAGGAACAAGTTTTACCCACCATACCTGAAAAAGAAAAAAGTCAAAGAGTTCATCGAGCTGAAAGTGGACGGTCTAACTGTGACAAAGTATTATTCTTAGTTCAACAAATTGTCTAGGTTTGCACCTGAAGTGGTGGAAACGGAGGAGCTTTGAGCTCAAAGGTTTTAGAATTGTTTATTGATGGATATACAGTTATTTCTATCTAGAGAGACCTTTACTTCTCTAGATACCCTCTATGGAAAGGATTCATGTTTGATGCTTATTCTAATTAATTTATAAAGTCAAGAGTCGTGTCTTGAGTCGGGTCTTGTCTTTATGATTAAAATTTTATTAGATGGATTTTGCATGTGGTTTTAATTATTGTATTTTAGAGTGAAGCATGTTTAGTTATAGGATTTGTTTTAGCTTGTAGTACTCAGTTTTTGCTGATTACGTGCTTTATGTCTTTTGTTCATGGACTTCGCCATAATGACCCTATGATGATCCATCAATTGCACTTGCATTGTTGAGGAGTAGATTTTACTAAGCAGGACGCGTAGAGGTAACTTGCAAGCCACATAATCTTTCAGGATGGGGTTGATTGTGAGAGTTATTTTACTTGCATTGTTTCTAAACTCTGTTTTAATAATTAGTCTAGACTATTCTTAGTTAATGGATTGTTTTAAATTGGATTTTGGTTTGGATTATAAGGTTCCAACTTGTAGTAGAGGTCATTAACTATATTACTTAAATTTTGAAAGTTAGTTATTTCCGCTGCATAATTCTGGTACTAGCCTTAACCGTTATCGCGGTGACGGTAACATTATAGTAATTCCTTTATTTAAGTTGGAAAATAGTTTTATAAAGGCTAGGAATTATTAGGGTGTTACACATCCCCCATGAAATACGACATGGACAACTATTTGAGGAACCAATAGATAATGCAAATTTGATTTGCAGTATAAACTCTTGAAATTAGTAGTTGAGGAATATTATGCATCCTCCACACTTACTTCATCAAAAAAGATGTATTTATCGTTGACAGTCATCTAATACCCATGCCTCCCATCCCCTTAGTTAAATGCAATATATTTATGCGGACTTAGTGCATTCCCTTTTGACCTTGCTTAGCCCAGAAGAATGTGACACTCATTGTATTTATCTTACTTACAATGGCTCCTAGAATTTTCAAACCCATCATTACATGAGAAACCGTAGCAACAAGGACAGTGTTAATCAAAACAAGTTTTTGTGCCTGAGACAACAAAACCCCATTCCATGAGATGATGAGGTTATTATGTCAGCAACTTTATCAATTAAGGAATTAAAGTGCGAACACTTTGTACCTATAAAATCAATTGGAACTCCCAAATTGTTCCCAAACTTTGCAACCCGTGGCATTCGCAGAATTGACTTGAAAAGTTGTTATTTGGACTGAACTTGATAAAGGATTTAGCAAGATTCAACTGTTGACATGATCTAGAATGTCGCCAATGTTTGTACATGAATTCTCAGTAGCCCAGAACAAAAACATAACATCATTAGCAAAGAACAAATGCGTAACCTTTGGTGCTTGTCGTGCCAACTTAATACCATGAAACAATTTAATATCGTGACCTAAAGTTAACATACGCCCTAGGATATCCATACATAAGAGAAACAAGTACGGTGACAACGGATCTCTTTGCCTCAGTCCAGACTTTGTTCTAAAGTATGGTCAAGTTTTCTCGTTAATGAGAACTCTATATCACACTGTTGAAATACATTGGTAAATCAAATGAATCCACAATGGAGGAAAAACATAATCTTTGAGAAGACGCATCAGAAAACCCCAGTGTTTTCGTTCATAAGCTTTGATGATGGTTTATGGAACATCTATGGATGCGCTCCCTATTTGTTAATCATAGGAGTGACACACAAGTGATAGTATTTTTTTCCACTTGACTCAATCATATGGCACTAACAAAGTGTTAGGTTATGATACATATGAACAACATAAATCATGCGGAAAAACCATAATGCCAGGATACATATTAATTGCACATAATCATATAATTAGTCTAGGATGCATACACTTTGTAGCGTGCCCTCCCTAGTTGCGCTCGAACCGAACAAGAACAAGTCTTTAGGACTCCAAGTGTCGTCCCTCCGTAGAAAGTCCACAGCACGTCTGGATCCGCCTTAAGCTTGACCAACTAGAATCACCCTTAAGGTTCTTAGAATTTTCGGCTATTAGGGTGCAAGTGTTTGGCTGATTTTTGCTTAAAAATCTTACCTTTGAATACTTGAATTCTCGTGTGTAAATTTGTGAACCTAGGCACATATTTATAGAGTCATGGAAAAGGATTTAGAATCCTATTAGGATACCAATTTGTTTAATTAGAATCTTATTAAAACTCTATTAAACAAATTTTATCTTTATTAGGATTAGGATTTAATCATACAACAAACTCCATTAGCTTTAGGATTTGTATTGAACACAAGCGTTGCACGAGCACGAGCATGAGCACGAGCGCACAGCCCGCGCAAGACTTGCGGCCCACGCGAGCAACACAGCCCGCAGCCCACGAGCTCGCGCGCGCGCCATGGCCTTGCGTTGGGCCTGGCGAGGCTTTGGCAGCGTTGGTGTTGGGCGCTTAGCTTGCTGGGCTCGGGCCTGGCTTCGTGCTGGGCCTTCGTCTAGCAAGTCTCGTCCGATGCTAATTCGTACGATGCGCTTCCGATTAAATTCTCGGATCCGAAATTCATTTCCGATACGAACAATATTTAACATTTCCGATTCCGGAATTAATTTCCGTTTCGAACAAATATTTAATATTTCCGTTTCCGGAATTATTTTCCGATTCCGATAATATTTCCGATTCTGACAATATTTCCGTTTCCGGTAATATTTCCGATTCCGGTAATATTTCCATTTCCGATAATATTCTCCGATACGTACCATGTTTCCGTTTCCGACAACATCTACGACTTGGATAATATTTATATTTCCGATACGATCCATATTTCTGTTTCCGGCAATATCATCGTTTCCGGAGTATTCATTTACTTGCCTTTGACGATCTCAGCTCCCACTGAAACCAAGATCCGTCGATTCCGAATATCCATGGATGGAGTATTTAATGCCATTAAATACTTGATCCGTTTAAGTACTACTTGTGTGACCCTACGGGTTCAGTCAAGAGTAAGCTGTGGATTAATATCATTAATTCCACTTGAACTGAAGCGGCCTCTAGCTAGGCATTCAGCTCAATTGATCTCACTAAATTATTAACTTGTTAATTAATACTGAACCACATTTATTAGACTTAACATTAAATGCATACTTGGACCAAGGGCATTATTTCCTTCACAAAGTATAATAGACAAGGATCAAGCGTTTTCTACACTAGCAAGGGGCATGCAATCCTTAGACACTTTACTCAAAGAAAAACAATCAATGTTGGGTTGTTTGCACAACTTGTCACTAATTGCACAAACTGGGTGTAAACAATAATGAAGGGATAGGACTAGGGAAGAGAGATTCCACCTAGTATAGCTATGGAAAGTCAAGGTCTCTCTACTGTACTCAATCATGCATGAACATTTGGCGAATTACAAGTTAGTCTAGGGAGCATTGTACACTACTAAAAACCATTTCCATCTGATGGTCACGGTGTGGTTTAAGAGTCTAGAATTGTGTTTCCGATTTCCTATCTAGGTTCCCGATGGTCAGGATGACAAGTAGGTAAATAGAAATGAGACTCAACACACACAATAATCACGCTCCAAGGGTCGACAAGGAGAACGGGCACTTTCCCGTGTCATAGGGAGCGCAATGTCAACGGCTTCGTGCTCAATGCCTATCTAGGACAACAACTATATCACATTAATCACTATTTTCCTTGGGGTTTGGAACAAGGAAACAAGCAAGCAGGGATCAACATAAGGTATCTAGCATGCTCATACATCCATCTCAAGCATGGACATAATCCCACAACAACTAGCAAAGCCTACAAACACCAAAGTTACATACACAAGTAAACAGAAAGAGAAATCATGCCATAATTCTACTAGGGGTCACCCAGCACCTAAGCCTAAGTAAACTACTCACACATAGCT
This sequence comes from Spinacia oleracea, assembly GCF_020520425.1. Classification (NCBI taxonomy): domain Eukaryota; kingdom Viridiplantae; phylum Streptophyta; class Magnoliopsida; order Caryophyllales; family Amaranthaceae; genus Spinacia; species Spinacia oleracea. The sequence goes on from NC_079487.1 coordinate 91,206,835, forward strand.
ACACTTAAACCCAGTAGATCTAAGCAAATCACACATGAAAACATGACTTACTATTTCGGGTAAAGAAACTCAACCTAAAGTATGAACTTGGGGATGAACATCAAGAACATACCACTTTTGGTAAAGAAACTCTACCTCAAATCATGCACTAAAAACTCAGAAAATTGAAATTAATGTAAATGCATAAAATCTATAAAGAAATAAAGCATGAAAATACAACAATAACTTGAATTGATAGTGGAGATCATAGATCCAAGAATTCAAAAATCTAAGACAATTAAAGTAATTAATCTACACTAGAAAGCAATAATGGTGGTGAGAGTGTATCTCTAAGAGAAACTAAATGACTGAAAATAAACCTAAGGACACACTCCTAATTCCACACTTAAATTCTTAAGGGTATCCTTCAATACTAAGGGAAACATGTGCCCAAAAAGTAGGGTTGTCGTCATACGCTGACGGGGCTCTTTAGTTCTCACGGCCCGTGCCAATCGTGCACGACCTCGAGCTGGGTTTGGGTTACCTAAGTTGAATCGTGCACGACTCGTGTTTGGATGCTTCCCATGGCGTCCTTCCTTCCCATTGCAATGTAAGGGATGCATCATTCCTACATGGATTATTCCCTTAGAATCCATTCTTCTCTTCTTCACTTCTCCGGTTGTATAATTGTCGTGATACTTCAAGTCCAAAGTCTTGACTTGGTGGAAGCTTTTCACCCATACTTCTCCTTTCCTTATGAGAGCCTTCAATGATAATGATGAGGTGGGATGATGAGGATGCCGCGAAGCTTGTACTCTAACCCCATTGGTGTGGTCAATCTCTCTTTTGGATTAGCAGGACATCCATACTCCGTGCATCGCTCTAGCTTGGCCTGAAAACAGGGAGAGGGAGCTCTCTATAGAAAACAAGAAAAAAAAAAGGCATTAGATCGAGTAGGAATAACTCTAAATATAACTATATGCAACTAACCTTCTCTAATATGTACACAAAAGAGATCATAATTGGCTCCTAAATATGTGCTAATTACAAGCACATCATCTATACTAATGTTTTACAACACAAACACTTATATGCCACTTGTCATCTTTTTAGAACTCTATTTTATTTTGATTTTGATTTTTTTTGAAATAAAGATATTAATTGATTATACTTAAATTTTAATTAAAAAACTCTTTGTATTCATTATCTCAATTCATCACCTTCAACCTTTTCATCAACATTTTTCTTACTCTTCCAAATAAGTGTTGAATAATTTGGTTTTTGAACATCAAAGCTGTATGAACACAATTGTAAAAAAAATTGTAACCTGTGCATCGTACGGCCTAAAAACTAGTTTTCTTTAAACAGTTCAAACTTTCTTTCATAATTAACTAGTTTTTGGGCTCGGGCGATGCCCTAAGTTACGTAATTACTAACATTTACATTTAGTTAGATTTATTTTGCAATGATAACATAATACATGTCATATCCTAGTGGTAAGTATTTAAACTCAAGGTCAAGGGTTCAAACCTTATACAAACCATGTTTAACTTTTCTTTAATGTATATAAAGATTACTGTGAGGGGGTCGAAAAAGCACGAGGCTAATGCGTGACCTCGTCCCTCGTGGGTGTGACGCTTCTTTTTTGTCAAATCAAGTGTAATTGGATTTCCTGTGAGTTTACACCCAATTGACTAGTAATATAGGAGTCGCCATTCAGTTTTTAAAGACAATGAGAAAAACTGACAAAACCCGGTTATCGTGACATAAAGGGAGTGCAATTATGTTTGACCACGACGGCTGTAGGTTCCCTTGTGATCCATGGTGTGGGGATCTCTCAACATACACCCGCAAGGTAGAGATTGAGGTTTCGGGGGACTGTAACTACCGAGAGGAGTACTCGCTCGTCGATAACTCCAGAGGCAGGATATCCTTACTAGCTCAGCATAAATAATTGAAGGGACATGCGTTAACTATTAAACTAATCTGAGTTGATTTTAACAATATGCAACATATAATACTAGATCGATCGCGATTATCTGATTTAGATTGTTTTAAGGGACCTAGCATGATAATCCAATTTCCCAACATATTATCTTTATTAGGCGTGATAGAACAATCAGATTTAATTAGTTTAACAGTTCATAAAAGGGAGAGGAAAGCAATTAAATCATGCGAAGGGGCACATTACGACGCACCCTTGAGAGGTGCGTCACGGTTCTCAGAAAACTAACCACTTTGACTTTGCTATTTCTCCTTTTATTTAACGAATCTCAAGTTACGGTACAGGATACGTTTTGTTCGATTTTTGGATCGATTGCGACAGAACGCGTGATCAATTTCGCAGCGTGAGGCTTAGGCTTAGGGGTTGGAGTCAATACTCAGAATATGAATTGTGTGTCGTCTTTTTCACGTCGAAATTGGGGCTATATTTATAGAAAAGAGTTTGTGGAAAGATAGAATTGTAGAACTCTAATCCAAGAGGAATTAGGAAAGAACACGTCCCAGGTAATTTCAGCGCCCAGGGCTGGGCGCCGAAGATTTCGGCGCCCAGAGCCAGGCGTTGAAAATAGGGTCTGGGCCGTTTCTTTGTCAGATTCGGACTCTTAGAATCCGGAGTGTATGAGACTGAATCGAGTCTTTTAGTGCGTATTAATTTTATGACGGGATGCGTCTGGGCCCGTTACGAACTCTAGGCTCGTTAGGATTTTAATTTAATACGTAACTCTTATTTTCGAATCGTATTAGGAATAGGATTCTCTTGCAACTTCTATCTCATTTAGGATTTATGTTGGAGTGAAACACCTAATTCTGACAGGTTTCTATCTTTTATGACTTGCCACTTTTAGAAGCTACCCTTTACGGCAGTTACTATTTTTAGCAGGTTTCCATAAATAGCAGGTTTCTATAAATAGCAGGTTTCGGGTGAAATGAGAAGGGGAATTGAGATTCGTTATTTTATAGGAGATGCGTTGTCAAGTGGAGATTTACTTTTTCATCATCGAACCTTCCCTTTCGGGAATGGGGACAAAAGTAGGTGTCTACAGTTAGCCCCCACTTTGACTGAGTCTTGGATTAAGACGATGGTCAAAGTATTAGACGGAGTACGTCACACAAGCCAGGGTGACCTGTTTTTTGCGAGGGTCTCACGAGCCCCCGAGTGATAACATTTGACTTAAGGGTCATCACTTTGAAGTGTCGACATATCCATCACGTGTCATTGGGATTTGTCAACTGATAGTATAGAAACTTCCTCACTTTGTCATTGGAAGGATCTAAAGGTGCGTAGAAACTCCCTCACTTTGTCATTGGGAGTAGCTACAGATGTTTTCGAAATCAAAGCTGTAAAGTGTAATTGGGCCTGGCCAAGCCCAATCACAAGGTAAAAATGTTTTTTAAAGATTCTCATTTTTAGGGTTAGCTAAACGAGAAAACCCCCTTGTTTTTATGGGACGTAAAACGAAGGAAAATCCAGCACATCGTTCTTTTTGGAAAAAACGGAAAACCAATACTTTAATTTTTGGAAAAAAGGAAAAACTACTCACATCGCTCTTTTTTGGAAAAACGGAAAACCAATAACTACTCACATCGCTTTTGGGAAAAACGGAAAACCAAAGGCTACTCACATCGTTTTTGGGAAAAACGGAAAACCAAAGGCTACCCACATCGTTTTTGGGAAAAACAGAAAACCAAAGGCTACTCACATCGTTTTTTGGGAAAAACGGAAAACCAAAAAAGTTATCGCTGCAGCGACTAAGGACCTGCGCGGTTAGTGACGCAGACCCCGCCGGCTAAAGATGGCGAGCCTGTCCACTAAGGGTGGACACCCCGTCCGATAGAAGTGGACGAATCTGTTTTGAAATTTGTTTGTGTTTATTTTTTTGAAAATAAGGACCTACGTGGTTTGCGCCGTAGACCCCGCCGGCTGAAGATGGCGAGCCTATTTCATTTTGTTTTTGAAGATTCTATTTTTCGAAAACTGAGGACCCGCGCGGCTAGTTACGCAGACCCCGCCCGCTGAAGGTGGGCGAGCCCTGTCCGTTGAAGGTGGACGTCCCTGAATTCGTTTTTTCTTGATTTTGGAATTTGCGTGGTTCGATCTTGCCCGATTGAGGTGGGCAAGTCCCTATTTTTTTTCTTGTGATTTCTTTTGAGAATTTCTTTTATTCATTCTTGCAAGAGGGAATTCTTTCGAGGGATGCTCGGATTTAGTTGTAACCTGAACGTGGGTTGACAACGGGTTTAGACGGACCTTTGTCTTGCGACCGTCTGCTTTCGTGGTTTTGAGCTAGTCCTTACGGCTCGATTTTCGCCACTACTTGGTCTTTGATCAGAGGCCCATGCACAAGTGTCAATGACGACCTTTCTCTGAGGTCGAACCTGCTTTTTTGAGATATCCAAACATGAGATGGTGTATGGCGTAGTCCGGGAATGTGATTTTGATCGTGCGCTCCTTGTTGGAGTATATTTTTTCGCGAGCCCCCAAGCACTGGGGCTCGTCGGTCGTTTTTCGCATCTTGTAATCATGTTTGGGGTCATGCTCGTATGTGCGAGTGACCTTTTATAGTATTGTGCTACTTTAGCGAAGCCGTGGAGTGCGACTTCAGTTTTCAGGCGATATCCGGTTTTAGCTTGGCCCAGATTAATCCTTTGACAGACAAACATTTTTTATTTGGAAAACCAACGACTTAACGACACACATTTTTGGTGTTTCGAAGAATGACCGTGATATTTATTTTGATTTGAAAAGTGTACATAAGCATTTTCTGAGACAAGTCTAAGTTTCGACCAAGTTTTAATGTTTATTTTTGCTTATTTGGGAGCTAAAGGTGCTTTTGGGCTTGATCCTACTTGCAATAGGGCCTCGTGTTTAGCAACACGGTTTTAAGCCCTTTCCTGTTCCGCGTTTTGTGAAATCTGGGCCTTGGGCTGCATTTCCGGCGCCCAAGGCTAGGCCTTAAACATTTCGGCGCCCAGCCATGGGTGCTGGAAGTCTTTTCCTAGTGATATTTGACTTTCGGATTTCCTAACACGTTTCCGAATGGGATTAGGATGTCACTGGGTGCGTTCAGCTATATATAGGGGCTAGATGCGTCCCTATTTTCCACCACTCTCAATTTCTTTCTCCCTTTTTGCTGTGTTTTAATTACTCATTGCTTTTGCCATGTCGATCCCTACTTTCTCACTCCAACGGACTGTTAGGCGTTGGCTACGGGCCCTTACTCCCACAGAAAAGGCTTTGTTAAAAGAATACGACTTAGAGGCACTTTTAGGCTTACAACAAATTAATATTGATTATAACTTTCTGCATGCTGCCCTAAGCTTTTGGGACTCCGATCATCATGTTTTTGCCTTTCGGGGCAACGAAATATGTCCTTTGCCAGATGAATTTGCTGCGATCCTTGGTTATCCTACTAATGCTACTCCTGTTACCCCTGGCACTATTGAAGAGGGTAAAACAACCATAGGGGCTTTCCTAGGACTAGATGATAACATGTTTGCTGAAATTGTTGTAGGTGACGTGGTTAACTTGGCAAAACTTGTAAAACATCACTTTAGGCCTAGTAAGAATATGACCGAACAGAAATTGAATATTCGAGCCCTTGTATTTTGCTTGTTGAATCACTATTTGCTGTCGAATAACAATGGTGCGTTCGGTGACATAAGGTTGATCCCCTTGATTAGCCAGATGGAAAGTTGCTATTCTATTATGCCGTTGGTTGTTGCCGAGACTTTGCTGAGTGCGGATGAGCTGAAGAAGGATGCCAAATCTGAACATTTTAAGGGAAGCCCCCTATTACTGCAGGTAATCGATTTTTCCTTGCGCACGTATACACGTTTTTTTTTGCGTACACGACGAGTTTCAGCGCCCAGGGCTGGGCGCTGGAATTTTCGGCGCCTGGTCCTGGGCGTTGAAACTGCGCACCAGGAACCGTTTTCTTTTATTATTTTTTTATCGTGCCCGTTTTTTGCAGATTTGGCTCGTGGAACGGCTTAGACTTTTGGAAGATCCTGCCGATCCTAAACATTATCGCCCTATAGCCTTGGGTAACCGAAAATACTTGCACCAAGGCCAGGATGAGGCCGAATGGACCTCCTTTTTTACTTTTGGCATTTGTTCTATTAAGTGGGTGGTACCATGGTGGGGCTTGACTACTATGACAGGGGGTTTTGATGTATCGGTTTATGTTTCTTTGTTGGGGCTATCTCGTCCCATTTATATTTTCCCTTACCGAGTCACGCGTCAATATGGTTTAAGGCAGACTATCCCCTTTTCTGATACGGTACCACCTAAGGTAGCGGCCTTTTCACAAGCACGGGTTCTAGCGTGGGCTAAGTATTATGATGGTCTCTCGCGTTGGGTCGTAGCTACAAATGGCTTTGTGGGTCTTTCTGAAAACTACAAGTTGTGGATGAGCTCCGATGATAAAGATGTGAGGACCGAGGCTCGAAATGGGGAGCCGGTTGAGCTTTTGATACCTCAAATTCGTGTTAAGTATGAGGGTCCTGATTCTGCCAAACCTCGAACCTATAGTATTAAGACTGTGAAAGCTCGTCCTGATCGAAAGCGAAAGGAAGTTCCTCCCCGTTCCAGTTTCAGGCCTAAAAAGATGCCTAACATGAAGGTGAAGGAAATAATGCCCTTGGTCCAAGTATGCATTCTATGTTAAGTCTAATAAATGCGGTTCAGTATTAATTAACAAGTTAATAATTCAGTGAGATCAAGTGAGCTGAATGCCTAGCTAGAGGCCGCTTCAGTTCAAGTGGAATTAATGATATTAATCCACAGCTTACTCTTGACTGAACCCGTAGGGTCACACAAATAGTACGTAAACGGATCAAGTATTTAATGGCATTAGATACTCCATCTATGGATATTCGGAATCGACGGATCTTGGTTTCAGTGGGAGCTGAGATCGTCACAGGCAAGAAATGAATACTCCGGAAACGATGATATTGCCGGAAACGGAAATATGGATCGTATCGGAAATATAAATATTATCCAAGTCGTAGATGTTGCCGGAAACGGAAACATGGTACGTATCGGAAAATATTATCGGAAATGGAAATATTGCCAGAATCGGAAATATTGCCGGAAACGGAAATATTGTCAGAATCGGAAATATTATCGGAATCGGAAAATAATTCCGGAAACGGAAATATTAAATATTTGTTCGAAACGGAAATTGATTCCGGAATCGGAAATATTAAATATTGTTCGTATCGGAAATGAATTCCGGAACCGGGAATTTAATCAGAAGCGTATCGTACGAATTAGCATCGGACGAGGCCTGCCGGACGAAGGCCCAGCACGAAGTCGGGCCATCGCCCAGCAAGCCAAACGCGCGCCCAGCCAAGGCAGCGCCCAGGCCCACCGCAAGGCAGGCCCAGCGCGCGCCAAGGCCATGGCCTCGCTGCGTGGGCTGCTGCTCGCACGCACACGCATGGGCGGCCCTCGTGGCTGCCGTGTGTGTGTGAGTTTGTGTTCATGCATGATTCCTAAAACTATTAGAATTAGTATATGATTAAATTCCTATTCCTAAAAGGATAAATTAATTAATTAGAGTTCTTGTAGGATTCTAAGTTTAATTAATTCGTATCCTACTAGGATTCCAATTCCCTTTCCATAACTCTATAAATACGTGCCTAGGGTCACATATTTTCAGAGATTAATTCAAGTATTCAAAGTGAGTTTTGAGAGAAAAATTCAGTCATATTTCTTACCTAAGAGTGCCGAAAATTCTAGTACCTTAAGGGCGATTCTAGTTGGTCAATCTTAAGGCGGATCCGGACGTGCTGTGGACTATCTACGGAGGGACGACACTTGGAGTCCTAAAGACTTGTTCTTGTTCGGTTCGGGCGCAGCTAGGGAAGGCACGCAACAAAGAGTATGCATCTAAATTATGCTATATGATTATGTGTAAATAATATGTATTCCTGGCTAAATGGTTGTTTCCGCATGATTTATGAATTGTCATATGTATCATAACCTAACAGTGGTATCACGAGCCCCTTATTATTTTCATAATCTAAATTGCATGAACATGGTTAAATATTACAAATTTGCAAGAATTAAAAGGGGTGATTAGTTTTCGTAATTGTTAATTAATTGCAAATTGCGTTTATTTAATTATACGTACGCAGTTTTTCGGCAGTTTCTTCGTTACTCATCCAAATCGAGTGATTTTTGTGTCAATTCCGCATGTAAAAGGCATTCTAAAATTTTGACAAAATTAGTATTTTTCTGCCGAACCCAGAATTCTCAAATTCGAAGCCTAACTATGACTTTTCGAAGGTTTTAGTTTTTCGAATGCAAAATTTCGTAAATTTAAGATGTTAAATTAAATATTTGCGATTCTTGTTGATAAATCTTGAATTTTTAATTGACCTAATGTATATGTTTAACAAGTTTGAATGCCTAGCCTTGTTAATTATGCAATCTAATTTGTAATTATGATTAATTTGTTGAAAATTAGAATAATTTAGAATTAATTTGATTTTCATAATTAATTATAATCTAATTAGAAACCTATGATTAAAAACCACCATAAAAATTGTAAATTTATGATAAATTTTAAATTTTTATGACCTAGACTTGAATCCATAATAATCGGAAATCAATTGGATAATAAATTTTCGATTTTTTCGCCCTAAAATTATGAAATTAATATTATTTATTAATTTGTCATTAATTTTAAATATAAATTTTAATTTTTTATGCGATTCGTTCATATAACTTGCACGCACAAAGCAATGGACGCTTCGTGTTACCCTTAAGGGGTGTTGTATAGTGCGGGCATGCGACGACGAGCAAGGGAGCTCGTCGCCCGTGCGGCACGAATGCAATGAGCAAGGGCATGGTGCACGAGCACAAGGCAGCAGCCCTGCCTTGTGTCGTGGGCCACGAGCTATGAACAAATGGGCATGGGCGAAAGGCAAGCCAAGGCAGTCGCGTGTGGGCAGCAAGCGAGCTGCGCCTCGACGCGCACTGCCTCGCGCAAGCGCGCGCAGCCTCGCGCGCAGCGAGCGCAAGCTCGCGTGCCACGAGCGCTGCGCCCAGCGATTGATCGCGCGCAATTGCTCGCGCGCACAGCGAGCGATGGCTCGCACGCACAGCGAGCGATGGCTCGCGCGCAGCGAGCGCTGGCAAACGCGCACAGCGAGCGATGGCTCGCGTGCGTCGAGCGCTGGCGCGCGCGCAGCAAGCACCACAGCGTGCGATGGCTTGCGATGGAAGATGCAGCAGCTATGCGACGAGCGCATGGGCTGCGTGCACATGGCCAGCGATGGCTGTGTGCGTGCGGCCCATGGGCGTGCGATGCGTAGGGTGTTTGCGTTGCGATTAGATCGTTTTGAATGTTTAATTTGAAATTTTTCAGTTTACGTAATTTTAATTAATTTTAAAATTAATAATTTAAATTATTTTCTTGGATTTTAATTTTGAATATTGTAATTATAATAAGTTTTATTTATTCTAATTATTTTACTAAAATTAAAATCATGAATTAATTTAAATACGACTGAAATTAAATTAAACTTTTGGATTCAATTATAAATTTATATGAGCTTTAAATTTTAATTAAATTTGTATGTTTCCGGTTAGACTTGAAATACATTTTTATGTTTAAAATTAGTAAAGCATATGAATTTATTGGTTTAAGTGGGAGCCCTTTTAGTCATAAACTCTTGATTAGGTCTACGAATCCTTAAGGTTAAAACAACTTGATTAGAATTAATAAGGACTGAATAATTGGTAGATTATTGGTGCCCTTGATTAATTGCTGCAAATGTTTACGTGATGCATAATGTGTTTTACTAACCAGCTATGTGGGCCATTCATGATAATGAATGGGTGAATGGTATATATTGTATATGTACTGTTTTGCAGGTTATGAAGTGACTAGTATGGCCCAAATAGGATAGAAAATATGGTCTGCGTACCATTAATTTGAATGTAATTGGTCTAAAGTACCAAAGTTATTTTTCAATTCAAATACGGTCTGCGTACCATCAAATAGTTGTAATTAGTTATAGCTTATCCTATTTGAAGAAAATGGTGCCTCCCACGGAGATTTTCAAGACGGACTTTGAAGTCAAAGCTTCAAGATGAAGTCGGGCCATACTAGATCACATTTATCTTATGCATGCTTTAAGTTATTTATTGCTTTAAATATGTCTTAATTATGCGTAAGATTGTGGCTTGATTATGTTGCATGATTAAGGATTTTAGTTCACTTAAAATCTAACCAACATAGTAAGAGCCTTAAGTTCCAAACTTAAAAATTGAGTTAAAAGGTGCCATGCCAAAATATACACTTGCTTGGATATCCTTTACATCAATCTAGTAATAGTTTTCGCTCAGCGAGGTGTTACTTATTGGTCCTAAAGGGGCAAGGTACACAAATAATTGTGAGTACATGTTAGTTTTGGTGAAACTCAACGATATAAGTAAGGAGTCCTTTTATGTCGTGGCAAAATCGATAGGTTTACCTAATAAGTTCTTAGACGTACCTATCAACCAAGAATAGTTTCTAGACTATTAGCAAAAGGCTTTTGCTTACCTAAGATGTTTTAGGATTAAGTCGACAAACTATGCTTAGTTCTTCAATGATTTTAGGGTCTTGGAATCATTTTATTCACACCTGCCGGAACAATAAATTCGAATAAAATGCTAATAACTTGTTGAAATTGCATGATTGCTTTAATTTTCAAGTTATTACTCGTGATAGATGTTTAGACTTTGCATGCTTCAATGTATGTTTTAATTATTGTTTATAATTAAATATCTTGCACTGCAGTAAATCCTTTTAGAAAGGTAACAGTAAATTTCCTCGATTGGTAGTGAATCCAAGAACGATTCACGGAAATGAGAGAAAGTGAGCAATTTAAAATGTACGTTTCTTATAGCGACTTTTATGGTTGTTTTCGAACATCAAAATCGAATGGCAAACCAATTGGTGCTTGTGAATTCAAAATACACTGTAGTTTTGAGATCATAAAGCATTGAGTCTAATACGCTCAGCTTTACCAATGGTTAACAACCTAATATCTTTGTCCATTTAATTCTCGAATGAGTCTAGTCCCTAGACATTCGAATAGATCGATGCTTAGAGAACTTTAGAAGCTTCTTGTAAGATCATCTAGTTGAAACAGAATATTCAACATAAATTAAAATGGTAAAAACCTTGTTGGTGACATTGGACATGTCTAACAAAGTATAAAAGTCAACACTAAAGAAATCAATTCTTAAGACTATAAGAAAGGGTACAAGAAATAGGAAAACGAGGAACAAATGAAAGGAATTTACGATTCCGTTTCTACCTATAAGTTTATGTTTAAAGAGAAGTGACCTAGCAATCAAACTTCCTTGGTATCATATACCGCTTGAGGTTCTTAGTTCGATAATAACTCAAACAATGGAAGCTAGGATACACTAATGACCTACAAGTGGGAAATGAAGCATGGCAATGCTACATTAGTTGTAGGGTCATCTAGATTGTTTTAAGTCCTTTAAAAGGCTGGAACTTAATGGCTATTTTGTTCCATAATCAACATACCTAAATTTCTGTTTTCAAACACAGAAAGACTCACATTCAAGAAAAACAAAAACAATGTTTGTTTGTTTATTTGAATGAAATGGTCAATTACAGGTTGAGTCAATATGCTTGATTAAAACAAACAACTCTTTAAAGAACTTTACTAGGTTCAAATCAACCCCTTGATTTGAGTTCCACTAATCTTTGGCATTGTTGCTTAGACCATATCAACAAGTTAACATTCAAAAACTCTATTTTTTATGGACTTTTGAAAGTTCATTGATTTCTAGATCAATTTAAGACGACTAGTCTTACTTGTTGAAAGTAACAAAAGATATGAACTATTGTTAGAACGCCTAGACAATAGAGTTCAAAGCTAAAGAAAGATTTTATGACTTTATTATTTCACATAGATTTGAGTGAATGTAGGTTTATTTACTCAAATGTGATATAAGTTGAATCTGTTTGGCTAGTTCAAAGATTCAGAAGTATAAATCCCACTTGGTAAGAAATCACAAAGATCTAGGTTAGATCATGTTGATGATTACTTAAATCAAGAATGATCATCAATGATTGTTAGTAAAATTCACAATCTAGCTCCATAAGATATGGCATATCTAAATTGGAATGATCGAAGTCGATTAGTACTTGATTCGATCAATGATGGATCATAAAGACTTTTCCTTTAATTTCTAAAACAAAATGCTCAACTACCACCAAACTAAACTAAATTCGTCAAAGCTATAGAAAAGAAATTTCAGAATATCTTTTCGATAATATATATCTAGAGAGTTGCTAAACTCAGTGGGAGCTTAGTGTTTGTTATTCAACAAACTAAGGCCCAAGTCTAGATATATGTTTCATTGTGATTTATTCAAATGAGACACAAGGGTATTGTTTCTACCACGAATTTTTGAGAACATAATGTTTGTTTGCTCGAAATTATGTCCTTTTGGAGATTCGTTTCCAAAATGACAAGTGGGAGAAAATCGACCTCGAAAGTCTTCGAGGCGAACAACAAACATAAACGGACATTCCGGAGGCTTTTCAAAGTGCTTCAGAAAAACCGAACTTATTCTTTAAGGACTTTAGAAGTGGCTTTAAAGAATAGACTTCTCTTAGAAGACTTTACAAGTGCTTCAAGGAGAACAGAATATTCAAAGGACTTTCAAGTGGCTATTGATATTCTGTTGTTTGATGTTCTATACCCAAGTAGGCATAGAGTTCAAGTCACTGGAACTATGAGATTCTTCTATTAGATAGTGAAGAAACATGGAGTTCAGGTCACTGAAACTATGAAATTCTTCTATTAGATAGTAAAGAAACCTACAACTTGCAGTCAAACTAAAAGAAGTGACCTGTAAGAAAGCTATGACGAAACCCAGATTCCCTAAAATGGTTAGAGGCCATATATAGACTATATGTTTAATTGGTTAAAGGCCATAAAACATACTCAATGTTTTGATGACAAAATTGAAATTTTGTTGATTTGCAAGAATAGTTTCACACCTATTGGTTGCAAGTTTGTTTTAAGGATAAAAACCATCAAACATGGAATTGTGTTCACACACAAAGCTAGATTAGTTGCTAAAGGTTACAAGAAAATTCATGGCATGGATTGTGTTGAAACCTCATGCATAATCATAATGCTCAAGTCTATAAATCAAGTAATGATTGCATATTGGTACATATGGCAATTGGATGACAAAACAATTCCTCAATAAAATGTTGGAATAAACTATGTACATGGTATGTCATAGGATTTGTGGATCCAAATAAATGCTTGAAAAGAAAAGCTAGCTTATAAAATCTAAGTACAGATTTAAGCAAGCAATTGGGAATTGGAACTGTATTTTAAGTGAAGCTAATAAGCATTTTAGTTTCATAAAATATACATGATTCTTATAGATATATAAGAAGTTTAGTGGGAGTACTTAAAACTTAATTGGTCCTATGTGTATTACACACATATCTCTCTATTGTGAAATAACATTCAAATGCTAATGACTTAGATTTGAAATAATTCATCAATGATGGACCATGGCGAAACTTAGTACATACTGGGTATTAAGATCTATTTACAAAGATCTTATGATATTGTTTTGGATTAAGTAATGGCATTTACTAAATCAAACACGAAAGTCTCCATTGGAGATATTCGACCCATGTGAATAAATCTAAGTAAAGGATGTTTGAACTATGTATAAGCATTTACTAAGTTAAACATCAAAGAGTCTAAATGAGATTCTTAACCTATATTATATGTCAAAGAATTTAGCTGAATTTAGTATCTACTGAAACTAGATAAGCTAAAGTTACATGAATAGAATTCAATTGGGAAATATTCTGCAAAAGAATTTATCATGTATGATATAATATGAGGATCGCCAAAAACGTATCGTATGACTTTAGGCATGACGAACATATACCAATCTCTATTGATCTAAGTGAAGATCAACTAGATTGAGATCAAGAATACTTATGGTACTTGAAATGGTACATAGGAATAGTTCTTGATTCAAGGAAATAAAGATATGCTAAATATTGATGCTACACGCATAAACACTGGCAAAGGATCAAGCAAGACCCTTTGGAGTTAACCATTGATAAGGACGAGCTATAGAGCATCGTGTTTTGAAAATGGCAACATGGGTTGGAGACCATGAGTTGTTGCGTGGGAAATTAAAATAATAATTTCTATGTTCTAAGATATAGTTGGAGAGTCTTCCACATATCTATGAACTGCTTGGATAGGTAAATCCAAACAAAGCATCACTAGCAACCTATACAGTTGAAGTAAAAGTAATTATTGCCTAAGAAGCAATAAAACAGGGTTGTTTAAAGTTCTTCACTGAACTTGGGTAGATCACCTATCTGCTGGCTTGATGGTTCTTCATTGAAAAATGCGTAGAACCACTCTTGAAGCAAGAAAAACGTCTGCTAACTTGATGGTTCTTCATTGCAAAATGAGTAAAACCACCATCGAAGTAAGAAAGACTAGATCACATAATAAACAAACTCGAAAAGATCTTATCATCATATCTCAAAGAACATTCGATGAAAAGGATGTTAAGATTGGCAAAGCATGATAACTAAACCTATGCAACAAGTGAGAAACAACACTCACATTGTAGCACTGGAAATCAAGCATAGCTTTGAATTCCATGAACTGTTTTAAAGATGGGTTTGAGGCCCATGGTTATAAAACATTGGGGTTGAACATTTATCATATATGAAATGTGTTTTCATATTCCATTTAATCTTGGTTTAGTATTAAATGATGAGTCCCTTCAATTTGACAATATATTCAAGATAGACTGTCAGGACCAGTCCTGTGACTAAGAAATGTCTATCAAGTGAACTTGAATGTCAAAGGTTGAAAATGGTCCCTAGTCGGAGTTTTCTATAAAATTGGACGCATAGAAAATGTTAGACGACTAGAATGCAAGATGACTAGTAGTTCTGTTTCTTGAACTATGTGGACATGGCAATGTCATAATCATTTGCATAGATACTTACTTTGGGAAGACTAGTATCGGACAAGACCTATGAAACTTTACTATAAGAGATGAAAATCTGTCATAAGTAAATTTCATTAAAATTATTAGACACTAAATCCTCAATACCTGAGTGATTTGAGATTACTTGTTTGAGAACTGGTTGCTTTGACGTTGACCAACCGTCGCACCGTAAAAGGAGGCTATAAAGGCAACGCTCAGGTAATCACCTATCAAACGAAGTCTAATCTCAAGATCGCAAGATTGGGATTGTCCTCCCATAAATCGGGATGAGATGCTTAAAAGTTGTACAAGGCCACTCGGAGAGCTAGAAACTGTGAAATGCATGGCCGTGCTCGGATGAATCATAGGCTATGATTATCTGTTTATTTGATCAGTTGAACTCTGAAACCGAGGAACACCTCTGGACATAATAAGGATGACAACTCTTACCTTATGTTCAAGAGCAAGCATCGAGCGACAAAGGAATTAGGAAATGCACACTTGTCCCTAAGGACAAGTGGGAGACTGAAGGAAATAATGCCCTTGGTCCAAGTATGCATTCTATGTTAAGTCTAATAAATGCGGTTCAGTATTAATTAATAAGTTAATAATTCAGTGAGATCAAGTGAGCTGAATGCCTAGCTAGAGGCCGCTTCAGTTCAAGTGGAATTAATGATATTAATCCACAGCTTACTCTTGACTGAACCCGTAGGGTCACACAAATAGTACGTAAACGGATCAAGTATTTAATGGCATTAGATACTCCATCTATGGATATTCGGAATCGACGGATCTTGGTTTCAGTGGGAGCTGATATCGTCACAGGCAAGAAATGAATACTCCGGAAACGATGATATTGCCGGAAACGGAAATATGGATCGTATCGGAAATATAAATATTATCCAAGTCGTAGATGTTGCCGGAAACGGAAACATGGTACGTATCGGAAAATATTATCGGAAATGGAAATATTGCCAGAATCGGAAATATTGCCGGAAACGGAAATATTGTCAGAATCGGAAATATTATCGGAATCGGAAAATAATTCCGGAAACGGAAATATTAAATATTTGTTCGAAACGGAAATTGATTCCGGAATCGGAAATATTAAATATTGTTCGTATCGGAAATGAATTCCGGAACCGGGAATTTAATCAGAAGCGTATCGTACGAATTAGCATCGGACGAGGCCTGCCGGACGAAGGCCCAGCACAAAGTCGGGCCATCGCCCAGCAAGCCAAACGCGCGCCCAGCCAAGGCAGCGCCCAGGCCCACCGCAAGGCAGGCCCAGCGCGCGCCAAGGCCATGGCCTCGCTGCGTGGGCTGCTACTCGCACGCACACGCATGGGCGGCCCTCGTGGCTGCCGTGTGTGTGTGAGTTTGTGTTCATGCCTGATTCCTAAAACTATTAGAATTAGTATATGATTAAATTCCTATTCCTAAAAGGATAAATTAATTAATTAGAGTTCTTGTAGGATTCTAAGTTTAATTAATTCGTATCCTACTAGGATTCCAATTCCCTTTCCATAACTCTATAAATACGTGCCTAGGGTCACATATTTTCAGAGATTAATTCAAGTATTCAAAGTGAGTTTTGAGAGAAAAATTCAGTCATATTTCTTACCTAAGAGTGCCGAAAATTCTAGTACCTTTAGGGCGATTCTAGTTGGTCAATCTTAAGGCGGATCCGGACGTGCTGTGGACTATCTACGGAGGGACGACACTTGGAGTCCTAAAGACTTGTTCTTGTTCGGTTCGGGCGCAGCTAGGGAAGGCACGCAACAAAGAGTGTGCATCTAAATTATGCTATATGATTATGTGTAAATAATATGTATTCCTGGCTAAATGGTTGTTTCCGCATGATTTATGAATTGTCATATGTATCATAACCTAACAGAAGGGGCCTGCTGTTGTTAAAAGAAATGCAAGCTCTCGCGGAGATCGTCGCCGGAACAATGTATGGGTTAGGAAGGCTCAGCCGCCTGTAGAAATAGTGGCTAGTCTAGTTGATAATAATCCTTCTCCCACCATTGTCTGTGCCCTTGAGGCTGAGCGGGCTATAACTGAGAATGTTTCTGAAGCCTTGGCATCTTTGGAAGTTAGTGTCCAGGAGCCGGTTCTTATGGAGATTGATATTGGGGCAGCGCAGAAGACTGTGGGGGTGGATCCTGCGAACATTGCCCTCTACAAGACTTTATTTGATGATCCGGAAGAACTAGAGTAGTGTAGTTCTTACTAGGGTGTAGGTGCCCTTTATTTATTTCAGTTGTGTTTGTTTTTATTCTTAGCACTTTGTTTTCCTTCTTATTATTTTTCAATAAAGGCGTATTTTTATTTTTTCATTTTCATTCTTTGTTTCTCTTCTTTTTTATGTTTTTATATGTCTAACACTTTTTGCACAAAGAATATGTGTTATTTTTATTGGACCGAATCCTTGGTAAGGATTGCCTACGTATCTTGTCAGAATCAGGTCGCGCGTAGTTCTAGCTTTAGAATAAGTTCTAGTATGCCGGATTTCGGTAGATATGCCCTGAGATGGAAGCATATTACTTAATCGGTCAAATGAGTGAAGTATTATCATTATTTTCATCTGCCGTTTTTTGCTATAAATCGCGTTAAAAATGAAATTCGACTAATTTGTATGGCTATATTTTTGGTAGGCCTATTTGGATACGTACTGTACCCCCCAAGTGTTCGTTATTTTTCCGTTGTGTGCGGATAAAATGACGAGCACTTCTGAAAAGAAAATTTTTGGCAGGCAGAGAGTTTCAACGCCCAGGCTGGGGCGTCAGAAATTTCAGCGCCCAGCCCTAGGCGCTGAAAATGATTTTTGGCGGTCGTTTTTGACGCTTTGCTTCACATGTTCTTGCATTTATTTCTTTTTTGTGCCTTGATTTTTTGCTCGTATTTAAAGTCAATTTTGAGGCTATTTTGGAGGCTTTTTGACTGTTAGCATGAAATGCATTTTTGTCTGGATTAATTTTTTCTATTCGTGACTCGAAACAGTTTTGCAAATGGAGTTAGGGTGCGGAAGTTATGAAGATCTTTGTGTAGGCTTTCGAGGTGGGTTGAGGTGCGTGTCGTTTTTGAAGGATTGGTGGGGGTTATATTTTATTAATTCCCCTTTTAAGCAACATTTGCTTTCGTTTTGGATTTTGATTTCCTTTGACTTCTTTGGGTTGTATGGGTTGATTTTTATGGTTACACTGGTTGACTTTTATGTTTTGGGGATATGAATGGGATGGTGCGGTTTATTTTGTGGGTTTCGGGAATCGGCTCCCATGGCACTATTTCAAAACCGAGTGGGCTTTGTTTGTTGGGCCTAGAGTGGGCCGCCTCTGTATTTTTGTATTTTGCAAGTACATTTGGTGCTTATTTAGTGTTAGAATAAAATTTTAGGAGAAATATTACGCCTTTATTCGGAAAGTAAGGAAAACACACTGAAATAAAACTGACCTATATTCTAAGGTGCCTTAGGACCATCTAAAGTCTCTATTATTTTTTCTACCGATCTAAAGAACTACTAGGCGCTTTTTACTAATGGTGCTCTATGTGGCTCAAGCCTGGGGTTTAGTCTCATAAAACTTTGGTCCTTCACCGGTACTCATCTTGAATTCTATTCCTTTTGCATTGACCCACTGATATGTCTTCACCCATCCGTTCTCGGTCTCTTCTAGTGTTGATGCAGGAGAGATTAACCGTGTTGGATCGAAACCTTCATCTTGTAAAGCTAGGGTAGTCATCACAGTCTCGTTCTCCATAGGCCTCGATTCGTTAAACAATGTCCATAGAGCCTGATTGTCCAATATTTCAGCTGTTTTAGTCTTGGTGAGGTGGGGTGCCTCGCCCAAGGTGTGGCAGTCATGGAAAATTTCAAATCCTGGTTTTAGCAAGCCATCCTGAACGAAGGGTTCAGGGAAATCGCAGCATGGGTGTTCTTCTCCTTCCCGAACGAACATCCCGTTAAGGGTTCTTTGATACGGGGGAAGGAGGGTGGTTTGTTTGGCTTTGTTAAGGCGTAGCCTAGACAGGCGGTCAGCAATATCTTCCTCCGTTGGTTCATAGCCTAAGCCAAAGGGAGTAGATTTGTTGGGTAAAGGATGGAATGTGCATTCCTTCTTCCTTATGCCCAATGGGGTTCCTGGGAAATAACCTTGAGCTAACAGCATTGTAGGGATGACTCGGGATGCATGCGGATCTAGGAATGCTGGATCATAATCTTCGATGAACTGGATTGTTTCTTCCATTTGAAATCCATAAAGGTCGTCTGCAGTTTCGGCTGTTCCAACCATAGTACAACTGACGTCGAGAGGAGGGGCGCGGATTTCTAGTATTACCCCGTTATGGTTAAGTTTAACCATTTTGTGCAGGGTAGAAGCCAAACCTCCTAAGTCATGGAGCCAAGGTCGCCCCAATAGGAGGTTGAAAGTGGGCTTGATGTCGATCATTTGAAACTCCGTGGTGCGTGCCACAGGCCCGGTTTGTATGGTAAGGTTGATTTTTCCCAACACAGGCCTTCGAGAGTTATCATAGGCTCGTACCCCTTGTGTGGAGGTTTGGAAGTCATCGATTCCTCGTCCCAAGCAATGGGCGGTTCGCAACGGGCAAACGTTAACCGCCGAACCGTTATCTACGAGCGCTAGGGGGATGTTTTTCCCTTTGCATCCAACTACTAGATAGAGGGCTTTGTTATGGGCACCCCCCTCTCTGGGTAAATCTTTGTCAGTGAAAACTATGGCCTTTTCTCCAGCGTCTCTCGTGACGTGGTTAACCAATGAGTCAGGTGTGATATCTGTAGGCACTGAGATGAGGTCAAGTGAGCGAATAAGCTTTTCGCGATGTTCTTTTGAGGTACACATGAGATCCCAGATGGTAATTTCAGCCTTTGTTCTTTTCAATTGTTTTAAAAGAGGATTTTCAATGACTTCTGCGACGGTGGTGTGCCGTCCATTCTCAGGAGCTTGCCTGACTGGGGTATCGTCCATAGGAGGTGGGCGAATGTCAGGCTGATATATTCTTCCTGATCTGGTGAGGTTGTCGACTTCGGGTTCTTGAGTGGTGGTGTCGATGAGAGCATACCCGGGCCAAGTTTCAGTAAAGAGGTCCTGGCCCGACACTTGAGATAGGTAGATATCCTCAGCATCATTATCCCACACACCGCACACTTCTCTCTCGATTCGATCCATAGGGACCACAGCGAGTGGTGCACCTCGAGGTGTAATGTACACCGTAGGGTCGAAGTTCTCATTTTCGGGTTGGTCGAGAGAGATGTGACAAGAGCCGAGTGGGCTCTTGTTGTTGTTGGGTTTGCCAACGTTAGGGAGAGGTATCACTTCATCCTCTATCATGTCCTGGATGGTATTCTTTAGGTTCCAGCAGTTTTCAGTGTCATCCCCATTTCCTTGATGGAATTTGCAGTAAGTACCTTCGACCCAATATTTTCTTTTGACATGAGGGTCACGGGTGGGGCCTATAGGTCTCAACTTTCCTTGATTGGTTAATCTTTCAAAGGCTTGTACCAAAGTTGACCCGAGTGGGGCAAACTTTCGGTCTCGGACCCATCTTCCAAGGCTTCTTCGGGCGGGAGTCTCTTCTACAGCATGGACTTCTTGGGCTTGGGATGTGTTACCCCGATTATAGGTGTTGTTTTTATATGTGGGTTTTCTTTGTATGGTTTTGGCGAGGTCGTCCTCGATCTTTATTCCCACATCATAAACTCTTTTGAAAGTTTCGAGTCCCAGGTACCTAAGGTGTTGCCTGTAAGCCGGGTCCAGGTTGTCAATGAATTTTTTGACCAATTCTGTTTCAGGAGGCCTATTGATTAGCTGGGCCGCCTGGTCCCTTCATCTAGCAAAGTAGGTTGTGAAACCCTCATTTTTCTTTTGGAAGAGAACTTCCAGCTCGCGCATGGTGACTTGGAAATCCATGTTCGACGAGTATTGCTTGATGAAGACATTGACAAAGTCTTCCCAAGTGGGGAAGAGCTTAGGGTCTTGGTGATAGTACCATTTGAGCGGCACAGGTTGCAAGGACAAAGGAAAGGCAGGTAAATACATGGACTTGTCCACGCCTTTCAAGTTCATGGCATTCACAAAGCTCAGTAGATGATCACGGGGATTGTCCGTGGCCTTGAACTTTGGTAAGTCAGATGAACTGAACTTTTCTGGTAGTTTGCCAGGAAAAGGTTCAGGATCGAGGGAGAAGTATTTACTCCCCATGGTTTGCTGTAGGACCATTTTTTCAATCCTCTTCTCGTTATCGAGGTCATTTTTGGCTTGTGCAGCCGCTAAAGCTTCATTTTCCATTTTCAATTGGCCCATAAGTTGGGTCATTTGGACCATCTGGTCTCGCAAATCTTCGATGGACATGTTTGAAGGTGCGAATCGACGTTGGGGAAGCGGAGATCCTTGAAATGAGGGACGACGGACGGAGCCTGGAGTCACTAAACCTGATGTTGGCGGTGTATCTTCGAGACGCACTAACCGTTGATTCCCTGATCGGCACCAAGTGGCAGGACCAGTCCTAGGCATAAGATAAGCTAAATTTTAGGTTCCCAAAGTTTCAAGCATTACTTAGTCTAGACTTCGACTCTCTCTATTGGTTTTTTTTGCTCTTTCTTTTATTAGTACACTTTTTGGTTTTTTTTTGTCATTCTTTGGATTTTCGAAACACTTGCCCGTGTGACATTCATAATTGTTAGCATGTTCGGTTTTTAGTGCCGAGCATTGTCGTCGTAGGAGGCCTAACAACGACACAAAGAGTTATTAATTTTTTTACGAGTCGCTTTTGAAATCGAGTGCTTTTCTTACGCCCTCGTAGCAATTCTTTTTACAAACATTTTTTTGTGCTACGTATTTTCCTTTTGCGCGGGCACCGAGGCTGCTGCGCCTGACCAGAAGGCCAAGCAGCAACTTCAGCGCCCAGCGAGGGGCGTGAGAAATTCTGGCGCCCAGCCAGGGGCGTTGAAAATGCGTCCCTGGCTGGTTCTCGTTTTCTGTTTGCGTATGCGACTTCGATTTGCGTGCTTGCCTAATAACGTCCTTTACGCGTTGTGCAGCGTTTGTGGGTTTCGTTACAGGCCATCCCGAGCGTCGCTTATTTTTGTGGCGATCATTCGGGTTTGCGGAACACGTATTTCGGTATAACTCTTTGGCAAATTAGTCTATGAATGTTTGGGCAATTTTTAAGGTCGTTGGTTTTCTAGGATAGTTTGTCACACACAATCATATATTTCGCTACACATAACTAACATTCCATCATGAGGCAATAATAATATGTCATGTAGTTTATGATAGGCTTCTATGGGTAGTTATTTGCGCCTGGCTTGGTACCGCTTCTATCGTAGATCCAACACATGCCCCGGTCGAGGTAGTGTCTTCAACAGACGAATTTCGCTCAAGAGGCCAACCCGCAAGTGCAAGCCAAGGGGGCATGCAGGCGAGAGGGACCTAATGAGCGAGCGATTGGGTTCGGGATAGGTTTACTACCTGCACAAGTACCGAGTGGGCAACATGCGCGGCGTATGCACCCCCCTATTGGCGAAAAAAAAGGTATCCTTAGTCCCAACTCCCGAGGGAGCCGAGATTCGTTATGTTGTTCTGCCCGTTCACATTAATATGCTGATTTTCAGGTCGTCCCAACTTGATGGGGAAATAAACGCGGGGTAGGATCGTTTCACCCTTCGGCTATTTTGATTACCTACAAGCACGAGTATTTCCTTCACTATCCCCAGTGGAGTCGCCACTGTGAGGGGGTCGAAAAAGCACGAGGCTAATGCGTGACCTCGTCCCTCGTGGGTGTGACGATTCTTTTCACTCAATCAAGTGTAATTGGATTTCCTGTGAGTTTACACCCAATTGACTAGTAATATAGGAGTCGCCATTCAGTTTTTAACGACAATGAGAAAAACTGACAAAACCCGGTTATCGTGACATAAAGGGAGTGCAATTATGTTTGACCACGACGGCCGTAGGTTCCCTTGTGATCCCTGGTGTGGGGATCTCTCAACATACACCCGCAAGGTAGAGATTGAGGGTTCGGGGGACTGTAACTACCGAGAGGAGTACTCGCTCTTCGATAACTCCAGAGGCAGGATATCCTTACTAGCTCAGCATAAATAATTGAAGGGACATGCGTTAACTATTAAACTAATCTGAGTTGATTTTAGCAATATGCAACATATAATACTAGATCGATCGCGATTATCTGATTTAAATAGCATTAAGGGACCTAGCATGATAATCCAATTTCCCAAAAATATTATATTTGTTAGGCGTGGTAGAACAATCAGATTTAGTTAGTTTAACAGTTCATAAAAAGGGCGAGGAAAGCAATTAAATCATCGAAAAGGGCCACATTACGACGCACCCTTGAGAGGTGCGTCACGGTTCTCAGAAAACTAACCACTTTGACTTTGCTATTTCTCCCTTTTATTTAACGAATCTCAAATTATGGGACAGGATACGTTCTGTTCGATTTATGGATCGATTGCGATAGAACGCGTGAACAATTTCGCAGCGTGAGGCTTAGGCTTGTGGGTTGGAGTCAATACTCATAATATGATTGTGTGTGTTTTCACGTCGAATTTGGGGCTATATTTATAGAAAAGAGTTTGTGGAAAGATAGAATTGCAGAGCTCTAATCCACGAAGAATTAGGAAAAAACACGTACCCAGGTATTTTCAGCGCCCAGGCCTGGGCGCCGAAGATTTCGGCGCCCAGAGCCAGGCGTTGAAAATAGGGTCTGGGTTGTTTTCTTAGTCAGATTCGGATTCCTGAAATCCGTAGTGTTTGAGACTTAATGGAGTCTTTTGGTGCGTATCAATTTCATGACGGAATGCGTCTGGGCCCGTTACGAACTCTAGGCTCGTTAGGATTTTAATTAATACGTAACTCTTATTTCCGAATCATATTAGGAATAGGATTCTCGCAGTTTCTATCTCATTTAGGATTTATGTTGGAGTGCAACACCTAATTCTGACAGGTTTCTATCTTTTATGACTTGTCACTTTTAGAAGCTACCCTTTACGGCAGTTACTATTTTTAGCAGGTTTCCATAAATAGCAGGTTTCTATAAATAGCAGGTTTCGGGTGAAATGAGAAGGGGAATTGAGATTCGTTATTTTATAGGAGATGCGTTGTCAAGTGGAGATTTACGTTTTCATCATCGAACCTTCCCTTTCGGGAATTGGGAAAAAAGTAGGTGTCTACAGAATGTTGTCTAAGGATTTGCTGGGAGCCAGGGTGCAGGCGTCAAGATATACTTGTGCCCGTTTGGCATATGCTTTAGGCTTTTAGGGCCATCTTTTCCAGAATTGCGGGAATATAAACCGTTTGACTTAGATTTACTTGGTGTATGTCTGCACAAAAGATCAAGGTATACTTAGTTCTTTCCCTAGCTCTTTCATTTCAATTTTTAGCCCCTAGTTGCTGTTATGTCTTCCCATTAATGATGCTTTCAGATTTCGATTTTAGATGCCCGTGTCATATGTCTGAGTAGGGTGAGCCTTGGTTAAGTGCCAAGTCCTATTGACAATGTCTGATTTTTTTCAAAGGAGATTCGCAAGCATTTGAATTACCACGAACGGATACCCTGAGTTCGAAGGAACGATGGGGCGATGCCGTAGAACAATCCTCTTTATTGCAAGCTTACTGCCTTTACTACTTGTTGGCGATTATGACTGTGTCTAATGGTGAAAGAAGGTCTTTAAGCGAACGACTATGTCTAGTGGTGAAAGAAAGTCTTTAAGTGAGTTAGTTCGCTTTAGGGAGGGTCACGTCGAGTACTTTAGAGGTCATGGACGCTTGCGCTAGCCCCCATTCAATTGAGGCAAAGCGATCTTTTGAGTCTTGGCTAAGTGCCTAGGAGTGTGAGTGCTCCTTCTGGCAAGGGTACGTGCCCTTATTATTTTTCGATGTGTGCTCGTTTTGGCATCTTGATGACTTGGATTCTTCCTTTGACTTAAATTTTTCTTTCGACTTGGCCGGGTTGCACGTAATTAAATTTCAATAAGGGACTCTATTTCTTATTCTTGTTATTCTATAGGCTTTAACATTTTTGCAAATTGGTTGGACCGAATCATGGATTGCCTACGTATCCGCCTTAAATAAATTTAATTTGGAATCAGGTCTTGCGTAGTTCTTAGCCTAGAAAATGATTTTTTAGAATGCCGATTTTAAACAAGTACGTTCTGAGGTGGAATCTCAATGTTTGAAATAGGATGAGATAAGTGAAGGGTTCATTATTATTTTAATCTGCTGCTTTGTCGTAAGCCAAAAATTTGTTTTATTTTTTTAGTACATGTATTTGCACAAAAATCTTTTCATGTGTTTTTTTTTGGACGTATATTTGAATACGTGCTATACCCCTCCAAGTGTTCGTTATTGTTCCGTGTATGTGCGGATAAAATGACGAGCACTTCTGGACAAATTTTTAGCAAGCAGAGAGAGTCAGCGCCCAGGCTGGGGCGCTAAAGATTTCGGCGCCCAGCTATGGGCGTTGAAAATGATTTCTGGGCGGATCTTTTTTGGTGCGCTAAATGCTTCTTTTTCTTTTTAGACTAACTTTAGAGGCGCTTTGCAAAGTTTCTTTTTTATTATTCACATTTTTTTTTATTTTTTATTTTTACGTTGAGCGTAGAATGTACTTTTCATTTGTCTCTTTTTTTATTTGTGACTCAAGACGGCTTGAAAGATGGGTTGAATGGGATAGGATAAGTTGTATAGGTATTAGTCGAGCATGAGGATTACATCAACCAAGGCCAATGAATAGCATGGGGACGACTCAAGGGTATATCAACAGGATGTATCCAAACAAGTTATACGGTCATTAGGCTAATGGTGGTGTAAGAGCAGGTTTGGGCTTTGGAAATGATGGGCATGACGCACGTGTCAATGACCGTACGTGGTTTGCATTTGATAACAAGTTCAAAAACAAGAGTCGAGGTAATGGTTTCTTGGGTTATGGCAATGAGAACATGGATGGGTTAAATGAGCTGAACAGGGGCCCCAGGGCGAAGGCGTCTAAGAACATAAGGATTGGAAAGGGTAGACATCGTAGAATTTTATGATTTGGATTGGTTGACTCAATTCTTTTCCTTCGTTTACTTGGGTAAATTTCGCACTTTGGGAGGTACGTGCTAAGTATTTCGTGGCTCGCTCTTTTCGCTCTCCCTTTTCCCTTTCTTTTTAAGTATTTCATGGCTTGCTCTTTTCGCTCTCCCTTTTCTCTTTCTATTTTTTCATTTTGCTTGGGGTTTCTCCCCAACATAAATCTTTCAATTTTTTTTATTTGGGCTAAAAGGTAGATGGTTGTGGTCTTTGAGTCACGAGGCGAGACTGAGTGAGCCTCGTTTGGTAGGCCTATAGTGGACCTTTAACTTTAGTAGGCCTAGGGTGGACCGTTAGCTTTAGTAGGCCTAGGGTGGACCTTTAAATTGTCTTACTTTGCATGCGTATTTAGTCGTTTATTAAAATGTGCAAATAGCGTAGATTCAAACTGTTGTTTTTACTTTATTGAAATTTAACGAAAGAAATACATCGAAAATAATTTTTTGTTTCTTTTCAGACTCCAGTTTCTGGGATTTAATTGGAAGTTGTGATTTAGACTCGAACTTTCATTAATCTTTCTGATTATAACCCGTGTATGAATATAAGGAGGTGGCCTAGACTCAAAATAATGACGTGGCGTAAGCCTATAACACTTGACCAAGCGACTCTCAGACTTAGGCTAATTGGACCATACCTTTCGTTGGTTGACACTTTAGATTTTAACCCTTGGGTGTTCATTTGTCATGCGCCATTTTGCTTAATGTTGGCAAGGTAGTTATTTGGGGAGATCGAATTTTTATTTTTACGAGACTAGAATCATTAGTGCGGCTTCCCTCTTAGCGTGTATTGCTTTACCCCCAATGGTAGCCTTATGGTATGCCGATTTGGGTATTTTCATGGTTGGTCATGTTGCATTCATGGAAAATCTTTTAGTCCGTGCTAAGGAGTATTTCGAGGAGCGAGTGGCTCGAGAGGACTATGATGGTCGTGACCCAATGTGATCATAAGCCTTGAGGCCATTAATTTTTCTTGCCAATGGTATTGACACCTTAGGTTCACTTTGGGGGTTGTGCGACTATGGGAGAATGATTTTCAGAATGTGACTGTTTCCATTTTGCAAATACTATAATATATTCTTTTTATTGGCGAGAGGGAGTATTGAGGCCGTAGATTCTTAGCAAGGGATGACAATTACATATGGGTTCTTATTGATTTAAATGTTAGGAAGGGAGACTCAATATGGTTTAACCTTTTAACTTGCAGAACGACACCAAGCATTAGGACCGATTCTATGTATAAGACAACTAAGACTTAGGATTTAGGTTATAATTTGGCATAGCCTAGTCTAGACTCGGATTTATTTATTTTTTATTCGAACATTTTTTTTTTCTTGAAGACTTTATTCGAACATCATTTTTTGAATACTTTGCCCATGTGACATTCAAGGTTATTTCAATTAGCGTGCTCGGTTTTGGAGCCGAACATTGTCGTCATAGGAGGCCTAACAACGACACAAAGAGTTATTTTATTTTTTACAAGTCGCTTTTAGGATCGAGTGCCTTTTCATACGCCCTCGCAGCAATTTTCACGAATTTTCTTTTACTGCTACGTATACTTTATGCACGGGCACCGAGGCTGCTGTGCCTGACCAAAAGGCCAGGCAGCAACTTCGGCGCCAGCGCTGGGCGTGAGAAATATTGGCGCCCAGCCAGGGGCGCTGAAAATGCGTCCCTGACTGGTGCTCGAATTCTGTTCGCGTATATTTTTTTTGTATATGCGACTTAATTTTGCGTGCTTGCCTAATAACGTCCTTTACGCGTTGTGCAGCTTTTGTGGGATTCGCTACGGGCCATCCCGAGCGTCGCTTATTTTTGTGGCGATCGTTCGGGTTTGCGGAACACGTATTTTGGTATAACTCTTTGGCCAATTGGTTTATGAATGTTTGGGCAATTTTTAAGGTCGTTGGTTTTCTAACATTATTTGTCACACACAATCATACATTTCGCTACACATAACTAACATTACATCATGAGGCAATAATAACATGTCATGTAGTTTATGATAGGCTTCTATGGGTAGTATTTGCGCCGGCTTGGTACCGCTTCTATCGCAGATCCAACACATGCCCCGGTCGAGGTAGTGCCTTCAACAGCAAATTTCGCCCAAGAGGCCAATCACGATGTAAGCCAAGGGGGTATGCACCAATGAGAGGGACCTACTGGGCGAGCGATTGGGTTTGGGACGGGTGTACTACTAGCGAAAGTGCCGAGTGGACAACATTCGAAGCGTATGCACCCCCCGGTTGGCGATGGGTATCCTTAGTCCCAACTCCCGAGATGAAACATCCAAGGGAGCCAAGATTCGTTATGCGGTTCTGTCCGTTCACATTAATATGCTGATTTTCAGGTCGTCCCAACTTGATGGGGAAATAAACGCGGGGTAGGATTGTTTCACCCTTCGGCTATTTTGATTACCTACAAGCACGAGTATTTCCTTCACTATCCCCAGTGGAGTCGCCACTGTGAGGGGGTCGAAAAAGCACGAGGCTAATGCGTGACCTCGTCCCTCGTGGGTGTGACGCTTCTTTTTTGTCAAATCAAGTGTAATTGGATTTCCTGTGAGTTTACACCCAATTTGACTAGTAATATAGGAGTCGCCATTCAATTTTTAACGACAATGAGAAAAACTGACAAAACCCGGTTATCGTGACATAAAGGGAGTGAAATTATGTTTGACCACGACGGCCGTAGGTTCCCTTGTGATCCCTGGTGTGGGGATCTCTCAACATACACCCGCAAGGTAGAGATTGAGGGTTCGGGGGACTGTAACTACAGAGAGGAGTACTCGCTCGTCGATAACTCCAGATGCAGGATATCCTTACTAGCTCAGCATAAATAATTGAAGGGACATGCGTTAACTATTAAACTAATCTGAGTTGATTTTAACAATATGCAACATATAATACTAGATCGATCGCAATTATCTGATTTAGATTGTTTTAAGGGACCTAGCATGATAATCCAATTTCCCAACATATTATCTTTATTAGGCGTGATAGAACAATCAGATTTAATTAGTTTAACAGTTCATAAAAGGGCGAGGAAAGAAATTAAATCATGCGAAGGGGCACATTACGACGCACCCTTGAGAGGTGCGTCACGGTTCTCAGAAAACTAACCACTTTAACTTTGCTATTTCTCCATTTATTTGACGAATCTCAAGTTACGGGACAGGATACGTTCTGTTCGATTTTTGGATCGATTGCGACAGAACGCGTGATCAATTTCGCAGCGTGAGGCTTAGGCTTAGGGGTTGGAGTCAATACTCAGAATATGAATTGTGTGTCGTCTTTTTCACGTCGAACTTGGGGCTATATTTATAGAAAAGAGTTCGTGGAAAGATAGAATTGTAGAACTCTAATCCACGAGGAATTAGGAAAGAACACGTCCCAGGTAATTTCAGCGCCCAGGGTTGGGCGCTGAAGATTTCGGCGCCCAGAGCCAGGCGTTGAAAATAGGGTCTGGGCCGTTTCTTTGTCAGATTCGGACTCTTAGAATCCGGAGTGTATGAGACTTAATCGAGTCTTTTAGTGCATATTAATTTTATGACGGGATGCGTCTGGGCCCGTTACGAACTCTAGGCTCGTTAGAATTTTAATTTAATACGTAACTCTGATTTTCGAATCGTATTAGGAATAGGATTCTCTTGCAACTTCTATCTCATTTAGGATTTATGTTGGAGTGCAACACCTAATTCTGACAGGTTTCTATCTTTTATGACTTGCCACTTTTAACAACTGCCCATTACGGCAGTTACTATTTTTAGCAGGTTTCCATGAATAGCAGGTTTCGGGTGAAATGAAAAGGGTGTTTGAGATTCGTTATTTTATAGGAGATGCGTTGTCAAGTGGAGATTAATGTTCTCATCATCGAACCTTCCCTTTCGAGAATGGGGACAAAAGTAAGTGTCTACAATTACATAAAGTGAAAAACTCATAAACGGAGCGACACATGTCTCGCAAACTTTCTTTCAAACGTTTTTTAATATATAGTATAGATAGATGTTTATGAGTATGTCCCTATGAAAACATCTTTCTTTGATGCATTTCTTTTTGCTATAGAGAGAGTCATGTTTAGCTGATCGTCTAGTTAAATAGAAAGTAACCTCTTTTAGTGATTAAGTTTGGTTCGACATCGTCTTGTTGTCAAATTTGATTGTTTCGGACCTTACATATTCTATTGACTAATAAAGATGTCTGGTTGTGTCGGCCCGACACGAAAAATGCTCGGTCAGGCACGAGCATGAAAAAAGTACGGCCTACCGCGGTCCACGAGTAAGTCATGGGCCAGACATGGACCACATTTTTTTTTTGGAAAAAGCACGACAACTCGTCAAAGCACGATACGACAAATCACACTACATTTAGGAAAATTGTGCTTAGGCGCTACGACCCGGCCTGACACGATAGCACGTGGGCTTAGACGGCTTTTTTGCACTTTTTGTCCCGACCCAACCTGTTACAAACGGGCTCAGCATGGGCCACACGATTCAGGCTCACGGCCCATGACTCAAACCCGAATAATGACCCGACCCATCCCCACAACCATCTTTACCACCGGTAATAAAATTCAAGCCTTTTAAGATAAAAACCCAGTCGCCGGTCGGGGTTGTTTTTCTCGTTACAGTCCCAAACTGATTAAACCCGACCAGTAGGGAAAATGACCACGTGGCACGTTTTTGTTGGTCTTTTTACCATAAAAAGCTAAAAACATATTTTTGCCCGTTCCTCGTACTAGTACCAGTTACCGCCATACCAGTCACCAACTCACCACCAAGCTTCCCCTCTCCCAGCAAATACTCAAATTGCTACCATCAACCATTTCATCAATTTAAGGTTTTTGTTGTGGCTTTCAACATGAATTTTACCTAGACAAGTGTAAGCCAATGAGAATATTCAGTTTTGTTCATTTCAAACAATCCAACATTTGTAGTTTTTGGGAGTACCAATTATGCCAGGTATCCCTTAAACCCAATTTAATTATAGATTCAACCGGATTTGATTATGTTTCATTTGTATGATAATGAGTTTTATTTGCAGTTTGGGGTCCTAGAGATAGTTTGCAAATGTATTCAAATATTAAACAAAAAATGTTTGATAATGCTATGTCAAATTCTGTTTCTCTCCAAAATAAACTTGTTTTCTTGAACCCATCTATAAGCTCTGATTGATATTGCACTTGTAGATTCACTGCTCAATTTCAGCTGGTTGTCGTTGTGTATGCCTTCCACCTGTTCGAAGAAATGCCCCAATGAAAGAAAGCCAGTAAAAAGAAGGTTTAGTGTAGCAGCAAACAAGACCGAGGTACCCGTGTTGAAGGGGTTACAGAAACGGCAGAAAAAGGAATTATCAAAGATACTGTGGACCGAGGCAGCAATTAAAGCCATTGAGGGAAAAGCCGAGTCTAAAAAGTTTAAGAATTTGTCGCCAAAAGCTGTTTTGGAGGCTTTAGACGAGGCTATTCAGCACTCCAAATGGGAGTCTGCTCTCAAGGTTAGCTGGGGTTTTTTTTTCCTCTCTTTTTGTTGCATTTGTGAATTTCTAATCTTGCTATTATAAAGAAATAAACACTAGATTAGCCTTTTGGATGATAAAAGAGAACACATCATTGCACGAGTAAAACTTATGCTCCATTGCTGCTATCATTGAGTCATCAACTCATCATTTATCTAATGAGAGTATCTGAAGCCTGAAGATTGAACTATATATTGTACGAGTATTCCTTGATTGTGGTTGCTTAGTGGATATTGCTAGATCGATTTCCTTTTCTTTTGTTGGATTTTTTAGGTGCATTAACAGCTATTTAAATTTTGTGATAGATTCATGAATCCACATCGTTTTATTGATAGGTTAATAATCTTAATATACTCTATGGAATGCTTAAATATCATTTCTATTGGATCATGTCTAACAAAGACATTCTCCTAGATATTTGGCCTGCTTCGCAAACAACAGTGGTATGAACCAAGATGCCAAACATACACAAAGCTTTTGATGTTGCTTGGGAAATGTAGGAAGGCGGAGCAAGCTGGCTTGCTTTTTGAGGTGCTGTTGTCTGATGGGCTTCAGCCTACTGTTGATGTCTTTACTGCATTGGTAAATGCTTATGGAATGTGTGGTCTCTTTGATCTAGCATTTTCAACCATTGATGACATGAAATCTGCGTACGACTGTAAACCTGATGTTTACACATACTCAATACTACTTAGGTGCTCCATTAAGAACCACCGTCTTGATCTTGTAAGTCAGATTCTTGCCGAGATGACATATCTAGGAATAGAATGCAGTGCAGTTACATATAACACTGTAATAGATGGATATGGCAAGGCTGAATTGTTTGAAATGATGGAGAACGTATTATCTGACATGATTGGTAGTAGTACTTGTCATCCCGATGTTTTCACAATGAACTCTTTCATTTCGTCTTATGGGAGTTGTGGGAAAATAGAGAAGATGGAGAGGTCATATGAAGAGTTTCAGTTAATGGAGATAAGCCCAGATGTGAGGACCTTTAACATCTTAATCAGGTCGTATGGGAGGGCAGGCATGTATCAGAAAATGGAGTCAGTTCTGAACTTCATGGAGAAAAGGTTCTTCTCCCCAGTTGTTGTGACTTTCAATACTGTGATTGATATATTTGGACGAGCTGGTAATATTGAGAAGATGGATGAATTTTTCCTGAAAATGAAGCATCAGGGGATAAAACCTAATACCAATACATATTGCTCACTTGTTAATGCTTATAGTAAAACTGGGAAGTTGTTCAAAGTGGATTCAATTCTTAGGCAAGTTGAGAATTCCGATGTGGTTTTGGACACTCCATTCTTTAATTGTGTCATTAGTGCCTATGGACGGGCAGGAAATGTTGATAAAATGAGTGAGTTTTTCTCGGAAATGAAGGAAAAGAACTGCCAGCCAGATTATATAACCTTTGCTACGATGATGCAAGCATACAAGGCCAAGGGGATGACTGAAGTTGCAGAAACAATTGAGGCAAAGATGCTGTCCATACAAACATAAGTTGCTAGTTTATTTTTCCTAGAATCCTACCTTGGGATACTGCTCTGTGTTAACCGCAGTCATAGCAAGAAATGAATGATTGGAGGGCTTTGTGACAGCTAGCTGTAGCTACTTGCTGGTGTGGTTATGGTAATACTTCGCTTCCCCATCTCTTTATTGGCTTGTGTGTGTGTGTTTTTGTGCGCGTGCTTGTACAGTTGTACGTGTGTGCTGTCACTGTTGTGTGTGTGTGTGTGGGGGGGGGGGGGGGGGAGTGTGGACACATTTAAGAATAGCCAACTTACAATATCCATAATATTTTAAGGATTTATTATGGTGCTGATTCTGCCCTCGACGGCTTAATGTCTTTTGATTTACTCCGTATTTGTGTGAATCTTATAATTCTCATTTGCCTGTTTTCATTTTTGTCCTTGTAGTACGTTGAGCTGTCTTTATTTTGTTTAATATGGAGTATATGTGCATACCATATGACAAAAGAAAAAAAACCTTGTTCAATTTTTCAGCTGTCCTTTATCTGTAATAGAAATGAATAGGTTTTAAACACATAACTCCATAATAGGTAAGATCTAGTAAATGGTGCTTATAGATCTATTTTTCAGAGTGTGGTAAAGTTACGTTGAAATTGAAAGACGAGATTAATTGGTAGCTTGATGTCACTTAAAACAGGAAAGTCCATAGTTCTGTCCTAAATAGATTAATGTTAGTATTTATGAAGAACGAGCATGCTGCATGCTCAATTTCAAAATATCTTTTCCTGAAATGGTGGATCATGTTTGCCACAGCCGGGGACTCTGGGGTTTTTCAAAAACCTATGAGTCATCCCAGTTTCTTTTATGATGAATTTTGTGCGAAGCCTTTTCAGTTTTGTGAGAATTGTGACCCTTGCAGGCACATCCCTCATCCGATTCTGGTTTGGGAGCCTCTCACTAGTGGCTTCATGAAACATAATACTGATGGGGCACAAGCTCAGAAGGATGATCTCTTTGCAGCTGGGGATGGTTATTTCAGACGGTTAATGGGCTTTTCTATCAAAATTTTTAGAGCTCCCTCTGCAGAAGCAGCTGAGTTGCTTTCTGTCAAGGAAGGGTCTTTCCATTGCGTAATCAGACGCCTTTTTCTTGAAAGACCTTCAAAAACTACAAAGTATTCCAAATCGAGTGATGTATAGCTAATCATCTAGTGGGGTGGTTATAGGGATTTTGTGCTTTCATTCAAAGGGAGTGGACTGTTGATAATTATCTAGCCAGAAGAGAATCTACTGCTGTTGCTCATTATTGGCTCAATATGGTTTTACTTTTCAACAGAACTGACACATGTTCATATTTTAGACCTAAGGACCCTAACTATGTGAGCTACTTAGCTGCATGGAATTTGATATCACGGGCTACTTAGCTAGGAATGGTTGCTCGTGTCTTTTTGGTTCTGTTGTTCCACTCCATATTGGTCTATTGTTGGGTTTTTTTTTTTTTCATTTAGCTGCTGCTTCACAGATTTCCTGACTTGTCTCTTGTCTCCGTGAACTGGGATACTTGTAATTGTTGGTTAGGAACTTAGGATGATCGATCACCTACGAAGTTCCATCATGGGACAGTTTTTGTTGTAGCCCTTTCTTTTTTTCCCTAGGTTGTACCTTTTGTACAACTTCATCTTGATGCTGAAACCGAGCTGTGACCGCTGCTGGTTTGAAATTCTGAAGAATCTGGGAAATGTAACTCAAGATTGCGTAGGTGTCTGCTAGTGATCATATCTGCTGCTTGTAATAGTCTGTTGGTGTTCTCGAAGCGATTCTTATTCCTTACCACTCATTGAGTATGTATTAAGGAATGTGTTTCCCCTGCATAATTATCTGATGTTTTCGAACTTGTCATAGTTAAGCATGAGAGCTCAGTTACTCATTACTCGTTATCATCGTTTCTTCGTCTTATCAAAATTGTGAAATTGCCCGTGTTAAAGGTGGTTAGCTCTTGATTCAAAAAAGGCCAAAAATGGGCCTTGGCCTCAAATACCTACAAATGCTCGAGGCTTAAAGTGGACTCTTTTGGGTATAAACGAATTTGAAGGGATGATTGATCGTTTACAAAGAAGTTTAACTCATTGGGTCTACTACAGGGAGTTCTCAACGTTTTTGGCGAGTGGATTAATCTTCTACGGGAGTATGCATGAGTGCCTCGATGGGCAGCATCCCTCATAACTAAGGTTTTTTTTCCATACCTAAGGCTCGAATCTGAGACTTAAGGAGCAAGAGACCTTTAACCACTCACGTCAATCCCGATTGGTTTGTGTGACCTTGTGAAATTGGAGAAAGATTTTTCCCTATATAAATTTTGTTTTTGTTGTACTCCCTCTGTCCCTTAATACTCACACCGGTTTGACCGGTGCGAAGTTTAAGACACTTGAATTGACTTGTTAATTTAATGTGTGATAATTGATAGTAGAGTATTTTTTTAATATAGTTAGTGGGAAATGTGTAAAGGGGTAATGGGGGTGTGAATTTTTTAATGATTTTTTTGTAGGGGGTGGGTTAGTAGGTAAGTGTGAGAAATAATATAATATTGGTAAAAAACGTTCCATTTATATAAGCAGTGTAAGTATTAAGGGGCGGCCCGAAAAAGAAAGTGGTGCGAGTATTAAGGGTCGGAGGGACTTAATATCAATGACAAGCTAATTGTCAAATTTCTTATGAAAGCTATATTACATTGTTTTGGACAACCTTGTGCTTCACGAAATCTTATTATAGAGTTCATGGATCCTTGGATAGCATTCGGGCCTCTAACCTTTACGGGTACAAAAAAGTCTAATTGTCCCAAATATGAAGGCTAATACGCTGTTTTGGACCAATTTTTAATTTTATTGGAAATTGATCTCGGAAACTCCTAAAATTATGGGAAATGTACCTAGGTGTAATTCAAGGTTTTTTTGAACGATTAGCACCCGCTATTAGAAAATCGGCTAAAATATCATCTAAGAGTTAAATTATTTGATTAAAATCATCCATGTCTCTCGGTGCCTCATGAATTCCATGAAAAAATTCTAGGCCACTAACCTTATTGAGTCCGAAATAGTCATAAGTCAAAACTGCCTCAAATACACTGTTTGGACCTATTTTGGAGATTTCCGAGACACGGCTTGGAAGAATGCATTTGGTGGTCATATAAGGTTGTTTGGAACCATAAATACCCACTGGTTGGTCACATAAAGACTCAAAATGACATTGATTTAGCAAAATTAATTTTGTAATTAAATCTGCTAATATGCCATTTAAGAACCGAAATGACAAGCTAGTTTACCAAACTAGATTGATATTTAAATGGATTTCACTTTTACGATCAACCCTTTAATTTTAATTTTATTTTAGTTATAACTCACATCCCAATTTAGCAGTTTTTTTCTCAAGAAAATTAGCTTTTATCTAAGTCACTCCAATTGTTAGCTAGTAGCTTGAGACTTTTACCAATTGTAAGCAATGCAACAATTGGAGTTGCTATCAATTTACTAAAACAACATCAATTCATTTCTTCCTTGAAAGTTATTTCTTGATTCTCATTTTAGACTTTGTTCTCATTGAAACTTGATTTTGAAACTTGATTCTATACATATCCAGTAATATTATACTCCATAGTCTATGACATACTACGTAATTAGAAGAACATAAGAATATAGCAATTTAGACTTTAAAGCCTAGTGACAATGTGTACTCCCTAAATTTGTAGCCAAAGCATTTTTTTTTATATTCTATGTAGCCAAAGCATTCTCATCATGAATCTCTCCACCCTTTGTGCTCCTAAAACCCCACCACCTTCGCCCAAAAAAAACAGTGTTTTCATAAATCAATTTCTTCCGTCCAAACTAGAAATACTTGTTGATGTTTGGTCACATTCATATCCACATTTGTAGAACTTAGAACAGTCTAATAGAACATGCTATGAAGTACGGACTATGGAGTATTACGCTTCAAAGGTATATTATATCGTTCACACGAGTTCATAACGAAAAAAAAAAATTACATTTTTGTCAAACCGTCTTTCAATTCATTCTTCATAAACATTTGGCATTTGACATTTTCCAAGTATATGAATCCTTAAACAAAGAAACTTCTAATGAAGTTAATCATTAAAATTTAAAAGTGCTTAATTGGCCTAATTGACCCGTCTAATTAATAATATATATATATATATAGTGGGTATGACATAATTTTCTTATCTAAAAAACTAAGTCAGAAAGTGATGATTATGTTGTTAAAATGACAAAAATTGCATACATACAGTTGAAGCTTCAAGGACAAGGGAAGACTTAGCAATGGATTAATAGAACAAGGTCAATAACTAATAAGTTATAAGTAAGTTTTAACCACACCCTAATGCACACGTTAATGGTTTAATAGTAGAAACAATTATAACGACTTTTGGGTAAAGTAAATTAGGTTGCTCCACTTTTTTTACTGGGTCAAATTAAGCGGTATTGTTAATCATTTGCTTCCATTATAATTGGCCTAAACCTCCTAATTGTGGGGGCCTTTCAAGTTACTATATGCCTATAGGCTATAGCTAGTGCTAAGTGTTCGTTAATACTTCGTATGTTTTTTTTTGGTTGGGTGTAAATGAGTCATACGACCAGACAATATAAATTATATATGAGAGGGTGGACATTCAAATGTGTGACTTACTGTATGTATATATATATCCTTAATTTTAACCATTAAATTAATACAATATATTTGTGCTCGTTAATATGTTAATATCCACACAAGCTTATGCCAGATCTAAAAACGGATGAAATTTTGACCAATTACCAACCTAGTAAGGTTCCATCTTAAAAAGAATTTTTAAGAAGAAGAGTAGTATCATCGCACGTAGTATGTAGTCCATTAAACTTCTATGAAGTACGTTATTCAATTCATCCTCTTCCAACATAAGACAAACATAGATGTTGAATTATTCTTAACAAACTCATTTGATAGACTGTAATTTGACAATAATTGTAAAAAAATTATGTTCATCTTAAGTTCTTAACTAACAGTAAGCACAAACCTATTAGTAACTTCATCAGTTAATAAGAAGAGTAATCTGTAGTCCACCAAACTTCTACGAAGTGCATTATTCATCCTCCTGCAACCAGTGGCGGCACTAGTAAGGGTTCAGTGGGTTCAACTGAACCCTTACTAGTTTCGTGAAAAATTGACAAGTTAATAGCAGAAAATGAAGAGATAAATAAAAGTAAACGCGGAATGTAACACTAATTATCCGGTGCTTTGGTGGTAGTCGATGGAAAATGTTTATTTTTTTGATTTCCAATTATCAATTTTTTCTCTTTTGTTATTTTTTTTTAAATCTTTACATTTAAAAACCAAAACATATAAAATCTCTCCACTACTTTTCTTGATTTTTAATTTGTAATTACTTTTTGCAAATTTGTTCAATCGAATTATTTTGTTAGTAATTTGAACAATAGAATGTTAGATTTTAGTTTAGAGTTATAATTTATTTGTTTCTTTATTGAAACTTATGATTTTGAATAGGATAATACTACGTATAAGATGAAGACTTTAAACTAGCTAAGATATCCTTTTCGTGTGTTCAAAGGTAATTTCTTTTAATGTTATTATAATAGCATATATGCACCAGCGTTATTAGATGTAATTTTTTTTTTTTTGGATTATGTTGATTGATTTTATTATATTTATCTGAAAATTTCGATCCCTTAGTCAAGGAATCTTGGCACCGCCACTGCCTGCAACGTAAGACAAACTGGCATATTTAGTATTCTTAACAAACTCATTTGATAAAGTATAACTTGGCGTGGATGTCAATTAGCGTAGTTGGTAAAGTTTTAAGAGTCAGATTTTAACACCTGGGATCAAATCCCGTGTCCACTTTTGTCAGCTTGCCCTGTATGGCCTCCCTACATAAAAAATAAATAGACTGTGATTTGGCGTGAATTGTGAAAAAAACTTACTTGGTCAAGTATATTGCATTTTATCTCAACATTGTCAATTCCAAACATGTACGGATTACTCTCTCCGTTCCTAAAAGATTGTTCAAATACCCAATTGTAATTTTTTAAGAGGTAAGACAAAATTAATGCACATGGGTTCTTATTTTGTCTTTTTTCAGTGTAATTCAAATATTTAAGTGGGGAGATAATTAAGTTTGAGCACATGAGTTAATCGACTAATTTATGTTTGCTCTCTCTACTCTCTACTCTTTACTCTCTCATCATGTGCCCCACCACCCTAATTTATTAAGGTTTAGTTGCCTTATTTTCTTCCCTAAGTAGTGGGGACACAAGTCGTTGTAAGTGATAAAAGTTACTAAATATGGTATGAAACAAACAAATAGGAACGTCCATTTTTTATAGTTAGGACAACTTTTTAGGGACGGAAGGAGTTACTCTTGTTATAAACTATCTTACAACATTACATAAACTTTACTTTGTAGTTTATAAAAAAACCCCTACCGCACAACTCATCTATAACTATTACTAAAGTAATAACCGTTGATGTCATTACCGTCCACACAGCAGCCTCACAAGAAAATTTTTCCCTTCAAAATCTAAAATTGATGTCATTAATTTATGTTTTTGCATGCATTAAATTAATTATTAAGATGGGTTAGAATTTAATTTACACGCTTTCCAAATTCCAAAATAAATCTTGCACCACCACTCTCCATCTCTATTTCTTCTTTATTATTGAAAATTAGAATTAGCAATACTATCCTTTGATCTTCTACTTTCCATTTTTTTGCTCTTTTATCAAAATGTATTAGTTACGTTAATCTATTATCTGATAAAGATGACTTTTCAGTTTTCATTGTGTAGTTTTGTTATTCGTAATTCTTGTTACATTAATCCTTTCTCTGTTAAAGAACAGAATATACTACAAATACATGCATAAACTAAGCAAAATGTTTCAACATAACGTGTATTACACGGGTGTTAATCTAGTAACACATAAATAAATTAAAGATCATACAAATTATGTTATTGAATCGTTCGCGAGTCATAATTACCTATGAATTGAATGCATAGTTGTGGTAAACTTCGACTGATTTGTTAATCCAAAAAGCATGAAAGATAAAATCCTATAACTTTAGCCAATTACTCCGTAGTCTTTTTTAAAATCATGCAACTTTAGCCAATTAATGTAGTTGAAATACGTTACTTTAATTTCATTAGAAGCAATAATGTACTAAATTTCTCTTTTAAAAAAAAAAGAAAAAAGAAGAAACAATCATGTGCTAAAAGTAGAACAAGAGTCTACGACCAACAAGGCAACAACCAAGGAGCAACATCATATATCGATCAATGGACAAGTTTTTAGTCAGATTCACAAGTCACGACCCCGCGTTTGCTCCGCCACAAGCTAAGGTAAGCAATGTCTCAATTTTGACCAACTTGAAAATGGGGTCAACTCCATTTCATTTTATACTTGCACGTGCAAATAGTGCTAAATAAACCACACAAATTTTTATGACAATTGTACAATTCCCTTATTATTAATCATAAATATTGACCTTTTTAATTAAAGATTTGAAGGGTTGATTTTGCTACTCAACATTTCCTCTCTTTGGTAGAATCTCTAACTTTACAATGTAAAGTTTACATATAACACTACACATGGATTCGCATTACGACGAAATTCAACTGCTAAATTAAACGTTGATTTTGGATTATGCGTATAATGCCACATAATATTGTAGTACGGAGTAATTTATAACCACGCTTAGGAGTATACGGTTATTTATCGCAATCATAACAAAGAATATGTCATAACATATGCGAAGTATAAATGATCAAAGTTATACATTAGCATGAATGATAAAATATTAATATAATATAATATAATTGCTATAATTATAAAAAAACAATGAAGTATTGGTTAATGAGCAGCCAACCAATAAGATTTAAACATGATACGATATTGATGGATTCACAATCCTTGGATTGTGAGTGGTGACCGTGTGCTGGATTTGCAATCACAACAACTTTGCAATTTGTCTATACTACATTGCTCCAACTCTTTTACGGTTTTACCCTCAACGCTAATGTTTCCAAAAAGGCAAAAAGCTATGAATTATGATTCATAATTTTGGTTGTTTGAATATAAGCATATGTTCATCATGATATATTTATGCAATAGTATTAATTAACGTCTACATTTTTCTCATCTAATACAACCAAAGATCATGCATGATTCGTGATGAACTTGATGGGCCCTGTCGGTTTCATACAAACTCCAATTCAATATATAGATTGAACCACACTCGAATTTCACGTGGATGGCAACGTCAAAAATACCAAATCAATATCTGGTAAATAATTTAAGACGGTTAAAACTGATCTGATATGATTGACTTCCGATAAATGAAGTAATATGAGAAAATTTCACACAATTAATCTGCATAGCATAATGATCTAGCACAAAACAATATCTAATTGTACTCGATCTGTGACCGACCAATGATCAAATTTGATAGCCATATTCCGTACCAGAACTTAAGGTCCTAATTTATCAAAAAAATATTCTTTTTTATTTAAAGGTCCTTTCTCATCAAGGTGGTGCCATAAAATATCCTTTGGAAAAAAATTCCTATTTATAATTATCATGTTCGGTGAGAAGAATTGCTTCACCCTTCTAACTTCAATATGCTTTGCTGCTTGTTGGCGTTGTCGCCTACTTACCACTTTGATTTTGTACCATAAGGTATGTTTCATAAAATCACAATTCATACTTACCGGTTACCGATACGGCATTATCACTACTATATCAAATGGCAGTGGTAATGTGATTGAATTCTCCAAGCGTAAAAGAAATTAACTCCTATTACGTAAGCGTTAAGTAACGACTCAACAATCACTACCTTTTTAATATTTTACCAACTAAATTAATTACCTTTGTATAATCACACTTAGTTTATACATTATCGCTTTATTATCCTATATAATTTCTTTCTCATTCTCATACACACACCGTAAAGAGTGGTAATGAGATTATATATGAGTTATAAATTTAAAAAATGTTCCATATATTTAATGGTTGTATTTAGCTACAGATTTATCCGGAGTATTTTTTATTTGTTCGAAATAAAGAAGAAAAACAATATATTCTTTATCAATAATGCTGAAATCTTATGTTTATAAAATTGAAATTTAAAATTTGGCGAAGAGATACATATAAAAATTAATTACCCGTAATAACTAAGGATCCACACGTCCTAAAGGGTCCAAGTCTCAACCAAATATGAAGAGTATTGTTGGCATCAAGCAACTTCTAAACAACAAAGGTAAGATTGATCTTATCCTACCAAAAAAAGAGGTATTATTTCTTTATCTCTTTATTTTGTTTATTACTTTTAATTATGTTTTCATTGTTAGATTTAATTTTCATTATTTATTTCATGATTGAGTAGTTTCCTTTCTAGGGTTTGGGAATCCATGTTTATATGATGAATCTTTATTATTGTTGATGGTTTGATTATTCATTGATATTTTTGGTTGATTAGGTTTTATATTGTTAATCTTTGCACTGATCAATTGTTTGATTAAATTATGCTAATGAGATTTAGAATCGAAAGATCGAATTTTAGAGGCTTACCTACAACTAGCAATTCTGAGTATGTTAGCGACCGTACTGCATATGTTGAATTGAGAGCGTTAAGACCCGACCGTAGGATTAACTCGTGCTCTAGATACTCTGAATACTTGAATTGTTGATGATGTTTTGATTGATTTTGAACTATAAACATGGTGAACCATTGCCCTAGATCTTTTAGTTTATTTTTCTATTTATTTTAGTTTAAACATTGAATCCTAAATTTCGTGACATTGTTAGTTTCGCCATACCTTGAAAGCTAGATTTAAATAGCCATCTCTCTGTGGATTCGACCCTGCTTACCCTACTACATTGT
Organism: Spinacia oleracea; assembly: GCF_020520425.1. Lineage (NCBI taxonomy): Eukaryota > Viridiplantae > Streptophyta > Magnoliopsida > Caryophyllales > Amaranthaceae > Spinacia > Spinacia oleracea. Next base: position 91,249,882 of record NC_079487.1, read on the forward strand.
TAGGAGGTTTCGTTATGATTTTATTTTTGACGGGTGTACGACAACCTATCAAATTTTGGCGCTGTTGCCGGTGAGACGGTTTTATTTTTCTTTTTAGCTTTTATTTTTTGGTGAGGCTACATTGTATATATATTTTTTCGTTTGTGTATAAAATTTCCCTTTTTTTGAAATATACATGGCTTCTATTTGTTTTCCTCAATTCGAGAATGAAGTGTTTTGGAGGTATTATTATAGGCTCGGAGATTTTCTTGGTCCAAATCATGTTTTTGAACAATGGGAACTTTGTATGGTGATTTATGAGGGATTGAATGAAGATACAAGATTGGTGTTGGATTCCATGAGTATTTATATATTTGTGGAGAAGACTCCAGAAGAGTGTTGGGATTTGATTGAGCAATTAGCTAGGGATACATATGAGTGGGAGATGACAATGTTTGTTAAACCTACTCTGCAAAATTTCTCTTTTTCTATTCCTCAAACTCACACCCCTCCCCCATATTATTGTTCTTATTTTCATTGTCATGACCATGATACTTGTCTTTGTCCCTATAACGAGTCATATGTTAGTACTGTCAACCCTTTCCTTCGATTTGATATGCAAAATTTCCAACTCGAACCATCTTATTGTGACATGAAAATCCTTTATAATGATGATGATGATGATGATGATGATGATGATGATGATGATGGTGGATTTGTTGGGAATGTTAGTTCATTAGAGGAAGGTTATCATTTGACTTTTGGTACTGATGAGGAAAAGTTGGATATAACGGAGACTTTGGAGGATGAAGGATCACTAATGGTTGTAGAATCGTTGGTTGAGAAACTGTTGGTTGCGAAACTTTTGGTTGACGATTTTAGTGATGAGTTTGTTCACGAGGGTGGAATTATAGGTAATAGCATTAATGTTGAGCCTATATCTCCTCCCGCCTATGCTCCGTTCTCGCGGAGGCTTGATCTTTTTCCTACATCCCCCATGTTAAGTCTTTCGCACTTTATCAACAGGTCTCCATTCCATGATACATTTGACCTTGCCGACCTTGATGCTCATTCTAAAACGTTTACATTGCCCGAGGAGCAATTAGAGGGAAGCTGTAAATATTCTCCTTTTTCTTTTTCTTTTGATTTTTCTTCTACTTCGGATTCCTTTTCTTTTGGTTTTATTTTTTCTGCTTATTTATCTAATACCCTATTTGCGAGGATGAATTTGGTTTTACTCAAGCCATACGTAGTGCTCAATGACATGTTTGCAGGGGCATTTGATAAATTACTCAAGGCGTTGGATTCTTCTGATTAACAATTTGAGTGGAGTCAAGCTAATGACTTAAAACGAGCGCTTATCGGGAGGCAACCCGATTCCTAACTTTCTCTCATTTCAATTTTCTTCATTTATTTCTATTTTAATTTAGTATTTTATTTCTATTTGCTTAATTTATTGAAAAAAAAAGAAAAAAAAAACAACAAAAGCACAAAAATATTTTCCTTTGAGTTCACTTGAATTCATAATTTTATTTTATTTTTTGATTAGTTTTCGTTAATCATATTTATTTATTTATTTATTTATTTATTTATTTATTTTGCGTTTAATTTTACTAACGATTTTTTTCCCCTTTGAGTTCGCTTGAATTCATATTTTTATTTCATTTTTAGATTAGTTTTTCGTTAATCGTATTTATTTATTTTATTATTTTGTGTGTTTAATTTTACTAACGATTCTAAATTTTGAGTTTAGTGGTGCTTGATTTTTTTTTTTAAGGATGTGTAGGTGCACGATCAAGTTAATTCCAAGAATTTTGATGCATCAACAAGCTTGCAGCTCGCTCCAACACAAGCACAAACCAGCGACCAGCCAGCTAGCTCGCTGGCCGTTCTCCCCTCGCAACTGCATCTTCTGCCTTGCCCGCTGGCGAACCAGCGCCCTCGCTGGATTTCCCGCCCACCCATATTCAAAAAAAAAAACAAATAATAATACAAAAGAATTCTCCAGCCAAGCCACCACCCCTGCGCACCCTCAAACCTCCCTGCCCATTCTTCCTCGTCCCTCTCCCACAACCACTGGCGGCAGCGCCACCAATCCTCAGTCACCGGAGTTCGGCAGTACCACCTTCAAACCGACGTTACGCCGGAGAATCACCACCACCCCCCTTCAGTTACCCCTCACTCAAACACGCCTCCCTCCTCTCTTCACCCCAGCGACCACCTTCCGTCCGCCGGCCTCCGCCATCTCCCACCGCACCGCCAGAGCACCACCGGCTGCCAGAGAAACACCGGCGGTCAGCGCGCCATCCCCTCCCTCCTCGTTTTCTCCCTCACCAACGACCCACCAGCCCCCTTCGCACCTCCCTCTCCATCACATTTGCCGTCTGCCACAAACAGACAACTGCTCGCCGCCGGCCACCTGCAATGCGGTGGTCAGCGCACCGCCTCACATGCCCACCTTCCTTCGCCTTCCCTCCTCCTCTACACCTCAAATCTGCCACCTTCACCATAATTTTGTTCATGAATATCAAACCCTAATTTTTGAAATCAATTTGGGTTTTTTTTTATTTGTGGACATTGACAAATTGAGTAGTCTTGGGGCCCGTTTGCGAAATTCACGTGAGTTTGCAACCAATTTCTGATCTTGGTGATACACAAAGAAGTATTAAAATTTCAAAAATTCCTACACTTTATTCACTTGAATCAATTTTTGAAAAGAAAATGGGAATTTTGATATTAATGTTGGTTGTTGAATTCGAATTGTTATTGTTGGTTGTGAATAATATATGGATTATTTGTTAAGAATGATTAACTCTCGTTGGTTGTTGAGTTTGGATTATTAGCATTGAGCGAATATTGTTAATGCTTGGATTGCTTGTTGGGAATGATCATGGGATTTTGAAGTATGCACCGTCTTGGTTGATTGGAGTATTTTAAATTGTGGTTGTTGCATCATGAAAACAACTAAACAAACTAGCTCTCACCCAAATCCACCACATCATGGAGATTGGCTTTGCGTCGCCAATTTGAAGCTTCTGGCCACACCGCTTCTATTGTCGACAGTCCTACCAAGTCATACTCGGCAGCCGAGGCTCATCATGAGTGAGCATTTTCCATCTCTCTCCCTTGTTTGAGTTATATTGTTGCTATTTTCACAGTGAGGACACTGTGTTTTTTTTAGCTTGGGGGAGGGATATCTATCTTTATTGCTTTCTAGTATAGTTTTATTGTTTTTTTAGGTGTTGTACGCTTTGTACCATCCATTAGGGGTGGGAGTTTACGTGCAACGAAAAAAAATGTACTGCTTTCATAGTGTTATTGTTCAATTTAGTTGCATTTTTTGCATTCATATGTCTTTATACCCTGCATTGTGCAATTGACTTTCAAACTATGTTCGGGCTTTACTTGACTCTCTTGAGCTTCTTTTGAACTTTGTTATGATTCTGAAATTCAGTCGGTCATGTTATACATTGATAACTGCTTGGCATTGTGTGAACCAATTGAATGGTATGCGGTAAGATGTTGGTCTCGTGTCAAGAATAGCAAGCCAATTATCTTGTAGGTCACCTTACTATGTGTTTGTGTGATTGATGTGACTTGTTATCGTATGATTTTGGCTTGAGATTCATTAATAGTTTAGTTGCAACTCACGCATGCCGTGTATGACAGAGGCCATTCTCTTAGGAAGCCTTCAGACGAATTTAGAAACATTAGTTCCTGCCTTTCATACCCATGTTGTAGCCTTGTCCGTTTATTGTTTTAACTCCACAAAATTGAGCCCTATTAGCCCCGTTGGTTACTTGTCCCGAGTCTAGCTTGGGGCAGCTTCGGTGTTCATAATGGCTTCATTAATGTTGATTGATTGGCACACCAAGCCAATAGATCGTGGTTCGAGGCTATGTTTGGGATTTGTGGTTCGGAAATGGTGTACATTATCGTTGGCACCCAAGCTTGTAACAGTTAGCATTAGATTTATTTATGTACTTTCGATTTCTTATTTTGTTTCATTTTCATAAAAAAAAAATAGAAAAAAAGTAGAAAAAAAAAAGAAAAGAAAAAGAAAAAAAAAAGCAGAAAAATCAAAAAAATAAAAAAAAATATGTTTTTCGTTTTTGTATGTAGTTTGAAAGCAAGGAAAGGGGAATGAAGAAAGATCATTGACATTATATTATGTTTTTCCCTTGGTTATAACTTGGTTGATTGTTTAGGTTTCATGGTTCGATGGAGTTGGATTTGCGGCATTATCACGCCGACACATTTGCTCCCCAAGTTGGACCTTACTCTCACGTTTTCCCAAATTATACCCTACCCTTCCTTTTCACCTAGCCCCATTACAAGCTTATTATAAAGACCTCTTGATCGGCATGTTTGTTTTGTGATTGAATGAAAATCGTTTCTTGCTATTGTCATCTTACCCCATGTTGCATCATATATTTATATTCTACAAGGTATGCGGCGACGACTAGCTTGATTGAGAATAGTTTGTGGCTAAGCTTGGTTGTTTCATTTGCGGATCATGATTCTTTGTGGTTCTATTTGTATCCGAGCTAGATTTCTGTCTCAATAACTCTGTTTGATTGTTTGCTCGAGAGTTAGGTTGGTCTTACCATGGTTTTATGAAAGTCATGTGCGTCTTGTTTCTCTATCTTTGGTTTAGTGTTGCTTGGGGACAAGCAACAGTCTAGCTTGGGGGAATTTGATGAGTCATATTTGTATAGGGTATTTTAGGCTTATTTAGGTTGCATTATTAGGCATTTATATCATTTTAGTTGCATTTAGGATCACATTTGCATAAGTTATCGTTGTCGTACTCTAGTACGCTCCGTTTGTGTTTTCTTAATGTTTCAGGTGATTTTACGGTCATTTGGATGCTTTCGGAGTGTTATGAGTTGATTTGGATGATGAACGGATGGAATGTTGACTCGAGGATCATTGCATATCTCTAGGGATAATTTTGAATCAATAACGATTGCTAAATGCTATTTTTCTAAGCATCAAAACGGACAAGCGTTCACTCTTTTGATGATATCTCAAGTTCTACATGTCGGAATGAGGCGATTTTTATTGGCCTAGAAAGTAGACTTCAAGAGCTTTCCAACGACAGGTCACACGTCCTTATAGGCATTGTAGAACAAGAGTTATGACATAAACAAGATGGCTCGACTATCCGATTTGCCCGAAGCCCAAAATGATGGCCCAATCTTCCCCTTGGGCGCGAAAACCAGCGACCCACCAGCGGGCCCGCTGGTTTCTCCGCCCAGCTACTTCCACGCGGGTTCGTTGCGTCGTTTCTCGTGATCGTTCAATTAAATGATAACTTATGTAATTATTATTACGGAAATTTCATGAAATGCCCTCGAGTTTTGCCATAATTCACCAAACGCCCATCAAGTTTCAATAATTCATAAAATACCCCTCACAATTCGTACAAATACCCAACATACCCTTACTAATAACGGGCCGTTAGTCCGCCGTTAGCCAAGTTTCCAATTCACCCAAATGCCCCTATTCTGAAACTTATTTCACCAAATGCCCCTATTAGGAAACTTATTTCACCAAATTCTCCAAATTTAAATATAGCTATTCTGATGTTCAGACGGCTAGTTTTTGTGTTTCAAAAGTGGTTCTTGGTCATGGTTGGTTATAAAAACCCCTTTGCTGAATGGTTCTTGTATTTTAGATGTTATTTTACTTTACTTTGCTAATTTCATAAGATTTGTGTCATGAGTTTTCTTTCAAAATCATCTTCCACACCCAATCATTCCACATATATTAGGGTACCTAACAAATTTTGCTATTGTGGTAGGAATGGAGGTTGAAGTGGTGTTCCACAAGCTCTTCTGGATAGCTGCTAATGCTTTTTGGGGTATTTTTTTGCACATCTGTTTTGATCTTGCACATATTCGTTGAGTAGAAAATAACATTAAATGTAGTTGGTGCAAAGATGTTTTGTAAGTGAAGCTAAAAACAGAAATGCTTTCCACTTTGGTATTTTGTGCAGATTATGCAACATCAATTATTTATGAAATGTGAATTTGTTTCTCATTACTTGTGTTTACTTCATGATTACAAACAGTAAAATTACAAACATCAATATCCCCATTTGTATTACAACTTTGACTACTTTTTGTTGTTGTTTTAGCTTCTTCTTCATTTGCTTCAATTCTTCTTGCATCTTACTGTTTCGCCTGTTTTCAATACTTTCTCATTCGTCTAAGCTTCCCCCGCATTGTCCTTCGTGTTGTTGTCCCTTGTTTTTTTGCTCAACTACTCCCTTTCACCATCTCAGATTGTTTCAAGGATCACACTTGTAGTACAACCTTTGTGGATTGAGTGTTGTATTAGAGCTTCGAATGACAAATTTCCTACCACAATAACAAAATTTGGTAGGTACTCTAATATATATGTGGACTCATTGGGTGTGGATGATGATTTTGAAAGAAAACTCATGACAAAAATCTTATGAAATTAGCAAAGCAAATCAAAATAACATCTACCTTACAAGAACCATTCAGCAAAGGGGCTTTTATAGTCGACCGTGACCAACAACTACCTTTCAAACACAAAAACTAGTCGCTGAAACATCAAAATAGCTATATTTAAGTTTGGGGCATTTGGTGAAAAAAGTTTCACAATAGGGGCATTTGGTGAAATAAGTTTCAGAATAGGGGCATTTGGGTGAATTGAAAACTTGGCTAACGGCAGACTAACGGTCCGTTATTAGTAAGGGTATGTTGGGTATTTGTACGAATTGTGAGGGGTATTTCATGAATTATTGAAACTTGATGGGCGTTTGGTGAATTATGGAAAAACTCGAGGGCATTTCATGAAATATCCGTTATTATTATTTTCCTTTTTTGTTTAGAATTTAGGAAACACTAAAATACCTCAAGGGAATTAATGTATTCCCTTATGCTTTTATTTTCCTAAGGTTTTAATTTTCCTAGAATTCTTTTTACGTTCTTTTTCTCTCCTTTTATGAACCCTAATTTTTCTTCATACTCCATTGATGTAAATCTTTGAGGTATTATTTCTTTATCTCTTTATTTTGTTTATTACTTTTAATTATGTTTTCATTGTTAGATTTAATTTTCATTATTTATTTCATGATTGAGTAGTTTCCTTTCTAAGGTTTGGGAATCCATGTTTATATGATGAATCTTTATTATTGTTGATGGTTTGATTATTCATTGATATTTTTGGTTGATTAGGTTTTATATTGTTAATCTTTGCAATCTGATCAATTGTTTGATTAAATTATGCTAATGAGATTTAGAATCGAAAGATCGAATTTTAGAGGCTTACCTACAACTAGCAATTCTGAGTATGTTAGCGACCGTACTGCATATGTTGAATTGAGAGCGTTAAGACCCGACCGTAGGATTAACTTGTGCTCTAGATACTCTGAATACTTGAATTGTTGATGATGATTTGATTGATTTTGAACTATAAACATGGTGAACCATTGCCCTAGATCTTTTAGTTTATTTTTCTATTTATTTTAGTTTAAACATTGAATCCTAAATTTCGTGACATTGTTAGTTTCGCCATACCTTGAAAGCTAGATTTAAATAGCCATCTCTCTGTGGATTCAACCCTGCTTACCCTACTACATTGTTAGGAGGTTTCGTTAGGATTTTATTTTTGACGGGTGTACGACAACCTATCAATATTAAAAAGATTTTGAAAAAACATATTACGGAGTACTTCGTATTTTATTTTTATTTTAGTTATGTATCTAGTTCACGAACCAACATGCGACCATGTCTTCCACAAACACTAAATTATAAGTTGGGTTGTCCATATAACCATATGTATACACTATTTTTGGGAACAAACTCTTACAAATAGTATCAAGCTTAATTAATTTACTTATAGAGTGATGCTCAACTCGAGTTGAGAAATCAAGGTCAATTAACAAGACGTTTTCTTCGCCTATAAAATTTAAATAAATTTTTAGGGCGTTTGGATAGGGGTCTTCAGGAAAGGGAAAGGGAATGGGAATGAACTGATACCATTCCCTTTGTTATTGTTTGTTTAGCATGTTTCACCATTCTTTTTATCCAATTTCATTTTGGGTTACCCCAAAAACCTTCTACGGTTCTGTAGGGGAATACAGTTAAATACATATAACATGTGCGGAACAATCCCCAAAGCCAGGAAACATGTATAAAGCACAGATTAAGCAAACTTACATTCAAAGCGTGTTTTCCCGAGTTTAGTATCAAAGAACACGAACAAAGAACTCCAATTGTCGTTCCTCTATTTGGTTCACAGACACGTTCAGATCTGTCTAGATAATCGTAGCTTAGACAATATTCAAGAGTGTTTGATTTTTGGGAAGAACAGTTTTGTGTAGAGAGAAAAACTGAAACTACGTAATATTAGAATTAGGTTTTCTGATTGGGAAAAACAACTGAGAGAGGTAGAATATAATTCTTAGGTTATATTTGTGTATCCGGCCAAGACACAAGGCCTTGACCGGCCACACACATGCACACACTCACACGCTAGCCCAGCCGTGGCCGAAGCCCACAACAGCCGAGCAGCAGCAATGGGCCGCGGGCCTTTGCTTGCTATGCTCGCTGCCTGCTGCCCTTTGTGCGCGCACATGTTGTGCCGCGGACTGGCTTGCTTGATGCACGCGAGCTCGCTGGCTCGTTGGGCCTTGCGCGCATGTGCGCTTGGCTCGACGGGCCGACAACTCCCTTGCGACTCGTATTCGCAACTAATGTCTTACGGCGATTATTTATCTTATCGTACACGACGAATCACCGTCGTACGATACGATTATTCGTTTCTCCCAGCTTACGAATATTCGCGATACAATATACGATTCCGATGCAAGGTCGTATCGTATATTATGTTTTTCCGAACTAATTCCCGAAAAGCTATTAAATGAATTTCCGATTCATTTAACCTAGTGATCTGTTACATGCCATTGGTGTGACCTTATAGGTTTAGTCAAGAGTAAGCTGTGAGCCTAATATAGATTAGAACTCACTGATCGGAAGCATTGCTCCAGCTAGCTGTTCCGATCACTTGATCTCACTGAATTAATTGTTCGTAATTAATCTGAACCTTAGTATTAGACTTAATGCACCTTGGGTGAATGACACATTTTCTCAAGGTTCTACTCTGATCACCCCTAGGCTTTTCCATTCCCATTCCCCCAACACTTCTCAAAAACGTTGACCACCATTCAACTAACCTTGACCAACCTTATAACACCAAAATGTCACCTGAACCACCACCTAGCCACCTGCACCACCCCACACAGATCTTACCATACTCAACCACCACTACCCGCAACCACCCTCAAACCCGCCACCACCCCCAGACCCATCACCACCACCCCCAGACCCACCACCACCACCACCACCCACAACCACCACCACCACCCCGAAATCCACCACAACCCTAAAAATTTGAAGAAAAAACAAGAATTAGAATGAAATTACCTTTTTTGTATAAATCATGTCTTGAAATGGTCAAATTCGGCTATGGAATCTTCAGATTTGAGGATTCCATAGTCGAATTAGAACCTTTAAACATCAAATTCATCCATACAATTGTGAGAAAATAAGAGGTAGAGGGAGGGCGACAGAGGGAGCAAGAGAAGGCGGAGGCATGGCAGCGGAGGAAGCAAGAGAAGGCGGTCGGGTGGGCGGCAGAGGGAGGGCGGCGGGCGGCAGAGGGAGCAAGAGAAGGCCGTGAGAGAGAAGATGGATGAAAAATGAATAAAAACATCTCAACAACTTTTTAAATCAAAGGGTTTCATTTCCCTTCCCCTTCAATCCCATTCTTGATTCTGTTCTGTTTAGCCCGTGTGAATCAAACAACCCCTAAATGAAATAACTTCTGAATTGCCTCGTATATTATCAAGTCTATCCCTTTGCGCCTCTTAATATTTGTAATTTTCATAGTAGGCCCCTTCACCTCTCAAAATTAAAAAAGAAAACGAAAAAAACGAAAACAAACTATATAAACCGACTCCCGCTGTTTTAGCACCCCCGCGTCCTCTCTCAGTCTCACCTCAAACTGAACCTTTCTCTTTCTCTTCTTTCTCTCTTCATGGATTCCACAAAACGTAGTTCGGCGATCATTATCGGCGCTGGAATCTCAGGTAAAAATATCTTTGTCCTGTTTTTGTATAATCCATCTTCAAATTTCTCCTATAATTTTGTCATTCTCCTCTGTTTTTCTCCTAGGTATATCCGCGGCGAAGCAACTCGCCGATAATGGCGTTGAAGATATCGTCATTCTCGAAGCTTCCGACAGAATCGGTGGTCGAATTCGGAAAGAACATTTCTCTGGAGTTCCGGTCGAACTCGGCGCCGGTTGGATTGCCGGCGTCGGGGGTAATGAGACGAACCCAGTCTGGGAACTCGCCAACCGGGCCGGTTTACGCACTTGCTTCTCCGATTATAGTAATGCTCGCTATAATATCTATGACCGAGGGTCCGAATTTTCTCTCTCCTACTTAAACCCTTGCATTAGACAAAATTAAGAAGATTTGAAGCTGGAATTCATGGAATTTAATTTAATTATTTTTCCTGGTTTCATGAATTGACTTTTGATATTTATTTCGCAGTGGGAAGATATTTCCGAGTGGAATTGCTGCTGATTCGTACAATAAAGCGGTTGACTCGGCGATTCAACGACTCAACAATGAAGCTGATAACACGAATGAGCCTCCCAAGTAATTTCGGAGTAAATCTTTTTTAATTTTATTGATTGATTTTACGATTATTGAATAATGTATACTGAAGGATATAGTTTTCAATTTTCTAATTCGTTTAAATTTTATTGAGCAGTTCGCCGAAAACACCAATAGAATTGGCAATTGATTTCATCCTCCATGATTTTGAAATGGCCGGTGAGTTTTTTTCTTCTTATTTTTGGGATTTTTTTATGTACTGGATGTGATAGACTGATAGGTGATTAGAATTATACATCCGGGTTTTACATACACTCAAGACTATTAGTTTTTCTTTGCACATTTGCTCGTTTGGAAGAGCCCAAATGAGCAAAAAAGGACTACGGATATGTTGTACCATGAACATGGAGTCGATGGGGCACTCGGGTATATAATAAACAAGTCGGATAGTGACTGGAATAGGGATTAGGGGATGATACTCCGCTAATAATTATACAAACATATTTCATTTTCTTTTTGTGCACCTACTTTTTAATTTGATATGACAATTAAACTTATCTATGATTGCACGAGTTAAAGGGAATTTTTATAATGATTTTTAACATAATTGATTGGAAAAAAGTGAGGTGAAAATGAAATGGGGTGTTGTTGATTGCAGAGGTGGAACCAATATCAACATATGTTGATTTTGGAGAAAGGGAATATCTGGTTGCTGATGAAAGAGGGTACGAGTATTTGTTGTACAAGATGGCTGAAACGTTCCTATTGACTTCTGATGGCGAGTTATTGGATAATCGGCTTAAACTGAACACGGTATTTTTTAATTGTTAGTTTTTCGAAATATAGAACAATTTTATTAATTGACAGCCATATGAGTCATATATATGACATGATTGATTTTAAAATTGAACATTGTATATAATGAAGTATTATCTTTCCTTTAATATTTTTAACACGTTTTGTTAAATAAGAATGAAATAAGTCGTTTAAGTTTTGTCAACTAGAACACAGATAAAACTCTGAAACTAGTTTAGTTTTCTTTTGCATGTTTCGGTTCTTAGCTGGGTGGCGTTGTAAGATAATGATACGTAGTATCTTTGTTAAAGTTGTGTTTTTGTTGTTTATGGATCTGTGTTTGTTTTTTTCGTAATTGGGGAAAGTGATCAATTCAATAAACAGTACTTGATTTGCTGTTTTAGGCTGTATTTCCTGTATGTATCATCTGATACAATTTTATATTGCCTGTTCTTTTTACTATCACCCATGTCATGCAGCTCCCTTAGCTTTCAAATACTAGTATCATTTCTGTTTGGTTTTGACTTTAGATTAGCAAAACATAGAACCAATAATAATGCCACAAAGCTTGCCAAAAAAATTAAAAAATTAATGCCACATAGTGATGATGACGACTATGACTATGAAGATAATATGATACTCCATAATAAATTGATTTTGTCACGGATCTTTCTTAATTATGTCATATTTAGTAAGAAGTGTTAAAAGTGACAACTTGACCATGTCCTATTTGGTAATCGAAGCTCATTTTGTACAGTGTTGTACATAAAGACCAGGTTAATGTTAGGTATGACATAGTGTTACCATATACGAATCACGATGCCCCCTCCCCACCCCACCCCCCCCCCCCCCCCCCCCCCCCCCACCCCGAGTCGTGTGTTGGTATGTTGGAACACGTCTGGGCTACATAATTAGGTGTTACATTCCACTTATCAAGTGCACTGCAAATTAGATAACACTGAATTGATGCAGCTAAGATATTTGTCATATTAGCTAGGTTTATGCATGGATTAAAAGATCTGGTTTGTTGTCTGAAAATGAAATTTGTTGTAGTAGGCTGTAAGGCCTGTAACTAGCTGGGTTGGTGGTGTCTTTGATTGTTGACCATCATTTAATTTTGCAGATTTGCACATGCCCACATCAAATTATTCGATTAAATCAATCTTCCTTTTCCTATTTTCATGACCCAATAAAATAGAGCCTTGTTTGACCTATCCATATTGTGATTCCTAATCATACAGTAATGAATTGTGATGATTTTCATCTTGACTCGCTTCAGTTGTTGTTTTCTTGGTAGGCCCAGCTTCCCTGCACTAAGATTTGCCCATATTTGTATGTTATAAAAGGTTACAATACAACTAGTTAGCTACTAATAGTACGGAGTATAATCAAACGTCAAAATCAAACTAAAAAAACATGCAAGCTGAAGAAGACTTCCTCCTTTTCTTAAATGAATGAGGTCTGTAGGATTAGGACAATGATAAATTGACCCTCAGGGTTAAGGGCTGGCAACCCACCCCCACACTGTCATTAGCCGCTGGCGCATAAAAAAACTATTGTACTCCGTATTTATGACCTTTTTTCCCCCCTCATCTTCACTCAGTCTAGACAAAATTTTTACGTAATACTACTAATAAAGTACGAGGCTAAATAAGAAACAATGGAATATAGATGCACTTGATCTTCTTCTTTAGTACAATTTTGAGGTAACTCAAGATTCAACTTTGTGGTGTACTTTAATTATGGAAAAGCTCCCACTGATTCAAGGAGGGGTCATAGCCAAAAACATAAACAATTCTTGTTAATAAATTGCACTATTGAGTATGTGATGATTACTGCAGTCGTGGTCGCTTGAATTCTATGGGTAATGCAATTTTATTTTTGCTGGTGGGGAATTGGTCCATAAGAATTTTATAATGTACTAGTCTTATCATCTCAAGCTAGCTCTTTAGGTTTTGAACATGGATTTGGAAATTGGGCAGGTTGTTCGGGAAATACAAAACTCGAGGAGCGGCGTTACCGTCAAAACAGAAGATGGTTCCATCTACGAGGCTAATTACTTAGTTTTGTCAGTTAGCATTGGCGTACTCCAAAGCGATCTAATTTCTTTTCGGCCACCTTTACCAGTACGTATCATCTATATTCTTGTGTTTTACGTATACAAATGTATATTATAGGACTACTCATTTATTTTTACATGATGTTTAGTTGTTTACATTTTTTCATATCGGACCTAGATCACTGCAAGGATACTAGGCTGCATTTTGCTGTGGACTTGCCTAGTATCTGACATTTGATTCTAGTCCTTTTAGATCTTACTACATCACGATATATGCACTCACGATAGGAGTAGCAAGTGGTAACAGCCGTAACACAACTTGAAAAAGTCAAGAGTTTTTTATTGTTCACGGTATTTTAGCAATCTGAAGGTTTCCTAGGACTCTAGTAGCGCCTGTAAGAATAGCCTTGACTACTTTACAGCTGATTATAACCAGTGATCATTGCAATCATTCATCACTAAGTTGAAAATGTATTTAAAACATTAAAGTTCATATTGATTTATGATACGAGGGTACAGGAATTTGGTGGGAGCACCAAACTAGTATTGAGAATTGGACCACTCAAAAGACTAACATTATCTTGTTGGTAAACATGAAGGCATTCTGGCCAGCTCTGTGGACCCAGAAATCTGTGAGATAGATACAATTATCTCATTATAGTGCATGAACTTATCACATACAAGTAATTTGCTTATTTGGGAAATAGGGGGTTTAAACTCTAAATTATTTTAACTGAGTGATTAACGGCCAAAACTTTGGTTGGTGATTGTGAAACGAAGTAATGTAAAGAAGTTAACGTGTTAATTTCCTTTTGTAAAACAGATATTGTTTTTACGTCATTGGCGTGGTGGTGTATTTCTCTTATATAATGATTCTTTATACATTTGAAGCAGAGGTGGAAGACAGAAGCCATTGAGAAATGTGACGTGATGGTATATACAAAAATCTTCCTCAAGTTCCCATATAAGTTTTGGCCCTCTGGACTAGAGAAAGAGTTTTTCATATATGCACATGAGAGGAGAGGCTACTACACATTCTGGCAGGTGTGCTTGAGATTTTCTGTATCTAGCTAGTGAATCTTCTTTCTTCTATATTTTATTGCGGCATATAAAATTTACATAAAGCGGTGTGTTGGTGCGCTCTGCATTTTGTCCTTTTCACAATTAAATCATTCAAGATCAATAGATCGTCTTTTATTTAGTCACAAAGATATTAACATGGTGGGGTCTTTTGATGAACTTTTAAGTTTTTATGGCTTCATATGCCATGAAAAAGGATTAGCAGTTTGGTTTCGTGGAATGTCTGATTGCCCTTGATTACTTTTGATCATTTGAATAGAGGATCCACCCCCTATAAATCATTATTTTACTGACTCCTGATGCAAGGATTCTTCTCAACAAATCACAAACTGACTCGCACAATGAACAAGAAAAATAAGGTTGTACTACATGACTTATAAACTAGGAGTCTGCCACAAATTACGGCATGACTTTTGGTGTTTTAGATATCAGACAAACCCTTTAAACGATATAGATTGTGATGTTGAAAGAAATTAGTTTTTCATGTTGAAGTAATTAGTGTTTTGATGTTTTCTTTTTAGCTTTTGATGCTGCTCCTATCTTGTGGTACAGTGCGTTGCTCTGGCCTGTGTACCCTGTCCAAGGCTATATTCGGCTATTTGTTCTTGGTATAGGTGAAGTTAACTGTGTGCTTTGAAAGTCAGTCCGTAGTTTTTACGTAGTTTCATTTTATAGGCCAATGATGCATAATCTTGGCAACCAAGGTGTAGAACTTCACTAAACATATTCAACTAGTGCACGCGACTTCCTGTGGACAATTTGAATGAAATTGCCTATGCCTATCATTTTCATCCGTGGTGTTGTAGTTTATTGATGTTTGACAAAACACCAAGATGCTACCATTAATGGCTCGATACATTTTTCTGTTTCAAATGTTCCGAGTATCTCCAAATCTGACCTAAGCTACTTGCTTATGTATTGCCTTAATTGTCAACAGCACATGGATAATGCCTATCCAGGATCTAATATCCTTGTTGTAACATTAACAAATGGTGAGTCCAAACGTGTTGAGGCTCAAGCTGACGAAGAGACTCTCAGAGAAGCCATGGAAGTTCTTAGTGATATGTTTGGGTCTGACATACCATATGCGACAGACATACTTGTTCCTCGCTGGTGGAATAACAGATTTCAGAGGGGCAGCTATAGCAATTACCCAATTATTTCCAACAATAAACTTGCACGAGACCTTAAGGTACTTGAATGTTCTTGTACAGATTAGACTGCATTTCCTGTTGTAATCTACATTTATTCTTCTTGTTCATACTCCGTAATAAGGTGACATTATATTTGAAGAACACAACTGGTGCTATTTCCAGTGAATCTCAGTTGGTGAAATGGCTGTAAACAAATTAGCTCATTCACTGTTTTTTTTGGTTGGCACAGGATCCAGTAGGACGCATCTTTTTCTCAGGAGAGCATACAAGTGAGAGGTTTAATGGCTACGTTCATGGAGGATATCTCGCAGGTAAATGCTATGAAATTTGATATCGTAATCCTACTTGATGCAGTGTAATGTGGTAGTCTAATTTGGACATAGTTTCTGGTGATGACAAACAGGTATTGACAGTGCAAATGCTTTGTTGCAAGAAATGACGATAGAAAAGGGAAGAAAAAGTGACAGTAGTCAACCTTTTCTATTAGAGCCCTTGCTAGCATTAACAGGATCTTTGACATTATCTCAAACTGAGAAAGTGTCAAACCTTCATAAGTACGAGTTGCCTAGGCAAATATTCCTCGGCAGTAACCTAGGATTGCCAGAAGCCATCTTATGACTAAATGGACCAATCACTGAAGAATTAGTTGGATTCAAATGAACAGCAGGGCAGGCTCAGGTGCACAAGGCATAAGTTAAAATTGAAAAATAGTGACTCGGGAAACGGGAGCTGTGTGCATATTTGATGTATAATTATATAAAGTCTAATTTGATTAAGTGAAACAGTATATTATTCAGATTTGGTGATATTTAGATAGGAGTAAAGATGATTGATTCAAGTGATTTTGGGTAGAGTTGACTAGTTTTGTATTATGTATGTGGTTACCCCAAGGTAACTTTGTTATTGTATGAACATTAGTTACGTTGAAAACTACAAGGTGACATTTTAATACAAATGCTAATACAAATGTGAATATTGTCTTAGTTCTTTATTATTCATAAATCTGAAAGCATAAAATACAGTTATGTACCATTCTGTTCTAACATTCACCTATTAAATGGAAAAGATTGATTATTTTCCCACTCAATTTACATTTGCATATATAACTGACAGAAACAAACAGAATTGAAGTTATAAGCATATGGTAGGTTGTTACAACAAAAAGCGAGGTCCTAGCTGAAGTATTTTTGATACATCCTAGTTGCTATAGAAAGAGCATCTCCTCGACCCTTAACAGGATATATCTTTGTATCAGATTGCCATTTATTTGAATAGGATATCCAATCTTTTCTCCATACATCAATCCTGAATATCTCATTATCTTGCAAGGATTTCCTGAGATGATCGAAATATGTCGATGCACGAGGAAGATAGTAGTCTTCCAGCAGCCCACTCCAGAATTTATTTGCTAAACAGACAAGTTGAACAAGAGGATAATATGTAAGAGCCCACACCAACCACTCAATATTAAACATAAGATATATTATTTTGAAGCTCAACCATTAAGGTCAGACCCTCTAACAGTAACCTAGAGGTTGGGGTTGAACCTTTGGGCGGTTGGAGTTGGGACACAAATACTACTGAATCAACAAAAGAAGAAGAGAGAAATACTAGTTTTTACCATAGTCGTGAAGCTTGCTTTGATTGGTTTCTGTTGTATCAAACCACATTGTGATTTGAGTCCTTGCATTCCACTCATACTGCATCAAAACAGAAATTGCATTGAAACAATAACAGTGTAAGAGATCTTGGTTATCAAGAAATTAATGAACAAAAATACACTACAGAGTACTTCTGACCTGTCTCATCTCCTTAGGATTTGAAGCCAACCTCTTTGCACTATCTAACCAAGTCCCAAGAAGAAAATTTTCATCAGAAGCAAGAACTTCATCTATGTCTTTGATGAGCTCAATAAACTTCTGGCTGTAAATAACTAATGCCTTCAAATCTTTGTGCTGAAAACCAGTCACAGCTTTCAGGTATGCATCGTTTGCTAGCTTTGAAAGTGCTTGCCGACTCAAATCAACCAAATCATACCTAAAACCGTCAAAAGCCCAAGTTATATATATGCAGCTGGTATCATCTACTTTTAATCCGTGGTTTATACCATCTACTTAAAGTAGCAACTCTCAAAAACTGAACCACTCCACACAAAATTTAATTTAAAAGCACCACTGAAGAAAGCATCCCTGTGAATTTGACTGTAATGCACAAGTACAAAATATTTGAATTATATGCAAGTAATTTTATGTCTTGCTTAGACGGAGAAAAGTTTTTTTATGTTACCAAATAACTTTTCTTTCCACTTCTGTTTTTAATTTCCACAATTAGCAAGCTGATATTTCAACGGAAAGATTGTAACATACCTAAAAGTAGAACTTCCAACAAGATCCTTCCCAGCATCAATAAATAGACGTAAAGCCTTGACAACTTCCTCAGTTGGATACCACAAATGTGGCAATGGAAGGGAAGGCCCTGACTCAAGCAAAGAATGCCTCATGCTTCTGTGTAAGATGGAAAGACTGTGTTTCTGATAATCTCTGATTCCATCCAGTTTTGTGTTTTTTACAGGATCCCAGTCAGGAAACTCAACAATATAATCCTTGTTGTGATCCTACCCAAAAAGAAAGAAAACAATAAATTTAAATACAAATACGGAGTAAAGATTAGTGAAAAAATGGGTGATATCTCATATACTGCTCAGCATTACATCAGTGGATTAAGGTTTTCCAATACTGGAGAATTTTTATTTTATTTTATGGCAAACAGATTTACGTGGTAACGTATAAAACCACAATCATTACCCTAATGCCTCAAATGAGACTCGCCCTAAGCAGCCCCTACAAAAACAAAGAGGTTGTTCCAATCAGAACCTTAAATTGGAATGTGTTCAGCTTCCCATAAGACAAGATGCACTCAAAGTTCAAATTTCCATTTTAAATTAGGCCCGTCGGAACCCGAAGTTGAAATAGTATTAACAATTACTCTTTCAGGCTTTCAGCTCCATGGGCAAAGGATAATACAAGCAAAATAGTAGTAATTTTTGCTTAGTTTTACTTTTACATAATATCTTCACAATTTCTTTTAAACTTTCTTGTGCTTGTACTCAATTTGCTATTTTTCAACTGTAAAATTTCAATTCACATGCCTACATATGGCCTACGCGTACAGTCCCTCAAAATTCTGTTGGAGGCCACTCCCCTTAATCGAGGTAATAGATTTCCTAAACAAAAATACTTCCTCTATTTCAAAAAAATTGCAACTTTCCCAAGGTAAAACTTTTACCATAATTATCTCTAATTATCTTTTTCTAAAAAGATCTTAAAATTTAATTTTATGAAAGCATATAATAAATCAATTCAACGACATTCGACTTTATAGCATTTGCTTTTGTAAAAATATATGGTCAAAGTTGGTGTATAAATAGTGGCAAAACTAAAAGTGTTGCAATTTTTTTTGAAATGGAGGAAGTAGATGATAATACAGTATCAGGAGAACAATAAAGGCGAAAACTGCCAGGCGCCCCACATTAATAGGTATAAAGGGAAATATACTACTCGTATCAGCATATTCAGCTAAACAGAAGTCACGGAACTTACAGCAACTCCATCTGTACAGTTGTAAATAGTGTGGTAAAGAATTTCCCAGGCCGTCTCCAGCTGATGAGTAGCTTTACCATAGCGCCTATGAGAATAAGTTTTGATCCATTCCTGTGTGAAGAACACATAGTAAATATTGTGAATTAAGCACTTTCTGAATGACTTTCTTATGTGAATTAAGCGTTTCACAAGAGCACATTTACACGCGTACACTTGCCTTTATTATGAGAGTTACAAGGAACCTAGCTGTCAGCAGAAGTTAAATAAAAAATTTACATAAAAATGCACAACTTAATCCTTTAAACACCACTTAAATCAGGTGCACTCAACTTTATCTGTAAGTACAGACCAATCATATGATCATTTCCATTTACCTACCACAAGTTCAACTTTCTCATTTCGATAGGCCATCTCAGACATGAGCTCATAAACAACTGGATTGTGCTCGATTCCTTCCATGCACATACCAACACCAACCTAGATGAAAAGTTTCAAACATATAATAACTTCAGTTCTTCATCCATAGAACTGAATGTATGTGAACATATCACATTGTACAATTCCTACCATTGTTGAATTTTCACTAATTCGAGCATCAACCGGCCCTGAAGATATTGAGTCCAGTACGCCATACATTTCAATGTTTCCACCAAAGTTGTGAAGCATGCACCTGGTAAACAAATTAACAATCTTACAACAACTCACTGATGGTGATGACTCGCGCAGTGTAATTAGGTTAGTAACCACTTACCAGATATAAGGAGTGTCATAGAACTGAGACGATGTCTCCCATACAGGTTTGACATCAGCAAATAGATCAAGAACTACCATCTTCCCTTTGGGAACAGAATGAAGAAGAGCCTACATTGAAAATAAGCAAGTGTCAACAATCAATAAAAAGAGATATCAGCAAATGCATTGATTTTTATGTTTGATAACGTCATCAAACAAAGTCCTCGTATTCAACAAGGTACAAGAACAACAGTGCAAGTTAAAGTAAAAAACGTTCATAACAGATCATCCAGTAATAATGAACAGCCGAAAGAAAACCTTTAGAAAAGAGAAATTTAATTTAAGAACAATACATACTTCCATTTGAGGAGGCTTCCAAAACTTAGAATCTGAATAGAAGAGCCATCCCTGCAAACAGAAGAAAAAGGGATTGTATATTTAATAGCAGAGTAGAAGCAAAGGCAGCAATCCATGGGTAAAAATAAGCCTTTCGTGATGTTCAAATTTGAGTGCAATTATTGATTTAAGACTACATGATGATACAGGTAAATGACAAGTTCATATAAAATTGGTCATTAGCATCAAAATTCCCTGGATTTAGATGAAAGACCCAAAAAACCATGTACAGAGGGGGGTGGTAGGAGGTATATGATTTTATTAATACATTCCATGGATGACTTTACATTTGCAAGAGGATTTAGCAATGAACTTAGTCCTGCGGTCAAATTATGTGGATTGCATAGCTCAAGTATTCAAGATTTCAAAATATGCAGTTAATCATTTTTCATTATTGAAAATTTGAAATCTAGTTTCAACAACCAGTCCAATATCATCCAGACAAAAAAGAAGGGGGTAAGTAGGGACCAAAACTGGGGATATTGGATATTGAAGAATAAAAGGGAATTACCTGCATAAGCCACACAGCATGCTTATCACCTTTGGCCATTGCTTCATAAACAGCAGCCCCAAGTGATGATATATAAGTCGGATCATCAGTGGGTGGAGAGTTTTCATTAAAAGTGTCACTGTCCATGTAAAATTATTAAAAAGCGAACACTCAGAAGATAAAATAATGCGAAATTACAACTCAAGGAAACTCTGGAAATTCAGGGAAATGCATACGGGGGTCATATAAGGTTGTCCGGAACCTTAAACAACTACTAGTTGGTCATGCAATGTCTTGGAATAGCCTAGATTCAACAAAATTATAGAGCTGAATTAGATGGTTCAAACAATCCTGAGAACTAATGGAGTCCATGGAAATCATACGTAGTTTCGTACCTCTAACTTGCTTGGGTCCGAAAAAGTCACAATTGTCCCAAGTATGAAGGCATGCACTGTATGTCCAATTTTTGAGATTTCTATGGAATTCATCAGGGGTCATATAAGGTTATTTGGAACCCTAAACACCCATTAGTTGGTCAAATAACGTATCCAAACGATATTGATTCAACAAACTTAACTTTGTAAGAAAATCGCTTAAAATGTCATTTAAGAGCTGAATTAGATGGTTCTAACGACCCATTAAGTTTCCTGGACCTAGTGAGGTATATGGAAAGTATTTGGACCTCTAACCGCATCGGTTCCAAAAAAGTCATAATTGTTCCAAATATGAAGGCTATCATTCGGCCAATCATGGAAATTTCCGGTCTCCGACTCCAAAACTCCCAAAATTTGAGCGAATGCATCTGCTGGTCATATAAAGTTGTTTGAAACCATAAACACCCACTAGTTGATCACATAAAGTTGGTCACCACCCAGTTGACATAAAGTTGGTCACTAGAAAAGATGGTGTAAACTAATGGAAACTTGACAACATTAGTCATTAAGGGGAAATCGTAACCTAATGGGTTCCAAAAGACACAATTGTTCCAAAATTGGCTTTGATGCAACAACATTAGTTTTGTAAGGAAGCGGATAAAATATCATTTAGGAGCTGAATTACATGGTTTTAACGACCTAATATGTCTCCCGAGAAATAATATGGTCCATGAAAAGCATTTTGACCTCTTATCTTCTCGGGTCCGAAAAAGTCACAATTGCTTAAAATATACTATTCTGACCAATTTTGGAGATTTTCGGAACTCGGACCCAAAACACCCAAATCCAGGGGTATAAGGTTGTTTGGAACTATAAATACCCAACAGTTGGTAACGTAAAGTATCGGAATGGTCTTGATTCAATGAATTTACTTTGTAAGAAAACCGACTAAAATCTCATTTTAAGAGTTGAATTAGATTGGTTTTAATGGCCCAATATGTCTCCCAGAACCTAATGTGGTCCATGGAAAGCTACCAGACCTCTATTGTTATCGGGTCTGAAAAGGTCACTATTGTTCCAGAAATGAAGGTTAATACCAGTTTTGGCCAATTCTGGAGCTTTCCATGACTCGGTTCGGAGGCTCTTAAAATTCGGCCAAAGGCATCCGTTAGTCATATAAGGTTGTTTGGACCCATAAATACCCACTAGTTGGTCACGTGAAGTATAGGAATGACCATCATTCAACAAAACTAGCTTGTAAGAAAATCGACTAAAATGTCATTTAAGAGATGAATTACATGGTTCTAACGACCCAATATGTCTCCGGAGACCTAAATCACCTAATGGATACTTGGTACCGGACTGTTTTGGTTAAGTCTCTGTTACGGGAATCTATATTGATTACTTAACCGTTAGATTAATTACCATTAACTGCGTCCGTTACAACCTTCATGATTTCCGTTTTTGGCTGTTACAACCTTAATTGTTTTTGCAGAAACTATTCAAACACTTTTCTAGAAAATCAAAACACACATTTCTCTCTCACACAAAATTACTCTCGGTTTTGGGCATATGTTCTTGCTCCATCCGGTTTTGTGAGTGCACAAAAAGTCGGCGTTGCGCTAATCCTAGAGGGCGACCGCATTCTTCTCTATTGCACCGGAGGTAGCGCGGAATTGTCTTTTAGGACAGTGGGTGTCCACGACACAACAATTGTTCATCAATCAGTTCATCAACCAGATAAGTTTGATCTAATTTCAGTTTAATGGAAATAACTTTTTGTTGCTCGGGCCTCCTCAAAGTGAAATTTGATAGTTGTGAGCTTACAAAAAGTTGTGAGCTTACAAAAAGTTGTGAGCTTACAAATCACTCAAATAACAACAATTAACATCAAAATCAATAACAAAATCAGTTTGAACTAAGAGAGAGAGGAGGAAGAATAGAGGAGTGTGGCACCGCAAGAGAAGCACTGACCGCGGGGTTTGGTGCGGCGGCAGTGAGGGCAGCAACCCGCAACTCCGACAAGGCGGCAGTGGGGACCTGTGACTAGCAACAACACTACTTTGAGGCCGCACCTAGAGGAGAGAGAAAGCCAAACCAAGGAGGGTAGTTGTTAGCAGTTTTGGGACGGTTTGGCTGGCTAGGATTTGGGCATCCATGAGCAGAAACGTAAAGGAGAAGTGGAGATTGAGAGGGATGGTGAGGAAGAAGTAAAGTCGGGGGATAGTGGAAAGAGGAAGCCTCCCAAAATTATGTTGGTGGTGATCGGTGAAGTAAAAATGAGATAGGAAAAAAAATGATAAAACGGATGATGAAGGTGGAGAGATAAGATGGTGTAAACTAATGGAAACTCGACAACGTTAGTCATTAAGGGAAAATCGTGAATTTTTTAAAATCTCGGGAGTATATGGTGAATTATTAAAAACACGAAGGTATAAGCTAAATTAATGAAAAAGTCAAGGGTATATGGTGAAAAAACCGTTATTTCAAATATGAAGGCATCAATTGGTTATATAGGGTTGTTTGGAATCGTAAACACCTATTAGTTGGTCACATAAAGTATCGAGTAATATTCATTTAACAAAACTAGCTTTTGAACCCGTTCAACGAACAAGCAGTTATATAGGTGAAATTTGAAAGTTAAAAATTAAAATATATAAGTTAGATGGTTAAATAATATTGAGTGTTAAAGAGGGAGATGGAGTGGATATATGAATTAAATGGTAAATTGATCTTGAATGAGGAAGACGACGTGAAAGAAATGTTGAAGCTGTAAAATAATTCGTATAGCAAACTAACAAAAAGAAAAATTGGAAAGAAAAAAAAATTATGGATGAAAGATGAATGTTACATGTGTCATCTAATCATCTATGGTTTTCTTTTTTAAATACTAGGTATAGATTAGCATGTAAGAAAAACTGACTAAAATGTCATTTAAGAGTTGAATTAGATGGTTCTAACGACCCAATATGTCTCTCGGGACCTAACGGGGTCCATGAAAAGGATCCGGTCCTCTAATTTTCTCGAGCCTGAAAAAGTCACGTCTGTTCCAAATATGAAGTCATCCGTTTTGGCCAATTTTGGAGATTTCAAAGACTTAATCTCGAAAATTCTCGAATTTTAGGCAGATGCATCCGTTGGTCATTTTTGGAAACATAAACACCCACTAGTTGGTCGTTTCAGAATGGACTTGATTCAACAAAATTTTCTTTGTAAGAAAACCACTAAATTTTCTTTAAGACTTGAATTTGATTGCTCTAACGACCCAACATGTCTATTGGGACCTAATGGGTCCATGAAAAGCATTTGGGGAATTGGGGGTCCTAAAAAATCACGATTATATGAAAGCGATAATACACAACTTTGTAAAATTTTGGAGATTATTGGACCTGGTCTCGAAAATTTCTAAAATTCAGAGGAATGCATTCCACGTCGTGTAAGGTTGTTTGGATAAACACCCAAAGTCTCAGAATGACTTTGATTTTAAAAAATTAGGTTTGTAAGGAGACCGACTAAATTGTTACTACTTAAGAGCTACTCCCTCTGTATTTTAAAAAGAGATACATTTTCCTTAAACGGATGTATTTTAAAAAAAGATACACTTTTCTTTTTTGACATTTTTGGTCTCCACTTCCATTATATTAAACATTTCTCTCTTTCTAGTGGTCCCCACACTTACTCACATCATCTTTTTACTATAATAAATAATTCACCCACTACCCCACTTTCATCTTATTTTAATATATTCAACTCACTCTCCTAAAACTACGTGACGGTCAAAGTGTATCTCTTTTTAAAGTACGGAGGGAGTACATTAGATGATTCTAACTACCCGATATGTCTCCTATAACCTAATGGGGTCCATGGAAATCATCCGGACTTCACCTTCTCGAGTCCGAAAAAGTCACAATTGTCTCACATATTAATGCACCCTTTTTTTCAATTTCAGCAATTTTCGGGACCCGGATTTACAACTACCTAAACTTCAAATGAATAATATCTGCAACTATAACAGCTGAAAGGACTAGATGAGACTAATCCTTAGGCTCCGTTTGGTAGGGTGTAAAACGTTTTCATGGAAAACGATTTTCCCCTTTTCAATCATTTTACGTCGTTTGGTTGGACAGGGGATGGAAAACAATTTTCCATAACTCCTCAAAGGTGGAAAAAGCTTTTCCATTTGAAAGGGAGGAAAACCACTTTCCCTCCTTTCCTCCTACCTCCCTCTCTTTTCTTCCCCTCAATCTTCACCATCTTCTCCCATTTTCCTTAAGGAACCAAACAAAGGAAAACTAGTTTGGAATTTGTTTTCCCTTGGAAAGTGTTTTTCATGGAAAATCATTTTACAATGAAAACGTTTTACACCAAACCAAACACAGCCTTAATGGAAATAGTCGAAATACTAGACGTAAAAAATGTAAATGATCATTTACCAGTTGTATATGTCAGTCACATCTCCATATTCTGTAAAAGGAGAAAGGATGAAAACCAATAAGCTCATCATTTAATTGAAGTTCGGAAAACAATAACTGATAAAACAAAGCACACCACTATGATCTGTCTATTTAAACACAGAAACCGTGTATAGAAACTTCCCGAACAATATTTCCACTGTAGTCATCAGCTTTTGTGGTAACACACGTAAATTGGACAACTAAAACCCCAAATTTTAAATAAAACCTACACAGTCAGCCAATCATTTGACCCAACTCTCCTTCAATGTGATCCATAGCTCAATTATGAACCTTCAATCTGGCCCATTGATTCATGGACATAGAGACCACGAACTCCTAGTGTGGGACTGTGGGTAAAACGTAATGTGGATGTAATATCAAATTGTGTCATTGCCAAAGTTCAAAATGAACATGGCCTACCATCAAAAGGAAGAGGTGCCCCAACCTGTTTTTCCCCTCTTACATCTTTTTCAAGGTTTATCAATCACACCTCATCCACAAAAATAAATCATGATCCTACACGAGCTCTATCATTTTCAGGTACTGGTGATTATCAAAGCGGTGGTAACATGTATGGCTATGTAGATTGTTAACAATACTTGGACCCTCGTGTGTCAGTCTTTCCCAGAGTACCTTTCCGAGGCCTCATATTATTAACTTTTAAGGCTTCTACAAAAATATATTACCATAAGAGAAACTTCAAAACAACATTACCGAAAATTATGTCATTCTATCATCAATGCACTCCATAACTCTTAATATGTCTAACACACAATACTTTGTTAAGTAAGAAAAAGACAGCTCACCTTTAATCTGCTTCTTAATAAAGGCCTCGCCAAGCTGGACAAATAATGGATCAGAAGGATCTAAAAGAAAAGTACAGCACCATCTGGGGTCACCACTAACAGTATTCCTGGAATAAAAGTGCAGGACAGAGTTATGATCCAATCCGTCAATTGAACATAACTTCCTTTTTAAACTAATGGATTTATCGAACTATTTAACTGAGATATTCAACAATCAGTAGGCAACTAGAGAGGAAGTGCTTGCACCATTGCATTAAATACACAGGGAAGATGTAAGAGAAGTGAATACCAGTTCCCCAGCCTGGTTATATTTGATAACGGGTAAATTTTTCTCAGCGCTGCAGGTACATTTCCAGAAAATGAAGGCAAGACTGAAATAAGGAAATATTTCATCAGATCAATCTGAATTCTGAAATCAAATTTACCTGACAGTAGCAGTACTTTAATACACATATATCACTTGTTTATGAAATTAATTTTTCTCAAAGTTTTGGTGGTAACAAAATATGGGGTCTGATTGAAATATACCAGGGGTCATTCCTAGCTCCAACATACGGGATAATATCTGCTTCTGCAAGGCCAATTGATGATCTAACCAATTTTGCGGTAATGGTCCACCCCAGCTGTTACATCATAGTAATTCGGCTGTTAGAGATCAAAGCAATATGTGTCAGACCCATCATGGCTTGTCATCAGAAAAATTGCTGATACAAATTATATTTAAATTAGCTACTTGAATCATTAAGAACAGTAAGGTCAAGATGAACTTATAGCCTGCCAAGTGCCAAGTATAAATGCGACACCAGTTGACCATCCAACCAAAGCCTCATAGCAAACTCATTACTCTTTTATAACAAAGTTATATACTTCATAACTAATATTTCAGATTTCTTTTCCTTGTTTCTGCTACCTGTATTTAGTTATTCTTCCTAGTATTGTTGATGTAATTTGATTGTTAGCACCTTTGTGGGCAAAGGAAGCAAGAGATTTTTCCCAAACAATCTTCCAGGGTCATGAAGATTGTATATTTGCGTCCGAAATAGCAGTCATTGATAGCACAAAATCTACTTGCAGACAATTATGCCACAACTCACACACATGGAATTAACAAAGGCCAGATGAAAAAGGTGATATATCTGATGGATAAATCGATTTTAAAGGTGTCTGTAATGTATTCTCAAGAGAGAATATATCCAACTTGGGCAAAATAATAGCATTCAATGTGTTAAGGCTGCCGTGAGCACTTCTTTCTACTTGATATGCATAAAGGCTCCATTTGGTAAGGTGTAAAACATTTTCATGGAAAACGATTTTTCCTTTTTCAATCATTTTACGTTGTTTGGTGGGCAAGGGATGGAAAACAATTTTCCATAGCTCCCTCAAAGATGGAAAACCCTTTTCCATTTAAAAGGGAGGAAAACCACTTTTCCTTCTCTCCTCCTTACTTCCCTCTCCTTTCTCCCCTCAATCTTCACCATCTTCTCCCATTTTCTTCTAAGGAACCAAACAAAGGAAAACTAGTTTGGAATTGTGTTTTCCTTGAAAAAAATTTTCCATGGAAAAACATTTTACAATGAAAATGTTTTACACCAAACCAAACGGAGCCAAAGAGTAAAGGAATGAGTTGCAATAATCATGTACTGACCCATGTAGGTTTCCCATGCGTGCCCAAGCAAGGAAGGCAGGTCCACTAAAAAAATCATTCAGATCCTCTTTACTGACATTGAAGTCCTGCAACCACGATAGTAAACAAAGGAGACAACAAATATTACAATTATGTGTTACTCTACTTAACTATAATTCTTTGAACGAAGCAATGATGCTTCAAATGCTTTCAAATAGTCAAACTATGCGTGCATAGCTTATTGGAGTTTGGCTAAGTGATCTGAGGTTGTGTACATTGGTAGTCAAACATTTAGCAGTAAAATTGTGAAACACAAAGGGCGCACAGAAACCAACAACCCAATCAATCCTCAACTTGCCTATGAGTTTGGCTACTATGGTATGCCAGATTATCAAGTATCCAACTATCCATGCGAGAAAGGCTACATTTATATTAGATTGTTGGCTACTTTGAGGTAGCTATGCAACCTTCCCCAACAAGTTGGCCCAATTATGCATGTATCAACCATCAGGCATTAACCAAATGCAATAGGAAACTAATGCAGATACTCACCACAAAGACTTTCTGCCAAATAGCTTCTTGTCCAGTAAAAGCTAAAGGCAAGTTAATACCTTGAAGAGCCATCCAGTCAATCTCCTTCTCCCATCTTTTCCAATCCCACCAGACAAAGGAATCTACAAAACCGAAAAGCCAATTCGTTGACATACACACACACAAATAAAAAATGAAAATAACTGAAGAAGGTGAAAGTGAGAAACTGAAATTTGAGTTCAAACAATGACGGTGCATACAAGAAACGACAGAGACAAACATGAAATAGAATTAGTAGAGTATCTTTTAGAAGTAGAGAAACCTAATGGCAAGTTGTAACTACGGTAATGATTCAATTAACAATGTCGACCAACCAAGCACTTAAAATCATTGTTTGATGTCCACTGCTTCCCTACTAATTACAAATTTGGTGTGAGAATTCAACTGCTAACAATAAGCAACTAGGTGAATTGCATCCAACAGCCATCTACATAAAATTTGTTAATCGTTTAAAAGCCACAGAATAAAATGCAAAAAGAAACAAAAAATATCTAACTTCCACTCTCAAAATAGGCAAGTTCCTGTTTCATATTTGAGGGATTGGCATGTTAACAAATCTACAGAAATATTGAGGATGACAACAGTAGAAATAACCATGGATAGAAGAATAACACTCACAACTTGAAGTAACAACATTTTGATAATAATTCCATGGAACTGGGCGTTTAAAGACCAATCCCCCATCTTTAACCAAAGGAAGTGATCCCGGATCTGGAATAGAAGCCATCTGAACACCTCCAGTCTTCTCCCATGAAATATGTGCACCACACAAATACTTCAAATACCAGTGAAGGCCAGAAGCTATTTCCACGGCGGTGGTACCCTTTATCCTGAAAGATGACTAGGCACATTTACATGTCACGCCAATAGAAGAAAAAATGGGGGAGGATATCAGAAAAGTTAACGAAAATGTGATATAGAAATTCACAGCAATACTTGTGTTTTACTTACACTATCTGTGGCCCATGCCTGCTCGATTTGTTGTAGTTTTCAATCCAAAAGCAACTCTCCCCACCACAAACATCCTAGTACATGAAAATAAGATTATGTTAATACAATACGTATATCAGCAATATTGCAATCCTCACACAATTTGAGAAGCAATATATTGATTGTAAGGTCACTACAAAATAATTGTTTTATAGAGACGAGAAATTTCGTCTCTATATAGTCCAAATCCGTTTCAAAATGATGCTTAGAGACGGATTTGAGACGAAAGTAGGGCGTCTCTATAGAGGGCGTCTCAAAAATATTCGAGACGGAATTCTTGCGTATCCATTACAAATTTGAGACGGAATTTTTGAAACTCTATATACAATTCCATCTCAATTTTAATTTAGAGATGAAATTTTAGTAATCCGTCTCAATTTTGAGACGTTTATTGTATCCGTCTCAAAATCCATCTCTAATTTATGCATAATTTTGTAGTGGGTACACATAGACAACTTTACACACAAACATACTTAGACAACCAGACTGCTAAAGAAAGTATTCTGTATTCCAAGCTCACACAAATTCACGGACTAAAGGTTCCAGAAAAAGATTATGCGATCCATAAATTTATAGAATAAACTCCTAAATATATGTACCAAAGGACACCTAAAAGATTATGCAATCCATAAGATTCACTAATGGCATCACAACTTAATTAAAAAAGTAAAAGAGTAATTATTACTAATCACACTAACAGCTAACATTGGCAATTAGACAAGAAAACAGCCATTGGTGCTCACAACAAAGCGCTGCTAGAAAAAGCTTGAGAAAAGTTAACCCACAACTAGTTTTGGTTAAGAACAACTGAGCATCATCTTGCAAGAGCACATGAGAGAGTTAATCACCCTTCCTTAATTTCTTGGCAACAAAACCAAGTTATTCAAGATAGAAAAAAAAACAATGCATCAAAGAAGCGGAAGGGGGCAAAGCACATTATGCAGATAAGACAGCAGGGTACATAGCTCAATAGATTGGTCAAACTTAGATTGATCAACACTAAAAGCTCAAACGATCTCTAACAATAATCACCACAGCCCAGACCTATAAAACCCACAAAATTATGATAGGACAGATAGGTAGTAGGTTGAAATCCCCTCCCCCATTTGTAATTTGTAATACCCTTGTGGTTCATTTGGACCCAAAAAACACAAATTTAAAACAAAGATGAAACCTTGATAAATTCAAATAGCAATTTATTCCAAGATAGACAAACTAGTAAACCCTAAAGATCAGTACAAAAAATACAGCTACTAATAATTAAAAGGCAAAATCTTTACGAAACCCGGAAAATAAATAGTAAAAAAGAGATGATACCTTTGAAATGATGTTGAAAATGAAGCTGGAGGAGTGAGAAGGTAACAATCTATGAAGAAGGGATTTAGCTGCATTTTGCTGAACTGTTGGAGATGATCGTTGAGAATCTAAACGGTTGATTATGGCCTTAATTGGTTCTTGGTAATTTTGAGATGAATTAACAGATGGGCATGTTTTGAAGATCAAAATCACAACTAAAATTGGAAATAACGTTTTGAAATTGTACATGATTGATTACAGATTACCCCAGATATCCAACAGAGTTCATCAACACTGTGTAATTAAGTAGTGTAACAAGTCAAATGCATCATTTTTGAAGACCAAGACATTTAACTGAACTCAAAGGCTGCGTGTCTCGATTCTTATCCTCTTGGTCAACGAAAATTATGAAGTTGGTCTCTTAAAAAAAAAAAAAACAAAAAAAAGGAGAAAATACAACATTTGGGATCTAGCTTCCATTCGGTATCATTTTTAAAATACATGTGAGCACCTATGAGAGAAAAAAAGAAACTTAGAGAGAGAAAGAGAAAAAAGAAAAAAGAAAAAAAAGCCATATGAGATTCCAAAGAACAAAACAAACCCTAGCCCCCTACACCTCGGTTCATCCGCCTCCTTCCCCTCTCTTTCGCATCCATTGTTGAACCTTGATTTTGTTCGATTTGCTCTCCAAATCCAAAACCAGAAAAGCTCCTCTAGTTTACAGGGTAATTATTACCCTACTTCCTACATTAATGCCTTTTTAATTGAGATTAATGAAGAGATATTTTCAGTCTCTTTTTCTCCACCTTTGGATCTTAATCTGAGGGTTGAGATTTTCTTCTTGGGCGGCGGCCTTGGTTTCTCCGTCTGTAATTATGAGGGAAATTCACTTTTAATGGATTTAATCTTAATTGAGAATCCTTGCTACTCCATCTTGCCCAATCCATCGTTTGGTTTTTCTTGGTTGACGAGTTCGGCGGCCTTTGCTTGCTTGAGTTGCTCTAATCCTTCGAAATTCTCAGGGAAGTACCTATTTTTAGCTAATTATTATCTTGGAAATTGTCATATTCGTTTTATCGTTTCTGATCTGGTGTTTTCTTGCCCTGTTCGTATCCTTCATGATGCCTTTGATTTTGGTTTTTGGTTTAATGTGTGTTATTTATCTCACCTTGATGCCCACGTTTCTCTTAATCTCCCGTCTAATCGGACCTTAATTGCCTGTTCTACCCTCAGATCTAATATTAATTATGGATTATTGTTAATTGGTATTAATATTATCTCTTTTCTCATTAACTATGTGTTTTTTTGCCATGGGATTCTGATTATTGTGATTAATAATGTGTCTCTTAATATGTCTTTCTATATGGTCTCAGTAATTACTTTGGTTGTTTTTCCCCGCCCTTTTTTAAATCACCACCACTATAAATATGAACCTCATTTGCACTGTTGTGATCACACCATCACCCTCTCACATCTCCTTCTCCTACACTCTCACTATAATCACAACTACCTGTTAATTTCATTCATGTCTGATAATCCTTCAACCTCCAACTATGCCTCACTTTTCAAGACAAACAATCCTACAGTTTCCTCTCAACCTCAATCTACCTGTCTTCTTGGTAGTTCAGTTAACACCATCCCCAACACCTTCTCCCACTCGGACTCAGAGTCTGTGGGAAGTCACAATTATATTGATGCTCCCAATTCCCCACCTTCGCACACTTCACACACTGTCCCTGCAGAGATTCACAGTGAATCTCTCGCTGTAATCTCCCTCAATGCTCCTCGTCTTGCTGATGATGAGGTCTCTCTTATGGAAAAGTCTTGTTTATTTGGGAAAGCTTGGGGGGAATTCATTCCTCAAGCTGCTATTCTAGCTAGACGTAACAAAGACTGGAATAACACTAAGGGTGAGATTAAATTCAGGTATTTGGGCAATGGGTGGTTCTTAATTCAATTTGATAACCCTCTCACTAAGCTTGATGTTTGGAATGGTCGACCTTGGTTTGTCCAAGGTCTAAACTTTGTGTTGATGCCTTGGTATCCAGGGTTTAGAGCTCAGTTTTGTCGCATTACTAGTGTGGATCAATGGATTAAGATCCCCTTTTTACCTACTGAATATTGGGCTTGGAGGTATCTTAACCAAATTGTGTCTTGTATTGGTCACCCCATCAGACTTGACCGCTTTACCCAACAAAATGTTGAAAAAGGGCAATTTGCTCGTGTTTGTGTCAACCTCAATATCACCAAACCTGTTCCACGATCAATCACTCTTAACTTTGGCTCTCATTGTCAAGAGTATTTCTTATCTTACGAGGGAGTGTGGGAAGTGTGTCCGCTTTGCGGAGATCCTAAACACACTATGAACTCATGCCCAAACAAGCCCCCTCCTTGCCTTGAATTAGTTGTTGCTAAGCTGGATTCTGCTTCTCTCACTGCTCCAACCCACACTGATAAGGCAACCTCATCTGATTGGTGTACTGTCCTTCCTAAGAGAAGAGCCAAACCTCGTATTTTTGTTAAGGGAAACCGCTCTAGGTTTCACCCTTATGTCCCCCCAGTTACTGTCAAACCTGCTCCTTCTACTGATACGAATTTGGTTGTTGCTGGTGAGCCCATTCCTGTTGCCAATCCCTTCACTAAGTTGGCTGATTTTCAAGTCTCCACAGGGGAGACTGTGACTCTCAAACCACCTACTATGTCTACTGAATTCTGTGGTGTCATCAATGACATTGATACTAACAATGTTGCTTCTGCTTCTTTGCCTAATCCGGGCAATGATGACATCCTTCCTGATCTCACTTCTGATGATATTGTGCTTGCCCCCGAAAGGCATGCTGTTCCTTTTAATATGATTGATGATGATGAGATGGATAATTGGGAGGATCATGATGATTTTCTCAATCCCGGAACGCCCCCAAGGCTGCCTGACCTTCAAAAGAGGAGAAAGAGAGACTCATCTAGCCTCTCTCCACCCTCTTCTCCTATCAATTAAGTTATGATAGCCCTGCATTGGCTTTTTTTGGTCTACTTTCGCTTCCTGGTTCTGCCCAGACTTTTGCAGCTGCTCGCTCCTCAATCCTATTGTTACTACGCAGCCTTTGAATTTCGAATGGTGTAGTTTGTGGGTTACTATGTTTAATTGGCTATGTATCGTGTTTTCTCTAATTTCTAGACTTAATTTCCCTTATTGTCTCTATGTTTTAGATTTAGGTTTCTTTATGGCACGTTCCTCAATCATGTACTGGTTTTCTGGGCTCCAATGCAGGCTTCTTAATGGAATTTTAGTTTGGGTTGTTTTTGTTCGAATTGCCCCTCTGTTTCTTCAATCTTCTGCATTTTTGCTCCTGGATGATTGTTTTTCTGCTCACTTGATTTGTGTTGCTACCTTTATTCAGGTTGCCACTGGGTTTTTTATGTTTGTGGTTGCCTTTCCCTTCGTCCCCTTGGTTACCTGTATGCGGTGGACTCGTCTTGTAGGTTCAGTTCTCCAGACTTAGCTCCCTTCCATGTTGAGGTACCCATGCTTTGGGATGCTGCTTGGAAGGTTGATGCCTAATTCTGTGAGGCAAACCTCTTTTGAGTCCAAGTTCGATGATGCAACTAAGAATGCTCTTCATTCTTGGCCTAAGAACTATATTTGTCACCCCCTAACCAGTTTAATTGCAAGCTCTACCTTGTTATGCCTGGTCATTTGGGTTCTCTATACCTTGTATTACTCTAATTTGTGTTACTGTGTTCTGTTAGTTGCAGAAGGTTCAACCTTTCTCTGGTTCTTGCTGATTTTATATGGTGGTTGCTTCTGGATTGCTCGTTTTCAGGAGCTCTTCCAAGACTGGACCTTTGCGAATTTCTTTGTTTGTTCGCGCTCAAAGTTTGAATTTTTATTCCGTTTGTATAAGGACTCTTTTTACCTTGAACTTTTTTGGGTTTTTATTTTGTCAACTCAGACTTTAAACTCTGCTACGGACTTGCCTAAGGACTTCACTCCTTATCGGAACCGGATTTTAAAATCCGCCTTGTTTTTGTTTAATATTGTGAACCAGAGCCAAAGCTCTGCTATTGAATTGCCTAAGGATTCTACTCCTTATCGGAACCGGATTTCTAAATCCGCCTTGTATCTTTTCTTTCTTTTTTCCTTTGTGTATCAGGAACAACACTTCACACCTATTAGTACACATTATGTCAAAAACTGTATGCCACCCTCCACGGTTGGTATTTTAGGGCTTTTCTCAACGAACAATTTTATCATTTCCAAATTATTATGAAAATTTGTGCATGGAATATTCGAGGTGGTAAACGTGATCACGCCATAGCAGAACTAATGAACCTAAAACAACAAGAAAAACCGGACTTATGTTTTGTTATTGAAACACTAACAAATAATATCCACAGCCAGACTATAACTAAAGCGACTCGATTTCAGAAACATCTCATTATTGATCCTGTCAATCATTGTGGGGGTATTTGGGCACTTTGGAATGAAGATAACATCAAGGTTTTGAATACGACTTTAACACACAGATGTGCACATTTAACAATTCTATATAAACCAACTCACACCACTCTCCTTGTATCAGGTATCTATTGCCCAGCGAAAGAGGAGGAAAAATCGCTCTTCTGGGATGATCTTTCCTCCTTCTATGCAAACACCACCCTCCCATGGCTCCTAATTGGGGACTTTAATGAACTCCTCTCCCCAATTGATAAACTGGGTGGGAACCCCATTCACTCACATCAATGTAAACGCCTCCCGGCCTTTCTGTCTAGCCACCAAGCTATCGATGTTCCTTGTGTACAAACGGCGTACTCCTGGAAATCTAATCAAGACTCCTCCCTCCTTGAGCGTATTGATCGCGCCATTGTTGATTCACTTTTTTCCAACCTTTTTCCTAAGAGCACCGTTAAGTATGGTATTTTTTCGGTATCTGATCATGCTCCTGTCATATTTGACTCAAACTCTGAATACATCAATTCTAATCGCCTTTTCCGCTTTAACAACATGTGGACGCTTGATCAAGACTCTCATGACATTGTTAAAAAAGAATGGAGATTCCGACAGGAAGGCTCTCGTTTTTACAGGATCCGATCTAAACTTTATAATATTAAGCTTCGCCTTCGGGAATGGGCAAAAACAAAATATGGGAATAATATTACTAAGTTACAAAAAAATAGCGACAAAATCACGGATTTGCAAACAAAATTAATAATACAACCTTTCAATAATATCCTTCAGGATCACCTCCTTCGAATGATTAAACAACGAGAAAAATTACTTGCTTTCGGTCAATCCACCTGGAAAAGTTTTAGTAAAAAACAATGGCTTACCCAAGGTGATCGAAACACCCGTTTCTTTCACCAAAAAATCAAATCCCAGTCGGCCAGGAACACGATCTATCGTCTACAAAACGATTTAGGACAATGGGAATCCGATCCCATCACGGTCCAAGATATTCTTCTTAAATCCTTCAAACATCGGTTCGTATCCACATCAGATCCTAATAGACAACTTGATCTCTCCTTTCTACCACATTGGATTTCTCAGGAACAACAAAACGATCTCATTCAACCCTACTCTGATGATGAAATTAAAGAAGCCTTCTTCTCAATGGATCCGCTCAAATCTCCGGGATCGGATGGGTTTGGTCCGCAGTTTTTTAAAGCTTACTGGCCAATAATTGCTCCAGAAGTTACTACTGCAATCAAAGGTTTTTTCTACCATGCCAAACTCCCCAAAGCCCTGAATCACACCATAATTGCTCTTATTCCCAAAAACGATAACCCAGAAAATCCCAATCATTTCCGACCCATCAGCCTATGTAATACCATCTATAAAGCAATATCGAAATTATTAGTCAACCGACTAAGACCTATTCTCCAACATCACATAAGCCCCTATCAGAATGCCTTTACGGCCGAACGTTCTATCCACGATAATTTACTGATAGCACAAGAAATTTTAAATACCTTCCAAAAATCCACTTCAAAGGTTGGATGGTGTGCGCTTAAACTCGATATGGAAAAAGCTTATGATAGAATCGAATGGGACTTCCTTTGGGCCACCCTTTCCTCCCTTGGGTTCCCGGACAAGTGGATTACCTGGATTAAAGCTTGTGTCACAACAGTCTCTTACTCTCTTAAAATCAACGGCTCTACAACGCATCACTTCTTACCTTCGAGAGGTATCCGTCAAGGAGACCCTCTCTCCCCGTATCTCTTTCTTATCTGTATGGAAGTTTTCATTTTTATGCTTTCCCAAAGTAGCACACTTCCGAACTCAGGAATTGGAATCCGTATTGCCCCTCTCACTCCGAAAATTCCCTGCCTCCTGTTTGCTGACGACAGTCTTCTGTTTGTTAAAGCTACTTCAACAGCTACAAATCAATTAAAATCTGTGATAAATTCCTTCTGCAACTTATCAGGTCAACTAGTTAATTTTCATAAATCGGCGATCATCTTCTCAAAAAAAATAGAACACTCCCGTAGAGATTTACTTGCTGGGAATTTCTCTATGACTAAATCTGCCTCACTCGGAAGATATCTGGGTGCCCACTTCTCTTCCTTTAAACCTTCCAAATCAGACTATAATGCGATAATCCAGAAAAATATCTCTCGGATCAACCATTGGCATGCTAATTTCCTTTCTAAAGCAGGTAGGTCTATCCTCATTCAAAGTAATCTCGAAGCACTACCGGCTTACGTCTGCTCCTCCTTCTTATTACCTCAAAAAACATGCTCGAATTTAGACTCTATCCATCGTAACTTCTTCTGGAAACAATCCGCTTCCTCTAACCATACCCCGCTTATCTCATGGAACAAAATTTGTCAACCTAAAATTCTAGGGGGTCTAGGTCTCAGGAAAACAAGACCTCTTAACCAAGCCTTCCTTGCGAAGCTTGGCTGGAAAATCTTAATGAACGAAGAAAACCTCTGGGTTTCATTAATTAGGAAAAAATATCTCTCCAACTCAACCTTTTTTGAATATATTCCTAAAACAAAAGACTCCTCTATCTGGCGTCATATCCTTTGCCAAAGAGAGATTCTGCGCAAAGGTATTCGTTGGAAACTCGGGAACGGCAAATCTATTAATTTCTGGCTTGACAACTGGGTTATCCAGGATAATCTCCTTAGTCACTTAAAATTGAATATTAATACAGTTAATTCGAATCTACGTGTTGCTGATTTCATCCTCCCTAACCACGAATGGGATAGTGATAAATTAAAATCTATAGTTCCTCCCTCCTTAGCAATGAAAATTAAAGGATTACCTATTCCAACTAGAGACCTTGAGGATTCTCCAATTTGGGGAGCTACTTCGACGGGAGAGTTTTCCGTCAAATCCGCGACTTGGATAGCTCATGGGTTACTTTTTTCACCCCATACTTGGAACTATAACTGGATCTGGAGCTTAGACATTCCACCTAAAATTGCTATTTTTCTATGGCAAATTTGCCATAATAGCATTCCCGTACGAAGTACACTCCAGAAACGTAATATCCTGCCTTTTGATGTTTGTCCACTTTGTGACACTTATATTGAAACTATGAATCATCTTTTCATTCAATGCCCTTCCTCTAAACTCTTGTGGGATCTCCAATTAACTAAACACTGGCTGGATTCTTTTATCACCTCCCACGACCTTCTTGAAAATCTAACCCTTCTCAGGAAGTACCCCTCTGCTTTATGTAAGTTCACCTTCCTAATTTGGTCCCTTTGGAAGGAAAGAAACGATTGTACCTTCAACAATGCGTCCTTCAACCCATTCCGGGTTTTCTACAAGGCAAACTCTGCTTACCATGAATGGCAATCTCGTCTCCAACTTGACTATCACCAGCTTACGGGCACCCCTTGTTAGGTTATGATACATATGACAATTCATAAATCATGCGGAAAAACCATAAACCCAGGAAAACATATTATTTACACATAATCATTTAGCATAGATTAGATGCATACTCTTTGTTGCGTGCCTTCCCTAGCTGCGCCCGAACCGAACAAGAACAAGTCTTTAGGACTCCAAGTGTCGTCCCTCCGTAGATAGTCCACAGCACGTCCGGATCCGCCTTAAGATTGACCAACTAGAATCGCCCTTAAGGTACTATTATTTTCGGCACTTTATAGGCAAATGTGTGACTGAATTTTTCTCTCAAAAACTCACTTTGAATACTTTGAAACTTGTGTTATAAATTGTGAGCCCTAGTCTCATATTTATAGCGGTATGGAAAGGGAATCGAAATCCTATTCAGATACAAATTAATTAAACCTAGAATCCTACAAGAACTCTAATTTAATTAATTTATCAAATAGAATTAGGAATTTAATCATTAACCGAACTCTGCATGTTTTAGGAAACGTGCACGAACACAAACACTTGCACACACA
Organism: Spinacia oleracea; assembly: GCF_020520425.1. Taxonomy (NCBI): domain Eukaryota; kingdom Viridiplantae; phylum Streptophyta; class Magnoliopsida; order Caryophyllales; family Amaranthaceae; genus Spinacia; species Spinacia oleracea. Next base: position 91,289,343 of record NC_079487.1, read on the forward strand.
CGCACGGCAGCCACGATGGGCCCCATGCGTGCGCGCGAGCAGCAGCCCACTCAGCGCCCGCGCGCGCTGCGCGCTGCGCGTGCTGTGCGCGCTGTGCGCGCTGTGCGCTGTGCGCTGCGCGTGCTGTGCGCGCTGTGCGCGCTGCGCGCTGCGCGCAGCCTGCTGGGCCTGGCCTTGCGCTGGGCCTGGCGTGGCTGTTTGTGCGGCGCGCTTGGCTTGCTGGGCGATGGCCTGGCTTCGTGCTGGGCCTCGTCCGGCAGGCCTCGTCCGATGCTTATTCGTACGATGCGCTTTCGATTAATTTTTCCGATTCCGGAATTCATTTCCGATACGAACAATATTTAATATTTCCGATTCCGGAATTAATTTCCGTTTCGAACAAATATTTAATATTTCCGTTTCCGGAATTATTTTCCGATTCCGGTAATATTTCCGATTCTGACAATATTTCCGTTTCCGGCAATATTTCCGATTCTGGCAATATTTCCATTTCCGATAATATTTTCCGACACGTACCATGTTTCCGTTTCCGGCAACATCTACGACTTGGATAATATTTATATTTCCGATACGATCCATATTTCCGTTTCCGGCAATATCATCGTTTCCGGAGTATTCATTCCTTGCCTGTGACGATCTTAGCTCCCACTGAAACCAAGATCCGTCGGTTCCGAATATTCATAGATGGAGTATTTAATGCTATTAAATACTTGATCCGTTTACGTACTATTTGTGTGACCCTACGGGTTCAGTCAAGAGTAAGCTGTGGATTAATATCATTAATTCCACTTGAACTGAAGCGGCCTCTAGCTAGGCATTCAGCTCACTTGATCTCACTGAATTTATTAACTTGTTAATTAATACTGAACCGCATTTATTAGACTTAACATAGAATGCATACTTGGACCAAGGGCATTATTTCCTTCAGTCTCCCACTTGTCCTTAGGGACAAGTGTGCATTTCCTAATTCCTTTGTCGCTCGATGCTTGCTCTTGAACATAAGGTAAGAGTTGTCATCCTTATTATGTCCAGAGGTGTTCCTCGGTTTCAGAGTTCAACTGATCAAATAAACAGATAATCATAGCCTATGATTCATCCGAGCACGGCCATGCATTTCACAGTTTCTAGCTCTCCGAGTGGCCTTGTACAACTTTTAAGCATCTCATCCCGATTTATGGGAGGACAATCCCAATCTTGCGATCTTGAGATTAGACTTCGTTTGATAGGTGATTACCTGAGCGTTGCCTTTATAGCCTCCTTTTACGGTGCGACGGTTGGTCAACGTCAAAGCAACCAGTTCTCAAACAAGTAATCTCAAATTACTCAGGTATTGAGGATTTAGTGTCTAATAATTTAATGAAATTTACTTATGACAGACTTTCATCTCTTACAGTAAAGTTTCATAGGTCTCGTCCGATACTAGTCTTCCCAAAGTAAGTATCTATGCAAATGATTATGACATTGCCATGTCCACATAGTTCAAGAAACAGAACTACTAGTCATCTTGCATTCTAATCGTCTAACGTTTTCTATGCGTCCAATTTTATAGAAAACTCCGATTAGGGACCATTTTCAACCTTTGACATTCAAGTTCACTTGATAGACATTTCTTAGTCACAGGACTGGTCCTGACAGTCTATCTTGAATATATTGTCAAATTGAAGGGACTCATCATTTAATAAACCACAAATTAAATGGAAAAATGAATTCTTTTCATTTATTGTGAATGATTAACCAATAATGTTTTACAAAGATTTAAACTCTAAAACTTTAAAACATTAAACAGAGACATCAAAGCCATTCTCCAATATGCTTGATTCCCATAGCTGCAGTGTGCGAGTTGTGCTTCGCCTGCGGCAGAGGTTTAGTTAATGGATCTGATATGTTGTCATCAGTTCCAATTTTGCTTATCTCGACTTCTTTTCTTTCAACGAACTCTCGTAGAAGGTGAAATCTACGAAGTACATGCTTGACTCTCTGGTGGTGTCTAGGCTCTTTTGCCTGTGCAATAGCTCCGTTATTATCACAATACAGGGCTATTGGTCCTTTAATGGAGGGGACTACACCAAGTTCTCCTATGAACTTCCTTAGCCATATAGCTTCCTTTGCTGCTTCATGTGCAGCAATGTACTCCGCTTCAGTTGTAGAATCCGCAATGGTGCTTTGCTTAGCACTTTTCCAGCTTACTGCTCCTCCGTTGAGGCAGAAGACAAACCCAGACTGTGATCTGAAATCATCTTTGTCGGTTTGGAAACTTGCGTCCGTATAGCCTTTAACAATTAATTCATCATCTCCACCATAGACCAGGAAGTCATCTTTGCGCCTTTTCAGGTACTTTAGAATATTCTTGGCAGCAGTCCAATGCGCCTCTCCTGGGTCTGACTGGTATCTGCTCGTAGCACTGAGTGCGTACGCAACATCCGGGCGTGTACATATCATAGCATACATTATTGAACCAATCAATGATGCATATGGAATCCCATTCATTCGTCTACGCTCATCAAGTGTTTTTGGGCACTGAGTCTTGCTTAGAGTCATTCCATGAGACATGGGTAGGTAGCCTCGCTTGGAGTCCGCCATCTTGAACCTATCAAGCACTTTATTGATATAAGTGCTTTGACTAAGTCCAATCATCTTTTTAGATCTATCTCTGTAAATCTTGATGCCCAATATGTACTGTGCTTCTCCTAGATCCTTCATCGAAAAACATTTCCCAAGCCAAATCTTGACAGAGTTCAACATAGGAATGTCATTTCCGATAAGCAATATGTCGTCGACATATAATACTAGGAAAGCAATTTTGCTCCCACTGACCTTCTTGTATACACAAGATTCGTCCGCGTTCTTGATGAAACCAAAGTCACTGACTGCTTCATCAAAACGTATATTCCAGCTCCTGGATGCCTGCTTCAATCCGTAGATTGACTTCTTTAGCTTGCATACCTTTTTAGCATTCTTTGGATCCTCAAAACCTTCAGGCTGTGTCATAAACACAGTTTCTGTTAAAACGCCGTTTAAGAAAGCAGTTTTGACATCCATCTGCCATATTTCGTAATCGTAATATGCAGCGATTGCTAACATTATTCGAATAGACTTTAGCATTGCAACTGGTGAAAAGGTTTCATCGTAATCCACACCGTGGACTTGCCTGTAACCTTTTGCAACCAATCTAGCTTTGAAAACTTCAAGTTTCCCATCCTTGTCCTTTTTCAGTTTGAAAACCCATTTGCTTCCAATGGCTTGGTAGCCATCTGGCAAATCGACCAAATCCCATACTTGGTTTTCAGACATGGAGTCTAATTCAGATTGCATGGCTTCTTGCCATTGCTTGGAGCTAGGGCTCGTCATAGCTTGCTTGTAAGTCGCAGGTTCATCACTTTCAAGTAATAGAACGTCATAGCTCTCGTTCGTCAAAATACCTAAGTACCTTTCCGGTTGAGATCTATATCTTTGCGATCTACGCGGGGTAACATTTCTAGATTGACCATGATTCTCACCAGATTCTTCTAAAGATCTCTGAGTTTCATCCTGAATGTCATCTTGAGCATTCTCTAGAGTTTGTTGTTCGACTCGAATTTCTTCGAGGTCTACTTTTCTCCCACTTGTCATTTTGGAAATGTGATCCTTCTCCAAAAAGACACCATCTCGAGCAACAAACACTTTGTTCTCAGATGTATTGTAGAAGTAATACCCCTTTGTTTCCTTTGGATAGCCCACAAGGATACATTTGTCAGATTTTGGATGAAGTTTGTCTGAAATTAATCGTTTGACGTATACTTCACATCCCCAAATCTTAAGAAAAGACACATTTGGAGGCTTTCCAAACCATAATTCGTATGGAGTCTTTTCGACAACTTTAGACGGAGCTCTATTTATAGTGAGTGCAGCTGTATTTAGTGCATGTCCCCAAAATTCTAATGGAAGTTCGGCCTGACCCATCATTGACCTGACCATGTCTAGCAAGGTTCTGTTCCTCCGTTCTGACACACCGTTCCATTGTGGTGTTCCAGGAGGAGTCAATTCTGATAGAATTCCACATTCTTTCAGATGGTCATCAAATTCATAGCTCAGATATTCACCGCCTCTATCAGACCGCAGTGCCTTAATCTTCTTGCCTAATTGATTCTCTACTTCACTCTGAAATTCCTTGAATTTGTCAAAGGATTCAGACTTATGCTTCATTAGGTAGACATAACCATACCTACTGAAGTCATCAGTGAAAGTGATAAAGTAGCTGAAACCACCTCTAGCATTTGTACTCATTGGTCCACATACATCTGTATGGATTAAACCCAATAGTTCATTTGCTCTTTCTCCAACTTTAGAGAAAGGTTGCTTTGTCATTTTGCCAAGTAAACATGATTCGCATTTACCATAATCCTCTAAGTCAAATGGTTCTAGAATTCCTTCTCTTTGAAGTCTTTCTAAGCGTTTCAAGTTTATATGGCCTAATCGACAATGCCACAGATAGGTGAGATCTGAATCATCCTTTTTGGCCTTTTTGGTATTTATGTTATATACTTGTTTGTCGTGATCTAATAAATAAAGTCCATTGACTAATCTAGCAGATCCATAAAACATCTCTTTAAAATAAAACGAACAACTATTGTCTTTTATTATAAAGGAAAATCCCTTAGCATCTAAGCAAGAAACTGAAATGATGTTTTTAGTAAGACTTGGAACATGGAAACATTCTTCCAGTTCCAAAACTAGCCCGGAGGGCAACGACAAATAGTAAGTTCCTACAGCTAATGCAGCAATCCGTGCTCCATTTCCCACTCGTAGGTCGACTTCACCCTTGCTTAACTTTCTACTTCTTCTTAGTCCCTGTGGATTGGAACATAAGTGTGAGCCACAACCTGTATCTAATACCCAAGAAGTTGAATTAGCAAGTATACAGTCTATAACGAAAATACCTGAAGATGGAACGACTGTTCCGTTCTTCTGATCTTCCTTTAGCTTCAAGCAATCTATCTTCCAATGCCCCTTCTTCTTGCAGTAGAAGCATTCGGATTCAGAAGTGGGTTGACTGACCTTTCTCTTTGCAGATTTGGCGCCAGTTTGCTTAGTTGGGCTGGCTTTGTTGCCACCTTTCTTAGCATTCCTCTTCTTTCCAGATTTCTTGAACTTGCCCCCACGCACCATAAGCACATCCTGCTTATCACTTTTGAGCGTCTTTTCAGCGGTCTTCAGCATACCGTGAAGCTCAGTGAGCGTTTTGTCCAGACTATTCATACTGTAGTTCAGTTTGAACTGATCATACCCGCTATGAAGAGAATGGAGGATGGTGTCTATAGCCATTTCCTGAGAAAATTGCTGATCCAGCCGACTCATATTCTCAATGAGTCCAATCATTTTGAGAACATGTGGACTTACGGGCTCGCCTTTCTTAAGCTTGGTCTCAAGAATTTGCCTATGAGTCTCGAATCTTTCGACTCGAGCCAGATCTTGGAACATGTTCTTCAACTCACTGATGATTGTGAAAGCATCTGAGTTGATGAACGTTTTCTGCAGATCCGCACTCATGGTGGCGAGCATTAGACATTTCACATCCTTGTTGGCATCAATCCAACGATTGAGGGCTGCCTGAGTGACCCCGTCGCCTGCAGCTTCGGGCATCGCCTCATCTAGGACATACTCCTTTTCTTCCTGCATAAGAACTATTTGCAAGTTCCTTTGCCAGTCAAGGAAGTTTTTCCCGTTCAACTTCTCCTTTTCGAGAATTGATCGAATGTTGAATGAATTGTTGTTTGCCATATTAAAACTACAATTGAAAAGAATAAACAAATAAATAACCATTCACAGTTTCTCTTAATAAACTTAAATTCTAGCATACATGCATAATTCAATGTTTATTAAGCATTTTATTCAATTTATGTGTTCCGGCAGGTGTGAATAAAATGATTCCAAGATCCTAAAATCATTGAAGAACTAAGCACAGTTTGTCGACTTAATCCTAGAACATCTTAGGTAAGCAAAAGCCTTTTGCTAATAGTCTAGAAACTATTCTTGGTTGATAGGTACGTCTAAGAACTTATTAGGTAAACCTATCGAATTTGCCACGACATAAAAGGACTCCTTACTTATATCGTTGAGTTTCACCAAAACTAACATGTACTCACAATTATTTGTGTACCTTGCCCCTTTAGGACCAATAAGTAACACCTCGCTGAGCGAAAACTATTACTAGATTGATGTAAAGGATATCCAAGCAAGTGTATATTTTGGCATGGCACCTTTTAACTCAATTTTTTAAGTTTGGAACTTAAGGCTCTTACTATGTTGGTTAGATTTTAAGTGAACTAAAATCCTTAATCATGCAACATAATCAAGCTTTTGATCTCATGCATTTTAAGACATATTTAAAACAATAAATAACTTAAAACATGCATAAGATATTTGTGATCTAGTATGGCCCGACTTCATCTTGAAGCTTTGACTTCAAAGTCCGTCTTGAAAATCTCCGTGGGAGGCACCATTTTCTTCAAATAGGATAAGCTATAACTAATTACAACTATTTGATGGTTCGCAGACCATATTTGAATTGAAAAATAACTTTGGTACTTTAGACCAATTACATTCAAATTAATGGTACGCAGACCATATTTTCTATCCTATTTGGGCCATACTAGTCACTTCATAACCTGCAAAACAGTACATATACAATATATACCATTCACCCATTCATTATCATGAATGGCCCACATAGCTGGTTAGTAAAACACATTATGCATCACGTAAACATTTGCAGCAATTAATCAAGGGCACCAATAATCTACCAATTATTCAGTCCTTATTAATTCTAATCAAGTTGTTTTAACCTTAAGGATTTGTAGACCTAATCAAGAGTTTATGACTAAAAAGCGCTCCCACTTAAACCAATAAATTCATATGCTTTACCAATTTTAAACATAAAAATGTATTTCTAGTCTAACCGGAAACATACACATTTAATTAAAATTTAAAGCTCATATAAATTTATAATTGAATCCCAAAAAGTTTAATTTAATTTCAGTCGCATTTAAATTAATTCATGATTTAATTTTAGTAAAATAATTAGAATAAATAACATTTATTATAATTATAATATTCAAAATTAAAATCCAAGAAAATAATTTAAATTATTAATTTTAAAATTAATTAAAATTACGTGAACTGAAATTTTCAAATTAAACATTCAAAACGATCTAATCGTAACGCAAACACCCTACGCGTAGCACGCCCATGGGCCGCACGCACACAGCCATCGCTGGCCATGCGCGCGCAGCCCATGCGCTCGTCGCATAGCTGCTGCATCCCTATCGCAAGCCTCCGCACGCATTGGTGCTCGCTGCGCGCGCCAGCGCTCATCGCACGCGGGCTATCGCTCGCAGTGCGCGCGCGACATCGCTCGCTGGGCGCGCGACATCGCTCGCTGGGCGCGCGAGCCATCGCTCGCTGGGCGCGCGACATCGCTCGCTGGGCGGGCGACATCGCTCGCTGTGCGCGCGAGCAATGCTAGGCGCAGCGCTCGTGGCAAGCGAGCTTGCGCTCGCTGCGCGCGAGGCTGCGCGCTCTTGTGCGAGGCAGCGCGCGTTGTGGCGCTGCTCGCTTGCTGCCCTCACGCGACTGCCTTGGCTCGCCCTACGCCCATGCCCATTCGTCCATTGGTCGTGGCACACGACACAAGGCAGGGCTGCTGCCTTGTGCTCGTGCACTACGCCCTTGCTCATTGCATTCGTGCCGCACGGGCGACGAGCTCCCTTGCTCGTCGTCGCATGCCCGCATTATACAACACCCCTTAAGGGTAACACGAAGCGTCCATTGCTTCGTGCGTGCAAGTTATATGAACGAATCGCATAAAAATTTAAAATTTATATTTAAAATTAATGACAAATTAATAAATAATATTAATTTCATAATTTTAGGGCGAAAAAATCGAAAATTTATTATCCAATTGATTTCCGATTGTTATGGATTCAAGTCTAGGTCATAAAAATTTAAAATTTATCGTAAATTTACAATTTTTATGGTGGTTTTTAATCATAGGTTTCTAATTAAATTACAATTAATTATGAAAATCAAATTAATTCTAAATTATTCTAATTTTCAACAAATTAATCATAATTAATAATTAGATTGCATAATTAACAAGACTAGGCATTCAAACTTGTTAAACATATGCAGTAGGTCAATCAAAATTCAAGATTTATCAACAAGAATCGCAAATATTTAATTTAACATCTTAAATTTACGAAATTTTGCATTCGAAAAACTAAAACCTTCGAAAAGTCATAGTTAGGCTTCGAATTTGAGAATTCTGGGTTCGGCAGAAAAATACTATTTTTGTCAAAATTTTAGAATGCCTTTTACATGCGGAATTGACACAAAAATCACTCAATTCGGATGAGTAACGAAGAAACTGCCGAAAAACTGCGTACGTATAATTAAATAAACGCAATTTGCAATTAATTAACAATTACGAAAATTAATCACCCCTTTTAATTCTTGCAAATTTGTAATATTTAACCATGTTCATGCAATTTAGATTATGAAAATAATAAGGGGCTCGTGATACCACTGTTAGGTTATGATACATATGACAATTCATAAATCATGCGGAAAAACCATAAACCCAGGAAAACATATTATTTACACATAATCATTTAGCATAGATTAGATGCATACTCTTTGTTGCGTGCCTTCCCTAGCTGCGCCCGAACCGAACAAGAACAAGTCTTTAGGACTCCAAGTGTCGTCCCTCCGTAGATAGTCCACAGCACGTCCGGATCCGCCTTAAGATTGACCAACTAGAATCGCCCTTAAGGTACTATTATTTTCGGCACTTTATAGGCAAATGTGTGACTGAATTTTTCTCTCAAAAACTCACTTTGAATACTTTGAAACTTGTGTTATAAATTGTGAGCCCTAGTCTCATATTTATAGCGGTATGGAAAGGGAATCGAAATCCTATTCAGATACAAATTAATTAAACCTAGAATCCTACAAGAACTCTAATTTAATTAATTTATCAAATAGAATTAGGAATTTAATCATTAACCGAACTCTGCATGTTTTAGGAAACGTGCACGAACACAAACACTTGCACACACACGCACGACAGCCACGATGGGCCCCATGCGTGCGCGCGAGCAGCAGCCCACTCAGCGCCCGCGCGCGCTGCGCGCTGCGCGTGCTGTGCGCGCTGTGCGCGCTGTGCGCTGCGCGTGCTGTGCGCGCTGTGCGCGCTGCGCGCTGCGCGCAGCCTGCTGGGCCTGGCCTTGCGCTGGGCCTGGCGTGGCTGTTTGTGCGGCGCGCTTGGCTTGCTGGGCGATGGCCTGGCTTCGTGCTGGGCCTCGTCCGGCAGGCCTCGTCCGATGCTTATTCGTACGATGCGCTTTCGATTAATTTTTCCGATTCCGGAATTCATTTCCGATACGAACAATATTTAATATTTCCGATTCCGGAATTAATTTCCGTTTCGAACAAATATTTAATATTTCCGTTTCCGGAATTATTTTCCGATTCCGGTAATATTTCCGATTCTGACAATATTTCCGTTTCCGGCAATATTTCCGATTCTGGCAATATTTCCATTTCCGATAATATTTTCCGACACGTACCATGTTTCCGTTTCCGGCAACATCTACGACTTGGATAATATTTATATTTCCGATACGATCCATATTTCCGTTTCCGGCAATATCATCGTTTCCGGAGTATTCATTCCTTGCCTGTGACGATCTTAGCTCCCACTGAAACCAAGATCCGTCGGTTCCGAATATTCATAGATGGAGTATTTAATGCTATTAAATACTTGATCCGTTTACGTACTATTTGTGTGACCCTACGGGTTCAGTCAAGAGTAAGCTGTGGATTAATATCATTAATTCCACTTGAACTGAAGCGGCCTCTAGCTAGGCATTCAGCTCACTTGATCTCACTGAATTTATTAACTTGTTAATTAATACTGAACCGCATTTATTAGACTTAACATAGAATGCATACTTGGACCAAGGGCATTATTTCCTTCACCCCTATCACTACCCTCAATTCCACCCCTCCGACTCTCCCTTCCCATCCAATCATGGTTCGCTGGTACCCCCCTCCACTCGGCACCTTCAAACTCAACTTCGACGGCTCCAGTAAATCTTCTTCAGCAGCAGCAGGAATCATCATCCGTAATAATGAAGGAATTTCAATTTCAGCATGTACTTTTAATCTTGGTCAAACTCAAGCTTTCATGGCTGAAGCCATCGCTCTCCACAAAGGTCTACAAGAAGCTAGGCGTCTTCAGATCGATAATCTCCTTATCGAAGGTGATAATCTTCTTATCATTAATGCAGTTAAAGGGGTGTGGTCTACTCCTTGGAAGATCAGTAACATTATTTCTGATATCAAACATCTCCTCAACCTCTTTACCACGTGGGATATCAAGCACATTTTCAGAGAAGAAAATTCGGCTGCAGATTGGATAGCGAATGTCGGTCACCTAATTGTTGGAAATATGTATATAGATCCTACTAATAGCCAGAGATTAGCTACTATCTTGTGTAATGATTACTCAGGAGTGACTCTCGTGCGGAGAGGCTCCTAAGTATATTCTCCTTACCCTTCAAAAAAAAAAAAAAAAAAAAAAAAAATTCGGTATCATTTTTCATTTTTTTGTTTTCACTTTTCTTTGTTTTACAAAATTTAATAATCACAAAAGTTTTTATGTTTGTTAGTTTTCAAAATAAATTTTTTTTTTTTTGAGGGAAAGTTAGGCCGGGATTTTATTGAGTTCAAATTCACCAAAGTGATAACACTTTGAGGGAAAGAGTTCATACATAACAATTCAGAACTACCCCTAGTATAGTAGTATCCCATCGTGCAACGAGGTGGGCTACCGTATTCTCCGACCTCTTAACATGAGAAATGACAAATTAAAAAGCTTTGATAAATCACATATATCATCGAAAATAAACATGATTACTATAAGTATAACTAATTATTTAATTCATGATTCAATTTAAATCATGTGTCTTTCAAAAATCAAAACAAGACAAAAAGTGGAAACTAACAATGATATTAAACGGGCCTAGTTTTTTCACTAAATTTTTTTCTTTCACTTTTCGGAGTCTAGTTTCAATTTTTAGGTAACTTCCCTCACCTTTAACCATACTTCAAGCAAAAGCACTATCATTCTTTTTCAAAAGGTCGTGCATACACTAGGGTTCTGTTCTATTCGACTTATTTTGACTTATTTCAGACATAATAAGTTCAGATAAGTTTACTTAAGTTCACATAAGTTCAGATAAGTTCAGTTAAGATAAGTTCAGAAAAAATAAGTTTTTTCATACATTTTCACACACAAATAAGTTTATTTCAGACAAAGTAAAATATCCAGATAGATTCACATAATATAAGTTCAGACAAAATAAGTCCAATAAAAAGGAGACTACGTGTACATTAAATTTATTTTAGGGTAACTTTTAACATGCTTTGATTAACTATATTCATTTTTTTTAATAGATAGACATTTTAAAGGGTTTCTTAGTTACTTTTATACGTTATTATTATTAGTGAGTTTGAAGGAATGATTTTTATTAAAGCGAAAGTTGTTATCACTAGATAACTTTTACATTATATCGGGTTAACTTTTAAACATTTTGGCTTAACTTTTACTCTAATATACTCCGTACAATATTTATTGTACACCACCTTTAAATAAGAATTTTTATTTTTATTTAACAAATAAAAATATTACTCCGTACAGTACTTCGTATTAAAATTTATTTTAATAGCCAAGAAAAGTTAAAATGAATAAATAAACAGTTGGAACACAATTTAAACCTATTTCCCTCAAAAAAGGAAATAAGAATGTAGAGAAAAAATTTCTTTAAGATAATAGCTTTAACCTATATAGGTTACTAACCTCTTCCCTCGCGCGGCAGAAATCTAGGAGCTCATCGGAATTTTCTCGCTGAAAAGTCCTTTTTCCAGCGAGTAGTAATTTTTCAGCGAACTTGCTTGTAAGAATTAGATTTTTGTTGCGTAATCTCTATCGTAAAATACTCATTTACTCTCACATGGTTAATGTTAAATAAGAAAAGATTTTCCAAATGTATTAATATATCAGTAATACAAATTTAATGGATATATTACTTAGATCGGAGGTAGAATTCATGTTTATCATCAATAAAAAGTTTCAATAACAAAAAGTGATTTTTTTAATTTTAAAATTTATTTTTTTTCATTTATTTTATATATATTACAATTTTTATATTCAAAAGGGTAAAACATATGAATGAACAAGATTGGTCCTTATAAATAAAGGAGCGAGATTCAAGGGAGCTACTTTTTCTTAGTTAAGAGGCTAATTTTTTAACCAAGGTCTAGGTTTTTAAGTGCCAATCAGTTAAATTTGGCTGAAAAGTTCCTCTAAGACCTCAAACGGTGGAAAAAAATAAGCTAGACCCAAATGATAAAAAATATAATAACTTAGACCTTGTCTTTTTCCTATGAAAAATGGTTTCATATAAAGCTTCCTATGTTAACAAAAAAAAAATGTGAAGTTAATTTTGCATCTCCAAAGCAGATTTAAGGATGATACCAATTTTGATTTTCTTAACTCGAAAATCAGTCATAGAAGTGGACCACGTGGTCAATTGGAGAGGTGTTGGTATGATGGCTAGTGGCGATATATAGTGGGCACGGGGGTCAGAAAAACAGGACGGACATTAAGAAAATGGCCCGAACGACTTTCCCCTCAGGATGTAGCAATCATATTAAGTAAATAGAAACTTACAATGGGCATTATCCTCTTTTTACTAGTCTTTAGGAGTCGTCATTTAGTTTTACAACTACATTGAAGAAAACTGACAAAACCCGGTTATTATGATATGCCTGGAGTGCAAACATATTTGACTCACAACGACCATAGGTTCCCTTGTGATCCCTGTTGTGGAGATCGCTCAACGTATATCCAGCGGAGTAGAAACTGAGAGTTCGGAGACGTTTACTAATACGGGAAGTGACCAATATTAGCCCACGCGACGGTCCTTACTAGTTCAATGTGACGACGAAAGGGACATGTGTTATGCTACATTGCTAATTTGAGTTGGTTCTGTTAGGTTATGATACATATGACAATTCATAAATCATGCGGAAAAACCATTAAGCCAGGAATACATATTATTTACACATAATCATTTAGCATAGTTTAGATGCATACTCTTTGTTGCGTGCCTTCCCTAGCTGCGCCCGAACCGAACAAGAACAAGTCTTTAGGACTCCAAGTGTCGTCCCTCCGTAGATAGTCCACAGCACGTCCGGATCCGCCTTAAGATTGACCAACTAGAATCGCCCTTAAGGTACTATTATTTTCGGCACTTTTAGGCAAATGTGTGACTGAATTTTTCTCTCAAAAACTCACTTTGAATACTTGAAAAAACTCGTTGTAAATATGTGACCCTAGGCACTTATTTATAGAGTTTATGGAAAGGAATTATAATCCTATTAGAATACAAATCTATTTAATTATAACCCTACTAGGATTCTAATTAAACAAAGTTTATCTATTAGGATTAGATTTAATCATATTACGAATCCCGGTAGCCTTAGGATTCCGAGTAACACACACGAGTGGCGCACAAGCACCGCACGCCCGCACGCAGGCCTTGCGGCCCACGCCGAGCGCACAGCGCAAGGCCCACTGTCGCAGCCTTGTCCGCGCGCGCGCCCAAGCTTCGGCTGGGCCTGGCTTTTGCGCTGGGCCTGGTCGTATGCTTGGCGTGTGGTTGTTGCGCTTGGCTTGCTGGGCGATGGCCCGGCTTCGTGCTGGGCCTTCGTCTGGCAGGCCTCGTCCGATGCTAATTCGTACGATACGCTTCCGATTAAATTCTCGATTTCGGAATTCATTTCCGATACGAACAATATTTAATATTTCCGATTCCGGAATTAATTTCCGTTTCGAACAAATATTTAATATTTCCGTTTCCGGAATTATTTTCCGATTCCGATAATATTTCCGATTCTGACAATATTTCCGTTTCCGGCAATATTTCCGATTCCGGTAATATTTCCATTTCCGATAATATTTTCCGATACGTACCATGTTTCCGTTTCCGGCAACATCTACGACTTGGATAATATTTATATTTCCGATACGATCCATATTTCCGTTTCCGGCAATATCATCGTTTCCGGAGTATTCTTTTCTTGCCTGTGACGATCTCAGCTCCCACTAAAACCAAGATCCGTCGATTCCGAATATCCATAGATGGAGTATTTAATGCCATTAAATACTTGATCCGTTTACGTACTATTTGTGTGACCCTACGGGTTCAGTCAAGAGTAAGCTGTGGATTAATATCATTAATTCCACTTGAACTGAAGCGGCCTCTAGCTAGGCATTCAGCTCACTTGATCTCACTGAATTATTAACTTGTTAATTAATACTGAACCGCACTTATTAGACTTAACATAAAATGCATACTTGGACCAAGGGCATTATTTCCTTCAGGTTTTAATGCACAAGTAATTAACTAAAGGAACGTCAAAATAGTTATTTAGATTAATTCAAGGTGCTTAGCAATAAACAGGTTTGTCCAGAGATTATCTTATTTAGGCGTGATTAATAAAATAGATTATGTGAACATATTTATATGGTGATGAAAGCGATAAAAAGATAGAATTCAGGTTACAGTATAGCGTAGGCTATATTGCGGTTCTCAGGAACACTTGCCACTCGCCTTAGCAGAGCCTCCTTTTTGCTTTAGAACTACCTTTATACTGACTTTCAGATCCTTATCTTTCCTTCAATTCTGGCAGATTTTCCTCGTAGATTCCTTGATTTTGGCTTATGAATTGGCTATAACTTTGGTAGTAACTGAGATGGTTTGAATACTTGTACAGACAGAGTTCTGCTTAACAAGAGTTAATACGGCAGAACTACGACGAATACGGGACGGGACTTCAACATGGATTTTAGAATACCAGAGAGGGAAAAGAGAATTCAGAACATCAGAGGAGTGAGACTGAATTCATGATGAAAATTAGGGTGCATAAGGGTTGTATTTATAGTGTAGGTAGTCAAAATAAGATAGACATTTGAAGAGTTCGAGTTTTGGTGAAAATTAAATGGATGCGCCAGAAAAAAGTGGCGCATGCCACTGTAGCGCCAATAATTTCTAGCGCAAACCAGATAGAATTTCAAGGAGTTTGAGTTTCAGTGAGAATCAAATAGAAGCACCAAAAAAAAGTGGCGCTGCCTTGGGTGCACTAGAAATTTCTAGCGCAGGTTCTGCCCGCTAGAAAATTCTAGCGCATGCAGATCTACGGATTTTTAGAAAATTCGATCTTTAACAGCTCATTACTTCCTCATATAAACTCGGATTCTTGCAAATAATATCTTTTTGGAAAGATACGGAATCCAGCTTTCCAATGCTTCCGGTCTCACATAAATAGGCTTCGTAAATCTCAAGTTATGTCCCAAATAGTGGAGTTCAGTCCATTTTGGCAAAGCCCAAGTAAAATCCTTATAACTTATTCGTTTTAAATCGGATTTGGCCTTATGATAAGTCTATAGAAATCTTATTCCAAGGCCTATACAATCATATGATGTGCAACAGACTTTAACTTTGTAAGGACGTACCATTTGCTAAACAGGCTAACAAGTGTATTCTATAGGCACTCACAAGCTTGTTTAAGTAACATGGGTTAGCATTTACATATATTGTTCCCAATAGTATGAGTTTGGGAAGTGTTATTATCCGAGCTATGTTATTCTAGAGCCTGAAGGCAAGCATTAGAACATTGTGGCGCATACAGGTGTGTTGTAATGCGGACAATTGTATTCTATCTTTCTATCTATGCAACCACATATTAAGCCGTATCGGGATGCAAATGCGACTAATTAAGTACGTGTCCAATATATTTTAGGAAGCTTTATATTTATGGAAGTTACTATATTTAACAGGTTCTGCTCCGGATGGTCTCTTCAGTCAGTCGAGGGTCATTCTTCAGCTAATCAGAGTGCATTGTTGGCAAGTGGGTTATAGTTTCATCATTGAACACATCGCTTCGTGCCTAGAGACAAATGTAGGCGTCTACAGTTAGCCCCCACTTTGATTGAGTTTGGGCAAGACGATAATCAAAGTACTGGTAAACGGAGTGCGTCAGAACCTTAGTCTGGTTGAGACCAAATTTAAGCGAGGGTCTCACGAGCCCCCGAGTTTTAACGTTTGAGTTAAGGGTCATCACTAGGAATACCAATAGTTCCCTCACGAGTCATTAGAAATCTATTGACTTGAACTGACTTCTCATAGAGTCATTGAAGATGTTCAAATATGGTGAATGGAGTTTTTCGAAATGATTGACTTAATTTTTGTTGACAGAATACGGAACTTCAAAAGATAGAATATGGAATAAAGACCCTTTACTGATGAGGAAGGGATAGACCTCAAAACGGGAATGGGAATAAAGATATTTCCTATTGACGAGGAATGAACAAACCTCAAACTGGGACGAGGATCGGGTAAACCTCTAACTGGGAACGAGGATCGGGTAAACCTATAACTGGGACGAGGATCGGGTAAACCTCTAACTGGGAACGAGGATCGGGTAAACGTCTAACTGGGAACGAGGATCGAGTAAACCTCTAATTGGGAACGAGGATCGGGTAAACCTCTAACTGGGAACGAGGTGCGGGTAAACCTCTAACTGGGAACGAGGATCGGGTAAACCTCTAACTGGAACGAGGATCGGGTAAACCTCTAGCTGGGAACGAGGATCGGGTAAACCTCTAAATGGGAACGAGGATTTGGTAAACCTCTAATTGGGAACGAGTATCGGGTAAACCTCTAACTGGGAACGGGGATCGGGTAAACCTCTAATTGGGAACGAGTATCGGGTAAACCTTTTTCGTCCGTCCCAGATTAGTTGTTACACTTCTAAATTTGGAATGACCCCACAATTATTATATTGTCTGTCTCTTCCCACTAAATTTTTTTTGTCCCCACACCCTCTATCATTCAATTAAAAAAAAAAATACCCCACTAACTTTTATCACATCTAATTTTTCAATAAAATAACAATTGATAACCAAACAACCACTTATCACCTAAAAATTTGTGCAAATTTAAGTGTAACGACTAAATTGGGACGGAGGGAGTAAGTATTTAGGATTTTGCTTGTGTTTTTGGTGTAATTTTGAGTAAAATTCGTATAGAAGTTTATGCTCAAATCCATTTGGGGTTTCTTGATTTTGCCCCAATTTCTTGCAATTGTTTTTCTTGCACGTGATATTTATGACATGTATAACTGTTCTGGCATGTTAACTTTCACAAGTTTGTTGATTTTGGGTAATTTTGAGCTTGCTCAAAATTAGCCCCCAAGTGTGCCTACAAATTGATGTTGTGACACAATGTAAGTGTTCTTGGCTTGTTGCTTGTGGTTTACATGGTCTATGCATGAATTTTCACTTTGGAGTTATTTTGATCACTTTTGGATGTACTTGTTTTGCTACCAATTCGAACTTAGTAGCATGTTCGTACTTAGGAAACAAAATTGTTTGACTTTGCCAAGTAAGACAAACTTGTTATGAATTTGAATACTTGGAACTTTTAGAAATAGTATGTGTTATTTGCTGGGTTGAGGGGTATGATGCCTCTCTACTTTTTGAAATGCTAATCCGTAGATTGTTCTTTCCAGCCTTATTTACTGTTGTCTGTTTGCAGTTGTGGGCCTTTGAGCGTTTTCTTTTTCTCATTCCTTGGTTGGGGAGGGAAAACTACGGATATCCCATCGTTACTTGCTGGGGGTGCTGCGAGGCAACTGAAGAGTGTTGGTGTTGTAGGAGATGTTCGGGACTACGAGTCCTACTCAGGTAAGTGTAAGGATTTTCTTACTTTGTATCGTCTCGTTTTATGTGAGATTTTAACTATTCGTTTTTGTCTTTTGTTCAATGTTGCAGATGCGAATAGTGTTTGTAAGATGCAACACCACGAGGGGTATACCTCGTGGGTACTTGGGGTTTGCGGAAAGGACTTAGTCGCGTGTGTCCCGTTCTGGTAGAAGAATTCGGGGTTTCAGCCCCTAGGTGTTTACCTTTGCTTTCTTTTCTTGCGGTGGAAATTTTCTTATGACTTTTCAGAGTCCTTTGAAGCAATGGTCGAACTATACGAATGGATATGTGTATGGTGATTATCACGCAGGTTCGATGCAGCTGGATGATCGGAGTTCTCATAAACTTGTTTTATGCCTTATTAGTTTGGAGCAATTTTCAAGTTCTAAGTAGTTAACATTGCTTAGAGATGCGATGAGGGATTAACAAATTAAGGTTCATTTTATGCAACTGAACACTAGGATTTTCTCCCTATGACATATGTGTAGCCTTAGCATCGAGAATTTGCGATTAAATTGACATTTGGAGCAGTTTTAAGGTGCTTTCTTCAAGCCCCCAAGCATAGCTAGCTATGGGATTGGCTTTGTGCTATG
Source organism: Spinacia oleracea (assembly GCF_020520425.1). Classification (NCBI taxonomy): domain Eukaryota; kingdom Viridiplantae; phylum Streptophyta; class Magnoliopsida; order Caryophyllales; family Amaranthaceae; genus Spinacia; species Spinacia oleracea. The sequence goes on from NC_079487.1 coordinate 91,307,802, forward strand.
ATGCTTGGCATATGTTTTGCATGTTCGTGATGTCCAAGATTAACAAAAATCATCTGGCTATCAAGTTAATGAATAGCTTGAAACATACTTGTTTAATGCAAGGTATGTCCAAGGAACGAGTAGTTATTTCTACTTGTTGTTTTTCTTTGTACGGGTCGTATTAGGCGACAGAGCCATGGTCAAGGTGGTCAATAAGTTGAAGTCTGCCCGGACCATGGCTCGGGTGACTCTTTTTAGTCAGAGTGAGGCTCCAACCTATACTTGAAGAAACAAACATAAAATGACAGCATGCATAATTTAGGTTTAGGGTCAACAACGTCTTTTTTGCAACTTTAGTGGTTTTAGGTATGTAGAAAGATATCAGTTGAAACTTGCAAATTTAATTCCAAATTATTCGCAATGGGAAATTCTTGTATGTTCGATTTGTTGTCAAGGAAGAAAATGGACGTGTTGGCTAAATTAGTCCCCAATATAAAGCGGAGCCAAGGTTTTGCTTCTTTTGTATTATAGGAAGGTGCGTCCAGACTTGATTGCTTAACAAAGAAATGAGCGAACTGACTAAGATAAAGTTCATATCCAACTTTGTTTTTTTTTGAAAATGTTTTGAAAATAGAAAAGAAGAAGTAGAGTTCATATTTAAAAGCATATTGAGAATATTAGTTTTCAAGGAAGTCATTTGACAATGAGGTCGCATGACAATGCGGTCGTATGGTTCGGTATAAATTTGAGGTCAACCGTCTCTTATTATTGTATCGGATTCAGAAGCTTTCACTTGGGTTTTTGGTTGTAGTACTTGCAGATTACTTATCGGTTGCTCGATTTAGGATGAAGTTTTAGATACTCGAAGTTCAAGAAGGTTAAAGACATTCTTGCATGAAGAAATGTCAAGGGATGGTCAGGATAATGAGTGCTACCCTTTGCTGTTCATATAGAATGCTTGGTTGTCTTACTTAGTTTTTTGTCAATGTTTAAGAAGACGTAGATGCGTCTCTTATTTAAGGAATTTATTTATGTATTCAAATGACAGGAAAAAAGTTATTTAAGGAAGTTAATGCTTCCTTTTGGAAGTTGTGTCTAAAGAGACGAGTTGCTTCTATTTTTTTGGCAAAGTAATTAGGTTGATAATAGAGTCATGTGCCTAATTAACAAGACTTTTAGCGCTTTTGCATTTAATGACTTAAGTTGAGTGTTGTGGATCCATGTTTTGGTCACTTTTAGCCGGAGTGAGTTGAGTTCGTTTTGTTCAGAATAGGTCCATAATGAATTTGGACTAAAGTGGTCTCGCCTTTAGGGGTTGCATACGTATTCATGTTGAAATTAGGCTTTACATAGTTCTGGATTTTGATTCTGAGTCATTCTTTTATTATAAATTCACCTTGATTTGCGCGAAATTTCATAAAAATAATTGGATTGTGCACCGATGTACCCCCAAGTGTTCGGGTTTTTCTGTAAAAGTGCAGAAAAAATTCTGAGCACTTAAGTGCAGGCTTTGGAAAAATCCAGCGCACAGCTAGCCACGCGCTATAATTTTCTAGCGCTCACATGGCGAGCGCTAGAAATTTCTAGCGCCAGGAGGTTGGTACGCGTGGTTTTCACATAATTTGATTTATTTTCACGTTTCATTTTCCACTTAATTTTGCAAAGTTAATTAACTTCTTACTGCCGAGTAATTGGTGCTCGGTTTTCAGGTATTACCGAGTGGGGATTTCTTTTTTATTTTTGCGATTTAAGAAAGACTTATGTTTATTACTTCACCTCAAGTAGGGATTTTTCGGGATTTTAACGTGGTTAAGCTTCGGGTCGAAAAAATGGTTAAGGCTCAAAATTCCTCATTATACCCTTAGTTAAATTGACAACTGGACTTAGTGTTTAACCTTGTTTGGTCTTAGTAGAACTTCATCGCTGTTTATTCTTCACATTTTAGTTTTTGACTAGACCGGTTCTTTCACAAATGGTCCTTGATGTGTAGGCCTTTTTACTTGATTAGTTCCATTTTATTGTCATGGTGCATTCACATCCCTAGGTTCGGATTAGTGCAGGTTTAATAAAAAGGCTCCTTAAGTCGAGGTTCAACATGGCTAACAATAAAGTGGATTGTTGTTTCATTGTAACACCCCGACAATTCTCTCTTTTCTAGAATAACCTTTTAATATAAAACGTAGAGACTAAACTAGACTTTTATAACATTAATATTATTTTAATTGGAATAGTCAATGGACCGAGTTGTCTAACTAGAAGCCTTCACTAAGGAAGACGAGGTACGGGTGCGACTCCATAACCCCAATGACCTGCGATATCGAGGAACCTTTTAAATAAAATAGAACGCGGTGATCAATCCGGTCCTAGAAAAAGCCATGGGCTACCACCATGAACCCCAACTCCTGATTGTCCGTCACTTCAGACGGGCACAGTCTAAAGCTATTGCTATTCAGTTTCACTTTACATGATTTATCAATTTATATTGTTATGACTCATCAACAACATAAATAATAGGACGATTATATAGGTCGCAAGTTGCGACAAAAAAATAGTGTCGCAATCTTACGTGTCGACATTTCATTGGTACAAATAAGCTCCATGTAGGCAACATGTCATCAATTTATTTTACTATCAATTCAATATTTTTACTATGAAAATATATAAATTAGGCAATCGATACAAAGAAGGAAACAAAATTTTATTATATTCATAGTAAATATATATTTTCTTTTATCTTATAAATTACAAATTAAAAAAGTAAAAATTATAATCTAATAATATTTTTTGTGCAATTAAAAAAATACATCAATTTAATTTAAAAAATACACTAATTTATAATCTAATAATATATTTTAGGTAAATAAATATTCATAATTATACATTACTTTAAAATATTATTTTAAATTTTAATGAATAGGTTAGTTTTAATTAGGTCTAGCATGTTTTTTTTGGAGAGGAAGAACAACACGTCAAGTTCATCGTCCTACACCCAGGCAGTTCATCTCCTCCGCAGTCAAGCACCGTAGAGAGGAAGAACGACACTTCACCATTACACCCATCTTTTCCTTCGACATCACACGCGTCAAGGTTAGTAAATGAATCAAGCATTAAGTTTGAAAAGAAAATCAGTGTTAATTGTTCGCTTGATTCAATTAATCGCTTCCCCTTCCGTTTTACTACTTCAAATTGCAGTAATTCGTATTCTCAATTTTCAATTCAATCAAGCATTAAAACGTAAATTCCAGCAAATTAATTAATGCCTACTTCCTTTTCGTTTTACCGTTTTGACCATCCCCAAAAATCAGTTTCAATTATTAAACCAATTTCCAATTGTGAATGAAACTATGAATGTATAAAAACTCATTGGTCTAAATTGTCTCGTCTAAATAGTTGTGATGTACTCTGCATCTTTTTTTTTCTTTTTTTTTTGATAATTTAGTTTATTTCATTGCACTAATAGGGTAGTAAGATCCCCTCCAGTTACAAGGCTTTACAAGCTACGGACAGCCACAGCCAAACATTATGCAAGAATTACATTGTACTGCATCTTTTTTTGTTTTGATAATTGAGGTTTGCTGACACTTTGGCTAAGCAGGGGCGAAGTAGAAGAGATGAATTTCTTGCTTGGGTTTAGTGTTGTTTTGGGCCTCATTTTTGTACTCATGATTGACTGCACTAAACTTTGGTATTTTGTAATACTTAGACATTTCCTGTCTAGCTAATAATACATTAATACCACCCAATTTATCAAAAAAAAAAAAGATAGAGGGAGGAGCCATAGGTTGGACAGTTGCCCAAACATTGTGAAAGCTCAGTTTAACTCAGTAGGTTGGACAATTGCCCAAACGTTGTACTCCGCATCTATGTTAAATTGTTGATTACAAATCTATCCTTAATGTTTCAGATAATTAGTGTTTAAATTTAGGTTGATTCAATTGGGTGGGTTATAATCTCACAGAGCAGTCTCTGTTTTTCTTAAAGGAGGATCCTCTGTTTTCTGATGTTTACGTTTGAAAACGCTTAACTCACAAGGCCTAACCCGTGCGGATGAATTTCTGGCATGGCTCTAACTCATTGTAAAATAGCATGAATAGCTGGTGTGATGTTATCCTAATGTGTTTAAGGTGCATCTGAATTATGCCACCCTTCTAGTGGAAGGACCTACTGTGTAAAATTCCCCTTGCATAATGAAAATGAGCTCAAATTATCAAAAAAAAAAAAATGATTAATGTATTAAATCACAATTAACGAGAAATGATGGAGCTGAATTTTTAAATTCAGAGTATTTTTTAATAATTCCAACTTTATTTTTGACATTTTATTCATATTATAACATTGTTATGTAGTATACTAGTCGTATGAACGATTCGAGTTGTCCAAAATTCCACCACTACTAGTTTCGATTAATTATTTCAATCTTGCACGTAATAAACAAAGAGTAATGAAATCGATTCATATAATTAAGAAGGTGAAGCTCTTCTAAACAAATATTGTAAACAATTCATGTAATCAAGAAGGCAAAATCCATACCCATATTTTATTGTTCTTCTAAAAAAATATTACCTACGTTTTTCTTGACTTACCCTTTATAATTTGTTTGAATTTACAGAACACCAAGAGAACACTAGTGTTAGATGGCCAAAAGAAATCTAGATGCAAAAGATTCAAAAGAGAATGGTGAAAAAAGGTAAAGTTCTTATTCCTTTAAACATACTAGTAGATTTTGGATTTTGGAGAAGTACAAATATTGGACTCTTAGAAAGTTTTTAAAGAATTTAATATCACTTTGCCATATTTTTTAGGTTTGGGGGCTAGGCAATATTCAGTTTGATGTAATATTTGATTTTTTTTTTTTGTCAAAATAGAATGAGAACTGTTGATAGCGAAGGAGGAAGTTTTGAGCAGAAGTTTGAAACAAAAGTGGCAAAAGAAGGTCATACGGCGGTATGAATTACATCAAATATATGCACCTAATTTATAGCTCATTGACATTTATACTTGAGATTGATCATAATAGCTAAACTCTTTTTTATGTCAGGTACCTAATGTGAGGTGTTGTCCAGAAAAAATACTTGCACTAACAATTTGTTTGAGTGAAGTACAACGAAAATGGATAAAAGAATTTGGTTTTGAATATTTGATGCATATGGATAACTTTCAGGTGAATAGAAAACTTGCATATTGGCTAGTTAGTCGTTTCGATCCAGATAAATGCAAATTGAAATTAAGAGATGATGTTTCTGTCGATATATTTGCGGATGATATATCATGGATTTTTGGGATTCCTAATGATGTGTTGACAATACCCATTAAATGTAAGGATAAGGAATTATACAAAAAAGAGCTCAAGATACATAGGACAAAATGTGGGATTGATAATACAAAAGTTTTAAGTAAGTTTAACAACGACATGCAAGAAAAAGAGTTCCAGAAACTATTCCTTTTGTATACATTAGGAAATTTTCTTTGTCCTAGTCAGAGTAATATGATTAGCCCTCAGTTATTGAAAACTGTCTTAAGTATTGAAGATCCAGCCAAATATAATTGGGCTCAATTTGTTCTTGATCATCTTGTGGTGGCTATAAAGAAGTTTAAAGCGAGTGTTTCAAAATACAAGTGCAATAGCACACGTAAAGCGAGAGGATTTGGAGGATGCATTGTCTTTTTGCTCGTAAGTGAAAACCTTAATTGGAGTAGTTATTATCATCACAAACTCACACAAATCTTAGTTAATTTAAGATTAATTAAAAATATTTATGTTTTTATTTTTATTTTTGTAGATCTACTATTCGGACCGCTTGGACATTAAAAAGTTGGTTTGTTGGGATAATAGGGCTAGAATAGCTGCATGGGATCGGGAAAGTATGAAAGAGGCTATCAAAGCAGATTGGGATGAGAAGAAGGGTTTCGGAAGTGGCAAGGTTTAATCTAACATAATTTCTTTTAATTTATTATAATATTTACATACTTTCGTGCACTAATATTTAACTTTATTGTATAAAGTTATTGTGTTTGAATAGAATTTCAATATGGATCGGAACATCTTACTGAACTCGATAGACCCTTGTTTAAGGATGTAAGAATGAAGAATCCCTTGCCACTACTAACTCCGAAGGTAATATTTAATTTATGGGGACCAAAACTAATAAACTACCAGCCATGTAGTTTATTAACAATCAATTCATAATATTTGTTTTTAAGATCATATTGTAGTTTATTAACGATATTGACTTTTGTTAGGTTCAATTGACCGACTTACGATATCGAAATAGGTCAAGGATAATGATTGATAAAAAGTTGGAGAAAGTGAAACAAGATGCAAATGATCAGGAAATTCTGGAACAAGATGTTGTAAAAAATGTATGTCAGGAGCAAGTTGATGAAGAGGAATATGTAGTGTGTGCGGGTAAAGAAGATGGTAATGTAAAGAAAATAAATAAAGATTGCGACAATGTACATGATGTTGGAGCCATTAAAGGGGAAGTTGATACATCAATAATTGTGAGAAAGAAGATAATGGCCACGATGTCCAATGAGGACTACAAGATCCTCCAATATATAAGAAGTCACAAAAAAAACAAAAAATGTGTACTTATTATTTTTCTATTATTATTTTTCTATTATTATTATGCCTTCAATCATAATTTTTTTTTCATAAAAACTTACGTCCAGATGAAGATATTGTGGCAATGTTTGGAGTAAACCATGGAAAACCACTTTATTATATAACCAAAGAAGAGATATATTCTCGTCTTCAAGTCCTAAAGCATGTTAATAGTCCAGTAAGTCAAGTATGTATTTACTTTCACTTTTTTAAATCTTTTCAATGCATAATATATGTTTGTTGGTGACAATTAGGTGGTAAAGACATTTATGTTTTTATTGAACTTAGAGTGGAACAAGGAAGGAGTAGTTAAAGGTGGAAAATATGCATTTGATCCAGATGTGTCAGTAAGTTTTTTGGTATTATATCACTGTTATTTAGCGTACTCTAATAGTTGTATAATAATATATATCATATATGTTAGAATATGTATATAATTTATTTTTTCCTTAAGACCGCTCGTACCATTTACAATTTAGCACATGAAAATAACTATTTTGAAAAAATCGTTGCAGGCAAATCTATCTCATCCTAGCCTGAATAAAGGAAGATATTTCATGCCTTGTATTATTATTAAGATCAATATTTAATTATTTATACCATTTATAAAGTAGGCTAAACTAGGCAAATATAATGAGAGAATATGTACATAATCAATTACAGAGATTATGTAATCAATCACGGAGATTACGCAATCAATCACAAGGATTTTGTAAAATAATAAAAATATTATATACATATTCTAACAATATAGATTTGATTGAGAGGCATTAGCACTTAAAGGCGGCAATTTCATTGATGAACTACGAAATGATAAGTCAGTCAATACATTTATCCAAGAATTGGCTAAACTTGGAGTATTTATAAAAGAGTGCCAACATGTAGGTTATTTTCTAAAAAAAAAAAAAATTATGTCATTTTGTGATATGTACTTTTCCTAACTTTTATCACTTTTTTTTGTAGATAATTATGCTGGTTGCTTATGACCACCATTGATTTGCTTATTATTTTGACCTCCAAAGAAAGAAAACTTATTTGTTGGATTCATTTTATAAGTTGGATAGCTCATACCATATGCAAGTCAAAACAAAACTTGTAAGATGTATTTAATATATACCCTTTGTTGTCTATATTATTCCCCTTGTTTGAAGCAATATACTAACTTATCATAATTTTTTTAAGCTTGAACCAATGCAGCTTGTGCTTTCTCATGTTAACTCGGATTGGAGTGAAGACATTACTTAGTGGGAATGTGTGCAAGAAAAAGTTCCAATACAAAAAAACAAGTATGAACTATTTTCTCACTTTGATTTAAACGCTATTGATGTTTAGGAATACGTTTCCGTTTAAGTATGTTTTCAAATGAATTTGATTCTTTTGCAGTCATGATTGTGGCATATATATGTTGGTTGCAATTGATTTATGGCCACATTATGAAACAGGGTTGAATGATTTTTTGGTAAGCAACTTACAACCTAGTTCATAAAAATTGAGCTTATCTCATACATAAACTCATGAAACTACATCTATTATGCAGGAAGATACTAAGTGTGTACGTGAGCAACTATCGTTGACGATTGTGAAGAGTGATTATAATTTACGAAAGGAAGATATCTTGGAAAGTGCTGAACACCATGAAAGAGACTAGATAGTTTTTAATTTTTTGTTTTTTGTTCAAAGAGCTAATTTTTACTTAGAAGGGAATGAATTTGTAAAAATGATGTTAATAGTACATCAGTACATGCTCATATTTCTTCAAAAGTTATATTTTTGTAATAATATTACTTCCTCCGTTTCGTAATAATTTAACTTCAATTTTAAGCATATTTTTATGTGAATTCCAATAAATTACTAGTAGTAAATTATCATGATGGGATTGTGGTCGAACAATGCGTTGAAGGACTGATTGCATGTCAAAGAGAGCGAGGGAACAGAACACAGAGCTGAATGTTTTTATTATCCAACGGACAAACGGAACCCTTATACATTTTGTAGAGTTTTGTATGAAAATGAACTGCATAGGTGTAACGAAGGATATGGCCGAGTCTGTAATATAAATGGTCTCAGTTAATCTAACCAGGTTTCACTTTCTTAACAAAAAAAAAAAGCGAGCATTCAGATTTTAGGTAATTGATTATGGTTTGGTTTGTTTTAGGTAATTGATTATATTATGGTTTCATAATTTGGTAACAATACAGATTTTATTCAGTTTTGTAATTGACATATTAGGCAATAGAAAGATTACGTAATTTGGTAACAATACAGATTTTATTCAGTTTTGTAATTGACATATTAGGCAATAGAAAGATTACGAGCATCTGAAAACGGTATTGCCTTGGATATATATAGCTTTTTTTGCCATTCCCTATTGTAAATACTACGATAAATAACTAAAATAACTTATAATCGGCGAAAGCTTGACTATTCAAATAAAATATTTTATTGCTCTTCTAAACAAATATTGTAAACACCTTCCTCAAAATAAATAAAAACATTATAAATAATACGATAAAATAACTAAAATAACTTATAATCTTTTAATCTTCATCGGAAAGATCAATAAATTCTATGATCTTCATTTTTTTAGGATGTGTTTCTGAAATATCTATACTAGACTTCCCATTGATCTCCGATCTAATGAGACCCATATCTATGATAGGCAAATAAAGTACACGCTTTCCATTTTCATTGATGGCATTTATGCAAATTGTTTAGTCTTTAGTAGATACTCATTCTTTTGAAGCTCGAATATTTCCATCAAACGTGCGGGTCTATTGGTTTCGATCAACATTGCTTCCACTTCTTTGCACCCGAATGTTTCTATCAGATTTTTAATAAATAGTCTCATTTGAACTATATCTCTGCAATGTGTTAAATTATCACCAAGTTTGCCCGGGGGTTCTGTGTAAATAAATAAATAACAATAGGTTAAGTGAATGAATAAACTCAAGCTTAGTAAAATTACAACATGAGATAGTAGAGAATTGAATTACCTGAAAGACTCTCGTTATACCAACCACCATTTTCGTGTTGATATAGTGCATATTCTGATTCAAATATCATTTTCATAGTTGGTACACAACCACAATCATCCAAAATTTTCCGTAACTTAATAACTCCTATCAATCTTAATAAATTTCACATAAATAAACTCATGAAAACTATATCACATAAGTGATCAATTGCTTCATTGACATTGGTTTGATCCATTGATATAATAAAATAGACAAGAAGTGTTTGTTCTCTTACGTTTTGTTGTTTTGAAGCCTTCTATCACGGTTTACGTAAGCAGTTATATATATGCACACATTTTTTGGCTCCAAAAAGTTAACCTACTCCCTCCAAAATATATTATTCCCTCCATAATTTATTACCATATGCTGCATACTCTCAGACGAATAAAATTAATATTATGTATCCCTAACTTGGATACAAATTATGTAGTTGCAAGATTATGGAAGGATACAAATTACCAAAGTTTTATATTTCCATCACCGGTTTTATATCTTGTAACAACTTGGATACAAATTACCAAAGTTTTATTGCCAAATTACCAAATTAACATCTTGGATACAAATTACCAAATTAATAACTTGGATAAAAATACCAAATTAACAACTTGGATACAAATTACCAAAGTTTTATAAAAAGCGTATTTTTAGTAATTAAGACTATTTTTTTACTATCAACCCTTATTTTTTACTATCAAAATCATATTTTACCAATTGAGACTATTTTTTTTACTATCAACTCTTATTGTTACTATCAAAATCGTGTTATTTACTAATTGAGACTACGTTTTACTATCAACCCTTATTTTTTTACTATCAAAATCGTATTTTTACCAATTGAGACTATTTTTTACTATCAACCCTTATTTTTTACTATCAAAATCGTATTTTTTACTAATTGAGACTACGTTTTACTATCAACCCTTATTTTTTTACTAAAGCTATTTTATTTTCACTACCAAACCTTATTTTTATCAGATTCCTCTTGCACCAGCTTGTCTAGTATCTATTAGGTTGATATCTAGTCGTTCCAGTAACAGCGAATAATCTTTTGGTTAAGTGTGGAGTAGGTTCGGCGTAGAGTTACAAATCATATACGTAAAAATCTATCTCTGATGTCCCTTCACGTGTAAATGAGTTTATTGTCCAATATAAACAAATGTCAACTTGTCATATGAAATTGCTTTTGTACTCAACTGACAATTCAATATCGTACATGATTTATGATGTGTTTTGTAAGTTCACCTTATTTTCACTTTTTTTTACACTTATGATCATAGTAACCCTTATTAGAACTTGATAAAACTTATTTTAGTTGTAAATTGAACTAATTATCTTGCAACTACATTAGAAATCTTATTAATTGTCTCAAACGACTTAAATGTTTTTTTAAAGCATTACTACGTATAATATAATTGAAACATATCCTCGGCTTAAAGCTTTTTTTTAAGCACTATGTAAGGTACGTGGGAATGCACGCGATATTTTATTATTAATTATTAATTATTAATTATTAATTATTAATTATTAATTATTAATTATTAATTATTAATTATTAATTATTAATTATTAATTATTAATTATTAATTATTAATTATTAATTATTAATTATTAATTATTAATTATTAATTATTAATTATTAATTATTAATTATTAATTATTAATTATTAATTATTAATTATTAATTATTAATTATTAATTATTAATTATTAATTATTAATTATTAATTATTAATTATTAATTATTAATTATTAATTATTAATTATTAATTATTAATTATTAATTATTAATTATTAATTATTAATTATTAATTATTAATTATTAATTATTAAATATTAATTATTAATTATTAATTATTAATTATTTATTATTAATTATTTATTATTTATTATTTCTTATTTATTATTTATTATTATTATTATTATTATTTATTATTTATTATTTATTATTTATTATTTATTATTTATTATTTATTATTTATTATTTATTATTTATTATTTATTATTATTATTATTAATTATTAATTATTTATTATTTATTATTTATTATTTATTATTTATTATTTATTATTTATTATTTATTATTTATTATTTATTATTTATTATTTATTATTTATTATTTATTATTTATTATTTATTATTTATTATTTATTATTTATTATTTATTATTTATTATTTATTATTTATTATTTATTATTTATTATTTATTATTTATTATTTATTATTTATTATTTATTATTTATTATTTATTATTTATTATTTATTATTTATTATTTATTATTTACTATTTACTATTTACTATTTACTACTTACTACTTACTACTTACTATTTACTACTTACTATTTACTACTTACTATTTATTATTTACTATTTACTATTTACTATTTACTATTTATTATTTATTATTTATTATTTATTATTTATTATTTACGGTTTTTTCATGAAATTCCCCTAAGGTTTCACGAAACGCACCAAATACACCTGCGCGTTTCAAATCACATAATATACCCCTTTTTAAACTTATTTGCACCAAATGCCCTTAAATATCCTTAATGACTAACGGTCGTTAACTTCCGTTAGTGTTAACCTCTAATTTCATGTAATTAACTCTAGCTAACAAACAACTTATTAAATTACTATATTACCCTCCCTTAATATCTCTTCCATTCTCTCTTCTCAGTTCTCACTCTGCTCAACTCATTTTCACTCATCCCCTCCACACCATGGCAGCCTCTTGCTCCTCCTATCCACCACTACAACCGTTCACATTCTCTCTCCTGACCTCGCCTGACCCTTCGCCGCCCTAGCCACCGTCTCGCTCACCACGACCCGCGGACCAGAAACACATGCTACCACTCCTTTTACTTCGATCTCCTCCTGCGCCTAGCAACCACCACCACTAGCTTATTGCCCCCTTTCTCTCCCACCTTCTCCTCCGTCCTATGGCATTCCCTCCTCAATTAGAACCACCAACATCACACAAGACACCTTTTATAAATCCAAGAACCCTAATTCCCCAATTCTATCACAAAAATCGTGGTTAAATACCAATTCAATTGTGAACATTCAATTCGAGTGTTTCCATGTTTCGCCTCGATGTACGGTGAATTGGAGTTGTTTGAGGGATTTGTACATTCATATTACTCTTATCAATGAGGATGCAATTAACAAAACAAAATTCTGATGGGAAGTCCTCGGTTGACGAATCTAGAATTTGGGGATTGTAAAGGGTTTTCTGCAATTGATACTTCTTATTCTTCCAGTTTGAGAAATTTGGTGTAAAATTTCTTATTCTTCTAAGGGTGGGCAAGATTTGCTGAATATCTTTGTCTCTAATGATCTCGAGACATTGATTCTGGCTAGTAATTTTTTGTCGACCAAATGCAGGTTGATGAATGCCACGTCTTCTTTGAAGAAAGTTGAGCTGATTTTCCGAGCAGTGCCAAAGCACGATGAAGGTGATGAGGTCATGTATAAGAAGTATGGTGATGGGTTTGCGTTAGGCGTTAGCAATTGATGTTTGATGAAGATGGTTTGAAGAAGGAAAATTTGTGGTTGGGTTCACCATTTTGATACCCAGAAAAAGGAGATGTGAGATTGACAGGAGAGTGAGAGGAGAGATGGGATTTAGAGTTAAAAGTTAATTAGGGTTCATTAGGTGTTAATTAGGATTAATTATGCTAATCAGTAATTAATAAGGGTTAACTTAGGATTAGTTAGATTAATTAACAGTTAATGTTAACGGAGTTAGATTTTCGTTAAGTCTAAGGGCATTTGGTGCAAATAAGTTTAAAAAGGGGTATATTATGTGATTTGAAACGCGCAGGTGTATTTGGTGCGTTTCGTGAAACCTCGGGGGCATTTCATGAAAAAACCGTATTATTTATTATTTATTATTTATTATTTATTATTTATTAATTATTATTTATTATTTATTATTTATTATTTATTATTTATTATTTATTATTTATTATTTATTATTTATTATTTATTATTTATTATTTATTATTTATTATTTATATTTATTATTTATTATTTATTATTTATTATTTATTATTTATTATTTATTATTTATTATTTATTATTTATTATTTATTATTTATTATTTATTATTTATTATTTATTATTTATTATTTATTATTTATTATTTATTATTTATTACTTATTACTTATTACTTATTACTTATTACTTATTACTTATTACTTATTACTTATTACTTATTATTTATTATGTATTATTTATTATTTATTATTAATTTTTTATTATTAATTATAATTATTAATTATTAATTATTAATTATTAATTATTAATTATTAATTATTAATTATTAATTATTAATTATTAATTATTAATTATTAATTATTAATTATTAATTATTAATTATTAATTATTAATTATTAATTATTAATTATTATTGTTAATTTTCTTTTTAGAATACATAAATATTATTCCTTTTTTAGATGAGAAATATTGTTTTTGCAAACCTTTGAATAGCAACATAAAGGATTACAAAACTAAAATTTGCAAACATACAACACAAGTTAGGTGAATGACCCACTGGCAATGAAAATATCCCTTGTTCCTTGGAATTTGATTGTATGGAGGTCTGAGGTTCGATCCTCAACTTAAAGATTTTTTTAAGCATTAAAACATCAGTTTGTTACAACAAAAGGAAACTAGAAGAGTATATTTAATCAAAAGCAAAATGATCCTCAGAATGATACGAAATCCCATAACAAATAAGAGGTTGCAAAATCCCATAACAAATAAGAGGTTGCTTTGCAGTTTGCACATTCCTTAATTCATATTCAAATGAAAGATAACTAGTCCAATACCACAAGCATCACAATTATGAAGCCCATTCTTCCTCTGACAATACCACAACTGTTTCATCAGAAGATTTCCAATCTGATGCTGAAAGCTCACTTTCATACCAATTACCATCAACTACAGCTATTTCTCGTGATGGGATCATATCAGACTAGTCATTAAAAATGTGCAGTATGATCTAATAGTTGATGAGTTATTGGTAATGTTGTGAACTACTGACTACAACAGACAGAAGTAACTCTATTTCAGAACTACTGACAGAAGTAATCAAAACCAAGAACCAAGTATAATATCCATTATATGACCATTTATATCCAGAATTAATGCTAAATAACCACTAACATTACATATGATTCTGCTCTCAAATTTTCTTCTTCAGGTGGTTCTACTCTCTCAATTTTGTCGTCGGAATCTTAGTACGTTTCCCTTTCCGAGCTCTCCCTTTCTCGCTGACTTCTGACCCTTCTCATGTGTGGGCTGCCACCAACAACCAAGAAAAAAGACATTAGTTCAGTAACAAAGATATGCTATATACTCCTAACATACGGTACTTTACTCAACATAAATGTCGATGTTACCGTATTATGGAGCGTTGAATTGTTTTTCTTGGCTCTCTTTTTCATTGATTTTCTACCCAATGTTACAGGTGGTTCTGCTCTAAAACCGCCTTCTTCATTTGAGGATGGAGAAGCTAACAATGAGTTAAGTACCTACATTACATTTCCATTGAAAAATAAAACATCATAATCTATTAAGGTTGAAAGACAATAAAAAATAAAATATAAATGTCGATATTACCTCATTATCGACCGTTGAATTTTTTTTTTGGCTCTCTTTTTCATAGGTCTCGATGGTTTGGGAGCCAGAGGTTCTTCACCAAATGCTTGGTTTTTATTCTTCCTTCCCCTCTTTAGAGGTTCACCATCTTCATCAGATGCTTGGTTATCCTTCTTCCTTCCCCTCCGTAGAGTTTCACCTAGTGACCTACCAGCTTTACTCTTTTCACGACCTTTTGTACGGACGACATGTGGATTACTATACTTAATTGGGGAATGATCTTAAACATCCTTGTCAACATTGGGAGTATCTTGATTATCTACTATTTCTCCGCTTAGATATTTTATCCATGTACCATCTAATAAATCTTTTGATATATTCTCTATCACATTTTCTACATAGTGACACTTTTGAATTGAGTCAATCACATTATCAATGATGGAATAGAATTTACTCTCTATACGCTTTGATCTCTCCATCTCGCTTGTCCATTTACCTCCAATTCCAAGAAGTTTGATGTTACTGTGTTCCCTTTCGACATCTTTCCTCCATCGTCTTAATATGTACCTTTCATGTACTAGTGTCAAGTTTCTCTTGAATAGAACCTTAAAAGCATGTCTACATAAAAATCCCTTCCAATCAAACAATCTACATATGCAATTAACCTCCATGGTAGAACTATCAAATAATACCTTGTAATCCTTCATTATCACTTTTCCTCCACCTATATCATTTCTTTCGGTCACCTTGTATTCAAATACAAGACTATCTTCAATTGCTAAATCTGCTTTACAATACACCATTGCCATAATCTCATCTTGTACCTTCTTAAACAAATTATGGGTGTACGCTTACTGGAACTGTATCTCCATTTCAAACGTAGTCATACATTGAATATCTGCATTCATGCATTGAGCATCAGCGAATATTTCCTTCTCAATTTTGTCACCCAATGCCATTTCATACTGCTCTACAAATGATTTAAGTGATGTTTTGCTATGTACATACCCATCGAAGTATGCATTCATACTCTCACTTCGCTGTGAGGAAGACATTCCCGCCCAAAATTTATCTTTTACAAAAACAGGTACCCATTTCTCTATTCCTTCATACAAAGTTTGAAACCAATTATTTCTTCCAACTTAATATCTTTTATCATTTGAGCCCATTTATTTTCAAACTCATCCACAATCAGGTTCTCATATACTACATCCAAAAATGCCTTTCTCAATTCGTCATACTTCTTAAATCCCCCACATTTTTCAGGAAACTTTACAAGAATATGCCACAAACACCACCTATGCCTATCATGTGGGAATACGATACTAATTCCCTTTTCTATACTAGGGCATTGGTCTGTTATTATAGCTTCGGGTGCTTTTCCACCCATTGCTTGTAACCAAGTTTTGAACAACCATTCAAATGTTTTAGCTTCTTCATTGCTAATCAAAGCACACCCTAATAATATGGAATGACCATGGTGGTTTACTCCAACAAATGGGGCAAATGGCATTTTATACTTGTTTAACAAATATGTGGTGTCAAAAGTTACTACATCATTAAATTCCTTATAAGCTGCACGACTCCTATCATCAATTCAAAACACATTTTTCATCCTACCATCTATAGTAGCATCAATTTCAAAATAAAAATCCCGACTAACCTTCTGCATCCTTGTAAAAAGGATATAAAGAGCTTCAACATCAACACCTCCAAATCTTTCCCACCGAGCTTTATCAACATAATTACGACAAGCTCTAGGTAGACAAGGCATATTCTCTGGCCCACCAGCTTCTGCAGCTACTGCTCTAATGACTTTGCTCATCTTAACACCAGTTGCATCAAACATCTCAAATCTTCTTTTTAAAAGTGATGGCACAGTCCTATGCGCATTTAAGAACCGAGAGTTTCTTGGATCCATGTCATGATTGTGTTCCACATTCACTTGTGTAATTTTCCATCGACCACCCTCTCTTTGTGCAAGATTAACTTTAGCCGGACAATTAGTTCTCGCCACTGGTCTTTTCCTTTCCCTCTTGTAATTTCTTTCCTTCCTCGTCCCTCCCTTGTGACAAGCAAACTTATGATAAACACAAATTCCCGCTTTATTGGTTGAATGAGATTCACAAATCCAAAGCCCACATAAAACGCATACTTTTGTACCATATCAAATGCATCTTCAATTGACGAGAACGACATGCCCACCTTAGGTACTTCGACAAGCTCAAGATCTTCAGGTTCTTGAGAAGCCATCTACGAAAAAAATCAAGTACTCTTGAACAATCAGAATCATATTTAACTAAAGAAGGATTAACATATTATTTAACAAGCAGAATCATATTATATGGATCTTATTACAAACTAATTAATTTATTTTAATGGATTAGCTTATTACGGGTATCAGGGATTAGAAATTTAAAGTGCTTCCAAATTCAAACTGAGATATTTCATCAAATGAGAGAAATTATTGATGCTAAATTTCCAAGTTTGATAAGACATGAATCTACCTACTTTACTCAAAAAGAATGTAGTACATGATTAGCAAAATGCCTTAGTTAAGCAATGAAAGGACATTGTCTTCTTAGAAACTGGTTGGCCATGTGCTAATGTGCTTTCATCATCTCCAAATACATAGAAGTACTCTTTATTTTTGACATGGTTTTTGATAGGTTTTCCTTAACCTCTAATTTAATCTAATCAAAACAATTAATTTGACATTGAAATATTCTTTTTTTCTCCTTTCTAACCTGCAAACCCTGGCCAATCAAATCCAAATTATTAATTAAAAAGAGTAGTACGAGGAGGGATGAGTTCTTAGCCTGGCTCTAATTGTCTCTATCTCCACTGTTTTATTGTATTATGTAACCAGCAATTCATGCCCATCTAATATGATAAAACAGCAAATTATATTAAAAAAAAAAGTAGTACAATATAGTGTGATAGCAATGCAGTCAAGTCAGCAATATAGGAACAATGGGATTAAACGGGTTCAAGACATCAATGCAGTCATTGGTTGACACTGCACAAAACTAAACTTATTTGAGCGAGTTGAGTGCTCATCTTGATTTTTCAGTCTATACTCTTAAGTCCCTGTGTAACATCTATTGAATATTTAACTAAAAGAAGGATTAACATATTAATTAACAAGCAAAATCATATGAAAACAAAAATACGCTGACAATTGATTCCCAATTTTTAAGCCAATTCATCCACAAATATCTAATTCCCAATTTTTTTGGAAGACTATGAAAAATAAATATTTTTATTATTGACAGCAAAATCCTAGGTAACATTAACGGTTCACAATTCAAGCCAATTCGATTACATGTAACATTACCGATCCACAATTTCAAGCCAATTCGACCCACAATTTCAAGAAAATTCATCCACAAATTTCTAATGCCCAATTTTTTTGATTAGCTTGATGATAATTATATCACTGATGATTGATTGATGAAACTAAAAAGAGAGATTGAGAAACAAATACCTGGCTTAATTGCAGACCATGGTCGCCCATTCAAGAAGACTTTTTTTTTTTTTTTTTTGGGGGGGAGGAGAGCTGTGGTATACAGGAAGTTGAAGGTTGAAAGTTAAAACAAACCCAAAAGGCCAAAACCCCACCGAAATCCTTTACCTAATTTGTATTTTCTAATGTATTGTACTTTTTATTTTCTAATGTATTGTACTTTTTATTTTCTAAATATAAATTAGTAAATGTATTTTTTATTTTAATTTCATATATCATATAAATAATTAAAAGTAATTTTTTTTTTTCTAATTTCCTATATAAATTAGAATTATTTTTCTGAAATAAAAAATTACATTATTAAATTTGTAAATTAGAATATTAAGATTTTCCTACCTTTTTTATGACATGCATAATAGGTTATATAATCTAAATATTTTAGTTTCCAAATACATCTATGACAAATAGGCGTGCCACGTCACCATTGTGACACGGCTTAAAGGTCGCATGTTGCGACCTTTATCATTTCCGTAAATAATATAATCAACACAAAATCACAACTCCTTTTTATCTTGGATTTAAATAAGTGATCACACACTTTCAATCCTGAATTAATTCCAGTTAATTCAATCCTTCCTTTACCAATGGTCAACAACCTTTCATAGGTGTAAAATATCAACATACTAAACAAGGCCCACGGTCCTCATAAAGTATTGAAATACTAAAAAGGGAACAACGATCAATCGTGATCCATACCAATATATAAAATAATATAAAGTTTCCAAACTAACATGCTTGCATCAATCATCCATGTCAACGTGATATAATTCTCATAATAAACTCTATGCTCAACATGTTCATCCAACGACATTAAACATGTAAATTTCAACATAATCAAGTTCATAAATAATTTCAACATGGTTTCAATCATAGTACCACATCCATAAACACATAGGCATGTACGTACCTTATGTAAACAAATTGATAGGCCACTTTAACAATCTCAAAAGTTTCCTATAGAGAATTCTCCACCTAAAAACAACCAATATAATATAGATTCATATCAACTCACATTGAATTTTCAGCAACATCAGGGTGCTTCAAACCCTTCCTAAATATAATTAGAACATTCTCCAATATCAAAACTTAACTACTTAACCTGCTAGGATAGTGATTACTTCACTAATGACTACAAATTATCACACAACTCCAATAAACATTCCTTTTTGAATTTCCAGCAATATGAATTAGTTTAAAACTTCACCAAAACCAAATTAACATGCTTAGAATCATAACAACCATAACTTTAATAATTCATAATCATCTACCATGATTTAAAACCATTAAAACCTTAAAATTCATGCTTTAAATAATTAAAATTCTTATTTCCATTCAATTATATAATCTGATATTTAATAATTTAATTATGCAAAACATATTATCTGAAATTCATAACTAAATCATAAAAACTATACATTTAATTCAAGAAAACATAAATCAAATTAATAAAATATAAACATAAATTATTTTAAGGGTTTAAGAATTAACCAAAAAGAGAAGAGAAGGAGGTGCTGGCCGGCGACAGTGGCGGCGCGGCAGCAGGCGGGTGGTCATCGACAGGGCGTCACGGTTGGTGGCGCAGGTGGTTGCTCGGCTGATTGTGGTGGCGTGAGCAACACTTGTGGAGTAAGAAAGAACAAAGAGGAGGAGTACTTTCACGAAGGAAAAGGGAGAGAGGAAGTGAGGTCGTCGGCTGGGCAGCGGCGGTGGCGCGACTAGTGGCTGACGGCTGCAACAAGGCGCGGTGGTGCTGGTCGGTAAACAGAAAACAACGATTGAGGAGGAGAGAAACACGAAAGAAAAAAAGAAGAACAAGAGGGAAGAGAAGGAGAGAACCGACCGAGGAGGGGGCGATGGCGTAGCAGCACGACGGCCAGGCGACGACTGAAGAAGAAGGAGGGAGTAGTCGGAGGTGGTGCAGGTGGCTGGTGGTGGTGGCTAGCAGCTGAGAGCAAGGAGAAGGTTTGATATTTTGAGAGTTTCACATGAAGTACGTGAAGGGGAAGAGAGAGAATTATGAGTGTATGATTTTTGTGGGTTTGAGTTGAGAGGAGAGAGAATAATTGTGAGTAAACATTTGGGGTTTGGGGTTTATTTACTTGTGGGATTTACTAATTGGGCTAGGATTAGAATTTCTTTTAGCGTTTGAATCCAAAATCGATTAGAAGTGTTTTCCAAATTCAAACGTGTTTTCGTAATTTAAATTCTTTTCAAGGTATGATTCTAAAAATTATGTATGATTGCATAAATCATTAAAATATTTAGAATGTAATAAAATAAAATAAATATACATTAATTATATATTTATAACTAAAATTCGTAAATTCTATTTAAATATAAATAATTTATACGTTAAAATATATTAATAAACTTTATGAATTTACGGGGGTTTACTGTAACACCCTAATAATTCCCTTCTTTTTATAAAACATTTTCCAACTTAAAACACAGGAATTACCAAGATATTACCGCCACCGTGATAACGGCTATGGCTATTTACCAGAATTACGCAGCGGAATTAACTAACTTTCAAACACATTAAATAAATAGTTAATGGTTAATAAAACAAGTTGGAACCACTGAGGCCCAATCCAAAGTAAACCATTTAAAATCCATTAACTGAAAATAGTAGTCATGACTTTAAAATAAAATAAAGAGTTTATAAATTATGGAAGAATAAAACTCTCAACTCGAATCCCATGATAACTTCTCCCGCAAGTTATCTCTAAGAACCTGCTTTATTGAAAATCTACTCCCCAACAACGCAAATGCAATTGATGGATCATCATAGGGTCATTAAGGCAAAGGCCATGACCGGAAGACATGAAGCACGAAGTCAGCGAAAGCTGAGTACGAATAAGCTAGAATAACATTCTATCCTAACATGCTTCACTCGACAATATTAAATAATCAACATGCAAAAGCCATGTAATAAACAGATAAACATGGAGACAAGACTCGACACATGACACAACTCTTGACTACGAGTTTAATAAAAAGTAGCTTCAAACGGGTTAAGTAAAGTATCCTCAAAAGGAAAGAAAGGGTGATGGGACCCCACCATGCACCAAATAATAATAAGTCGGACTCCTACCGACAGTCGGATCCTACCGACGGAATTCCAATGCACAACGGCCTAAAAAGAAATAATGAAACAACGTCTTGTATCATTCGAGGAGTACAAGTTTTCCGACAAGTCTCCCCCCATTGTTCATACTCAAGGTATAAACGTTCCAAGAGTTTTGAAGCTCTTTTGGGTTACACTTTACGTTAATTAATATGTTATGTTTAAGGCGACTCAAGACACAACACACAAACAATTAAACAATTAAACAACTCAACAATGACTCTTCAATATTTTACTTCTTTAAGACTTGTGATCAAACATAGACTCAAGTGATATTACTCCCATTGTTCCTTCTCAAAAACACTGTTTGAGATAACCCGACATTGCCTATTAACAAGCGGGGTGTGCCCTTAGCACGAATTGTCCTTAATTCAATTCACATAGACTCTTCAACATATTATACCCCTTGGTATAATATATGTTGCTCACTGGCAACATTCGATTGGCTCAATAATTATTCTAGACATCCTGTACTATAGCATAATAATAATAACAACTGCATGCGCACTACTCATACATGCAAACAACTTGAACAACATGCTTGACATAATTCAACGATTATAAAAGTCCAAAACATGATAGTTCAATTGAATCTAATAAGAATAATTCAATTCATAACATGCTCGTTCACATAGATTCAACAATAATAACAACATGCTTGTTCTCAACATTAAACATGAATTCACAACAACATAATCATTCCCAATCATCAACATGAATTCATAACATCACAAGTTCACATGATTCGCATTCAATTCACTTCATAAAGTTCTCAAGGGATGGGTGGTTAACCTAGTCTTGTACGTACCTGGAATACCTAAGTACAGGGGTCACTGTGCGAATCACGACTCACTAGAAATCAACTCCTATAAAACAAAATAAGAGAACTAAATTATTATCCATGTTTACTAAATTTCCAGCAACTATTTAAGAAACTAAAACCCTTAGTTTAATTAGAAATCATTCATTAATTGGTAATTTAATAGTCTCAAATAGTCAACTCAAGTCCTAACATAAAAACATTGACTTTTTAGCTTTAAAACCCTTAAAAACCAACTTTTTAAAGCTTAAAAACATTCTGAAAATTTAAGTTGATTCCCATAATTTAAATTGTCATTAAATTATGTGAATCAATCGCTCAATCAATTTGAAACCAAAACCCTAACAGTGGTTTAATCCGAAAACATGTTTTGACTTCAAAAATCAACACTTTATAAACTTATTAAATCTGAAAATTATAAACTAAATCATCAAAACCAATTTCTTTAACTAAAACATACTACTAACCCAATACGGTGTTCATAACTGTTTAAATTAATCTAAACAATCCAATAATTAAACTTAATCACAATAATTAAATCAATTTAAAAACTGAAAATTAATATTTTTGAAAACATAATTTTATTAAACCATTGATCAACACACACACACACAACGGTTAATTAATCGTGTGTGTGTGTGTGTGCCGACCAACACACATGACAACAACAAAGCAACAGCAGCAGCGCAACGCACCACAAGGGCGCGCGCGCGTGAAGGGACAGGCGAGCAAGGGGCACATCGCACATCAGACACAGCGCACAGCGGGGCACTCGACACACGAGCACGAGGCTCAGCGCGCGCGGGACAGCGGGACAGCGGGGCTGCGGGACGCGACACACGCGACACAGCAGCAGCAATGGTGCTGCGCTGCGGGGCGAGGCACGAAGAGAGGGGGCAGCAAGGCTTTGTTAGGTTATGATACATATGACATTTACATAAATCATGCGGAAACAACCATTAACCCAGGAATCATATTATTTACACATAATCATATAGCATAATTAGATGCATACTCTTTGTTGCGTGCCCTCCCTAGCTGCGCCCGAACCGAACAAGAACAAGTCTTTTAGGACTCCAAATGTCGTCCCTCCGTAGATAGTAGCACGTCCGGATCCGCCTTAAGATTGACCAACTAGAATCGCCCTTAAGGTTCTAGAAAATTCGGCACTTTTATGAGCAAGATGTGTTTTAATTTTCTCTCAAAAAACTCACTTTTGAATACTTTGAAACTTGTATATAAATTATGACCCCTAGGCCTTTATTTATAGAGTTATGGAAAAGGAATCGTAATCCTAGTAGGATGCGAATTAATTGGAATTAGAATCCTACATGAATTCTATTTAATTAATTTATCCAATTAGGAATAGACATTTAATCATACACTGACTCTTGCAGATTCAGGAATCACGCATGAGCACAAACTCACACACACACGGCAGCCACAAGGACTGCCCATGCGTGCGAGCTGCAGCCCACGCAGCAAGGCCCACGCATCCGTGGCCTTGGCGCGCGCTGGGCTTGTGGCGTGCGTGCTTGCTGGGCGACGGCCTGGCTTCGTGCTGGGCCTTCGTCCGGCAGGCCTCGTCCGATGCTAATTCGTACGATACGCTTCCGATTAAATTTCCATTTCCGGAATCTATTTCCGATACGAACAATATTTAATATTTCCGATTCCGGAATTAATTTCCGTTTCGAACAAATATTTAATATTTCCGTTTCCGGAATTATTTTCCGATTCCGGCAATATTTCCGATTCTGACAATATTTCCGTTTCCGGCAATATTTCCGATTCTGGTAATATTTCCATTTCCAATAATATTTTCCGATACGTACCATGTTTCCGTTTCCGGCAACATCTACGACTTGGATAATATTCATATTTCCGATACGATCCATATTTCCGTTTCCGGCAATATCATCGTTTCCGGAGTATTCATTTCTTGCCTGTGACGATCTTAGCTCCCACTGAAACCAAGATCCGTCGGTTCCGAATATTCATAGATGGAGTATTTAATGCCATTAAATACTTGATCCGTTTACGTACTATTTGTGTGACCCTACGGGTTCAGTCAAGAGTAAGCTGTGGATTAATATCATTAATTCCACTTGAACTGAAGCGGCCTCTAGCTAGGCATTCAGCTCACTTGATCTCACTGAATTATTAACTTGTTAATTAATACTGAACCGCATTTATTAGACTTAACATAGAATGCATACTTGGACCAAGGGCATTATTTCCTTCAGTCTCCCACTTGTCCTTAGGGACAAGTGTGCATTTCCTAATTCCTTTGTCGCTCGATGCTTGCTCTTGAACATAAGGTAAGAGTTGTCATCCTTATTATGTCCAGAGGTGTTCCTCGGTTTCAGAGTTCAACTGATCAAATAAACAGATAATCATAGCCTATGATTCATCCGAGCACGGCCATGCATTTCACAGTTTCTAGCTCTCCGAGTGGCCTTGTACAACTTTTAAGCATCTCATCCCGATTTATGGGAGGACAATCCCAATCTTGCGATCTTGAGATTAGACTTCGTTTGATAGGTGATTACCTGAGCGTTGCCTTTATAGCCTCCTTTTACGGTGCGACGGTTGGTCAACGTCAAAGCAACCAGTTCTCAAACAAGTAATCTCAAATCACTCAGGTATTGAGGATTTAGTGTCTAATAATTTAATGAAATTTACTTATGACAGACTTTCATCTCTTACAGTAAAGTTTCATAGGTCTTGTCCGATACTAGTCTTCCCAAAGTAAGTATCTATGCAAATGATTATGACATTGCCATGTCCACATAGTTCAAGAAACAGAACTACTAGTCATCTTGCATTCTAATCGTCTAACGTTTTCTATGCGTCCAATTTTATAGAAAACTCCGATTAGGGACCATTTTCAACCTTTGACATTCAAGTTCACTTGATAGACATTTCTTAGTCACAGGACTGGTCCTGACAGTCTATCTTGAATATATCGTCAAGTTGAAGGGACTCATCATTTAATAAACCACAAATTAAATGGAAAAATGAATTCCTTTCATTTATTGTGAATGATTAACCAATAATGTTTTACAAAGATTTAAACTCTAAAACTTTAAAACATTAAACAGAGACATCAAAGCCATTCTCCAATATGCTTGATTCCCATAGCTGCAGTGTGCGAGTTGTGCTTCGCTTGCGGCAGAGGTTTAGTTAATGGATCTGATATGTTGTCATCAGTTCCAATTTTGCTTATCTCGACTTCTTTTCTTTCAACGAACTCTCGTAGAAGGTGAAATCTACGAAGTACATGCTTGACTCTCTGGTGGTGTCTAGGCTCTTTTGCCTGTGCAATAGCTCCGTTATTATCACAATACAGGGCTATTGGTCCTTTAATGGAGGGGACTACACCAAGTTCTCCTATGAACTTCCTTAGCCATATAGCTTCCTTTGCTGCTTCATGTGCAGCAATGTACTCCGCTTCAGTTGTAGAATCCGCAATGGTGCTTTGCTTAGCACTTTTCCAGCTTACTGCTCCTCCGTTGAGGCAGAAGACAAACCCAGACTGTGATCTGAAATCATCTTTGTCGGTTTGGAAACTTGCGTCCGTATAGCTTTTAACAATTAATTCATCATCTCCACCATAGACCAGGAAGTCATCTTTGTGCCTTTTCAGGTACTTCAGAATGTTCTTGGCAGCAGTCCAATGCGCCTCTCCTGGGTCTGACTGGTATCTGCTCGTAGCACTGAGTGCGTACGCAACATCCGGGCGTGTACATATCATAGCATACATTATTGAACCAATCAATGATGCATATGGAATCCCATTCATTCGTCTACGCTCATCAAGTGTTTTTGGGCACTGAGTCTTGCTTAGAGTCATTCCATGAGACATGGGTAGGTAGCCTCGCTTGGAGTCCGCCATCTTGAACCTATCAAGCACCTTATTGATATAAGTGCTTTGACTAAGTCCAATCATCCTTTTAGATCTATCTCTGTAAATCTTGATGCCCAATATGTACTGTGCTTCTCCTAGATCCTTCATCGAAAAACATTTCCCAAGCCAAATCTTGACAGAGTTCAACATAGGAATGTCATTTCCGATAAGCAATATGTCGTCGACATATAATACTAGGAAAGCAATTTTGCTCCCACTGACCTTCTTGTATACACAAGGTTCGTCTGCGTTTTTGATGAAACCAAAGTCACTGACTGCTTCATCAAAACGTATATTCCAGCTCCTGGATGCCTGCTTCAATCCGTAGATTGACTTCTTTAGCTTGCATACCTTTTTAGCATTCTTTGGATCCTCAAAACCTTCAGGCTGTGTCATAAACACAGTTTCTGTTAAAACGCCGTTTAAGAAAGCAGTTTTGACATCCATCTGCCATATTTCGTAATCGTAATATGCAGCGATTGCTAACATTATTCGAATAGACTTTAGCATTGCAACTGGTGAAAAGGTTTCATCGTAATCCACACCGTGGACTTGCCTGTAACCTTTTGCAACCAATCTAGCTTTGAAAACTTCAAGTTTCCCATCCTTGTCCTTTTTCAGTTTGAAAACCCATTTGCTTCCAATGGCTTGGTAGCCATCTGGCAAATCGACCAAATCCCATACTTGGTTTTCAGACATGGAGTCTAATTCAGATTGCATGGCTTCTTGCCATTGCTTGGAGCTAGGGCTCGTCATAGCTTGCTTGTAAGTCGCAGGTTCATCACTTTCAAGTAATAGAACGTCATAGCTCTCGTTCGTCAAAATACCTAAGTACCTTTCCGGTTGAGATCTATATCTTTGCGATCTACGCGGGGTAACATTTCTAGATTGACCATGATTCTCACCAGATTCTTCTAAAGATCTCTGAGTTTCATCCTGAATGTCATCTTGAGCATTCTCTAGAGTTTGTTGTTCGACTCGAATTTCTTCGAGGTCTACTTTTCTCCCACTTGTCATTTTGGAAATGTGATCCTTCTCCAAAAAGACACCATCTCGAGCAACAAACACTTTGTTCTCAGATGTATTGTAGAAGTAATACCCCTTTGTTTCCTTTGGATAGCCCACAAGGATACATTTGTCAGATTTTGGATGAAGTTTGTCTGAAATTAATCGTTTGACGTATACTTCACATCCCCAAATCTTAAGAAAAGACACATTTGGAGGCTTTCCAAACCATAATTCGTATGGAGTCTTTTCGACAGCTTTAGACGGAGCTCTATTTATAGTGAGTGCAGCTGTATTTAGTGCATGTCCCCAAAATTCTAATGGAAGTTCGGCCTGACCCATCATTGACCTGACCATGTCTAGCAAGGTTCTGTTCCTCCGTTCTGACACACCGTTCCATTGTGGTGTTCCAGGAGGAGTCAATTCTGATAGAATTCCACATTCTTTCAGATGGTCATCAAATTCATAGCTCAGATATTCACCGCCTCTATCAGACCGCAGTGCCTTGATCTTCTTGCCTAATTGATTCTCTACTTCACTCTGAAATTCCTTGAATTTGTCAAAGGATTCAGACTTATGCTTCATTAGGTAGACATAACCATACCTACTGAAGTCATCAGTGAAAGTGATAAAGTAGCTGAAACCACCTCTAGCATTTGTACTCATTGGTCCACATACATCTGTATGGATTAAACCCAATAGTTCATTTGCTCTTTCTCCAACTTTAGAGAAAGGTTGCTTTGTCATTTTGCCAAGTAAACATGATTCGCATTTACCATAATCCTCTAAGTCAAATGGTTCTAGAATTCCTTCCCTTTGAAGTCTTTCTAAGCGTTTCAAGTTTTATATGGCCTAATCGACAATGCCACAGATAGGTGAGATCTGAATCATCCTTTTTGGCCTTTTTGGTATTTATGTTATATACTTGTTTGTCGTGATCTAATAAATAAAGTCCATTGACTAATCTAGCAGATCCATAAAACATCTCTTTAAAATAAAACGAACAACTATTGTCTTTTATTATAAAGGAAAATCCCTTAGCATCTAAGCAAGAAACTGAAATGATGTTTTTAGTAAGACTTGGAACATGGAAACATTCTTCCAGTTCCAAAACTAGCCCGGAGGGCAACGACAAATAGTAAGTTCCTACAGCTAATGCAGCAATCCGTGCTCCATTTCCCACTCGTAGGTCGACTTCTCCCTTGCTTAACTTTCTACTTCTTCTTAGTCCCTGTGGATTGGAACATAAGTGTGAGCCACAACCTGTATCTAATACCCAAGAAGTTGAATTAGCAAGTATACAGTCTATAACGAAAATACCTGAAGATGGAACGACTGTTCCGTTCTTCTGATCTTCCTTTAGCTTCAAGCAATCTCTCTTCCAATGCCCCTTCTTCTTGCAGTAGAAGCATTCGGATTCAGAAGTGGGTTGACTGACCTTCCTCTTTGCAGATTTGGCGCCAGTTTGCTTAGTTGGGCTGGCCTTGTTGCCACCTTTCTTAGCATTCCTCTTCTTTCCAGATTTCTTGAACTTGCCCCCACGCACCATAAGCACATCCTGCTTATCACTTTTGAGCGTCTTTTCAGCGGTCTTCAGCATACCGTGAAGCTCAGTGAGCGTTTTGTCCAGACTATTCATACTGTAGTTCAGTTTGAACTGATCATACCCGCTATGAAGAGAATGGAGGATGGTGTCTATAGCCATTTCCTGAGAAAATTGCTGATCCAGCCGACTCATATTCTCAATGAGTCCAATCATTTTGAGAACATGTGGACTTACGGGCTCGCCTTTCTTAAGCTTGGTCTCAAGAATTTGCCTATGAGTCTCGAATCTTTCGACTCGAGCCAGATCTTGGAACATGTTCTTCAACTCACTGATGATTGTGAAAGCATCTGAGTTGATGAACGTTTTCTGCAGATCCGCACTCATGGTGGCGAGCATTAGACATTTCACATCCTTGTTGGCATCAATCCAACGATTGAGGGCAGCCTGAGTGACCCCGTCGCCAGGAGCTTCGGGCATCGCCTCATCTAGGACATACTCCTTTTCTTCCTGCATAAGAACTATTTGCAAGTTCCTTTGCCAGTCAAGGAAGTTTTTCCCGTTCAACTTCTCCTTTTCGAGAATTGATCGAATGTTGAATGAATTGTTGTTTGCCATATTAAAACTACAATTGAAAAGAATAAACAAATAAATAACCATTCACAGTTTCTCTTAATAAACTTAAATTCTAGCATACATGCATAATTCAATGTTTATTAAGCATTTTATTCAAGTTATGTGTTCCGGCAGGTGTGAATAAAATGATTCCAAGATCCTAAAATCATTGAAGAACTAAGCACAGTTTGTCGACTTAATCCTAGAACATCTTAGGTAAGCAAAAGCCTTTTGCTAATAGTCTAGAAACTATTCTTGGTTGATAGGTACGTCTAAGAACTTATTAGGTAAACCTATCGAATTTGCCACGACATAAAAGGACTCCTTACTTATATCGTTGAGTTTCACCAAAACTAACATGTACTCACAATTATTTGTGTACCTTGCCCCTTTAGGACCAATAAGTAACACCTCGCTGAGCGAAAACTATTACTAGATTGATGTAAAGGATATCCAAGCAAGTGTATATTTTGGCATGGCACCTTTTAACTCAATTTTTAAGTTTGGAACTTAAGGCTCTTACTATGTTGGTTAGATTTTAAGTGAACTAAAATCCTTAATCATGCAACATAATCAAGCTTTTGATCTCATGCATTTTAAGACATATTTAAAGCAATAAATAACTTAAAACATGCATAAGATATTTGTGATCTAGTATGGCCCGACTTCATCTTGAAGCTTTGACTTCAAAGTCCGTCTTGAAAATCTCCGTGGGAGGCACCATTTTCTTCAAATAGGATAAGCTATAACTAATTACAACTATTTGATGGTTCGCAGACCATATTTGAATTGAAAAATAACTTTGGTACTTTAGACCAATTACATTCAAATTAATGGTACGCAGACCATATTTTCTATCCTATTTGGGCCATACTAGTCACTTCATAACCTGCAAAACAGTACATATACAATATATACCATTCACCCATTCATTATCATGAATGGCCCACATAACTGGTTAGTAAAACACATTATGCATCACGTAAACATTTGCAGCAATTAATCAAGGGCACCAATAATCTACCAATTATTCAGTCCTTATTAATTCTAATCGAGTTGTTTTAACCTTAAGGATTTGTAGACCTAATCAAGAGTTTATGACTAAAAACGCTCCCACTCAAACCAATAAATTCATATGCTTTACTAATTTTAAACATAAAATTGTATTTCTAGTCTAACCGGAAACATACAAATTTAATTAAAATTTAAAGCTCATATAAATTTATAATTGAATCCAAAATTTAATTTAATTTCAGTCGCATTTAAATTAATTCATGATTTTAATTTTAGTAAAATAATTAGAATAAATTCCATTTATTATAATTATAATATTCAAAATTAAAATCCAAGAAAATAATTCAAATTATTAATTTTAAAATTAATTAAAATTACGTGAACTGAAATTTTCAAATTAAACATTCAAAACGATCTAATCGTAACGCAAACACCCTACGCGTTGCACGCCCATGGGCCGTACGCACACAGCCATTGCTGGCCATGTGCGCGCAGCCCATGCGCTCGTAGCATAGCTGCTGCTGTCCCAACGCAAGCCTCCGCATAGCGCCCATCGCACGCGAGCTATCGCTCGCAGCGCGCGCGCGCGACATCGCTCGCTGGCGCGCGAGATCGCTCGCTGGGCGCGCAAGCTCGCTCGCTGCGCGCGCGAGCCATCGCTCGCTGGGGCGCGAGATCGCTCGCTGGCGCGCGAGATCGCTCGCTGGGCGCGCAAGCTCGCTCGCTGCGCGCGCGAGCCATCGCTCGCTGGGGCGCGAGATCGCTCGCTGGCGCGCGAGATCGCTCGCTGCGCGCGCGCGAGCCATCGCTCGCTGGTGCGCGACATCGCTCGCTGGGCGGGCGACATCGCGCGCTGTGCGCGCGAGTGATGCTGTGCGCAGCTCTCGTGGCACGCGAGCTTGCGCTCGCTGCGCGCGAGGCTGCGCGCACTTGTGCGAGGCAGCGCGCGTTGTGGCGCAGCTCGCTTGCTGCCCACACGCGACTGCCTTGGCTCGCCCCTCGCCCATGCCCATACGTTCATTGCTCGTGGCACACGACACAAGGCAGGGCTGCTGCCTTGCGCTCGTGCACTACGCCCTTGCTCATTGCATTCGTGCCGCACGGGCGACGAGCTCCCTTGCTCGTCGTCGCATGCCCGCATTATACAACACCCCTTAAGGGTAACACGAAGCGTCCATTGCTTCGTGCGTGCAAGTTATTTGAACGAATCGCAAGAAAATTTAAAATTTATATTTAAAATTAATGACAAATTAATAAATATTATTAATTTCATAATTTTTAGGGCGAAAAATCGAAAATTTATTATCCAATTGATTTCCGATTGTTATGGATTCAAGTCTAGGTCATAAAAATTTAAAATTTATCGTAAATTTACAATTTTTATGGTGGTTTTTAATCATAGGTTTCTAATTAAATTACAATTAATTATGAAAATCAAATTAATTCTAAATTATTCTAATTTTCAACAAATTAATCATAATTACAAATTAGATTGCATAATTAACAAGACTAGGCATTCAAACTTGTTAAACATATGCAGTAGGTCAATCAAAAATTCAAGATTTATCAACAGGAATCGCAAATATTTAATTTAACATCTTAAATTTACGAAATTTTGCATCCGAAAAACTAAAACCTTCGAAAAGTCATAGTTAGGCTTCGAATTTGAGAATTCTGGGTTCGGCAGAAAAATACTATTTTTGTCAAAATTTTAGAATGCCTTTTACATGCGGAATTGACACAAAAATCACTCAATTCGGATGAGTAATGAAGAAACTGCCGAAAAACTGCGTACATATAATTAAATAAACGCAATTTGCAATTAATTAACAATTACGAAAATTAATCACCCCTTTTAATTCTTGCAAATTTGTAATATTTAACCATGTTCATGCAATTTAGATTATGAAAATAATAAGGGGCTCGTGATACCACTGTTAGGTTATGATACATATGACATTTACATAAATCATGCGGAAACAACCATTAACCCAGGAATCATATTATTTACACATAATCATATAGCATAATTAGATGCATA
The DNA here is from genome assembly GCF_020520425.1 of Spinacia oleracea. Lineage (NCBI taxonomy): Eukaryota > Viridiplantae > Streptophyta > Magnoliopsida > Caryophyllales > Amaranthaceae > Spinacia > Spinacia oleracea. Next base: position 91,340,605 of record NC_079487.1, read on the forward strand.
CTCTTTGTTGCGTGCCCTCCCTAGCTGCGCCCGAACCGAACAAGAACAAGTCTTTTAGGACTCCAAATGTCGTCCCTCCGTAGATAGTCCACAGCACGTCCGGATCCGCCTTAAGATTGACCAACTAGAATCGCCCTTAAGGTTCTAGAAAATTCGGCACTTTTATGAGCAAGATGTGTTTTAATTTTCTCTCAAAAAACTCACTTTTGAATACTTTGAAACTTGTATATAAATTATGACCCCTAGGCCTTTATTTATAGAGTTATGGAAAAGGAATCGTAATCCTAGTAGGATGCGAATTAATTGGAATTAGAATCCTACATGAATTCTATTTAATTAATTTATCCAATTAGGAATAGACATTTAATCATACACTGACTCTTGCAGATTCAGGAATCACGCATGAGCACAAACTCACACACACACGGCAGCCACAAGGACTGCCCATGCGTGCGAGCTGCAGCCCACGCAGCAAGGCCCACGCATCCGTGGCCTTGGCGCGCGCTGGGCTTGTGGCGTGCGTGCTTGCTGGGCGACGGCCTGGCTTCGTGCTGGGCCTTCGTCCGGCAGGCCTCGTCCGATGCTAATTCGTACGATACGCTTCCGATTAAATTTCCATTTCCGGAATCTATTTCCGATACGAACAATATTTAATATTTCCGATTCCGGAATTAATTTCCGTTTCGAACAAATATTTAATATTTCCGTTTCCGGAATTATTTTCCGATTCCGGCAATATTTCCGATTCTGACAATATTTCCGTTTCCGGCAATATTTCCGATTCTGGTAATATTTCCATTTCCAATAATATTTTCCGATACGTACCATGTTTCCGTTTCCGGCAACATCTACGACTTGGATAATATTCATATTTCCGATACGATCCATATTTCCGTTTCCGGCAATATCATCGTTTCCGGAGTATTCATTTCTTGCCTGTGACGATCTTAGCTCCCACTGAAACCAAGATCCGTCGGTTCCGAATATTCATAGATGGAGTATTTAATGCCATTAAATACTTGATCCGTTTACGTACTATTTGTGTGACCCTACGGGTTCAGTCAAGAGTAAGCTGTGGATTAATATCATTAATTCCACTTGAACTGAAGCGGCCTCTAGCTAGGCATTCAGCTCACTTGATCTCACTGAATTATTAACTTGTTAATTAATACTGAACCGCATTTATTAGACTTAACATAGAATGCATACTTGGACCAAGGGCATTATTTCCTTCAGGCTTGGCACACGGGGCTGGGCACACACACGCACGACACCACTCGTGCCTTGGGCTACAAGAAAGTCGGACGAAGAGAGGAAGAGAGGGGCGTGGGGTGTGCCGCAAGAGAGAGGAAGAGAGGAGAGAGAGGGAATGCTGAAATTTTTGTGAGGGTTTGATGAGAGGGTCTATTTATAGTTTTTCTCCCCCATGCGGGCTAGGTTATGGTAGTTTGAGTTGGGCTTATTACCGGGCTCAATTCATTAAATTCCTTGCAAGCTTTGTTGGGTTTAATTAAAACAAAACGACCGGGCTTTAAGTTTATTAAATTCGTTTTTGAAATACGACCCAAGAATTCTTGATTTATTTAATAAAATCCGGTTTTCGAAATAATTAATATTTAAATTAATTAAAATAAAAGCGCATTTAATTCTCATTAAATGAAAATAATTTATAAAAATACACGAAATGTTTTATAAATATAATAAAATATATTTATAATTATAGAAAAATACGAGGTATTACAATTACATTCATGGTCAAGGGGAAGGACATTTAAAGGTTGCAAGTTGCCTCTTATGTTGGTGGATTATATCTTTCAGAAATCGTTAAGGTGGAATGAATGATCCCCCAATTGTTGGTCCTGAGATGGATCCCTTTTTTTTTGAAGTTAACGGGCTATGTTGGGCCCAGTTTTATTTGCGAACTCTTTTATGTAAAACACAGAATAAGTTTTCCCATTTATTTCTTGTATTGAATAATTTGTCTTTTTGTTTGTTCATTGCTTTTAAAACTGTTATAGTAAGACAATCAAGGATGCACTAGAGAAATTTTATTGATTTTGGATAAAAGTACACGATAAGAAGTCTTGACAGCAATTTAGCCTCTTATTCTATTTTAGGAACGAAATGGAAAGGAGAATGACATAGAATTAGTTTGTAGTGATAGATTCTAAGTCTGAGCTTCTTTGAACTTTGAGTTTGCATCTTCGAGCTTTGGATGATCTTTAGTCTTCAGTGCAGCCAACAATCTAGTTTGTAGCTTCGCGTTTCCAGTCCAATAGAGATTTGCTTATGAGTCTGTCATTCTGAACGTTTTGGTGGTGGAATGTTCGATATGGTAGAGGGTAAGTATGCCATAGTTGTCCCAAATGTTGTTTGGTACTAAAGGAATGATGTGAGAAGTCAATTAAGTTTTAAAACAATGAAGGTGAGTGTTTGATCTTAAACGGAGCATAATGCTCTTAACTTCGTATCTTACATGGGAAGGGTCAAGACCCCGTCCTCAATTAGATGTTGTATTAAATTCTTTAGGTGCCAACACTGTTTAATAAAATGGCATTTCCCCTGATGATCACAATATGAGTTAGGGTCCCAATACTTTCTTTTAATGCGAGGGTCCGGGGTAGGACTTATTGGACACAATATTCCTCGAGTTGTGAGCCTGACAATGTAACACCCTAATAATTCCTTGCTTTTTATAAAACATTTTCCAACTTAAAACACAGGAATTACCAAGATATTACCGCCACCGTGATAACGGCTAAGGCTATTTACCAGAATTACGCAGCGGAATTAACTAACTTTCAAAACATATTAAATAAATAGTTAATGGTAATTAAAACAAGTTTGAACTGTTGAGGCCCAAACTAAAACAAACCGTTTGAAATCCATTAACTGAAAATAGTAGTATTAGTCATGACTATAAATAAAGTAAATAGAGTTTATAAATTACGGAAGCATAAAACTCTCAACTCGAATCCCATGATAACTTCTCCCGCAAGTTATCTCTACAAACCTGCTTATTTAAAAATCTACTCCCCAACAACGCAAATGCAATTGATGGATCATCATAGGGTCATTAGGGCAAAGGCCATGACCGGAAGACATGAAGCACGAAGTCAGCAAAAGCTGAGTACGGACAAGCTAGAATAACATTCTATCCTAACATGCTTCACTCGACAAATTAAATAATCCACATGCAAAAGCCATAAAATAAACAAGTAAACATGGAGACAAGACTCGACACGAGACACGACTCTTGACTCACAGTTTAATAAAAAGTAGCTTCGAACGGGTAAAGTAAAGTATCCTCAAAAGGAAAGAAAGGGTGATGGGAGCCAACCATACACCAAAATAAGTCGGGCTACTTCCGACAGCCGGGCCATACTGACAGGAATTCCAATGCACAACGGCATAAAAGAGAATGAAACAACGTCTTGTATCATTCGAGGAGTACAAGTTTTCCGGCAAGACTCCCCCCATTGTTCATACTCAAGGTATATACGTTCCAAGAGTTTTGAAGCTCTTTTGGGTTACGCTTTACGTTAATTAGTATATTATGTTCAAGGCGACTCAAGACACAACATACAAACAATTGAACAATTAAACTATTCAACAATGACACTTCATTATTTTACTTCTTTAGGACTTGTGATCAAACAAGACTCAAGTGAAATTACTCCCATTGTTCCTTCTCAAAAACACTGTTTGAGATAACCCGACATTGCCTATTATCAAGCGGGATGTGCCCTTACCACGAATTGTCCTTAATTCAATTCACATAGACTCCCTAACATATTCTACCCCTTGGTAGAATATATATTGCTCACTGGCAATATTCGACTGGCTCAATAATTATGCTAGACATCCTGTACTATAGCATAATAATAATAATAACAACTTGCATGCGCACTACTCATACATGCAAACCAACTTGAACAACATGCTTGACATAATTCAACGATTATAAAAGTCCATGACATGATAGTTCAATAGAATCTATAAAGCATAATTCAATTCATAACATGCTCGTTCACAAAGATTCAACAATAATAATAACATGCTTGTTCTCAACATTAAACATGAATTCATAACAACATAATCATTCCCAATCATCAAACATGAATTCATAGCATATAAGTTCACATGATTCGCATTCAATACACTTCACAAAGTCCTCAAGGGATGGGTGGTCACCCTAGTCTTGTATGTACCTGGAATACCTAAGTACGGGGGCCACTGTGTGAATCACGACTCACTAGAAATCAACTCCTATAAAACAAAATAAGAGAACTAAATTATTATCCATGTTTACTAAATTTCCAGCAACTATTAAAGAACTAAAACCCTTATTTTAATTAGAAATCATTCATTAATTGGTAATTTAATAGTCTCAAATAGTCAACTCAAGTCCTAGCATAAAAACATTGACTTTTTCGCTTTAAACCCCTTAAAAACCAAATTTTTAAAGCTTATAACCAATCTGAAAATTTTGATTGATTCCCATAATTTAAATTAAAATTAAATTATGTAAATCAATTGCTTAATCAATTTGAAACCAAAACCCTAGCAATAGTTTAATCCGAAAACATGTTTTGACTTCAAAAATCCACACTTTATAACATATATAATCTGAAAATCATAATTTAAATCATCAAAACCAATCTCTTTAATTAAAACACAATACTAACCCAATACGGTGTTCATAACCGTTTTAATTAATCTAACAATCCAATAATTAAATTTAATCACAATAATTAAAACAATTTAAAACTGAAAATTAATATTTTTGAAAACATATTTTTATTAAATCATTGATCGACACACACACACACAACGATTAATTAAATCGTGTGTGTGTGCCGATCAACACACACGACCGCAATCGACAACAACAACACAGCAGCGCAAGCAACGCACCAGCAAGGAGCGCGCGCGCGAGGGACAGGCAGGCGAGCAAGGCACAACGCACACACGAGCACGAGGGGCTGCGGGCTGCGGGCTGCGGGACACGGCACACGCGCACAGCAGCAGCTATGGGGCTGCGCTGTGGGGCGAGGCACGAGGAGAGGGGCAGCAAGGGCGCGAGCACGCAGGCACTTGGTGTGCTACGCTGCGGCTGCGAGGCTGGGCACGCACGCACACGGCACACTCGTGCCTTGGCTGCAAGGAAGCCGGACGAAAAAGAGAGAGAGGAGAGGTGTGGGGTGTGCTGCAAGAAAGAGGGAGTTGAGAGGGAGTGTGAAGTTTGTGAGGGTTTAATGAGAGGGTCTATTTATAGTTTTTCTCTCCCATGTGGGCTAGGTTATGGTAGTTTGAGTTGGGCTTATTACCGGGCTCAATTCATTCAATCCCTTGCAAGCTTTGTTGGGTTTAATTAAAACAAAACGACCGGGCTTTAAGTTTATTAAATTCGTTATTGAAATACGACCCAACAATTCCCGACTAAATAAATTCCTTGAATTTATTTAATAAAATACGGTTTTCGAAATAATTAATATTTAAATTAATTAAAAATAAAAAGCGCATTTAATTCTCATTAAATGAAATTAATTTATGAAAATACTTTATAAATACGACGAAATGCTTTATAAATATAATAAAATATATTTATAATAATAGAAAATACGAGGTATTACAGACTACCCTCCTTAAAAGAAGTTTCGTCCCGAAACTTGGGCACGGAAATCACGATTTTAAAACTAACTTGAGACTATTTTGAGACCTTAGTGTGTTTTCTTTGCAAAATGTTTTAGTTGTTGTACTCTTTAAGTAATTCAACATGACAATAAACAGTGAAACTTCACTAGAAACAACGATTCAAGCATATCCTTAACGGTAAATTGGGTAAATAAGGTAAAAAGCGCAAAATTCTACCGCACTCTACCCCCCTTAAAGAAAACGAGTTACGGCCCCGTAACTCAACTAACGTCGGGAAAAAGCTCGGGATATTTCTTTCTCATTTCCTCCTCCGCTTCCCAGGTAGCTTCCTCAGACTCTTGGTTAGACCACAACACTTTTACGATCTTAACATCCTTAGTTCGAGTGCTACGCACTTTGCTATCAAGTATCTTGACAGGTCTTTCCTCAAAGGTCAAACTTTGGTCTAACTCTATGGTCTCCGGTTGCAGTACATGAGACTTATCCGGAACATACTTCCTCAATTGGGACACATGAAACACATTATGTACTCTATGCAAATCCATGGGCAAGGCTAGTCTATACGCTACCTTCCCTATCCGTTCTAAGATTTCATATGGGCCTATATATTTTGGGCTAAGCTTTCCCTTCTTCCCAAATCTCATCACTCCTTTCATTGGTGAAACCTTTAACAACACTTTGTCACTGTTAGGGGGAAAAATACCCTCTTGGTGACGTGGGCATACATGGCAAGCATTGCTTACGTGGCTGCCAACAAGGCGCAAGGTGGTATTAATCGAACGGCATTCCCAACTGCTGGGCTCAAAACGGCCGTTACAAACCTTTGATGAAGCCGGCCTTCATTACGTATTTATTATCTAATTATGGGCAATTATTCCATAAACGTTACATTCTTGTCATGAATGCCTATAAAATGGCTTAGTCTTGTCTATTTTACATACATGATTTCCGAGTAATAAACCAACAATTATCCTATGCTATTACATCTTGCTCTCACCATTTTCAATTATCTAGCTCGATCGATTGTTAGCACCTTCATCAAGGCAAGCTCGTCTCTAAGTCGAATTTGCCCAAAACAATTTGGCGCCCACCGTGGGGCTGACAATCAAAAGCAGCTCGATAATACCATTCCAATCACCATGGCTGGAAATGCTAGCTCATCCGACGATATTACTCGTTGCTTCGAAGCCATGGAGCAGCGCATCAACATCCTCCAAAAGGAGAACGAAGCGTTGCACTCTCAAGTGAGGTCCACTGCCTCCATCGCCACCGGATCCAGGTTCCAGTACCGACGAGACACCGCCGGGTTAAACCGCCGTTTGGATCTTGACGCCGCTCCAGATCACCCCCTCCATGTACCCTTTGGCGAACCTGGGGGTCCTGTTCTCCAGCAGATCCGCGAGTTCGATCCATTACCGAACCAACCCCGTTCTAACCCGAGTTGGCTTCCCCCGCCTCCAACTCAACCATCTTCTGCAGGTATATCGGCAGCAGTTGTCACCTCGACGGCCGCCCGGTAATCCCACCTCAGGTCGGCATGACGACATCCACCATGGTGACGGCCCCCGCCTCCGCTCCGGTGTCTCGTCCGCTGCCTCCCCCAATGGTGACTGCGTAAATGCCCCTGCCTATTACGCTTCCGGCGCAAGGACCAACGCCAGCGATTCAAATGCCATGGGATCAACTCTTCTCTCAACAAGTCGTCCAACCTGTCGTCAACCTGGTCACCTCGACACCAGGGGCACCTCTCCAGTTGATGACGACCCCTTTAGCTAACCAGGCGCCGCAAGCAGCGTTTCCCAATGCCAACGCCCAAATGCGCCCCGACTCTTCTCGAAACTATTCTCCATACACTCCTCTTAACAGGTCAGTCGTTCCGGTCAGTCACGGTTTCGTAACTCCTTTCCCTTATATTGCAGGTACCCACGCTACTCAAGGAACGCCCCCTTACATGCAACAAGTGGTGCCACAGTTCACTCCTCACCAACCTCAAGGCGTATACCCACAGAGTACCTAATATCAACATCTCCAAGCCAGCCTTCCCGAAACGTTTAGCCCCCTCGTTCCGGTGCTCAACAGCATCTGTGAGAACACCAATCACCAACTCCAACAAATAATGACCATGATAAACAAAATTCCTGGTGTACCAACACTAATCAAAGAAGCCAGCCTAGACAGTTATGCCGACTCCCCATATGCTGATCCCATTGATGCAATAGACATCCCGAAACGATTTAGCCCACCCAACATGCCCATGTACGACGGGACGACCGACCCCAGAGAACATATCTTGACCTACAAGCAGTGGATGATGACCATTCCTGTCCCCAAGCACATGAGAGAAGCCAGCCTTTGCAAAGGTTTCGGTTCGACATTGGTTGGGCCCGCCTTGAAGTGGTTGACTAGCCTGCCGAATGGATGCATTACCTCTTTTGCTCACCTCGACAACATGTTCAACCAGCAGTTCGCCAGCAGCAGATGTCTAGAAAAGCAGACAAGCGACATATACCGAGTAATCCAACATCCTGACGAACCCCTGAAGGATTATATAGCCCGGTTCATCAGGGAGAAGGTGACTGTTCCTGAATGTGATGTTCTGACAGCCATCGAGGCGTTCAGACAGGGATTATATGGCGAAACCGACCTCTGGAGGGATTTAATCAAATACCCCTGCAAGATGTTCGAAGATGCTCAAGCCAAAGCAATGGCCCAAGTTAGGTTGGAAGAAACTCTCCATTTTCGGAAAGGGGGCAATGACTATTAAAAGACGGAAAGACGGTTGCCCTACCCCAAGAGGACCAACGATCGCCCTGCTCCTTATTCCCGACCTCAGCATGTAGCAGTGGTGGAGGAAGACGACGACTCCGAGTGGAAGAACGGCCCGGATCTACCTCCAAAAATTAACGAATATTCTTTATGTGTTGACACTGTAGGTCTGATGAACCACCTCTCGAAGATGGGGAAAGCAGTGCAATGGCCGCCGAAGTCTAGCAAACCCGAGTCGAAGAAGGACCCCTCCAAATGGTGTGATTTCCATGCCGACATCGGTCACACAACCAACGACTGCGTCGCGTTGAGGAGAGAAGTAGCCTACCTGCTGAAAAATGGTTACCTCAAGGACGTCATGTCAGATAAAGCTCGTGGCGTCATTAGCAAAGACAACTCTAACTCTCCATCTCGACCTCCTCCACCTCCCCCTCATACTAAAACTGTAAATTTCATTGCTGGAGGTTCTGACATTTGTGGTTTAACTTATTCTGCAGCGAAGAGACATGCCCGAGAAAACGAGATAGATAGACCAGTCCGAGCTGTAGCTGCCAAATACCTAACCCCTGTATCTTTTGATGAATCTGATGTAGGGGACATTTCGGACAAACATCACGACGGCTTGGTGATATCTATTCCTGTTGGAAACTGCATGATCAAACGAGTCCTTGTCGACAATGGCAGCTCAACTAACGTGATGATGCTCGACGCCCTCAAAGAGATGGGACTCAACCCAGACACAGACGTCGTCAAAAATTCCACCGTGCTGATAGGATTCAGTGGCGAAGCAAAAACCACCTTCGGAGAAGTTACCCCACCCGTTTACGCACAAGGGATCAACCAACAGGTAAAATTTTGTGTTATTGACTGCCCTTCATCTTACAACATTATTTTGGGCAGGCCCTGGATCCACGACATGAAGGCCATCCCTTCGACATATCACCAAACCATCAAGTTCCCGACTCGGTGGGGGGTTCAAGAAATCAAAGGAGACCAGCAAGAGTCCAAGGAATGCTATAAGGCGGCCCTAAAGCCATCGGCCACAAATAAATCCTCATTATAGAAATTACAGTCCAACTCCGAACCAGCAGGCTACGAAGAGCCCAAATCGGAACAACTCGACGAGATCATCTTGGATCCTGCGAAACCAGAACAGGTCGTCTTTATTGGATGCGATGTACCCGACGACATCAGGTCGGAGCTTGTTACATTTCTCAAAGCCAACGCGGATTGCTTCGCATGGTCCCACGAAGATATGCCAGGCATCAGCCTAGACGTCATCACTCACAAACTCAGTGTCGACCCCCGACATAAGCCTGTCAAACAAAAGCGGCGGAAGTTCGCTCCAGAACGCAACCAAATTATCAATGATGAAGTTCCGCAACTACTAGATACAGGAAAAATCAGGGAGGTGAAATATCCAGACTGGTTGGCCAATGTCGTCGTAGTCAGGAAGAAGAATGGGAAATGGCGAGTGTGCATAGATTTCACCGACATCAACAAAGAATGCCCTAAAGATTCTTTTCCCTTACCCCACATCGACGCCATGGTTGACGCTACTGCGGGACACGAGACGCTCACATTCATGGACGCGTTCAGTGGCTACAACCAGATTTTGATGCACCCAGAAGATTAAGAGAAAACCGCCTTCATCACGGAGCGGGGAACTTATTGCTACAAGGTCATGCCGTTCGGATTAAGGAACGCAGGCGTCACCTATCAGCGCCTAGTCAACAAAATGTTCAGAAAACAACTGGGCGACACAATGGAAGTCTACATCGACGACATGCTTGTGAAATCCAGGAAAGCGTCGGATCACATCATGCATCTTCAGCAAGCCTTCGACGTGTTGCGAGAGTACAATATGAAACTCAACCCCACCAAATGTTCGTTCGGAGTCTCTTCTGGAAAATTCTTAGGTTACATGGTTACTCAAAGAGGTATCGAAGATAGCCCTGATCAGATCCGCGCAATCATCAACCTACAATCACCTCGAAATCAGAAGGACGTACAAAAATTAGCAAGCCGAGTGGCTGCCCTCAACCGCTTCATCTCCAGGTCGTCCGACAAGTGCAAATTGTTCTACGACATCCTCAGGAAAAATGAGAAGTTCAGCTGGACTGACCGACACGAAACCGCGTTACAGCAACTCAAGCAATACCTATCAAACCCCCCGTTATTGTCCAAACCAAAAAACAATGAAGTACTACAAGTATACCTTGCAGTTACGGAGTCGACCATCAGTGCAGTGTTAGTACGGGAAGAAGACGGAAAGCAGCTACCTGTTTATTACGTCAGTAAGTCTTTACTTAGCGCCGAAACAAGGTACTCTCATCTCGAAAAACTTGTTCTTGCTTTAGTCGTTGCTTCTTTTAAATTGCGTCCTTATTTCAAATGTCATCCTATCACTGTTAGAACTAACTATCCCATGAAGTCAATCATGAGGAAACCCGAGTTGTCTGGCAGGATGTCCAAATGGGCTATACAATTAGGTTGTTACGACATCCGGTACGAACCTCGCAAAGCCATCAAGTCGCAAGCCCTGGCTGATTTTGTGGCTGACTTCAGCCCGAGCCTCCAACACGAAGTCGATCACGAAGTCAACACACTGACCAATAATGGATCCTCGTCTACATGGACCCTACATACTGACGGCTCCTCCAACATACGGGGGACAGGCCTCGGCATCGTGCTAAAGTCGCCACAAGGGGACAGCATAGTACAATCTGTCTGTTGCGAGTTCAAAGCTACCAACAACGAAGCAGAGTACGAAGCTTTGATCTTGGGGTTGTCATTAGCACTCGACATGAATATCCGCCGACTCGAGGTACGTTGCGATTCTTTATTAATTATCATCCAGATTAACGGTTCTTATGCAGCGAAGGACTCAAAGATGCAGGCCTACTTAGAAATAGCAAAAAGGCTCGTGAACAAGTACGACTCATGTACCTTACAACAAATACCAAGAGACCAAAACACCCAGGCTGACGCCTTAGCCAATCTTGGCTCAAACATTAAACCTAAACTCACCTCCATCCCTGTAGTCCACTTAATGTATCCAGCCATCACCAAAGATAACCTACCCATCACCGAACAGTCTCAACCTACACAAATGCCCTCATGGCGCGACCCTTACATACACTGGCTTAAACACAACACTACCCCACCTGGAGTCACCCACGAAAAAGCCTTCCGCATGAAAGCCTCCAGATTTATCCTAATCCATGGAGTATTGTTCAGAAAATCGGTTGCAGGACCGTACCTAAGATGCCTTGATCATGACGAGATCGAGTCGACATTGCGCAACATACATGATGGAGAATGTGGAAACCACGCCGGAGGAAGAAGCTTAGCCCACAAAACCCTTACCATGAAGAAAGACGCAATCACCTTTGCTAAGAAGTGCGACTCCTGCCAGCGGTTCGCATCCATCTCTCATCAACCTTGTGAAGTACTCCATCCTATCTTGTCCCCTTGGCCCTTCACAAAATGGGGGATGGACATAGTAGGTCCCTTACCACAAGCGTCGGGACAACGCGTCTTCATGTTGGCAATGACCGATTACTTCTCCAAGTGGATCGAAGCAGAAGCTTTCAAGCGAGTTCGAGATACTGAAGTCATTTCGTTCATCAAACGAAATATCCTTAGTCGGTTCGGTATCCCTTCCGAGATCGTCTTCGACAATGGTTCTCAGTTCATCAGCAACAAAACCAAAGAATTCTGCAGTAGGTATAACATCACCTTGCACACCTCAACACCAAGATATCCTCAAGCAAATGGCCAAGCCGAGTCAAGTAACAAAATTATCATCAACAACCTCAAGAAGCGCCTCGATGACGCCAAAGGAAGATGGGAAGACGAGTTACCTATGATCCTTTGGGCCGACAGGACGACGCCAAAGACGGCGACCAACCATACTCCTTTCTCCTTGGTCTTCGGTTGCGAGGCAGTCATCCCTCCTGAAGTCGAACTCCCCACAGCAAGAAGCAGTTTCATGGCACCAGGAATGAACGACTCAGTCTTGGCTTACGACATCGATACTATTGACGAACTGAGGGAAGCGGCACTGGTCAGGATGGCCTCCTACCAACAAGACGTCGCGAACAGCTACAACAAGAATGTGAGGGTTCGGGTATTCCAGCAGGGAGATTGGGTTCTGCGTAAGGTCTTTCCAAACAAAAAGGATCCTTGACACGGCAAGTTGGCCCCGACATGGGAAGGTCCCTACCAGATCGTGAGACGAATAGGACATGGCGCATACGAGTTAGTCGACAGAGACGGCACACTCATCCCAAGAAGTTGGAATGCAACACACCTAAAACTGTACCATTTCTGAACACTCGAATAATTTCTGCTTTCTAGTTTTTCTAACACAAACAGGTACTCTAGCATTTATCGCCATTATGTCGATACCCCCGAGACAAAGTGAGCATGACGTATTACGAAGTCGAGAGCATCTCGAACTATATACATTTATAAGTAGCAAGAAGTTAAGTTCCTCTCCTCTATCTTTTTTCCTTTCCTCCTTGTATGTTATCACCATTACTGACTTAGGCATCGGAGGGCCGTTGGCTCCACCAACGGCCAACCCTCACGCCATCGTCTCGTTTTGCAGACAACACCGTGGCGACATCATAAGTATACACTTAGGAGGAATAACGAACATAAAGACTCGACTCGACTCGACGTCGTCCCGTATTTCTCCTTGAACTCTTTATTTTCTCTCCTTGTCGTAATTTCCTCTCATTTTTTATGTTGCTCCATACTGACTTAAGCATCGGAGGGTCGTTGGCTCCACCAACGGCCAATCCTCACGCTCTGCTGTGTTGACAGTATGGTGCCCACATGGTGACAAATTCGACAAGGAGAAAACAGATGAAGCAAAGTGCACAACACAACATACAGGAAATCAAAGTTGAAAATGAGCACACATGTTTAGAAACACGAAGTGAAAGGAAACAGTGTTCTTTTATTCAAAAATGCTTGTATACATTACATATTACATAACTTACAAACTACAAAACACAATTTAGGCCATTACAAAAACGCCTGGTACACTACAATGTACATTACATACATAATGGAATACATCTCTACATTTTTCTACAACATACATTTCTTGCAGGTTCCCCTTTGACAGGCTGGAGGCGTCACCAAAGTCGAACTCGAGGTATGTGCCCAACCTGCAAAACAAACACAAAACCAAACACATTTTTCCAAAAACAAAGCAAGCAACACAGAATTGGCAAACCACAATTATTTACATGACTTGCCCCCTTGGACAAGCCCAAAAACATTCAAAAGACTGCCGCCTTCAAGGCGAAACACAACCGCAAATATCTTTTCGACCTTCCCAAAGGCCGAACACACAAAACATTGTTTAAAAAAGCCATTGTTTAACAAACACAAATTTTAAATTTTTTAAGGAGGGGGGACAGAACTACTCCTGATGGTCTGCTGGGCCTGCATTCTCCCCTTGTTTTCCATCGCCTGGTGCCGCCATCGTCTCGACATCGGGGCTGGTTGCAGTTGCACCCTCCTCGACGTCTTCTTCATCGCTAACGGCACCAGGGGGGATATAGTCCTCGAGGAATGCAGTGTTGAACTGAGCAATGTCTTCGTCAGGAGTCTAGTTCACATGTTTGCCCGCCTTAAATTCCTCCATCATTTCGGCCTTCATTTTCCAAGTGTAGTAACCAGCACACTCGTAAATCCTCGCCTTGACTTTGGAGAAAGACGTCTTCAGCTCGTCGACCTCAGCAACCAGCGACTCCTTCTCAGCATTCAACTGTGCGACCTCAGCAGCCACCTTCTCTTGACTCACCTGCAGCGCCTCAGCCCTTGCTGTCGCCTCCTTGGCCACACCGCCAAGGCGACCAGCCTCCTGCTTTGCTTTCTTCATGTCATTCTTCAGTTTTACTATTTGATCTTCTAACATGATGACATGATGACGTGTGGCTAGAGCAGATTGCAGGGCCTGTGCGAAAACGAATTATTTAAAGTTTCTAAAAAGACGAGATGAGGATGGCAGAGGCGAAGAAATTTACAAGAAAAAGCAAACACATACCCTCCATGCATCCGAGACGCTCTCGACAGTTGCAGGTACTGGGGACAAAGACTTCTGGCGCTCCCGGCTCGACGGCATCCAGAGACGATCGACTTCTGGCCAAAGCTGAACACGTGGTGCATCTGCCGACCCATAGTCGTCAGGGAACTCCACCGCAAGCTTCCTCTTCCGAGATGGAGGCGGCAGCTTTTTCTCAGCAGGCAGAAGCGAGCTGGTCTCCTCCGTCACCGTGGTGTCAGTTGAAGCCTTTGGCGACCTCGGTGGTGACAACACAGTGATGGGTTTGAATCGAGATACACTTCCCAGTGACTCCAGCCTCTTCCTCAGCAATGCATCCGCAGATGGGGCCTTGCCAGAGCGTGTCGACGGGCCAGTACCTGTTGATAACATTTATTTGACGACTCAGTCTCGTCACAGCAGTTGTAATTTGCATTTCGTATTGAAAAGGGCGACGAACCCAAACAAAATGTAAACTAACCCTAACCCATGTTTACCTGTTGATGTCGACATGTTCGCAGGTTCAGAAACTTCTTCTTCTTGAGAAGGCTCCTCGCGTTCGAACTTGAGGCCGATGAAAGCTCTGTCCTTTAGAGGGACCCCCAACAGCACAATAGTCTTTTCTATGGCTTCGGCACCAACACCAACTGTGTCGAAGGATGCACCTACAAAAACACAGAAGTGAGACAAAGTAAAATCAACAAGTCCAAAAAACACCAAAAACAAACAAAATACCTCTAGCCATCCACTCCCCCGTCAAGAAGTCGGAGTCGGGCCCTAAACTAGCCAACTCCACAAAAAAGAACCGACCCATCCACCCGCGGTCGTTCGACTTGTCCGCACCAAGAAGAGCCTCCTTGTCATCCTTGACATGCAGCAAGTACCTACCAGCCCCGTAATTCTGGACCTTGTAGGTGTACACAAGGTCCTCAACCCGGAACTCCATGTCCAGTTTGCCGGCCAGGTGGTCGACCAAGTGCATCACCCTCCAGACCTGCGGCATCAGTTGCGCCGGCGGCACCGCTAGTGCCCTTAGAAATCCTCGCACCAGTGCCGAGAAGGGATAAGTATACCCAATTCTGAAGGGATACTCGTAGAAGCACACCCAGCCGTCCGATACCCAATCGACCCGTTCGTCGGGCTGCGGCAAACGAATTACCACCGACGGAGGAAAACCACACTCCTCCCTGAGCGCCTCCACATCCTGCTTCCCCCAAGTGGCCAACCGAGCATTCTTTTTGTCCAGATTGTGGGTAGGGCTGAAAATCGGCCCCTCAGTCAGATCGCACTCCACCACCACTCTCTTGTTCTTTGCACGGGTGGATTTCGTCCCCATTCGTTGCGACATAAAAGGAATCGAAGAAAGATAGAAGAAGAGAAGAAGAAGGAAGCCGAGCAGTTACCTCGAAAAAGGAGAGAGAAAGAGCGCCGATCGTTTTTTCTGGGAAAGAGAAGAGAGAGATTGCAGAAGTGATTGCGGATGGTTGGAAGCGCAGTCCTATTTATTGGCGCAGATGGACGGTTGGCGTCTCCAAGGCAAAAGTCATCATGATCTTGACGTCGTCAGTGTTGGGGAGGTTAAGAGGCGGTTTCCGTTTTTTCCTTCTGTGAAACCCATTTCTCCTTTTTTTGAACTTCCCGGAATAAATTCAAAATGGGTTTGGGGACAATTGTTAGGGGGAAAAATACCCTCTTGGTGACGTGGGCATACATGGCAAGCATTGCTTACGTGGCTGCCAACAAGGCGCAAGGTGGCATTAATCGAACGGCATTCCCAACTGCTGGGCTCAAAACGACCGTTACAAACCTTTGATGAAGCCGGCCTTCATTACGTATTTATTATCTAATTATGGGCAATTATTCCATAAACGTTACATTCTTGTCATGAATGCCTATAAAATGGCTTAGTCTTGTCTATTTTACATACATGATTTCCGAGTAATAAACCAACAATTATCCTATGCTATTACATCTTTCTCTCACCATTTTCAATTATCTACCTCGATCGATTGTTAGCACCTTCATCAAGGCAAGCTCTTCTCTAAGTCGAATTTGCCCAAAACAGTCACCTACTTGGAACTCTTCATCCCTACGCTTTTAATCTGCGTAGCTCTTTTGGAGATCTTGCGCGGCTTGGATTTTGGATTGAATAGTTCTAACCTGATTCATAGTGTCCTCTATCAATTGGGGACCTTGTACAACGGTTTCACTAATGTCACTCCAACATAGTGGACTTCTACATTTTCGTCCATACAGGGCTTCGAATGGTGCCATTCCAATACTGGCATGATAGCTATTATTGTATGAAAACTCAATTAAATCTAGGCTATCTTCCCATCCTCCTTGGAAATCAATCACACAAGCTCTTAGCATATCTTCTAAGGTTTGAATAGTTCTTTCGGTTTGTCCATCTGTGGCTGGGTGGAACGATGTACTCATTTTCAATGTGGTACCAAAGTTCTTCTGCACACTTTTCCAAAAATTCGAAAGGAACCTAGAATCTCTATCTGATACGATATCCTTAGGAACTCCATGTAATATCACTACATGTTTGATGTAAGGTTTGGCAAGTTGTTCCATTTTACAGGTTTGTTTCATTGGTATGAACACTGCTGACTTAGTCAACCTATCGACCACTACCCAAATGGTGTCATTTCCACTTTTCGACTTGGGTAAACAAGTGACAAAGTCCATTGAGATACAGCCCCACTTCCAACTCGGAATTTCTAAAGGTTGGAACTTTCCCTGAGGTCTCCTATGCTCAATTTTAACCTTCTGACAAGTCAAACACCTTGCCACGAATTCAGCCACTTCGTTCTTCATCCTTGGCCACCAATAGACCTTTTTCAGATCCTTATATAGCTTGTCACCTCCCGGGTGAACAGAATATGGCTTATTGTGACCTTCTCTCATCAACTTCTCCTTTAGTTCATCACACTTTTGAGGTACGCACCTTCGTCCTTTATACCTCAAACTTCCATCCTCGTGGATCTTAAAATCAACCTCCTTTCCTTGCGAAATCTTTTCCTTGATCCGCTCTAGCTTAACATCACCAGCCTGATTCTCCCTGATTTCATCAAATACTGACGACTGGATGGTTAAGGCATTCATCATACTCTCAAGGTATTCTCCACTCACTATTTCTAGATTCAATCGCTGCATGTCCTTACACAGCTCGTTAGCAACTACGTACTAACGCATTCACACCATGACGATTTCCTACTCAAGGCATCTGCAACTACATTGGCTTTTCCCTCATGGTACTGAATATCCAGATCATAGTCCTTGATCAATTCCAACCACCTTCGTTGGCGCATATTTAAGTCCTTCTGTGTGAAAATGTACTTTAAGCTCTTATGATCCGTAAATATCCTACATTTCACACCATACAGATAGTGTCTCCATATCTAATGCAAACACTATGGCTGCTAACTCTAAATCATGGGTAGGGTAATTGGATTCATATGGCTTCAACTGCCTCGATGCATACGCAATCACTTTCCCGTTCTGCATCAACACACACCCTAAACCATTCTTAGAGGCATCACTATACACATCATAAGTACCGCTCTCATCTGGCAAAGTTAACACTGGCGCGGTTGTCAATCGCGTCTTTAAGGCTTGGAACGCTTCCTCACACTGGTCATTCCATTCAAACTTCGCTTCTTTCTTCATCAAGGTTGTCATTGGTTTGGCGATTCTAGAAAAGTCTTGCACAAAGCGTCTATAATAACCCGCTAAACCAAGAAAACTTCGAATATCGGTGACACTCTTAGGTGTAGGCCACTCACTGACAGCTTTTATCTTTGCAGGGTCCACTGAGACTCCTTCGTTAGATACAAAGTGTCCTAAGAACGCAACTCTTTCTAGCCAGAATTCACACTTCGAGAATTTGGCATACAACTGATTGTCTCTAAGGGTACTCAACACTGACCTTAAGTGTTCCGCATGATCCTCCTCATTCTTAGAGTAGACCAGAATATCATCTATGAAAACCACTACAAACTTGTCCAAGAATTCATGGAATACTCGGTTCATTAAGTCCATAAAGATTGCAGGTGCATTGGTTAACCCAAAAGGCATAACAGTGAACTCATAATGACCGTATCTAATCCTAAATGCAGTCTTTGGTATATCGTGCTCTGCGATTCTCAATTGATGATAACCTGACCTCAAGTCAATATTCGAAAACATTCCTGCTCCTTTCAACTGGTCAAATAGATCATTTATCCTAGGCAAAGGATACTTATTCTTGATTGTGACCTTATTGAGTTCCCTGTAGTCTATACAGAGTCTCATGCTACCGTCCTTCTTTTTCACAAACAAGACTGGCGCTCCCCAAGGCGATGCACTGGGTCTAATATAACCTTTCTCTAGCAATTCCTCAAGTTGACCTTTCAACTCACTCATTTCTGCCGGAGCCATTCGGTATGGGGCTTTCGAGATAGGTGCAGTTCCGGGTGCTAAATCTATGGTAAAATCGATTGGTCGATTGGGCGGCATTCCCGGGATCTCCTCCGGAAACACGTCCAAGAATTCACTCACCACTGCAATATCCCCTGGTTTCTCTTTCATTACATGGTCTAGGTCTTCTCACATTACATAAGAAGACAGGGTTCCCTTTGTGTATTAATTTCACGAGCTCCATTGCCGTGACGATACCACCTTTCCCAGACTAGACTTCAAGTGAATCTTCTGCTTCTCACAGTCAATCTTAGCTTTAAACATGGCCAACCAGTCCATTCCCAAAATCACATCTAAATCTCCTAACTCAAACTCGATTAGGCTAGACAAGAATATGGTCTTGGCTATGGTTAGAGGTACATTCCTATGGATCTTAGTGCATTTCACGATCTCACCTGTTGGTATCACTATGGGTACTTTTATTTCTTCAGGTGCTTTCAGTTCTAACCTCTCTAAGGTACCCTTTGATATAAACGAGTAAGTCGCACCAGAATCAAATAGTACTTTAACTAAAACGGAGTTAATAGAAAAAGTACCAGCTATGACGTCAGCCGAGTTTTCGGCTTCCTGCCTAGTGATCACATTCAGCTTTCCTTAGGCAACTCCCTTGTTATAGCCACTTCCATTGGCATTCCCATTGGCATTTTGGTTCCCATTTTGCTGATAGTTCCCTCCGGGCTTTCCATTACCCTGGCCACTATTTCCATTGTTACCATTTTGGTTACCCCTTTGGTTTTCACCATTATTTCCTCCACTCCGGTTTTGGTTATTCCGGTTGTTGTTCTGGCGGTTGCCTTGGTTACCTTAGTTGGGTTTCCCATTCTTGGCCCAACACTCAAATTCTCTATGGCCTAGCTTCTCACAAAACCTACAGACAACTTGGTTTCCATTACAGTCTCGACCTGGGAGATTAGTATGGCAACGTCTACACTCATAGACTCTCGTTCCATTCCCTGCAGACTGATTCTTATCTCCATTGTTATTGTGGAAATTGTTCCTATTTCCACCATGGTTTCCCTTGAACTGGAAATGGTTGTTTCCCTTGTTTTTCTTAAAATTCCCTTGGTTTTGCTGACCACCACCTTGGTTATGGTTGCCAACATCCTTCCTTTTTTTCACCAATCCCATTCTTTCTTTGCTGCAGGCCATACAGATGGGCAGCTTTTCCATATAGGGTGTCAAGAGATGTAAAGGTTTCTCCAGCAAGCATTAGTTGCAAGTCCATAGTCAATCCACTCTCAAATCTCTGGGCTCTAAGCTCCTCCGTTGCCACCACTTCCGGTGCAAACCTAGACAACTCGATGAACTTCGAATAATACTCTGTTACAGATATACCATCCATTTTCAACTCGATGAACTCTTGAGCTTTCTGCTTCTTCAGATATGGTGGGTAAAACTTGTTTCTTAAGGCTACTTTGAATGATTCCCATCCAAATCCAGGTGTAGCTCTCAAAGCATTCTCACATCTTTGCCACCATAGATCGGCTTCTCCCCTAAGGTAATAAACAACACTATTAACCCTAAGGTTCTCTGGGCAATTGACAGCTACGATAAGCTTATCGAACTCCCTTAGCCAGTTCTCAAGCACAGTTGGGTCTATCTCCCCTTGGTACAAAGGAGGCTTACTTTGGGCCACCTTCTTAAACATCTCACCAGCTGGATCAACTCCCTGGTTATTCCTATCCTGTGTTAAGTTCTGCACTACTTCAGCTAGTTGCCTGACCACATCAGCAATTCCTTGGGTAGTCATTTCCCTTCTCCTGGATAAAACAAAAGACTAACTTTAACAACTGAGGTTGGACACTGCCTTATTAGCACATTGCACTAGCTAGTCATTCAATTGGTGCACATACACAAAAATTTCGGACCCTAGACCGGATAGGCGCCTGTTTATGGGTCGCTTTTCCCTTAGTCCGCATCACAAAATTCAGGTGGTGAAGGATTGGACCACCTTGCAAGTACAATTTCATTGAAGAAATGCATAAAATTCCTTTCTCGATAATCGCTCAAAAGATAGTATAGACTTAGAATTAAGGATATAAGAAGGAATTCTAGATTTTATTGCTTCAATGGAAAAATAATACATCCTTTGGATCGTACTTTATTCGGAAAACCACAAAACTGAACTACTAAAACCATAAATAGTAGTGTACTACTTTATTGCTTCACTAAATCTAGGCACTAGCTATTACAAAGCTTAAAATTCTACTCAACTATCCAGCCACCCTTACAAACAGGTAAAAAGGGCTCATGGTCTTCAAAGTCATCAAAGTCTTCCTCTGGATCAGACTCATACTCCATATCCTCATTGTTTTGCTGTTGCACACTGTTTACCTCATCATTGTCGACTTCAGGTTCAATTTCTGTGTCACTGGAGATCCCAATAGTGGGTTCAGGAATGATAGGATTAGGGTTCTCAATCTCAACAACATCATCATCACTGTCCTCATCCATCTGAGTCTCTGTATCATGATCTAATCCTGTAAGGTTGATGTTCTCTACCGTCTTACCATCATCAAAGCATTCTTCCGCAAGTTCTGTAATTGTAGTCATAATCTCCAAATCATATCTCCATCTACCATCTGGAGTACCATACTTGTAGTAATTAGGGATACCATTTTCCATATGCATATCCCGAAATCGGTTCTTAAGCTCTATGTATGGTTTCTTGGAAGGTAAGCAATGAATAACCATCTCTGCCATAACATCTTTCTTTCTCAACTCAGGTAGGTTCTGCACTGAAGCAAAGTAATTGCAGGCAAACTCAATCTTCTTGACATAAATGTGTGGGGTCTCACAGTCTAGCTTCTCTAGGTTTCCTAGATTTGCGTACTTTGAAGTCTTACAATTTTCGTTAAGTGTTCTAAAAGTCTTACTAAAAGTGTTCTAAAACAAAGTAAGTTCGTTGAGCCATACAATTTTCAATGCACAAGTACATGCTTAATCATGAATCGTGATGCAACTAATCACATAAAGCAAAACAAGACATGATCAAACTTGAATCAAAATATCACAAAATCAAGGCATAATCACACAAACACTGATTAGAAAGGCATACTTAGACAACACATACTTAGACTAATTAACCCTTCTTATTCTACCCATTCCTCACTTAGAAAAGAATTTAAAGATTTTCGAAATTAATTTAAATAAATAACTTCAAATATACGCGAAATTATTAGAAATTAAAATTGAAAATTTAAAATAATTAATCGAATAATTTAATTAATTCGATTATTTTCAAAAATACTTTAAAAGAATTAAATAAATAATAAAATAATTAATTCGGAATTTTCGAAAGAATACATTATTATTTTTATTTTATTTTCGAAAATTCGGAAAATCCGAAAGAAAACTAAATTTTTTTTTTTTTTTTTTTTTTTTGAAAAATCTGGAAATTCCGAAAGAGAGAGAATTTTTTTTTCGGAATTTCGAAAATATAATTCGAATTTATTCGAATTTAGTAAATTCGAACCATTTAAAATAAAATCGATAAATTTCAAATACTTAAAATAATTACTATTTGACCTTTCGAAATAATGAGTACTCAAAATAGAATTTTGACTTTAGGAAAACGATTTTCAAAAATGCTAAGTTCCGCATTAGTCTCCGATTACCACTTTGTAGTATTGCTTACTACAAAGAAGGAATGAAACTAAGCTCTAGTATACCACTTTGTAACACCCTAATAATTCCTTGCTCAACTTAAAACACAGGAATTACCAAGATATTACCGCCACCGTGATAACGGCTAAGGCTATTTACCAGAATTACGCAGCGGAATTAACTAACTTTCAAAACATATTAAATAAATAGTTAATGGTAAATTAAAACAAGTTGGAACCGTTGAGGCCCAAACTAAAACAAACAGTTTGAAATCCATTAACTGAAAATAGTAGTATTAGTCATGACTATAAATAAAGTAAATAGAGTTTATAAATTACGGAAGCATAAAACTCTCAACTCGAATCCCATGATAACTTCTCCCGCAAGTTATCTCTACAAACCTGCTTATTTAAAAATCTACTCCCCAACAACGCAAATGCAATTGATGGATCATCATAGGGTCATTAGGGAAAAGGCCATGACCGGAAGACATGAAGCACGAAGTCAGCAAAAGCTGAGTACGGACAAACTAGAATAACATTCTATCCTAACATGCTTCACTCGACAAATTAAATAATCCACATGCAAAAGCCATAAAATAAACAAGTAAACATGGAGACAAGACTCGACACGAGACACGACTCTTGACTCACAGTTTATTAAAAGTAGCTTCGAACGGGTAAAGTAAAGTATCCTCAAAAGGAAAGAAAGGGTGATGGGAGCCAACCATACACCAAAATAAGTCGGGCTACTACCGACAGTCGGGCTACTACCGACAGTCGGGCCATACCGACAGGAATTCCAATGCACAGCGGCATAAAAGAGAATGAAACAACGTCTTGTATCATTCTAGGAGTACAAGTTTTCCGGCAAGACTCCCCCCATTGTTCATACTCAAGGTATATACGTTCCAAGAGTTTTGAAGCTCTTTTGGGTTACGCTTTACGTTAATTAGTATATTATGTTCAAGGCGACTCAAGACACAACATACAAACAATTGAACAATTAAACTATTGAACAATGACACTTCATTATTTTACTTCTTTAGGACTTGTGATCAAACAAGACCCAAGTGAAATTACTCCCATTGTTCCTTCTCAAAAACACTGTTTGAGATAACCCGACATTGCCTATTAACAAGCAGGGTGTTCCCTTACCACGAATTGTCCTTAATTCAATTCACATAGACTCCCTAACATATTCTACCCCTTATATTGCTCACTTGCAATATTCGACTGGCTCAATAATTATGCTAGACATCCTGTACTATAGCATAATAATAATAATAACAACTTGCATGCGCACTACTCATACATGCAAACCAACTTGAACAACATGCTTGACATAATTCAACGATTATAAAAGTCCATGACATGATAGTTCAATAGAATATATAAAGCATAATTCAATTCATAACATGCTCGTTCACATAGATTCAACAATAATAATAACATGCTTGTTCTCAACATTAAACATGAATTCATAACAACATAATCATTCCCAATCACCAAACATGAATTCATAGCATATAAGTTCACATGATTCGCATTCAATACACTTCACAAAGTCCTCAAGGGATGGGTGGTCACCCTAGTCTTGTATGTACCTGGAATACCTAAGTACGGGGGCCACTATGCGAATCACGACTCACTAGAAATCAACTCCTATAAAACAAAATAAGAGAACTAAATTATTATCCATGTTTACTACATTTCCAGCAACTACTTAAGAACTAAAACTCTTAGTTTAATTAGAAATCATTCATTAATTGGTAATTTAATAGTCTCAGATAGTCAACTCAAATCCTAGCATAAAAACATTGACTTTTTCGCTTTAAAACCCTTAAAAACCAACTTTTTAAAGCTTATAACCAATCTGAAAATTTTGATTGATTCCCATAATTTAAATTGACATTAAATTATGTAAATCAATTGCTTAATCAATTTGAAACCAAAACCCTAGCAATAGTTTAATCCGAAAACATGTTTTGACTTCAAAAATCCACACTCACTAGTAGAAAAAACCCTTATTGCAGCGGGCTTTTAGACCCCTGTTGCAGCGTACATCGTATGCTGCAACTGGGGGGCCTGCAACAAGTCTAAACTTGTTGCAGCGTACATTGTTCGCTGCAAAAAGTGCTTTTTTGCAGCGTACATATATTTGTACGCTGCAACAAGTGTGAAAAATTTGCCGAAATCATGACTTGTTGCAGCATACAAATTGGTGTACGCTGCAAAAAAACCCATCCTGTTGCAGCGAACATCTATTTGTACGCTGCAAAAGGTCATAATTTTTGCCAAATTTTACAGCCTTGTTGCAGCGTACATATACATATGTACGCTGCAACAAATCACTTTTGGCGGAAAAAATTTAATTTTATTTAGGGATAGCTAGAGTGCCTTGCACCAAATATAGAAACCTGTAACAACAATAATAATATCTCAAATTGTATAACAAATATAAAAACAATAACTGGTGTTCTGTATATATCATAAAACCAAAATACACGTACTACATTTAAATATATGTACGTCCCAATTTCAACATACGCATACATTTTAATATAAAAGATTGTTCTATAACATCTAAACCAACTCGATCAAGCGCGCTCAGGCCAATAATAAGGCGCATTCCTCGGAGTATAGACTATTGCTCACGGACCACATCAATTTCCTCATTAGCATAAGGCGTATTCCTCGGAGTATAGACCTTTACAAAAACAAAAATTTGTAGGGAGCATTAGATTAAATGCAAATGAAATGTCACATTTTAACATTCAAGCAACTAAGAAAGAAATATCCCTAAAACTCTTGTAAATAGGATAAAACACGATGTAAAATATAGAGTTATTAGGCCAAACTAAAATTTTAAAGACCTATCTTCAAATATTGAGAAGTTATCAGATCTTATCTGATGAATTTGTGAGCAGTAGCCAGGTCACACAGGAAATCTATTACAAGCAGGGTTGAGGGGAAGAAAGAGAGAGAAGAGGGGTATTAGCTCGTCGACTGAGTCCAGACTCTATTATGAAATAACAGTGTTGTTTTCTCCCGTGCTCTTATTTGTTTCTATAGGTCCTATTTAGGTTGTTCATGGGTGTTGTATATAACGGCAGTACACTTTGACTCCTGTTTAAAGGGTTTTACTAGCTTTAAACTGGTTTATCTCAGGATAATGGCCTGATAAATGAGACTAGCTTTGAGGAGAGCTAACATGACCCTAGGTTTTATTGGCTTTAAACTCATTTAGGCGTTGTCTATTAACTGGTTTTTTCCAGGAGAAGGCTGCTTTGTTAGCAGGTTAGAACTTAGAAATTACGCGGGAAACTGGACTAAAAATGTTTCAGGAAAGAAGACAAACCTCGTATAACTTCTTACTTCTTCCTTTAGATTCAATTGGGAACTGTCTCAGCATTACAAACAATCTGGAGTCGTTCATAGAAAACATGACAAGTAAATACAGATACGAAGTATACTGGTATACCAAACTTGCATTGTTGTTCGGTTATAGACGATCAAACTACTCAAACATTCAAAAACTGACCTTCGTCTGTAAAACAAGAAACTGATCGCAGCAACAAATGAGACAGCTGACAGAATATAAAGAAGTTTAGACAGTCTGAAAATAGTGGTCCCATAACAAAAAAAATCATCATCAATAACAGAAACAAACCTGCAATAAAGATCCGTCCTACGGTTTCCAATGCTTCATTGTTATACAACCAGAGAAAAATCCAGATACAAACCTAAAGCATAAAATATAACTATCATGGGTTCAAACCCTTTGAAAATAAACTGGTAACAAATCACTAACATGAAAGATAAAGTAAACATGAGATGTAATAAACCTGTATGAAGTAAATTCCAGCGTTTAGCAATATGTAAACAAGCCTCAGCTTATCAGTTGGTAGATATCTAGCCTGAAAAAGTAGGCACTTGTTAGGCGGAAAAGGAGCTAAGATGAAATGAATGTTGTCATTTTCAAATGTAAGCAAGGCAACATCAGATTAATTACACTCTACCTGATGATCGATCTCTGCCCAAAAGAGGACAAGGAGAGTATATGTGGAGAAAAACAGAAGTCCAGGAAGATCCAGTAACACCAATGTTAGAACCTGTCAGAAGCAGAATATCAATGCTATTTTAATTTTCAGAACTTGCTGCGGTTTGCATCTAAAGCATAAACCTTCAAATGAAACAATAACATAAACAACTAGTTACAATTTCCACCCTATTTCCCTAAATAATCATTTTGGATATGAACCCGAATTCCTGAAACACCCAGTTCGTAATGCTAAAACAAAAGCTAGTAAACAAAACATATTAGATAAACTGCATACCTTGGTCTAGCACTCAATTTATCATGCTTCACTAAAATGAAAAGGATGTTAGCCTGCCTCAATGGCACAACATGAAATGCCTCAAAAAGCTCATACATGCTTGACACATTCTCCAGGGATATGTCCTTCATACATCATAAAAATAATAATTAAACAAAAAACACTAAAAAGAACCATAAATAAATGTCATCATCTAACATACGATGAATGATGTATACTACCTTTAGAACTTATTGAGCATAGTATCATGGTAGTGATTTTGTCCATATTGACCAGAGTATAATATTGGAGTAGTGGAATGATTCATGATCAACAGAATAAGCACACCAAAAACCTCAAAGTGCTGTAGAATGTTAGAGTATTAAAATATTACCTTAAGATGTCACTGAGGGTTGTTTTCTCAGAGCCATTTCCGCGAAAGTACTGATCTTCATCCTCAATAGGAGGACGACTAAATTTTCCTTTTCCGAAAAGCGGCTATTGGAACTTGAAACATACCAACAAACAAGCTATCCTTAACCTTGACATGAACATACAATGGTGAACCGAATAGAAAGGCTGCGATTGAAAGTACCATAAGACATGCAGGCACACCGTACCCAATTGGCCAACCTTTATCTTGAATGAACACAATAACTG